>NC_088379.1:83215000-83840000 GCF_037993035.2 Macaca fascicularis
CCAGATTTCATCTGAGGATATTTCCTTTTTCACCGTAGCCCTCTATGGGCTTCCAAATATCACTTTGCCAATTCCACAAGAACTGTCTTAGCGAAAGACTTCTTGAGGGGAAAGCTGTAACTCTGTGGGATGATTTCACAGAACACAAAGAAGTTTCTCAGAAAGCTTCTTTCTCTTTGTTATCGGAGGATTTTTCCTTTGGCCCTATAGTATTCAAAGGGATCGGAAATATCTGTTCTCAGATTCCAAAGAAATAAGGCTAGCAAAGAGATCCAAGAAATACAGATGTAACACTGTGAGATAAATTAACAGAACACTAAGCAGTTTCTCAGAAAGCATCTTTCCAGATTTCATCTGAGGATATTTCCTTTTTCAGCATACCCCTCTATGGGCTTCCAAATATCACTTTGCCAATTCCACAAGAACTGTCTTAGCGAAAGACTTCTTGAGGGGAAAGCTGTAACTCTGTGAGATGATTTCACAGAACACAAAGAAGTTTCTCAGAAAGCTTCTTTCTCTTTGTTATCGGAGGATATTTCCTTTGGCCCTATAGTCTTCAAAGGGATCCGAAATATCTGTTCTCAGATTCCACAGAAATAAGGCTTGCAAAGAGATCCAGGAAATACAGATGTAACACTGTGAGATAAATTAACAGAACACTAAGCAGTTTCTCAGAAAGCTTCCTTCCAGATTTCATCTGAGGATATTTCCTTTTTCACCATAGCCCTCTATGGGCTTCCAAATATCACTTTGCCAATTCCACAAGAACTGTCTTAGCGAAAGGCTTCTTGAGGGGAAAGCTGTAACTCTGTGAGATGATTTCACAGAACACAAAGTAGTTTCTCAGAAAGCTTCTTTCTCTTTGTTATCGGAGGATATTTCCTTTGGCCCTATAGTCTTCAAAGGGATCCGAAATATCTGTTCTCAGATTCCACAGAAATAAGGCTAGCAAAGAGATCCACGAAATACAGATGTACCTCTGTGAGATGAATTAACAGAACACTAAGCAGTTTCTCAGAAAGCTTCTTTCCAGATTTCATCTGAGGATATTTCCTTTTTCACCATAGCCCTCTAAGGGCTTCCAAATATCACTTTGCCAATTCCACAAGAACTGTCTTAGCGAAAGGGTTCTTGAGGGGAATGCTGTAACTCTGTGAGATGATTTCACAGAACACAAAGAAGTTTCTCAGAAAGCTTCTTTCTCTTTGTTATCGGAGGATATTTCCTTTGGCCCTATAGTCTTCAAAGGGATCCGAAATATCTGTTCTCAGATTCCACAGAAATAAGGCTAGCAAAGAGATCCACGAAATACTGATGTAACTCTGTGAGATGAATTAACAGAACACTAAGCAGTTTCTCAGAAAGCTTCTTTCCAGATTTCATCTGTGGATATATCCTTTTTCCCCGTAGCCCTCTAAGGACTTCCATATATCATTTTCCAATTCCACAAGAACTGTCTTAGCGAAAGGCTTCTTGAGGGGTAAGCTGTAACTCTGTGGGATGATTTCACAGAACACAAAGAAGTTTCTCAGAAAGCTTCTTTCTCTTTGTTATCGGAGGATTTTTCCTTTGGCCCTATAGTATTCAAAGGGATCCGAAATATCTGTTCTCAGATTCCACAGAAATAAGGCTAGCAAAGAGATCCACGAAATACAGATGTAACACTGTGAGATGAATTAACAGAACACTAAGCAGTTTCTCAGAAAGCTTCTTTCCAGATTTCATCTGAGGATATTTCCTTTTTCACCATAGCCCTCTATGGGCTTCCAAATATCACTTTGCCAATTCCACAAGAACTGTCTTACCGAAAGGCTTCTTGAGGGGAAAGCTGTAACACTGTGAGATGATTTCACAGAACACAAAGAAGTTTCTCAGAAAGCTTCTTTCTCTTTGTTATCGGAGGATATTTCCTTTGGCCTATAGTCTTCAAAGGGATCCGAAATATCTGTTCTCAGATTCCAAAGAAATAAGGCAAGCAAAGAGATCCACGAAATAGAGATGTAACTCGGTGAGATGAATTAAGAGAACACTAAGCAGTTTCTCAGAATGCTTCTTTCCTGATTTCATCTGAGGATATTTCCTTTTTCACCGTAGCCCTCTATGGGCTTCCAAATATCACTTTGCCAATTCCACAAGAACTGTCTTAGCGAAAGGCTTCTTGAGGGGAAAGCTGTAACTCTGTGAGATGATTTCACAGAACACAAAGAAGTTTCTCAGAAAGCTTCTTTCTCTTTGTTATCGGAGGATATTTCCTTTGGCCCTATAGTCTTCAAAGGGATCCGAAATATCTCTTCTGAGATTCCACAGAAATAAGGCTAGCAAAGAGATCCACGAAATACAGATGTAACTCTGTGAGACGAATTAACAGAACACTAAGCAGTTTCTCAGAAAGCTTCTTCCCAGATTGCATCTGAGGACATTTCCTTTTTCACCATAGCCCTCTAAGGGCTTCCAAACATCACTTTGCCAATTCCACAAGAACTGTCTTAGCGAAAGGCTTCTTGAGGGGAAAGCTGTAACTCTGTGAGATGATTTCACAGAACACAAAGAAGTTTCTCAGAAAGCTTCTTTTTCTTTGTTATCGAAGAATATTTCCTTTGGCCCTATAGTCTTCAAAGGGATCCGAAATATCTGTTCTCAGATTCCACAGAAATAAGGCTAGCAAAGAAATCCACGAAATACAGATGTAACACTGTGAGATGAATTAACAGAACACTAAGCAGTTTCTCAGAAAGCTTCTTTCCAGATTTCATCTGAGGATATTTCCTTTTTCACCATAGCCCTCTATGGGCTTCCAAATATCACTTTGCCAATTCCACAAGAACTGTCTTAGCGAAAGGCTTCTTGAGGGGAAAGCTGTAACTCTGTGAGATGATTTCACAGAACACAAAGAAGTTTCTCAGAAAGCTTCTTTCTCTTTGTTTTCGAAGGATATTTCCTTTGGCCCTATAGTCTTCAAAGGGATCCGAAATATCTGTTCTCAGATTCCACAGAAATAAGGCTAGCAAAGAGATCCACGAAATACAGATGTAACACTGTGAGATGAATTAACAGAACACTAAACAGTTTCTCAGAAAGCTTCTTTCCAGATTTCATCTGAGGATATTTCCTTTTTCACCATAGCCCTCTATGGGCTTCCAAATATCACTTTGCCAATTCCACAAGAACTGTCTTAGCGAAAGGCTTCTTGAGGGGAAAGCTGTAACTCTGTGAGATGATTTCACAGAACACAAAGAAGTTTCTCAGAAAGCTTCTTTCTCTTTGTTATCGGAGGATATTTCCTTTGGCCCTATAGTCTTCAAAGGGATCCGAAATATCTGTTCTCAGATTCCACAGAAATAAGGCAAGCAAAGAGATCCACGAAATAGAGATGTAACTCGGTGAGATGAATTAAGAGAACACTAAGCAGTTTCTCAGAAAGCTTCTTTCCTGATTTCATCTGAGGATATTTCCTTTTTCACCGTAGCCCTCTATGGGCTTCCAAATATCACTTTGCCAATTCCACAAGAACTGTCTTAGCGAAAGGCTTCTTGAGGGGAAAGCTGTAACTCTGTGAGATGATTTCACAGAACACAAAGAAGTTTCTCAGAAAGCTTCTTTCTCTTTGTTATCAGAGGATATTTCCTTTGGCCCTATAGTCTTCAAAGGGAACCGAAATATCTGTTCTCAGATTCCACAGAAATAAGGCTAGCAAACAGATCCACGAAATACAGATGTAACTCTGTGAGATGAAATAACAGAACACTAAGCAGTTTCTCAGAAATCTTCTTTCCAGATTTCATCTGAGGATATTCCCTTTTTCACCTTAGCCCTCTATGGGCTTCCAAATATCACTTTGCCAATTCCACAAGAACTGTCTTAGCGAAAGGCTTCTTGAGGGTAAAGCTGTAACTCTGTGAGATGATTTCACAGAACACAAAGAAGTTTCTCAGAAAGCTTCTTTCTCTTTGTTATCGGAGGATATTTCCTTTGGCCCTATAGTCTTCAAAGGGATCCGAAATATCTGTTCTCAGATTCCACAGAAATAAGGCTAGCAAAGAGATCCACGAAATACAGATGTACCTCTGTGAGATGAATTAACAGAACACTAAGCAGTTTCTCAGAAAGCTTCTTTCCAGATTTCATCTGAGGATATTTCCTTTTTCACCATAGCCCTCTAAGGGCTTCCAAATATCACTTTGCCAATTCCACAAGAACTGTCTTAGCGAAAGGCTTCTTGAGGGGAAAGCTGTAACTCTGTGAGATGATTTCACAGAACACAAAGAAGTTTCTCAGAAAGCTTCTTTCTCTTTGTTATCGGAGGATATTTCCTTTGGCCCTATAGTCTTCAAAGGGATCCGAAATATCTGTTCTCAGATTCCACAGAAATAAGGCTAGCAAAGAGATCCACGAAATACAGATGTAACTCTGTGAGATGAATTAAGAGAACACTAAGCAGTTTCTCAGAAAGCTTCTTTCCAGATTTCATCTGTGGATATTTCCTTTTTCCTCGGAGCCCTCTAAGGACTTCCAAATATCACTTTTCCAATTCCACAAGAACTGTCTTAGCGAAAGGCTTCTTGAGGGGAAAGCTGTAACTCTGTGGGATGATTTCACAGAACACAAAGAAGTTTCTCAGAAAGCTTCTTTCTCTTTGTTATCGGAGGATTTTTCCTTTGGCCCTATAGTCTTCAAAGGGATCGGAAATATCTGTTCTCAGATTCCAAAGAAATAAGGCTAGCAAAGAGATCCAAGAAATACAGATGTAACACTGTGAGATAAATTAACAGAACACTAAGCAGTTTCTCAGAAAGCATCTTTCCAGATTTCATCTGAGGATATTTCCTTTTTCACCGTAGCCCTCTATGGGCTTCCAAATATCACTTTGCCAATTCCACAAGAACTGTCTTAGCGAAAGACTTCTTGAGGGGAAAGCTGTAACTCTGTGGGATGATTTCACAGAACACAAAGAAGTTTCTCAGAAAGCTTCTTTCTCTTTGTTATCGGAGGATTTTTCCTTTGGCCCTATAGTATTCAAAGGGATCGGAAATATCTGTTCTCAGATTCCAAAGAAATAAGGCTAGCAAAGAGATCCAAGAAATACAGATGTAACACTGTGAGATAAATTAACAGAACACTAAGCAGTTTCTCAGAAAGCATCTTTCCAGATTTCATCTGAGGATATTTCCTTTTTCACCATAGCCCTCTATGGGCTTCCAAATATCACTTTGCCAATTCCACAAGAACTGTCTTAGCGAAAGACTTCTTGAGGGGAAAGCTGTAACTCTGTGAGATGATTTCACAGAACACAAAGAAGTTTCTCAGAAAGCTTCTTTTTCTTTGTTATCGAAGAATATTTCCTTTGGCCCTATAGTCTTCAAAGGGATCCGAAATATCTGTTCTCAGATTCCACAGAAATAAGGCTAGCAAAGAAATCCACGAAATACAGATGTAACACTGTGAGATGAATTAACAGAACACTAAGCAGTTTCTCAGAAAGCTTCTTTCCAGATTTCATCTGAGGATATTTCCTTTTTCACCATAGCCCTCTATGGGCTTCCAAATATCACTTTGCCAATTCCACAAGAACTGTCTTAGCGAAAGGCTTCTTGAGGGGAAAGCTGTAACTCTGTGAGATGATTTCACAGAACACAAAGAAGTTTCTCAGAAAGCTTCTTTCTCTTTGTTATCGAAGGATATTTCCTTTGGCCCTATAGTCTTCAAAGGGATCCGAAATATCTGTTCTCAGATTCCACAGAAATAAGGCTAGCAAAGAGATCCACGAAATACAGATGTAACACTGTGAGATGAATTAACAGAACACTAAACAGTTTCTCAGAAAGCTTCTTTCCAGATTTCATCTGAGGATATTTCCTTTTTCACCATAGCCCTCTATGGGCTTCCAAATATCACTTTGCCAATTCCACAAGAACTGTCTTAGTGAAAGGCTTCTTGAGGGGAAAGCTGTAACTCTGTGAGATGATTTCACAGAACACAAAGAAGTTTCTCAGAAAGCTTCTTTCTCTTTGTTATCGGAGGATATTTCCTTTGGCCCTATAGTCTTCAAAGGGATCCGAAATATCTGTTCTCAGATTCCACAGAAATAAGGCAAGCAAAGAGATCCACGAAATAGAGATGTAACTCGGTGAGATGAATTAAGAGAACACTAAGCAGTTTCTCAGAAAGCTTCTTTCCTGATTTCATCTGAGGATATTCCCTTTTTCACCTTAGCCCTCTATGGGCTTCCAAATATCACTTTGCCAATTCCACAAGAACTGTCTTAGCGAAAGGCTTCTTGAGGGTAAAGCTGTAACTCTGTGAGATGATTTCACAGAACACAAAGAAGTTTCTCAGAAAGCTTCTTTCTCTTTGTTATCGGAGGATATTTCCTTTGGCCCTATAGTCTTCAAAGGGATCCGAAATATCTGTTCTCAGATTCCACAGAAATAAGGCTAGCAAAGAGATCCACGAAATACAGATGTACCTCTGTGAGATGAATTAACAGAACACTAAGCAGTTTCTCAGAAAGCTTCTTTCCAGATTTCATCTGAGGATATTTCCTTTTTCACCATAGCCCTCTAAGGGCTTCCAAATATCACTTTGCCAATTCCACAAGAACTGTCTTAGCGAAAGGCTTCTTGAGGGGAAAGCTGTAACTCTGTGAGATGATTTCACAGAACACAAAGAAGTTTCTCAGAAAGCTTCTTTCTCTTTGTTTTCGGAGGATATTTCCTTTGGCCCTATAGTCTTCAAAGGGATCCGAAATATCTGTTTTCAGATTCCACAGAAATAAGGCTAGCAAAGAGATCCACGAAATACAGATGTAACTCTGTGAGATGAATTAAGAGAACACTAAGCAGTTTCTCAGAAAGCTTCTTTCCAGATTTCATCTGTGGATATTTCCTTTTTCCTCGTAGCCCTCTAAGGACTTCCAAATATCACTTTGCCAATTCCACAAGAACTGTCTTAGCGAAAGGCTTCTTGAGGGGAAAGCTGTAACTCTGTGGGATGATTTCACAGAACACAAAGAAGTTTCTCAGAAAGCTTCTTTCTCTTTGTTATCGGAGGATTTTTCCTTTGGCCCTATAGTATTCAAAGGGATCGGAAATATCTGTTCTCAGATTCCAAAGAAATAAGGCTAGCAAAGAGATCCAAGAAATACAGATGTAACACTGTGAGATAAATTAACAGAACACTAAGCAGTTTCTCAGAAAGCATCTTTCCAGATTTCATCTGAGGATATTTCCTTTTTCACCATAGCCCTCTATGGGCTTCCAAATATCACTTTGCCAATTCCACAAAAACTGTCTTAGCGAAAGACTTCTTGAGGGGAAAGTTGTAACTCTGTGGGATGATTTCACAGAACACAAAGAAGTTTCTCAGAAAGCTTCTTTCTCTTTGTTATCGGAGGATTTTTCCTTTGGCCCTATAGTATTCAAAGGGATCGGAAATATCTCTTCTCAGATTCCAAAGAAATAAGGCTAGCAAAGAGATCCAAGAAATACAGATGTAACACTGTGAGATAAATTAACAGAACACTAAGCAGTTTCTCAGGAAGCATCTTTCCAGATTTCATCTGAGGATATTTCCTTTTTCACCATAGCCCTCTATGGGCTTCCAAATATCACTTTGCCAATTCCACAAGAACTGTCTTAGCGAAAGACTTCTTGAGGGGAAAGCTGTAACTCTGTGAGATGATTTCACAGAACACAAAGTAGTTTCTCAGAAAGCTTCTTTCTCTTTGTTATCGGAGGATATTTCCTTTGGCCCTATAGTCTTCAAAGGGATCCGAAATATCTGTTCTCAGATTCCACAGAAATAAGGCTAGCAAAGGGATCCAGGAAATACAGATGTAACTCTGTGAGTGGAAGTCAGAGAACACTAAGCGGTTTCTCAGAAAGCTTCTCTCCAGATTTCATCTGAGGATATTTCCTTTTTCACCATAGCCCTCTAAGGGTTTCCAAATATCACTTTGCCAATTCCACAAGAACTGTCTTAGCGAAAGTCTTCTTGAGGGGAAAGCTGTAACTCTGTGAGATGATTTCACAGAACACAAAGAAGTTTCTCAGAAAGCTTCTTTCTCTTTGTTATCGGAGGATATTTCCTTTGGCCCTATAGTCTTCAAAGGGATCCGAAATATCTGTTCTCAGATTCCACAGAAATAAGGCTAGCAAAGAGATCCACGAAATACAGATGTAACACTGTGAGATGAATTAAGAGAACACTAAGCAGTTTCTCAGAAAGATTCTTTCCAGATTTCATCTGTGGATATTTCCTTTTTCCTCGTAGCCCTCTAAGGACTTCCAAATATCACTTTTCCAATTTCACAAGAACTGTCTTAGCGAAAGGCTTCTTGAGGGGAAAGCTGTAACTCTGTGGGATGATTTCACAGAACACAAAGAAGTTTCTCAGAAAGCTTCTTTCTCTTTGTTATCGGAGGATTTTTCCTTTGGCCCTATAGTATTCAAAGGGATCGGAAATATCTGTTCTCAGATTCCAAAGAAATAAGGCTAGCAAAGAGATCCAAGAAATACAGATGTAACACTGTGAGATAAATTAACAGAACACTAAGCAGTTTCTCAGAAAGCATCTTTCCAGATTTCATCTGAGGATATTTCCTTTTTCACCATAGCCCTCTATGGGCTTCCAAATATCACTTTGCCAATTCCACAAGAACTGTCTTAGCGAAAGACTTCTTGAGGGGAAAGCTGTAACTCTGTGGGATGATTTCACAGAACACAAAGAAGTTTCTCAGAAAGCTTCTTTCTCTTTGTTATCGGAGGATTTTTCCTTTGGCCCTATAGTATTCAAAGGGATCGGAAATATCTGTTCTCAGATTCCAAAGAAATAAGGCTAGCAAAGAGATCCAAGAAATACAGATGTAACACTGTGAGATAAATTAACAGAACACTAAGCAGTTTCTCAGAAAGCATCTTTCCAGATTTTATCTGAGGATATTTCCTTTTTTACCATAGCCCTCTATGGGCTTCCAAATATCACTTTGCCAATTCCACAAGAACTGTCTTAGCGAAAGACTTCTTGAGGGGAAAGCTGTAACTCTGTGAGATGATTTCACAGAACACAAAGAAGTTTCTCAGAAAGCTTCTTTCTCTTTGTTATCGGAGGATATTTCCTTTGGCCCTATAGTCTTCAAAGGGATCCGAAATATCTGTTCTCAGATTCCACAGAAATAAGGCTAGCAAAGGGATCCAGGAAATACAGATGTAACTCTGTGAGTGGAAGTCAGAGAACACTAAGCGGTTTCTC
Source organism: Macaca fascicularis (assembly GCF_037993035.2). Lineage (NCBI taxonomy): Eukaryota > Metazoa > Chordata > Mammalia > Primates > Cercopithecidae > Macaca > Macaca fascicularis. The sequence goes on from NC_088379.1 coordinate 83,224,247, forward strand.
AGAAAGCTTCTCTCCAGATTTCATCTGAGGATATTTCCTTTTTCACCATAGCCCTCTATGGGCTTCCAAATATCTCTTTGCCAATTCCACAAGAACTGTCTTAGCGAAAGTCTTCTTGAGGGGAAAGCTGTAACTCTGTGAGATGATTTCACAGAACACAAAGAAGTTTCTCAGAAAGCTTCTTTCTCTTTGTTATCGGAGGATATATCCTTTGGCCCTATAGTCTTCAAAGGGATCCGAAATATCTGTTCTCAGATTCCACAGAAATAAGGCTAGCAAACAGATCCACGAAATACAGATGTAACTCTGTGAGATGAAATAACAGAACACTAAGCAGTTTCTCAGAAAGCTTCTTTCCAGATTTCATCTGAGGATACTTCCTTTTTCCCCGTAGCCCTCTATGGACTTCCAAATATCACTTTTCCAATTCCACAAGAACTGTCTTAGCGAAAGGCTTCTTGAGGGGAAAGCTGTAACTGTGGGATGATTTCACAGAACACAAAGAATTTTCTCAGAAAGCTTCTTTCTCTTTGTTATCGGAGGATTTTTCCTTTGGCCCTATAGTATTCAAAGGGATCGGAAATATCTGTTCTCAGATTCCACAGAAATAAGGCTAGCAAAGAGATCCACGAAATACAGATGTACCTCTGTGAGATGAATTAACAGAACACTAAGCAGTTTCTCAGAAAGCTTCTTTCCAGATTTCATCTGAGGATATTTCCTTTTTCACCATAGCCCTCTATGGGCTTCCAAATATCACTTTGCCAATTCCACAAGAACTGTCTTAGCGAAAGGCTTCTTGAGGGGAAAGCTGTAACTCTGTGAGATGATTTCACAGAACACAAAGAAGTTTCTCAGAAAGCTTCTTTCTCTTTGTTATCGGAGGATATTTCCTTTGCTCCTATAGTCTTCAAAGGGATCCGAAATATCTGTTCTCAGATTCCACAGAAATAAGGCTAGCAAAGAGATCCACGAAATACAGATGTAACTCTGTGAGATGAATTAACAGAACACTAAGCAGTTTCTCAGAAAGCTTCTTTCCAGATTTCATCTGTGGATATTTCCTTTTTCCCCGTAGCCCTCTAAGGACTTCCAAATATCACTTTTCCAATTCCACAAGAACTGTCTTAGCGAAAGGCTTCTTGAGGGGTAAGCTGTAACTCTGTGGGATGATTTCACAGAACACAAAGAAGTTTCTCAGAAAGCTTCTTTCTCTTTGTTATTGGAGGATTTTTCCTTTGGCCCTATAGTATTCAAAGGGATCGGAAATATCTCTTCTCAGATTCCAAAGAAATAAGGCTAGCAAAGAGATCCAAGAAATACAGATGTAACACTGTGAGATAAATTAAGAGAACACTAAGCAGTTTCTCGGAAAGCTTCTTTCCAGATTTCATCTGAGGATATTTCCTTTTTCACCATAGCCCTCTATGGGCTTCCAAATATCACTTTGCCAATTCCACAAGAACTGTCTTAGCGAAAGACTTCTTGAGGGGAAAGCTGTAACTCTGTGAGATGATTTCACAGAACACAAAGAAGTTTCTCAGAAAGCTTCTTTCTCTTTGTTATCGGAGGATATTTCCTTTGGCCCTATAGTCTTCAAAGGGATCCGAAATATCTGTTCTCAGATTCCACAGAAATAAGGCTAGCAAAGGGATCCAGGAAATACAGATGTAACTCTGTGAGTGGAAGTCAGAGAACACTAAGCGGTTTCTCAGAAAGCTTCTTTCCAGATTTCATCTGAGGATATTTCCTTTTTCCCCGTAGCCCTCTATGGACTTCCAAATATCACTTTTCCAATTCCTCAAGAACTGTCTTAGCGAAAGGCTTCTTGAGGGGAAAGCTGTAACTGTGGGATCATTTCACAGAACACAAAGAATTTTCTCAGAAAGCTTCTTTCTCTTTGTTATCGGAGGATATTTCCTTTGGCCCTACAGTCTTCAAAGGGATCCGAAATATCGGTTCTCAGATTCCACAGAAATAAGGCTAGCAAAGAGATCCACGAAATTCAGATGTAACTCTGTGAGATGAATTAACAGAACACTAAGCAGTTTCTCAGAAAGCTTCTTTCCATATTGCATCTGAGGATATTTCCTTTTTCCCCGTAGCCCTCTATGGACTTCCAAATATCACTTTTCCAATTCCACAAGAACTGTGTTAGCGAAAGGCTTCTTGAGGGGAAAGCTGTAACTCTGTGAGATGATTTCACAGAACACAAAGAAATTTCTCAGAAAGCTTCTTTCTCTTTGTTATCGGAGGATATTTCCTTTGGCCCTATAGTCTTCAAAGGGATCCGAAATATCTGTTCTCAGATTACACAGAAATAAGGCAAGCAAAGAGATCCACGAAATACAGATGTAACTCTGTGAGATGAATTAACAGAACACTAAGCAGTTTCTCAGAAAGCTTCTTTCCAGATTTCATCTGAGGATATTTCCTTTTTCACCATAGCCCTCCATGGGCTTCCAAATATCACTTTGCCAATTCCACAAGAACTGTCTTAGCGAAAGGCTTCTTGAGGGGAAAGCTGTAACTCTGTGAGATGATTTCACAGAACACAAAGAAGTTTCTCAGAAAGCTTCTTTCTCTTTGTTATCCAAGGATATTTCCTTTGGCCCTATAGTCTTCAAAGGGATCCGGAATATCTGTTCTCAGTTTCCACAGAAATAAGGCTAGCAAAGAGATCCACGAAATACAGATGTAACTCTGTGAGATGAATTAACAGAACACTAAGCAGTTTCTCAGAAAGCTTCTTTCCAGATTTCATCTGAGGATATTTCCTTTTTCACCATAGCCCTCTATGGGCTTCCAAATATCACTTTGCCAATTCCACAAGAACTGTCTTATCGAAAGGCTTCTTGAGGGGAAAGCTGTAAATCTGTGAAATGATTTCACAGAACACAAAGAAGTTTCTCAGAAAGCTTCTTTCTCTTTGTTATCGGAGGATATTTCCTTTGGACCTATAGTCTTCAAAGGGATCCGAAATATCTCTTTTCAGATTCCACAGAAATAAGGCTAGCAAAGAGATCCACGAAATACAGATGTAACTCAGTGAGATGAAATAACAGAACACTAAGCAGTTTCTCAGAAAGCTTCTTTCCAGATTTAATCTGAGGATATTTCCTTTTTCACCATACCCCTCTAAGGGCATCCAAATATCACTTTGCCAATTCCACAAGAACTGTCTTAGCGAAAGGCTTCTTGAGGGGAAAGCTGTAACTCTGAGAGATGATTTCACAGAAGACAAAGAAGTTTCTCAGAAAGCTTCTTTCTCTTTGTTATCGAAGGATTTTTCCTTTGGCCCTATAGTCTTCAATGGGATCCGAAATATCTGTTCTCAGATTCCACAGAAATAAGGCTAGCAAAGACATCCACGAAATACAGATGTAACTCTGTGAGATGAATTAACAGAACACTAAGCAGTTTCTCAGAAAGCTTCTTTCCAGATTTCATCTGAGGATATTTCCTTTTTCACCATAGCCCTCTATGGGCTTCCAAATATCACTTTGCCAATTCCACAAGAACTGTCTTAGCGAAAGGCTTCTTGAGGGTAAAGCTGTAACTCTGTGAGATGATTTCACAGAACACAAAGAAGTTTCTCAGAAAGCTTCTTTCTCTTTGTGTTCGGAGGATATTTCCTTTGGCCCTATAGTCTTCAAAGGGATCCGAAATATCTGTTTTCAGATTCCACAGAAATAAGGCTAGCAAAGAGATCCACGAAATACAGATGTACCTCTGTGAGATGAATTAACAGAACACTAAGCAGTTTCTCAGAAAGCTTCTTTCCAGATTGCATCTGAGGATATTTCCTTCTTCACCCTAGTCTTCTATGGGCTTCCAAATATCACTTTGCCAATTCCACAAGAACTGTCTTAGCGAAAGGCTTCTTGAGGGGAAAGCTGTAACTCTGTGAGATGATTTCACAGAACACAAAGAAGTTTCTCAGAAAGCTTCTTTCTCTTTGTTATCAGAGGATATTTCCTTTGGCCCTATAGTCGTCAAAGGGATCCGAAATATCTGTTCTCAGATTCCACAGAAATAAGGCTAGCAAAGAGATCCACGAAATACAGACGTAACTCTGTGAGATGAATTAACAGAACACTAAGCAGTTTCTCAGAAAGCTTCTTTCCAGATTTCATCTGAGGATATTTCCTTTTTCACCATAGCCCTCTATGGGCTTCCAAATATCACTTTGCCAATTCCACAAGAACTGTCTTAGCGAAAGGCTTCTTGAGGGGAAAGCTGTAACTCTGTGAGATGATTTCACAGAACACAAAGAAGTTTCTCAGAAAGCTTCTTTCTCTTTGTTATCGGAGGATATTTCCTTTGGCCCTATAGTCTTCAAAGGGATCCGAAATATCTGTTCTCAGATTCCACTGAAATAAGGCGAGCAAAGAGATCCACGAAATACAGATGTACCTCTGCGAGATGAATTAACAGAACACTAAGCAGTTTCTCAGAAAGCTTCTTTCCAGATTGCATCTGAGGATATTTCCTTTTTCACCCTAGTCTTCTATGGGCTTCCAAATATCACTTTGCCAATTGCACAAGAACTGTCTTAGCGAAAGGCTTCTTGAGGGGAAAGCTGTAACTCTGTGAGATGATTTCACAGAACACAAAGAAGTTTCTCAGAAAGCTTCTTTCTCTTTGTCATCGGAGGATATTTCCTTTGGCCCTATAGTCGTCAAAGGGATCCGAAATATCTGTTCTCAGATTCCACAGAAATAAGGCTAGCAAAGAGATCCACGAAATACAGACGTAACTCTGTGAGATGAATTAACAGAACACTAAGCAGTTTCTCAGAAAGCTTCTTTCCAGATTTCATCTGAGGATAATTCCTTTTTCACCAAAGCCTTCTAAGGGCTTCCAAATATCACTTTGCCAATTCCACAAGAACTGTCTTAGCGAAAGGCTTCTTGAGGGGAAAGCTGTAACTCTGTGAGATGATTTCACAGAACACAAAGAAGTTTCTCAGAAAGCTTCTTTCTCTTTGTTATCGGAAGATATTTTCTTTGGCCCTATAGTCTTCAAAGGGATCCGAAATATCTGTTCTCAGATTCCACAGAAATAAGGCTAGCAAAGAGATCCACGAAATACAGATGTAACTCTGTGAGATGAAATAACGGAACACTAAGCAGTTTCTCAGAAAGCTTCTTTCCAGATTTCATCTGAGGATATTTCCTTTTTCACCATACCCCTCTATGGGCATCCAAATATCTCTTTGCCAATTCCACAAGAACTGTCTTAGCGAAAGGCTTCTTGAGGGGAAAGCTGTAACTCTGTGAGATGATTTCACAGAACACAAAGAAGTTTCTCAGAAAGCTTCCTTCTCTTTGTTATCGGAGGATATTTACTTTGGCCCTATAGTCTTCAAAGAGATCCTAAATATCTGTTCTCAGATTCCACAGAAATAAGGCTAGCAAAGAGATCCACGAAATACAGATGTAACTCTGTGAGATGAATTAACAGAACACTAAGCAGTTTCTCAGAAATCTTCTTTCCAGATTTCGTCTGAGGATATTTCCTTTTTCACCATAGCCCTCTATGGGCTTCCAAATATCACTTTGCCAATTCCACAAGAACTGTCTTAGCGAAAGGCTTCTTTGGGGGAAAGCTGTAACTCTGTGAGATGATTTCACAGAACACAAAGAAGTTTCTCAGAAAGGTTGTTTCTGTTTGTTATCGGAGGATATTTCCTTTGGCCCTACAGTCTTCAAAGGGATCGGAAATATCTGTTCTCAGATTCCACAGAAATAAGGCTAGCAAAGAGATCCACGAAATACAGATGTAACTCTGTGAGATGAATTAACAGAACACTAAGCAGTTTCTCAGAAAGCTTCTTTCCAGATTTCATCTGAGGATATTTCCTTTTTCACCATAGCCCTCTATGGGCTTCCAAATATCACTTTGCCAATTCCACAAGAACTGTCTTATCGAAAGGCTTCTTGAAGGGAAAGCTGTAACTCTGTGAAATGATTTCACAGAACACAAAGAAGTTTCTCAGAAAGCTTCTTTCTCTTTGTTATCGGAGGATATTTCCTTTGGCCCTATAGTCTTCAAAGGGATCCGAAATATCTGTTTTCAGATTCCACAGAAATAAGGCTAGCAAAGAGATCCACGAAATACAGATGTAACTCAGTGAGAAGAAATAACAGAACACTAAGCACTTTCTCAGAAAGCTTCTTTCCAGATTTCATCTGAGGATATTTCCTTTTTCAGCATACCCCTCTATGGGCATCCAAATATCACTTTGCCAATTCCACAAGAACTGTCTTAGCGAAAGGCTTCTTGAGGGGAAAGCTGTAACTCTGTGAGATGATTTCACAGAACACAAAGAAGTTTCTCAGAAAGCTTCTTTCTCTTTGTATCGAAGGATTTTTCCTTTGGCCCTATAGTCTTCAATGGGATCCGAAATATCTGTTCTCAGATTCCACAGAAATAAGGCTAGCAAAGAGATCCACGAAATACAGATGTAACTCTGTGAGATGAATTAACAGAACACTAAGCAGTTTCTCAGAAAGCTTCTTTCAAGATTTCATCTGAGGATATTTCCTTTTTCACCATAGCCCTCTATGGGCTTCCAAATATCACTTTGCCAATTTCACAAGAACTGTCTTAGCGAAAGGCTTCTTGAGGGTAAAGCTGTAACTCTGTGAGATGATTTCACAGAAAACAAAGAAGTTTCTCAGAAAGCTTCTTTCTCTTTGTGTTCGGAGGATATTTCCTTTGGCCCTATAGTCTTCAAAGGGATCCGAAATATCTGTTTTCAGATTCCACAGAAATAAGGCTAGCAAAGAGATCCACGAAATACAGATGTACCTCTGTGAGATGAATTAACAGAACACTAAGCAGTTTCTCAGAAAGCTTCTTTCCAGATTGCATCTGAGGATATTTCCTTCTTCACCCTAGTCTTCTATGGGCTTCCAAATATCACTTTGCCAATTCCACAAGAACTGTCTTAGCGAAAGCTTTCTTTAGGGGAAAGCTGTAACTGTGTGAGATGATTTCACAGAACACAAAGAAGTTTCTCAGAAAGCTTCTTTCTCTTTGTTATCAGAGGATATTTCCTTTGGCCCTATAGTCGTCAAAGGGATCCGAAATATCTGTTCTCAGATTCCACAGAAATAAGGCTAGCAAACAGATCCACGAAATACAGACGTAACTCTGTGAGATGAATTAACAGAACACTAAGCAGTTTCTCAGAAAGCTTCTTTCCAGATTTCATCTGAGGATATTTCCTTTTTCACCATAGCCCTCTATGGGCTTCCAAATATCACTTTGCCAATTCCACAAGAACTGTCTTAGCGAAAGGCTTCTTGAGGGGAAAGCTGTAACTCTGTGAGATGATTTCACAGAACACAAAGAAGTTTCTCAGAAAGCTTCTTTCTCTTTGTTATCGGAGGATATTTCCTTTGGCCCTATAGTCTTCAAAGGGATCCGAAATATCTGTTTTCAGATTCCACAGAAAAAAGGCTAGCAAAGAGATCCACGAAATACAGATGTACCTCTGTGAGATGAATTAACAGAACACTAAGCAGTTTCTCAGAAAGCTTCTTTCCAGATTGCATCTGAGGATATTTCCTTCTTCACCCTAGTCTTCTATGGGCTTCCAAATATCACTTTGCCAATTCCACAAGAACTGTCTTAGCGAAAGGCTTCTTGAGGGGAAAGCTGTAACTCTGTGAGATGATTTCACAGAACACAAAGAAGTTTCTCAGAAAGCTTCTTTCTCTTTGTTATCAGAGGATATTTCCTTTGGCCCTATAGTCGTCAAAGGGATCCGAAATATCTGTTCTCAGATTCCACAGAAATAAGGCTAGCAAAGAGATCCACGAAATACAGACGTAACTCTGTGAGATGAATTAACAGAACACTAAGCAGTTTCTCAGAAAGCTTCTTTCCAGATTTCATCTGAGGATATGTCCTTTTTCACCATAGCCCTCTATGGGCTTCCAAATATCACTTTGCCAATTCCACAAGAACTGTCTTAGCGAAAGGCTTCTTGAGGGGAAAGCTGTAACTCTGTGAGATGATTTCACAGAACACAAAGAAGTTTCTCAGAAAGCTTCTTTCTCTTTGTTATCGGAGGATATTTCCTTTGGCCCTATAGTCTTCAAAGGGATCCGAAATATCTGTTCTCAGATTCCACAGAAATAAGGCGAGCAAAGAGATCCACGAAATACAGATGTACCTCTGTGAGATGAATTAACAGAACACTAAGCAGTTTCTCAGAAAGCTTCTTTCCAGATTGCATCTGATAATATTTCCTTTTTCACCCTAGTCTTCTATGGGCTTCCAAATATCACTTTGCCAATTCCACAAGAACTGTCTTAGCGAAAGGCTTCTTGAGGGGAAAGCTGTAACTCTGTGAGATGATTTCACAGAACACAAAGAAGTTTCTCAGAAAGCTTCTTTCTCTTTGTCATCGGAGGATATTTCCTTTGGCCCTATAGTCGTCAAAGGGATCCGAAATATCTGTTCTCAGATTCCACAGAAATAAGGCTAGCAAAGAGATCCACGAAATACAGACGTAACTCTGTGAGATGAATTAACAGAACACTAAGCAGTTTCTCAGAAAGCTTCTTTCCAGATTTCATCTGAGGATAATTCCTTTTTCACCAAAGCCTTCTAAGGGCTTCCAAATATCACTTTGCCAATTCCACAAGAACTGTCTTAGCGAAAGGCTTCTTGAGGGGAAAGCTGTAACTCTGTGAGATGATTTCACAGAACACAAAGAAGTTTCTCAGAAAGCTTCTTTCTCTTTGTTATCGGATGATATTTTCTTTGGCCCTATAGTCTTCAAAGGGATCCGAAATATCTGTTCTCAGATTCCACAGAAATAAGGCTAGCAAAGAGATCCACGAAATACAGATGTAACTCTGTGAGATGAAATAACGGAACACTAAGCAGTTTCTCAGAAAGCTTCTTTCCAGATTTCATCTGAGGATATTTCCTTTTTCACCATACCCCTCTATGGGCATCCAAATATCTCTTTGCCAATTCCACAAGAACTGTCTTAGCGAAAGGCTTCTTGAGGGGAAAGCTGTAACTCTGTGAGATGATTTCACAGAACACAAAGAAGTTTCTCAGAAAGCTTCCTTCTCTTTGTTATCGGAGGATATTTACTTTGGCCCTATAGTCTTCAAAGAGATCCGAAATATCTGTTCTCAGATTCCACAGAAATAAGGCTAGCAAAGAGATCCACGAAATACAGATGTAACTCTGTGAGATGAATTAACAGAACACTAAGCAGTTTCTCAGAAATCTTCTTTCCAGATTTCGTCTGAGGATATTTCCTTTTTCACCATAGCCCTCTATGGGCTTCCAAATATCACTTTGCCAATTCCACAAGAACTGTCTTAGCGAAAGGCTTCTTTGGGGAAAGCTGTAACTCTGTGAGATGATTTCACAGAACACAAAGAAGTTTCTCAGAAAGGTTGTTTCTGTTTGTTATCGGAGGATATTTCCTTTGGCCCTACAGTCTTCAAAGGGATCGGAAATATCTGTTCTCAGATTCCACAGAAATAAGGCTAGCAAAGAGATCCACGAAATACAGATGTAACTCTGTGAGATGAATTAACAGAACACTAAGCAGTTTCTCAGAAAGCTTCTTTCCAGATTTCATCTGAGGATATTTCCTTTTTCACCATAGCCCTCTATGGGCTTCCAAATATCACTTTGCCAATTCCACAAGAACTGTCTTATCGAAAGGCTTCTTGAGGGGAAAGCTGTAACTCTGTGAAATGATTTCACAGAACACAAAGAAGTTTCTCAGAAAGCTTCTTTCTCTTTGTTATCGGAGGATATTTCCTTTGGCCCTATAGTCTTCAAAGGGATCCGAAATATCTGTTTTCAGATTCCACAGAAATAAGGCTAGCAAAGAGATCCACGAAATACAGATGTAACTCAGTGAGATGAAATAACAGAACACTAAGCAGTTTCTCAGAAAGCTTCTTTCCAGATTTCATCTGAGGATATTTCCTTTTTCAGCATACCCCTCTATGGGCATCCAAATATCACTTTGCCAATTCCACAAGAACTGTCTTAGCGAAAGGCTTCTTGAGGGGAAAGCTGTTACTCTGTGAGATGATTTCACAGAACACAAAGAAGTTTCTCAGAAAGCTTCTTTCTCTTTGTTATCGAAGGATTTTTCCTTTGGCCCTATAGTCTTCAATGGGATCCGAAATATCTGTTCTCAGATTCCACAGAAATAAGGCTAGCAAAGAGATCCACGAAATACAGATGTAACTCTGTGAGATGAATTAACAGAACACTAAGCAGTTTCTCAGAAAGCTTCTTTCAAGATTTCATCTGAGGATATTTCCTTTTTCACCATAGCCCTCTATGGGCTTCCAAATATCACTTTGCCAATTTCACAAGAACTGTCTTAGCGAAAGGCTTCTTGAGGGTAAAGCTGTAACTCTGTGAGATGATTTCACAGAAAACAAAGAAGTTTCTCAGAAAGCTTCTTTCTCTTTGTTATCGGAGGATATTTCCTTTGGCCCTATAGTCTTCAAAGGGATCCGAAATATCTCTTCTCAGATTCCACAGAAATAAGGCTAGCAAAGAGATCCACGAAATACAGATGTACCTCTGTGAGATGAATTAACAGAACACTAAGCAGTTTCTCAGAAAGCTTCTTTCCAGATTGCATCTGAGGATATTTCCTTCTTCACCCTAGTCTTCTATGGGCTTCCAAATATCACTTTGCCAATTCCACAAGAACTGTCTTAGCGAAAGCCTTCTTGAGGGGAAAGCTGTAACTCTGTGAGATGATTTCACAGAACACAAAGAAGTTTCTCAGAAAGCTTCTTTCTCTTTGTTATCAGAGGATATTTCCTTTGGCCCTATAGTCGTCAAAGGGATCCGAAATATCTGTTCTCAGATTCCACAGAAATAAGGCTAGCAAACAGATCCACGAAATACAGACGTAACTCTGTGAGATGAATTAACAGAACACTAAGCAGTTTCTCAGAAAGCTTCTTTCCAGATTTCATCTGAGGATATTTCCTTTTTCACCATAGCCCTCTATGGGCTTCCAAATATCACTTTGCCAATTCCACAAGAACTGTCTTAGCGAAAGGCTTCTTGAGGGGAAAGCTGTAACTCTGTGAGATGATTTCACAGAACACAAAGAAGTTTCTCAGAAAGCTTCTTTCTCTTTGTTATCGGAGGATATTTCCTTTGGCCCTATAGTCTTCAAAGGGATCCGAAATATCTGTTTTCAGATTCCACAGAAATAAGGCTAGCAAAGAGATCCACGAAATACAGATGTACCTCTGTGAGATGAATTAACAGAACACTAAGCAGTTTCTCAGAAAGCTTCTTTCCAGATTGCATCTGAGGATATTTCCTTCTTCACCCTAGTCTTCTATGGGCTTCCAAATATCACTTTGCCAATTCCACAAGAACTGTCTTAGCGAAAGGCTTCTTGAGGGGAAAGCTCTAACTCTGTGAGATGATTTCACAGAACACAAAGAAGTTTCTCAGAAAGCTTCTTTCTCTTTGTTATCGGAGGATATTTCCTTTGGCCCTATAGTCGTCAAAGGGATCCGAAATATCTGTTCTCAGATTCCACAGAAATAAGGCTAGCAAAGAGATCCACGAAATACAGACGTAACTCTGTGAGATGAATTAACAGAACACTAAGCAGTTTCTCAGAAAGCTTCTTTCCAGATTTCATCTGAGGATAATTCCTTTTTCACCAAAGCCTTCTAAGGGCTTCCAAATATCACTTTGCCAATTCCACAAGACTGTCTTAGCGAAAGGCTTCTTGAGGGGAAAGCTGTAACTCTGTGAGATGATTTCACAGAACACAAAGAAGTTTCTCAGAAAGCTTCTTTCTCTTTGTTATCGGAAGATATTTTCTTTGGCCCTATATTCTTCAAAGGGATCCGAAATATCTGTTCTCAGATTCCACAGAAATAAGGCTAGCAAAGAGATCCACGAAATACAGATGTAACTCTGTGAGATGAAATAACGGAACACTAAGCAGTTTCTCAGAAAGCTTCTTTCCAGATTTCATCTGAGGATATTTCCTTTTTCACCATAGCCCTCTATGGGCATCCAAATATCACTTTGCCAATTCCACAAGAACTGTCTTAGCGAAAGGCTTCTTGAGGGGAAAGCTGTAACTCTGTGAGATGATTTCACAGAACACAAAGAAGTTTCTCAGAAAGCTTCCTTCTCTTTGTTATCGGAGGATATTTACTTTGGCCCTATAGTCTTCAAAGAGATCCGAAATATCTGTTCTCAGATTCCACAGAAATAAGGCTAGCAAAGAGATCCACGAAATACAGATGTAACTCTGTGAGATGAATTAACAGAACACTAAGCAGTTTCTCAGAAATCTTCTTTCCAGATTTCGTCTGAGGATATTTCCTTTTTCACCATAGCCCTCTATGGGCTTCCAAATATCACTTTGCCAATTCCACAAGAACTGTCTTAGCGAAAGGCTTCTTTGGGGGAAAGCTGTAACTCTGTGAGATGATTTCACAGAACACAAAGAAGTTTCTCAGAAAGGTTGTTTCTGTTTGTTATCGGAGGATATTTCCTTTGGCCCTACAGTCTTCAAAGGGATCCGAAATATCTGTTCTCAGATTCCACAGAAATAAGGCTAGCAAAGAGATCCACGAAATACAGATGTAACACTGTGAGATGAATTAACAGAGCACTAAGCAGTTTCTCAGAAAGCTTCTTTCCAGATTTCATCTGAGGATATTTCCTTTTTCACCATAGCCCTCTATGGGCTTCCAAATATCACTTTGCCAATTCCACAAGAACTGTCTTATCGAAAGGCTTCTTGAGGGGAAAGCTGTAACTCTGTGAAATGATTTCACAGAACACAAAGAAGTTTCTCAGAAAGCTTCTTTCTCTTTGTTATCGGAGGATATTTCCTTTGGCCCTATAGTCTTCAAAGGGATCCGAAATATCTGTTTTCAGATTCCACAGAAATAAGGCTAGCAAAGAGATCCACGAAATACAGATGTAACTCAGTGAGATGAAATCACAGAACACTAAGCACTTTCTCAGAAAGCTTCTTTCCAGATTTCATCTGAGGATATTTCCTTTTTCAGCATACCCCTCTATGGGCATCCAAATATCACTTTGCCAATTCCACAAGAACTGTCTTAGGGAAAGGCTTCTTGAGGGGAAAGCTGTAACTCTGTGAGATGATTTCACAGAACACAAAGAAGTTTCTCAGAAAGCTTCTTTCTCTTTGTTATCGAAGGATTTTTCCTTTGGCCCTATAGTCTTCAATGGGATCCGAAATATCTGTTCTCAGATTCCACAGAAATAAGGCTAGCAAAGAGATCCACGAAATACAGATGTAACTCTGTGAGATGAATTAACAGAACACTAAGCAGTTTCTCAGAGAGCTTCTTTCCAGATTTCATCTGAGGATATTTCCTTTTTCACCATATCCCTCTATGGGCTTCCAAATATCACTTTGCCAATTTCACAAGAACTGTCTTAGCGAAAGGCTTCTTGAGGGTAAAGCTGTAACTCTGTGAGATGATTTCACAGAAAACAAAGAAGTTTCTCAGAAAGCTTCTTTCTCTTTGTTATCGGAGGATATTTCCTTTGGCCCTATAGTCTTCAAAGGGATCCGAAATATCTGTTTTCAGATTCCACAGAAATAAGGCTAGCAAAGAGATCCAGGAAATACAGATGTACCTCTGTGAGATGAATTAACAGAACACTAAGCAGTTTCTCAGAAAGCTTCTTTCCAGATTGCATCTGAGGATATTTCCTTCTTCACCCTAGTCTTCTATGGGCTTCCAAATATCACTTTGCCAATTCCACAAGAACTGTCTTAGCGAAAGGCTTCTTGAGGGGAAAGCTGTAACTCTGTGAGATGATTTCACAGAACACAAAGAAGTTTATCAGAAAGCTTCTTTCTCTTTGTTATCAGAGGATATTTCCTTTGGCCCTATAGTCGTCAAAGGGATCCGAAATATCTGTTCTCAGATTCCACAGAAATAAGGCTAGCAAAGAGATCCACGAAATACAGACGTAACTCTGTGAGATGAATTAACAGAACACTAAGCAGTTTCTCAGAAAGCTTCTTTCCAGATTTCATCTGAGGATATTTCCTTTTTCAAAATAGCCCTCTATGGGCTTCCAAATATCACTTTGCCAATTCCACAAGAACTGTCTGAGCGAAAGGCTTCTTGAGGGTAAAGCTGTAACTCTGTGAGATGATTTCACAGAACACAAAGAAGTTTCTCAGAAAGCTTCTTTCTCTTTGTTATCGGAGGATATTTCCTTTGACCCTATAGTCTTCAAAGGGATCCGAAATATCTGTTTTCAGATTCCAGAGAAATAAGGCTAGCAAAGAGATCCACGAAATACAGATGTACTTCTGTGAGATGAATTAACAGAACACTAAGCAGTTTCTCAGAAAGCTTCTTTCCAGATTGCATCTGAGGATATTTCCTTCTTCACCCTAGTCTTCTATGGGCTTCCAAATATCACTTTGCCAATTCCACAAGAACTGTCTTAGCGAAAGGCTTCTTGAAGGGAAAGCTGTAACTCTGTGAGATGATTTCAGAGAACACAAAGAAGTTTCTCAGAAAGCTTCTTTCTCTTTGTTATCGGAGGATATTTCCTTTGGCCCTATAGTCGTCAAAGGGATCCGAAATATCTGTTCTCAGATTTCACAGAAATAAGGCTAGCAAAGAGATCCACGAAATACAGAGGTAACTCTGTGAGATGAATTAACAGAACACTAAGCAGCTTCTCAGAAAGCTTCTTTCCAGATTTCATCTGAGGATAATTCCTTTTTCACCAAAGCCTTCTAAGGGCTTCCAAATATCACTTTGCCAATTCCACAAGAACTGTCTTAGCAAAAGGCTTCTTGAGGGTAAAGCTGTAACTCTGTGAGATGATTTCACAGAACACAAGGAAGTTTCTCAGAAAGGTTCTTTCTCTTTGTTATCGGAGGATATTTCCTTTGGCCCTATAGTCTTCAAAGGGATCCGAAATATCTGTTCTCAGATTCCACAGAAATAAGGCTAGCAAAGAGATCCACGAAATACAGATGTAATTCTGTGAGATGAAATAACCGAACACTAAGCAGTTTCTCAGAAAGCTTCTTTCCAGATTTCATCTGAGGATATTTCCTTTTTCACCACTGCCCTCTATGGGCTTCCAAATATCACTTTGCCAATTCCACAAGAACTGTCTTAGCGAAAGGCTTCTTGAGGGGAAAGCTGTAACTCTGTAAGATGATTTCACAGAACACAAAGATGTTTCCCAGAAAGCTTCTTTCTCTTTGTTATCGGAGGATATTTCCTTTGGCCCTATAGTCTTCAAAGGGATCCGAAGTATCTGTTCTCAGATTCCACAGAAATAAGGCTAGCAAAGAGATCCATGAAATACAGATGTAACTCTGTGAGATGAATTAACAGAACACTAAGCACTTTCTCAGAATGCTTCTTACCAGATTTCATCTGAGGATATTTCCTTTTTCAACCTAGTCTTCTATGGGCTTCCAATATCACTTTGCCAATTCCACAAGAACTGTCTTAGCGAAAGGCTTCTTGAGGGGAACGCTGTAACTCTGTGAGATGATTTCACAGAACACAAAGAAGTTTCTCAGAAAGCTTCTTTCTCATTGTTATCGGAGGATATTTCCTTTGGCCCTATAGTCGACAAAGGGATCCGAAATATCTGTTCTCAGATTCCATAGAAATAAGGCTAGCAAAGAGATCCACGAAATACAGACGTAACTCTGTGAGATGAATTAAGAGAACGCTAAGCAGTTTCTCAGAAAGCTTCTTTCCAGATTTCATCTGAGGATATTTCCTTTTTCACCATAGCCCTCTATGGGCTTCCAAATATCACTTTGCCAATTCCACAAGAACTGTCTTAGCGAAAGGCTTCCTGAGGGGAAAGCTGTAACTCTGTGAGCTGATTTCACAGAACACAAAGAAGTTTCTCAGAAAGCTTCTTACTCTTTGTTATCGAAGGATATATCCTTTGGCCCTATAGTCTTCAAAGGGATCCGAAATATCTGTTCTCAGATTCCACAGAAATAAGGCTACCAAACAGATCCACGAACTACAGATGTAACTCTGTGAGATGAAATAACAGAACACTAAGCAGTTTCTCAGAAAGCTTCTTTCCAGATTTCATCTGAGGATAATTCCTTTTTCACCAAAGCCTTCTAAGGGCTTCCAAATATCACTTTGCCAATTCCACAAGAACTGTCTTAGCGAAAGGCTTCTTGAGGGGAAAGCGGTAACTCTGTGAGATGATTTCACAGAACACAAAGAAGTTTCTCAGAAAGCTTCTTTCTCTTTGTTATCGTAGGATATTTCCTTTGGCCATATAGTCTTCAAAGGGATCCGAAACATCTGTTCTCAGATTCCACAGAAATAAGGCTAGCAAAGAGATCCACGAAATACAGATGTAACTCTGTGAGATGAAATAACGGAACACTAAGCAGTTTCTCAGAAAGCTTCTTTCCAGATTTCATCTGAGGATATTTCCTTTTTCACCATACCTCTCTATGGGCTTCCAAATATCACTTTGCCAATTCCACAAAAACTGTCTTAGCGAAAGGCTTCTTGAGGGGAAAGCTGTAACTCTGTGAGATGATTTCACAGAACACAAAGAAGTTTCTCAGAAAGCTTCTTTCTCTTTGTTATCGAAGGATTTTTCCTTTGGCCCTATTTTCTTCAAAGGGATCCGAAATAACTGTTCTGAGATTCCACAGAAATAAGGCTAGCAAAGACATCCACGAAATACAGATGTAACTCTGTGAGATGAATTAACAGAACACTAAGCAGTTTCTCAGAAAGCTTCTTTCCAGATTGCATCTGAGGATATTTCCTTTTTCACCCTAGTCTTCTATGGGCTTCCAAATATCACTTTGCCAATTCCACAAGAACTGTCTTAGCGAAAGGCTTCTTGAGGGGAAAGCTGTAACTCTGTGAGATGATTTCACAGAACACAAAGAAGTTTCTCAGAAAGCTTCCTTCTCTTTGTTTTCGAAGGATTTTTCCTTTGGCCCTATAGTCTTCAAAGGGATCGGAAATATTTGTTCTCAGATTCCACAGAAATAAGGCTAGCAAAGAGATCCAAGAAATACAGATGTAACTCTGTAAGATGAATTAACCGAACACTAAGCAGTTTCTCAGAAACCTTCTTTCCAGATTTCATCTGAGGATATTTCCTTTTTCACCATAGCCCTCTATGGGCTTCCAAATATCACTTTTCCAATTCCACAAGAACTGTCTTAGCGAATGGCTTCTTGAGGGGAAAGCTGTAACTCTGTGAGATGATTTCACAGAACACAAAGATGTTTCCCAGAAAGCTTCTTTCTCTTTGTTATCGGAGGATATTTCCTTTGGCCCTATAGTCTTCAAATGGATCCGAAATATCTGTTCTCAGATTCCACAGAAATAAGGCTAGCAAAGAGATCCACGAATTACAGATGTACCTCTGTGAGATGAATTAACAGAATACTAAGCAGTTTCTCAGAAAACTTCTTTCCAGATTGCATCTGAGGATATTTCCTTCTTCACCCTAGTCTTCTATGGGCTTCCAAATATCACTTTGCCAATTCCACAAGAACTGTCTTAGCGAAAGGCTTCTTGAGGGGAAAGCTGTAACTCTGTGAGATGATTTCACAGAACACAAAGAAGTTTCTCAGAAAGTTTCTTTCTCTTTGTTATCAGAGGATATTTCCTTTGGCCCTATAGTCGTCAAAGAGATCCGAAATATCTGTTCTCAGATTCCACAGAAATAAGGCTAGCAAAGAGATCCACGAAATACAGATGTAACTCTGTGAGATGAATTAACAGAACACTAAGCAGTTTCTCAGAAATCTTCTTTCCAGATTTCGTCTGAGGATATTTCCTTTTTCACCATAGCCCTCCATGGGTTTCCAAATATCACTTTGCCAATTCCACAAGAACTGTCTTAGCGAAAGAGTTCTTTGGAGGAAAGCTGTAACTCTGTGAGATGATTTCACAGAACACAAAGAAGTTTCTCAGAAAGCTTCTTTCTCTTTGTTATCGGAGGATATTTCCTTTGGCCCTATAGTCTTCAAAGGGATCCGAAATATCTGTTTTCATATTCCACAGAAATAAGGCTAGCAAAGAGATCCACGAAATACAGATGTAACTCTGTGAGATGAATTAACAGAACACTAAGCTGTTTCTCAGAAAGTTTCTTTCCACATTTCATCTGAGGATATTTCCTTTTTCACCATAGACCTCTATGGGCTTCCAAATATCACTTTGTCAATTCCACAAGAACTGTCTCAGCCAAAGGCTTCTTGAGGGTAAAGCTGTAACTCTGTGAGATGATTTCACAGAACACAAAGAAGTTTCTCAGAAAGCTTCTTTCTCTTTGTTATCGGAGGATATTTCCTTTGGCCCTATAGTCTTCAAAGGGATCCGAAATATCTGTTTTCAGATTCCACAGAAATAAGGCTAGCAAAGAGATCCACGAAATACAGATGTACCTCTGTGAGATGAATTAACAGAACACTACGCAGTTTCTCAGAAAGCTTCTTTCCAGATTTCATCTGAGGATATTTCCTTCTTCACCCTAGTCTTCTAAGGGCTTCCAAATATCACTTTGCCAATTCCACCAGAACTGTCTTAGCGAAAGGCTTCTTGAGGGGAAAGCTGTAACTCTGTGAGATGATTTCACAGAACACAAAGAAGTTTCTCTGAAAGCTTCTTTCTCTTTGTTATCAGAGGATATTTCCTTTGGCCCTATAGTCGTCAAAGGGATCCGAAATATCTGTTCTCGGATTCCACAGAAATAAGGCTAGCAAAGAGATCCATGAAATACAGACGTAACTCTGTGAGATGAATTAACAGAACACTAAGCTGTTTCTCAGAAAGCTTCTTTCCAGATTTCATCTGAGGATATTTCCTTTTTCACCATAGCCCTCTATGGGCTTCCAAATATCACTTTGCCAATTCCACAAGAACTGTCTTAGCGAAAGGCTTCTTGAGGGGAAAGCTGTAACTCTGTGAGATGATTTCACAGAACACAAAGAAGTTTCTCAGAAAGCTTCTTTCTCTTTGTTATCGGAGGATATTTCCTTTGGCCCTGTAGTCTTCAAAGGGATCCGAAATATCTGTTCTCAGATTCCACAGAAATAAGGCTAGCAAAGAGATCCACGAAATACAGATGTACCTCTGTGAGATGAATTAACAGAACACTAAGCAGTTTCTCAGAAAGCTTCTTTCCAGATTGCATCTGAGGATATTTCCTTTTTCACCCTAGTCTTCTACGGGCTTCCAAATATCACTTTGCCAATTCCACAAGAACTGTCTTAGCGAAAGGCTTCTTGAGAGGAAAGCTGTAACTCTGTGAGATGATTTCACAGAACACAAAGAAGTTTCTCAGAAGGCTTCTTTCTCTTTGTTATCGGAGGATATTTCCTTTGGCCCTATAGTCGTCAAAGGGATCCGAAATATCTGTTCTCAGATTCCACAGAAATAAGGCTAGCAAAGAGATCCACGAAATACAGACGTAACTCTGTGAGATGAATTAACAGAACACTAAGCAGTTTCTCAGAAAGCTTCTTTCCAGATTTCATCTGAGGATAATTCCTTTTTCACCAAAGCCTTCTAAGGGCTTCCAAATATCACTTTTCCAATTCCACAAGAACTGTCTTAGCGAAAGAGTTCTTGAGGGGAAAGCTGTAACTCTGTGAGATGATTTCACAGAACACAAAGAAGTTTCTCAGAAAGCTTCCTTCTCTTTGTTATCGGAGGATATTTACTTTGGCCCTATAGTCTTCAAAGAGATCCGAAATATCTGTTCTCAGATTCCACAGAAATAAGGCTAGCAAAGAGATCCACGAAATACAGATGTAACTCTGTGAGATGAATTAACAGAACACTAAGCAGTTTCTCAGAAATCTTCTTTCCAGATTTCGTCTGAGGATATTTCCTTTTTCACCATAGCCCTCTATGGGCTTCCAAATATCACTTTGCCAATTCCACAAGAACTGTCTTAGCGAAAGGCTTCTTTGGGGGAAAGCTGTAACTCTGTGAGATGATTTCACAGGACACAAAGAAGTTTCTCAGAAAGGTTGTTTCTGTTTGTTATCGGAGGATATTTCCTTTGGCCCTACAGTCTTCAAAGGGATCCGAAATATCTGTTCTCAGATTCCACAGAAATAAGGCTAGCAAAGAGATCCACGAAATACAGATATAACTCTGTGAGATGAATTAACAGAACACTAAGCAGTTTCTCAGAAAGCTTCTTTCCAGATTTCATCTGAGGATATTTCCTTTTTCACCATAGCCCTCTATGGGCTTCCAAATATCACTTTGCCAATTCCACAAGAACTGTCTTATCGAAAGGCTTCTTGAGGGGAAAGCTGTAACTCTGTGAAATGATTTCACAGAACACAAAGAAGTTTCTCAGAAAGCTTCTTTCTCTTTGTTATCGGAGGATATTTCCTTTGGCCCTATAGTCTTCAAAGGGATCCGAAATATCTGTTTTCAGATTCCACAGAAATAAGGCTAGCAAAGAGATCCACGAAATACAGATGTAACTCAGTGAGATGAAATAACAGAACACTAAGCACTTTCTCAGAAAGCTTCTTTCCAGATTTCATCTGAGGATATTTCGTTTTTCAGCATACCCCTCTATGGGCATCCAAATATCACTTTGCCAATTCCACAAGAACAGTCTTAGCGAAAGGCTTCTTGAGGGGAAACCTGTAACTCTGTGAGATGATTTCACAGAACACAAAGAAGTTTCTCAGAAAGCTTCTTTCTCTTTGTTATCGAAGGATTTTTCCTTTGGCCCTATAGTCTTCAATGGGATCCGAAATATCTGTTCTCAGATTCCACAGAAATAAGGCTAGCAAAGAGATCCACGAAATACAGATGTAACTCTGTGAGATGAATTAACAGAACACTAAGCAGTTTCTCAGAAAGCTTCTTTCAAGATTTCATCTGAGGATATTTCCTTTTTCACCATAGCCCTCTATGGGCTTCCAAATATCACTTTGCCAATTTAACAAGAACTGTCTTAGCGAAAGGCTTCTTGAGGGTAAAGCTGTAACTCTGTGAGATGATTTCACAGAAAACAAAGAAGTTTCTCAGAAAGCTTCTTTCTCTTTGTTATCGGAGGATATTTCCTTTGGCCCTATAGTCTTCAAAGGGATCCGAAATATCTGTTTTCAGATTCCACAGAAATAAGGCTAGCAAAGAGATCCACGAAATACAGATGTACCTCTGTGAGATGAATTAACAGAACACTAAGCAGTTTCTCAGAAAGCTTCTTTCCAGATTGCATCTGAGGATATTTCCTTCTTCACCCTAGTCTTCTATGGGCTTCCAAATATCACTTTGCCAATTCCACAAGAACTGTCTTAGCGAAAGGCTTCTTGAGGGGAAAGCTGTAACTCTGTGAGATGATTTCACAGAACACAAAGAAGTTTCTCAGAAAGCTTCTTTCTCTTTGTTATCCGAGGATATTTCCTTTGGCCCTATAGTCGTCAAAGGGATCCGAAATATCTGTTCTCAGATTCCACAGAAATAAGGCTAGCAAAGAGATCCACGAAATACAGACGTAACTCTGTGAGATGAATTAACAGAACACTAAGCAGTTTCTCAGAAAGCTTCTTTCCAGATTTCATCTGAGGATATTTCCTTTTTCACCATAGCCCTCTATGGGCTTCCAAATATCACTTTGCCAATTCCACAAGAACTGTCTTAGCGAAAGGCTTCTTGAGGGTAAAGCTGTAACTCTGTGAGATGATTTCACAGAACACAAAGAAGTTTCTCAGAAAGCTTCTTTCTCTTTGTTATCGGAGGATATTTCCTTTGGCCCTATAGTCTTCAAAGGGATCCGAAATATCTGTTCTCAGATTCCACAGAAATAAGGCTAGCAAAGAGATCCACGAATTACAGATGTACCTCTGTGAGATGAATTAACAGAATACTAAGCAGTTTCTCAGAAAGCTTCTTTCCAGATTGCATCTGAGGATATTTCCTTCTTCACCCTAGTCTTCTATGGGCTTCCAAATATCACTTTGCCAATTCCACAAGAACTGTCTTAGCGAAAGGCTTCTTGAGGGGAAAGCTGTAACTCTGTGAGATGATTTCACAGAACACAAAGAAGTTTCTCAGAAAGCTTCTTTCTCTTTGTTATCAGAGGATATTTCCTTTGGCCCTATAGTCGTCATAGAGATCCGAAATATCTGTTCTCAGATTCCACAGAAATAAGGCTAGCAAAGAGATCCACGAAATACAGATGTAACTCTGTGAGATGAATTAACAGAACACTAAGCAGTTTCTCAGAAATCTTCTTTCCAGATTTCGTCTGAGGATATTTCCTTTTTCACCATAGCCCTCTATGGGCTTCCAAATATCACTTTGCCAATTCCACAAGAACTGTCTTAGCGAAAGGCTTCTTTGGAGGAAAGCTGTAACTCTGTGAGATGATTTCACAGAACACAAAGAAGTTTCTCAGAAAGCTTCTTTCTCTTTGTTATCGGAGGATATTTCCTTTGGCCCTATAGTCGTCAAAGGGATCCGAAATATCTGTTCTCAGATTCCACAGAAATAAGGCTAGCAAAGAGATCCACGAAATACAGACCTAACTCTGTGAGATGAATTAACAGAACACTAAGCTGTTTCTCAGAAAGCTTCTTTCCAGATTTCATCTGAGGATATTTCCTTTTTCACCATAGCCCTCTATGGGCTTCCAAATATCACTTTGCCAATTCCACAAGAACTGTCTTAGCGAAAGGCTTCTTGAGGGGAAAGCTGTAACTCTGTGAGATGATTTCACAGAACACAAAGAAGTTTCTCAGAGCTTCTTTCTCTTTGTTATCGGAGGATATTTCCTTTGGCCCTATAGTCTTCAAAGGGATCCGAAATATCTGTTCTCAGATTCCACAGAAATAAGGCTAGCAAAGAGATCCACGAAATACAGATGTACCTCTGTGAGATGAATTAACAGAACACTAAGCAGTTTCTCAGAAAGCTTCTTTCCAGATTGCATCTGAGGATATTTCCTTTTTCACCCTAGTCTTCTACGGGCTTCCAAATATCACTTTGCCAATTCCACAAGAACTGTCTTAGCGAAAGGCTTCTTGAGGGGAAAGCTGTAACTCTGTGAGATGATTTTACAGAACACAAAGAAGTTTCTCAGAAGGCTTCTTTCTCTTTGTTATCGGAGGATATTTCCTTTGGCCCTATAGTCGTCAAAGGGATCCGAAATATCTGTTCTCAGATTCCACAGAAATAAGGCTAGCAAAGAGATCCACGAAATACAGACGTAACTCTGTGAGATGAATTAACAGAACACTAAGCAGTTTCTCAGAAAGCTTCTTTCCAGATTTCATCTGAGGATAATTCCTTTTTCACCAAAGCCTTCTAAGGGCTTCCAAATATCACTTTTCCAATTCCACAAGAACTGTCTTAGCGAAAGGCTTCTTGAGGGGAAAGCTGTAACTCTGTGAGATGATTTCACAGAACACAAAGAAGTTTCTCAGAAAGCTTCCTTCTCTTTGTTATCGGAGGATATTTACTTTGGCCCTATAGTCTTCAAAGAGATCCGAAATATCTGTTCTCAGATTCCACAGAAATAAGGCTAGCAAAGAGATCCACGAAATACAGATGTAACTCAGTGAGATGAAATAACAGAACACTAAGCACTTTCTCAGAAAGCTTCTTTCCAGATTTCATCTGAGGATATTTCCTTTTTCAGCATACCCCTCTATGGGCATCCAAATATCACTTTGCCAATTCCACAAGAACTGTCTTAGCGAAAGGCTTCTTGAGGGGAAAGCTGTAACTCTGTGAGATGATTTCACAGAACACAAAGAAGTTTCTCAGAAAGCTTCTTTCTCTTTGTTATCGAAGGATTTTTCCTTTGGCCCTATAGTCTTCAATGGGATCCGAAATATCTGTTGTCAGATTCCACAGAAATAAGGCTAGCAAAGAGATCCACGAAATACAGATGTAACTCTGTGAGATGAAATAACCGAACACTAAGCAGTTTCTCAGAAAGCTTCTTTCCAGATTTCATCTGAGGATATTTCCTTTTTCACCACTGCCCTCTATGGGCTTCCAAATATCACTTTGCCAATTCCACAAGAACTGTCTTAGCGAAAGGCTTCTTGAGGGGAAAGCTGTAACTCTGTGAGATGATTTCACAGAACACAAAGATGTTTCCCAGAAAGCTTCTTTCTCTTTGTTATCGGAGGATATTTCCTTTGGCCCTATAGTCTTCAAAGGGATCCGAAATATCTGTTCTCAGATTCCACAGAAATAAGGCTAGCAAAGAGATCCATGAAATACAGATGTAACTCTGTGAGATGAATTAACAGAACACTAAGCAGTTTCTCAGAAAGCTTCTTTCCAGATTTCATCTGAGGATATTTCCTTTTTCACCATAGCCCTCTATGGGATTCCAAATATCACTTTTCCAATTCCACAAGAACTGTCTTAGCGAAAGGCTTCTTGAGGGTAAAGCTGTAACTCTGTGAGATGATTTCACAGAACAGAAAGAAGTTTCTCAGAAAGCTTCTTTCTCTTTGTTATCTGAGGATATTTCCTTTGGCCCTATAGTCTTCAAAGGGATCCGAAATATCTGTTTTCAGATTCCACAGAAATAAGGCTAGCAAAGAGATCCACGAAATACAGATGTACCTCTGTGAGATGAATTAACAGAACACTAAGCAGTTTCTCAGAAAGCTTCTTTCCAGATTTCATCTGAGGATATTTCCTTCTTCACCCTAGTCTTCTATGGGCTTCCAAATATCACTTTGCCAATTCCACAAGAACTGTCTTAGCGAAAGGCTTCTTGAGGGGAAAGCTGTAACTCTGTGAGATGATTTCACAGAACACAAAGAAGCTTCTCAGAAAGCTTCTTTCTCTTTGTTATCAGAGGATATTTCCTTTGGCCCTATAGTCGTCAAAGGGATCCGAAATATCTGTTCTCAGATTCCACAGAAATAAGGCTAGCAAAGAGATCCACGAAATACAGACGTAACTCTGTGAGATGAATTAACAGAACACTAAGCAGTTTCTCAGAAAGCTTCTTTCCAGATTTCATCTGAGGATATTTCCTTTTTCACCATAGCCCTCTATGGGCTTCCAAATATCACTTTGCCAATTCCACAAGAACTGTCTTAGCGAAAGGCTTCTTGAGGGGAAAGCTGTAACTCTGTGAGATGATTTCACAGAACACAAAGAAGTTTCTCAGAAAGCTTCTTTCTCTTTGTTATCGGAGGATATTTCCTTTGGCCCTATAGTCTTCAAAGGGATCCGAAATATCTGTTCTCAGATTCCACAGAAATAAGGCGAGCAAAGAGATCCACGAAATACAGATGTACCTCTGTGAGATGAATTAACAGAACACTAAGCAGTTTCTCAGAAAGCTTCTTTCCAGATTGCATCTGAGGATATTTCCTTTTTCACCCTAGTCTTCTATGGGCTTCCAAATATCACTTTGCCAATTCCACAAGAACTGTCTTAACGAAAGGCTTCTTGAGGGGAAAGCTGTAACTCTGTGAGATGATTTCACAGAACACAAAGAAGTTTCTCAGAAGGCTTCTTTCTCTTTGTTATCGGAGGATATTTCCTTTGGCCCTATAGTCGTCAAAGGGATCCGAAATATCTGTTCTCAGATTCCACAGAAATAAGGCTAGCAAAGAGATCCACGAAATACAGACGTAACTCTGTGAGATGAATTAACAGAACACTAAGCAGTTTCTCAGAAAGCTTCTTTCCAGATTTCATCTGAGGATAATTCCTTTTTCACCAAAGCCTTCTAAGGGCTTCCAAATATCACTTTTCCAATTCCACAAGAACTGTCTTAGCGAAAGGCTTCTTGAGGGGAAAGCTGTAACTCTGTGAGATGATTTCACAGAACACAAAGAAGTTTCTCAGAAAGCTTCTTTCTCTTTGTTATCGGAAGATATTTTCTTTGGCCCTATAGTCTTCAAAGGGATCCGAAATATCTGTTCTCAGATTCCACAGAAATAAGGCTAGCAAAGAGATCCACGAAATACAGATGTAACTCTGTGAGATGAAATAACGGAACACTAAGCAGTTTCTCAGAAAGCTTCTTTCCAGATTTCATCTGAGGATATTTCCTTTTTCACCATACCCCTCTATGGGCATCCAAATATCACTTTGCCAATTCCACAAGAACTGTCTTAGCGAAAGGCTTCTTGAGGGGAAAGCTGTAACTCTGTGAGATGATTTCACAGAACACAAAGAAGTTTCTCAGAAAGCTTCCTTCTCTTTGTTATCGGAGGATATTTACTTTGGCCCTATAGTCTTCAAAGAGATCCTAAATATCTGTTCTCAGATTCCACAGAAATAAGGCTAGCAAAGAGATCCACGAAATACAGATGTAACTCTGTGAGATGATTTAACAGAACACTAAGCAGTTTCTCAGAAATCTTCTTTCCAGATTTCGTCTGAGGATATTTCCTTTTTCACCATAGCCCTCTATGGGCTTCCAAATATCACTTTGCCAATTCCACAAGAACTGTCTTAGCGAAAGGCTTCTTTGGGGGAAAGCTGTAACTCTGTGAGATGATTTCACAGAACACAAAGAAGTTTCTCAGAAAGATTGTTTCTGTTTGTTATCGGAGGATATTTCCTTTGGCCCTACAGTCTTCAAAGGGATCCGAAATATCTGTTCTCAGATTCCACAGAAATAAGGCTAGCAAAGAGATCCACGAAATACAGATGTAACTCTGTGAGATGAATTAACAGAACACTAAGCAGTTTCTCAGAAAGCTTCTTTCCAGATTTCATCTGAGGATATTTCCTTTTTCACCATAGCCCTCTATGGGCTTCCAAATATCACTTTGCCAATTCCACAAGAACTGTCTTAGCGAAAGGCTTCTTGAGGGGAAAGCTGTAACTCTGTGAAATGATTTCACAGAACACAAAGAAGTTTCTCAGAAAGCTTCTTTCTCTTTGTTATCGGAGGATATTTCCTTTGGCCCTATAGTCTTCAAAGGGATCCGAAATATCTGTTTTCAGATTCCACAGAAATTAGGCTAGCAAAGAGATCCACGAAATACAGATGTAACTCAGTGAGATGAAATAACAGAACACTAAGCACTTTCTCAGAAAGCTTCTTTCCAGATTTCATCTGAGGATATTTCCTTTTTCAGCATACCCCTCTATGGGCATCCAAATATCACTTTGCCAATTCCACAAGAACTGTCTTAGCGAAAGGCTTCTTGAGGGGAAAGCTATAACTCTGTGAGATGATTTCACAGAACACAAAGAAGTTTCTCAGAAAGCTTCTTTCTCTTTGTTATCGAAGGATTTTTCCTTTGGCCCTATAGTCTTCAATGGGATCCGAAATATCTGTTGTCAGATTCCACAGAAATAAGGCTAGCAAAGAGGTCCACGAAATACAGATGTAACTCTGTGAGATGAAATAACCGAACACTAAGCAGTTTCTCAGAAAGCTTCTTTCCAGATTTCATCTGAGGATATTTCCTTTTTCACCACTGCCCTCTATGGGCTTCCAAATATCACTTTGCCAATTCCACAAGAACTGTCTTAGCGAAAGGCTTCTTGAGGGGAAAGCTGTAACTCTGTGAGATGATTTCACAGAACACAAAGATGTTTCCCAGAAAGCTTCTTTCTCTTTGTTATCGAAGGATATTTCCTTTGGCCCTATAGTCTTCAAAGGGATCCGAAATATCTGTTCTCAGATTCCACAGAAATAAGGCTAGCAAAGAGATCCATGAAATACAGATGTAACTCTGTGAGATGAATTAACAGAACACTAAGCAGTTTCTCAGAAAGCTTCTTTCCAGATTTCATCTGAGGATATTTCCTTTTTCACCATAGCCCTCTATGGGATTCCAAATATCACTTTTCCAATTCCACAAGAACTGTCTTAGCGAAAGGCTTCTTGAGGGTAAAGCTGTAACTCTGTGAGATGATTTCACAGAACAGAAAGAAGTTTCTCAGAAAGCTTCTTTCTCTTTGTTATCTGAGGATATTTCCTTTGGCCCTATAGTCTTCAAAGGGATCCGAAATATCTGTTTTCAGATTCCACAGAAATAAGGCTGGCAAAGAGATCCACGAAATACAGATGTACCTCTGTGAGATGAATTAACAGAACACTAAGCAGTTTCTCAGAAAGCTTCTTTCCAGATTTCATCTGAGGATATTTCCTTCTTCACCCTAGTCTTCTATGGGCTTCCAAATATCACTTTGCCAATTCCACAAGAACTGTCTTAGCGAAAGGCTTCTTGAGGGGAAAGCTGTAACTCTGTGAGATGATTTCACAGAACACAAAGAAGCTTCTCAGAAAGCTTCTTTCTCTTTGTTATCAGAGGATATTTCCTTTGGCCCTATAGTCGTCAAAGGGATCCGAAATATCTGTTCTCAGATTCCACAGAAATAAGGCTAGCAAAGAGATCCACGAAATACAGACGTAACTCTGTGAGATGAATTAACAGAACACTAAGCAGTTTCTCAGAAAGCTTCTTTCCAGATTTCATCTGAGGATATTTCCTTTTTCACCATAGCCCTCTATGGGCTTCCAAATATCACTTTGCCAATTCCACAAGAACTGTCTTAGCGAAAGGCTTCTTGAGGGGAAAGCTGTAACTCTGTGAGATGATTTCACAGGACACAAAGAAGTTTCTCAGAAAGGTTGTTTCTGTTTGTTATCGGAGGATATTTCTTTTGGCCCTATAGTCTTCAAAGGGATCCGAAATATCTGTTCTCAGATTCCACAGAAATAAGGCGAGCAAAGAGATCCACGAAATACAGATGTACCTCTGTGAGATGAATTAACAGAACACTAAGCAGTTTCTCAGAAAGCTTCTTTCCAGATTGCATCTGAGGATATTTCCTTTTTCACCCTAGTCTTCTACGGGCTTCCAAATATCACTTTGCCAATTCCACAAGAACTGTCTTAGCGAAAGGCTTCTTGAGGGGAAAGCTGTAACTCTGTGAGATGATTTCACAGAACACAAAGAAGTTTCTCAGAAGGCTTCTTTCTCTTTGTTATCGGAGGATATTTCCTTTGGCCCTATAGTCGTCAAAGGGATCCGAAATATCTGTTCTCAGATTCCACAGAAATAAGGCTAGCAAAGAGATCCACGAAATACAGACGTAACTCTGTGAGATGAATTAACAGAACACTAAGCAGTTTCTCAGAAAGCTTCTTTCCAGATTTCATCTGAGGATAATTCCTTTTTCACCAAAGCCTTCTAAGGGCTTCCAAATATCACTTTCCCAATTCCACAAGAACTGTCTTAGCGAAAGGCTTCTTGAGGGGAAAGCTGTAACTCTGTGAGATGATTTCACAGAACACAAAGAAGTTTCTCAGAAAGCTTCTTTCTCTTTGTTATCGGAAGATATTTTCTTTGGCCCTATAGTCTTCAAAGGGATCCGAAATATCTGTTCTCAGATTCCACAGAAATAAGGCTAGCAAAGAGATCCACGAAATACAGATGTAACTCTGTGAGATGAAATAACGGAACACTAAGCAGTTTCTCAGAAAACTTCTTTCCAGATTTCATCTGAGGATATTTCCTTTTTCACCATACCCCTCTATGGGCATCCAAATATCACTTTGCCAATTCCACAAGAACTGTCTTAGCGAAAGGCTTCTTGAGGGGAAAGCTGTAACTCTGTGAGATGATTTCACAGAACACAAAGAAGTTTCTCAGAAAGCTTCCTTCTCTTTGTTATCGGAGGATATTTACTTTGGCCCTATAGTCTTCAAAGAGATCCTAAATATCTGTTCTCAGATTCCACAGAAATAAGGCTAGCAAAGAGATCCACGAAATACAGATGTAACTCTGTGAGATGAATTAACAGAACACTAAGCAGTTTCTCAGAAATCTTCTTTCCAGATTTCGTCTGAGGATATTTCCTTTTTCACCATAGCCCTCTATGGGCTTCCAAATATCACTTTGCCAATTCCACAAGAACTGTCTTATCGAAAGGCTTCTTGAGGGGAAAGCTGTAACTCTGTGAAATGATTTCACAGAACACAAAGAAGTTTCTCAGAAAGCTTCTTTCTCTTTGTTATCGGAGGATATTTCCTTTGGCCCTATTGTCTTCAAAGGGATCCGAAATATCTGTTTTCAGATTCCACAGAAATTAGGCTAGCAAAGAGATCCACGAAATACAGATGTAACTCAGTGAGATGAAATAACAGAACACTAAGCACTTTCTCAGAAAGCTTCTTTCCAGATTTCATCTGAGGATATTTCCTTTTTCAGCATACCCCTCTATGGGCATCCAAATATCACTTTGCCAATTCCACAAGAATTGTCTTAGCGAAAGGCTTCTTGAGGGGAAAGCTGTAACTCTGTGAGATGATTTCACAGAACACAAAGAAGTTTCTCAGAAAGCTTCTTTCTCTTTGTTATCGAAGGATTTTTCCTTTGGCCCTATAGTCTTCAATGGGATCCGAAATATCTGTTGTCAGATTCCACAGAAATAAGGCTAGCAAAGAGATCCACGAAATACAGATGTAACTCTGTGAGATGAATTAACAGAACACTAAGCAGTTTCTCAGAAAGCTTCTTTCAAGATTTCATCTGAGGATATTTCCTTTTTCACCATAGCCCTCTATGGGCTTCCAAATATCACTTTGCCAATTTCACAAGAACTGTCTTAGCGAAAGGCTTCTTGAGGGTAAAGCTGTAACTCTGTGAGATGATTTCACAGAAAACAAAGAAGTTTCTCAGAAAGCTTCTTTCTCTTTGTTATCGGAGGATATTTCCTTTGGCCCTATAGTCTTCAAAGGGATCCGAAATATCTGTTTTCAGATTCCACAGAAATAAGGCTAGCAAAGAGATCCACGAAATACAGATGTACCTCTGTGAGATGAATTAACAGAACACTAAGCAGTTTCTCAGAAAGCTTCTTTCCAGATTGCATCTGAGGATATTTCCTTCTTCACCCTAGTCTTCTATGGGCTTCCAAATATCACTTTGCCAATTCCACAAGAACTGTCTTAGCGAAAGGCTTCTTGAGGGGAAAGCTGTAACTCTGTGAGATGATTTCACAGAACACAAAGAAGTTTCTCAGAAAGCTTCTTTCTCTTTGTTATCGGAGGATATTTCCTTTGGCCCTATAGTCTTCAAAGGGATCCGAAATATCTGTTTTCAGATTCCACAGAAATAAGGCTAGCAAAGAGATCCACGAAATACAGATGTAACTCTGTGAGATGAATTAACAGAACACTAAGCAGTTTCTCAGAAACTTCTTTCCAGATTTCATCTGAGGATATTTCCTTTTTCACCATAGCCCTCTATGGGCTTCCAAATTTCACTTTGCCAATTAAACAAGAACTGTCTCAGCGAAAGACTTCTTGAGGGGAAAGCTGTAACTCTGTGAGATGATTTCACAGAACACAAAGAAGTTTCTCAGAAAGCTTCTTTCTCTTTGTTATCGGAGGATATTTCCTTTGGCCCTATAGACTTCAAAGGGATCCGAAATATCTGTTCTCAGATTCCACAGAAAAAAGGCTAGCAAAGACATCCACGAAATACAGATGTAACTCTGTGAGATGAATTAACAGAACACTAAGCAGTTTCTCAGAAAGCTTCTTTCCATATTTCATCTGAGGATATTTCCTTTTTCAGCATAGCCCTCTAAGGGCTTCCAAATATCACCTTGCCAATTCCACAGGAACTGTCTTAGCGAAAGGCTTCTTGAGGGTAAAGCTGTAACTCTGTGAGATGATTTCACAGAACAGAAAGAAGTTTCTCAGAAAGCTTCTTTCTCTTTGTTATCGGAGGATATTTCCTTTGGCCCTATAGTCTTCAAAGGGATCCGAAATATCTGTTCTCAGATTCCACAGAAATAAGGCTAGCAAAGAGATCCAAGAAATACAGATGTACCTCTGTGAGATGAATTAACAGAACACTAAGCAGTTTCTCAGAAAGCTTCTTTCCAGATTGCATCTGAGGATATTTCCTTCTTCACCCTAGTCTTCTATGGGCTTCCAAATATCACTTTGCCAATTCCACAAGAACTGTCTTAGCGAAAGGCTTCTTGAGGGGAAAGCTGTAACTCTGTGAGATGATTTCACAGAACACAAAGAAGTTTCTCAGAAAGCTTCCTTCTCTTTGTTATCGGAGGATATTTCCTTTGGCCCTATAGTCGTCAAAGGGATCCGAAATATCTGTTCTCAGATTTCACAGAAATAAGGCTAGCAAAGAGATCCACGAAATACAGACGTAACTCTGTGAGATGAATTAACAGAACACTAAGCAGTTTCTCAGAAAGCTTCTTTCCAGATTTCATCTGAGGATAATTCCTTTTTCACCAAAGCCTTCTATGGGCTTCCAAATATCACTTTGCCAATTCCACAAGAACTGTCTTAGCGAAAGGCTTCTTGAGGGTAAAGCTGTAACTCTGTGAGATGATTTCACAGAACACAAAGAAGTTTCTCAGAAAGCTTCTTTCTCTTTGTTATCGGAGGATATTTCCTTTGGCCCTATAGTCTTCAAAGGGATCCGAAATATCTGTTTTCATATTCCACAGAAATAAGGCTAGCAAAGAGATCCACGAAATACAGATGTAACTCTGTGAGATGAATTAACAGAACACTAAGCAGTTTCTCAGAAAGCTTCTTTCCAGATTTCATCTGAGGATATTTCCTTTTTCACCATAGACCTCTATGGGCTTCCAAATATCACTTTGCCAATTCCACAAGAACTGTCTCAGCCAAAGGCTTCTTGAGGGTAAAGTTGTAACTCTGTGAGATGATTTCACAGAACACAAAGAAGTTTCTCAGAAAGCTTCTTTCTCTTTGTTATCGGAGGATATTTCCTTTGGCCCTATAGTCTTCAAAGGGATCCGAAATATCTGTTTTCAGATTCCACAGAAATAAGGCTAGCAAAGAGATCCACGAAATACAGATGTACCTCTGTGAGATGAATTAACAGAACACTAAGCAGTTTCTCAGAAAGCTTCTTTCCAGATTTCATCTGAGGATATTTCCTTCTTCACCCTAGTCTTCTAAGGGCTTCCAAATATCACTTTGCCAATTCCACCAGAACTGTCTTAGCGAAAGGCTTCTTGAGGGGAAAGCTGTAACTCTGTGAGATGATTTCACAGAACACAAAGAAGTTTCTCAGAAAGCTTCTTTCTCTTTGTTATCAGAGGATATTTCCTTTGGCCCTATAGTCGTCAAAGGGATCTGAAATATCTGTTCTCAGATTCCACAGAAATAAGGCTAGCAAAGAGATCCACGAAATACAGACGTAACTCTGTGAGATGAATTAACAGAACACTAAGCTGTTTCTCAGAAAGCTTCTTTCCAGATTTCATCTGAGGATATTTCCTTTTTCACCATAGCCCTCTATGGGCTTCCAAATATCACTTTGCCAATTCCACAAGAACTGTCTTAGCGAAAGGCTTCTTGAGGGGAAAGCTGTAACTCTGTGAGATGATTTCACAGAACACAAAGAAGTTTCTCAGAAAGCTTCTTTCTCTTTGTTATCGGAGGATATTTCCTTTGGCCCTATAGTCTTCAAAGGGATCCGAAATATCTGTTCTCAGATTCCACAGAAATAAGGCTAGCAAAGAGATCCACGAAATACAGATGTACCTCTGTGAGATGAATTAACAGAACACTAAGCAGTTTCTCAGAAAGCTTCTTTCCAGATTGCATCTGAGGATATTTCCTTTTTCACCCTAGTCTTCTACGGGCTTCCAAATATCACTTTGCCAATTCCACAAGAACTGTCTTAGCGAAAGGCTTCTTGAGGGGAAAGCTGTAACTCTGTGAGATGATTTCACAGAACACAAAGAAGTTTCTCAGAAGGCTTCTTTCTCTTTGTTATCGGAGGATATTTCCTTTGGCCCTATAGTCGTCAAAGGGATCCGAAATATCTGTTCTCAGATTCCACAGAAATAAGGCTAGCAAAGAGATCCACGAAATACAGACGTAACTCTGTGAGATGAATTAACAGAACACTAAGCAGTTTCTCAGAAAGCTTCTTTCCAGATTTCATCTGAGGATAATTCCTTTTTCACCAAAGCCTTCTAAGGGCTTCCAAATATCACTTTTCCAATTCCACAAGAACTGTCTTAGCGAAAGGCTTCTTGAGGGGAAAGCTGTAACTCTGTGAGATGATTTCACAGAACACAAAGAAGTTTCTCAGAAAGCTTCCTTCTCTTTGTTATCGGAGGATATTTACTTTGGCCCTATAGTCTTCAAAGAGATCCGAAATATCTGTTCTCAGATTCCACAGAAATAAGGCTAGCAAAGAGATCCACGAAATACAGATGTAACTCTGTGAGATGAATTAACAGAACACTAAGCAGTTTCTCAGAAATCTTCTTTCCAGATTTCGTCTGAGGATATTTCCTTTTTCACCATAGCCCTCTATGGGCTTCCAAATATCACTTTGCCAATTCCACAAGAACTGTCTTAGCGAAAGGCTTCTTTGGGGGAAAGCTGTAACTCTGTGAGATGATTTCACAGGACACAAAGAAGTTTCTCAGAAAGGTTGTTTCTGTTTGTTATCGGAGGATATTTCCTTTGGCCCTACAGTCTTCAAAGGGATCCGAAATATCTGTTCTCAGATTCCACAGAAATAAGGCTAGCAAAGAGATCCACGAAATACAGATATAACTCTGTGAGATGAATTAACAGAACACTAAGCAGTTTCTCAGAAAGCTTCTTTCCAGATTTCATCTGAGGATATTTCCTTTTTCACCATAGCCCTCTATGGGCTTCCAAATATCACTTTGCCAATTCCACAAGAACTGTCTTATCGAAAGGCTTCTTGAGGGGAAAGCGGTAACTCTGTGAAATGATTTCACAGAACACAAAGAAGTTTCTCAGAAAGCTTCTTTCTCTTTGTTATCGGAGGATATTTCCTTTGGCCCTATAGTCTTCAAAGGGATCCGAAATATCTGTTTTCAGATTCCACAGAAATAAGTCTAGCAAAGAGATCCAAGAAATACAGATGTAACTCAGTGAGATGAAATAACAGAACACTAAGCACTTTCTCAGAAAGCTTCTTTCCAGATTTCATCTGAGGATATTTCCTTTTTCAGCATACCCCTCTATGGGCATCCAAATATCACTTTGCCAATTCCACAAGAACAGTCTTAGCGAAAGGCTTCTTGAGGGGAAAGCTGTAACTCTGTGAGATGATTTCACAGAACACAAAGAAGTTTCTCAGAAAGCTTCTTTCTCTTTGTTATCGAAGGCTTTTTCCTTTGGCCCTATAGTCTTCAATGGGATCCGAAATATCTGTTCTCAGATTCCACAGAAATAAGGCTAGCAAAGAGATCCACGAAATACAGATGTAACTCTGTGAGATGAATTAACAGAACACTAAGCAGTTTCTCAGAAAGCTTCTTTCAAGATTTCATCTGAGGATATTTCCTTTTTCACCATAGCCCTCTATGGGCTTCCAAATATCACTTTGCCAATTTAACAAGAACTGTCTTAGCGAAAGGCTTCTTGAGGGTAAAGCTGTAACTCTGTGAGATGATTTCACAGAAAACAAAGAAGTTTCTCAGAAAGCTTCTTTCTCTTTGTTATCGGAGGATATTTCCTTTGGCCCTATAGTCTTCAAAGGGATCCGAAATATCTGTTTTCAGATTCCACAGAAATAAGGCTAGCAAAGAGATCCACGAAATACAGATGTACCTCTGTGAGATGAATTAACAGAACACTAAGCAGTTTCTCAGAAAGCTTCTTTCCAGATTGCATCTGAGGATATTTCCTTCTTCACCCTAGTCTTCTATGGGCTTCCAAATATCACTTTGCCAATTCCACAAGAACTGTCTTAGCGAAAGGCTTCTTGAGGGGAAAGCTGTAACTCTGTGAGATGATTTCACAGAACACAAAGAAGTTTCTCAGAAAGCTTCTTTCTCTTTGTTATCAGAGGATATTTCCTTTGGCCCTATAGTCGTCAAAGGGATCCGAAATATCTGTTCTCAGATTCCACAGAAATAAGGCTAGCAAAGAGATCCACGAAATACAGACGTAACTCTGTGAGATGAATTAACAGAACACTAAGCAGTTTCTCAGAAAGCTTCTTTCCAGATTTCATCTGAGGATATTTCCTTTTTCACCATAGCCCTCTATGGGCTTCCAAATATCACTTTGCCAATTCCACAAGAACTTTCTTAGCGAAAGGCTTCTTGAGGGTAAAGCTGTAACTCTGTGAGATGATTTCACAGAACACAAAGAAGTTTCTCAGAAAGCTTCTTTCTCTTTGTTATCGGAGGATATTTCCTTTGGCCCTATAGTCTTCAAAGGGATCCGAAATATCTGTTTTCAGATTCCACAGAAATAAGGCTAGCAAAGAGATCCACGAATTACAGATGTACCTCTGTGAGATGAATTAACAGAATACTAAGCAGTTTCTCAGAAAGCTTCTTTCCAGATTGCATCTGATGATATTTCCTTCTTCACCCTAGTCTTCTATGGGCTTCCAAATATCACTTTGCCAATTCCACAAGAACTGTCTTAGCGAAAGGCTTCTTGAGGGGAAAGCTGTAACTCTGTGAGATGATTTCACAGAACACAAAGAAGTTTCTCAGAAAGCTTCTTTCTCTTTGTTATCAGAGGATATTTCCTTTGGCCCTATAGTCGTCAAAGAGATCCGAAATATCTGTTCTCAGATTCCACAGAAATAAGGCTAGCAAAGAGATCCACGAAATACAGATGTAACTCTGTGAGATGAATTAACAGAACACTAAGCAGTTTCTCAGAAATCTTCTTTCCAGATTTCGTCTGAGGATATTTCCTTTTTCACCATAGCCCTCTATGGGCTTCCAAATATCACTTTGCCAATTCCACAAGAACTGTCTTAGCGAAAGGCTTCTTTGGAGGAAAGCTGTAACT
The DNA here is from genome assembly GCF_037993035.2 of Macaca fascicularis. NCBI lineage: Eukaryota > Metazoa > Chordata > Mammalia > Primates > Cercopithecidae > Macaca > Macaca fascicularis. The sequence continues at coordinate 83,261,072 of NC_088379.1, forward strand.
CTGTGAGATGATTTCACAGAACACAAAGAAGTTTCTCAGAAAGCTTCTTTCTCTTTGTTATCGGAGGATATTTCCTTTGGCCCTATAGTCTTCAAAGGGATCCGAAATATCTGTTTTCATATTCCACAGAAATAAGGCTAGCAAAGAGATCCACGAAATACAGACGTAACTCTGTGAGATGAATTAACAGAACACTAAGCAGTTTCTCAGAAAGCTTCTTTCCAGATTTCATCTGAGGATATTTCCTTTTTCACCATAGACCTCTATGGGCTTCCAAATATCACTTTGCCAATTCCACAAGAACTGTCTCAGCCAAAGGCTTCTTGAGGGTAAAGCTGTAACTCTGTGAGATGATTTCACAGAACACAAAGAAGTTTCTCAGAAAGCTTCTTTCTCTTTGTTATCAGAGGATATTTCCTTTGGCCCTATAGTCGTCAAAGGGATCCGAAATATCTGTTCTCAGATTCCACAGAAATAAGGCTAGCAAAGAGATCCACGAAATACAGACGTAACTCTGTGAGATGAATTAACAGAACACTAAGCTGTTTCTCAGAAAGCTTCTTTCCAGATTTCATCTGAGGATATTTCCTTTTTCACCATAGCCCTCTATGGGCTTCCAAATATCACTTTGCCAATTCCACAAGAACTGTCTTAGCGAAAGGCTTCTTGAGGGGAAAGCTGTAACTCTGTGAGATGATTTCACAGAACACAAAGAAGTTTCTCAGAGCTTCTTTCTCTTTGTTATCGGAGGATATTTCCTTTGGCCCTATAGTCTTCAAAGGGATCCGAAATATCTGTTCTCAGATTCCACAGAAATAAGGCTAGCAAAGAGATCCACGAAATACAGACGTAACTCTGTGAGATGAATTAACAGAACACTAAGCAGTTTCTCAGAAAGCTTCTTTCCAGATTTCATCTGAGGATAATTCCTTTTTCACCAAAGCCCTCTATGGGCTTCCAAATATCACTTTGCCAATTCCACAAGAACTGTCTTAGCGAAAGGCTTCTTGAGGGGAAAGCTGTAACTCTGTGAGATGATTTCACAGAACACAAAGAAGTTTCTCAGAAGGCTTCTTTCTCTTTGTTATCGGAGGATATTTCCTTTGGCCCTATAGTCGTCAAAGGGATCCGAAATATCTGTTCTCAGATTCCACAGAAATAAGGCTAGCAAAGAGATCCACGAAATACAGATGTACCTCTGTGAGATGAATTAACAGAACACTAAGCAGTTTCTCAGAAAGCTTCTTTCCAGATTGCATCTGAGGATATTTCCTTTTTCACCCTAGTCTTCTACGGGCTTCCAAATATCACTTTGCCAATTCCACAAGAACTGTCTTAGCGAAAGGCTTCTTGAGGGGAAAGCTGTAACTCTGTGAGATGATTTCACAGAACACAAAGAAGTTTCTCAGAAGGCTTCTTTCTCTTTGTTATCGGAGGATATTTCCTTTGGCCCTATAGTCGTCAAAGGGATCCGAAATATCTGTTCTCAGATTCCACAGAAATAAGGCTAGCAAAGAGATCCACGAAATACAGACGTAACTCTGTGAGATGAATTAACAGAACACTAAGCAGTTTCTCAGAAAGCTTCTTTCCAGATTTCATCTGAGGATAATTCCTTTTTCACCAAAGCCTTCTAAGGGCTTCCAAATATCACTTTTCCAATTCCACAAGAACTGTCTTAGCGAAAGGCTTCTTGAGGGGAAAGCTGTAACTCTGTGAGATGATTTCACAGAACACAAAGAAGTTTCTCAGAAAGCTTCCTTCTCTTTGTTATCGGAGGATATTTACTTTGGCCCTGTAGTCTTCAAAGAGATCCGAAATATCTGTTCTCAGATTCCACAGAAATAAGGCTAGCAAAGAGATCCACGAAATACAGATGTAACTCTGTGAGATGAATTAACAGAACACTAAGCAGTTTCTCAGAAATCTTCTTTCCAGATTTCGTCTGAGGATATTTCCTTTTTCACCATAGCCCTCTATGGGCTTCCAAATATCACTTTGCCAATTCCACAAGAACTGTCTTAGCGAAAGGCTTCTTTGGGGGAAAGCTGTAACTCTGTGAGATGATTTCACAGGACACAAAGAAGTTTCTCAGAAAGGTTGTTTCTGTTTGTTATCGGAGGATATTTCCTTTGGCCCTACAGTCTTCAAAGGGATCCGAAATATCTGTTCTCAGATTCCACAGAAATAAGGCTAGCAAAGAGATCCACGAAATACAGATATAACTCTGTGAGATGAATTAACAGAACACTAAGCAGTTTCTCAGAAAGCTTCTTTCCAGATTTCATCTGAGGATATTTCCTTTTTCACCATAGCCCTCTATGGGCTTCCAAATATCACTTTGCCAATTCCACAAGAACTGTCTTATCGAAAGGCTTCTTGAGGGAAAGCTGTAACTCTGTGAAATGATTTCACAGAACACAAAGAAGTTTCTCAGAAAGCTTCTTTCTCTTTGTTATCGGAGGATATTTCCTTTGGCCCTATAGTCTTCAAAGGGATCCGAAATATCTGTTTTCAGATTCCACAGAAATAAGGCTAGCAAAGAGATCCAAGAAATACAGATGTAACTCAGTGAGATGAAATAACAGAACACTAAGCACTTTCTCAGAAAGCTTCTTTCCAGATTTCATCTGAGGATATTTCCTTTTTCAGCATACCCCTCTATGGGCATCCAAATATCACTTTGCCAATTCCACAAGAACAGTCTTAGCGAAAGGCTTCTTGAGGGGAAAGCTGTAACTCTGTGAGATGATTTCACAGAACACAAAGAAGTTTCTCAGAAAGCTTCTTTCTCTTTGTTATCGAAGGCTTTTTCCTTTGGCCCTATAGTCTTCAATGGGATCCGAAATATCTGTTCTCAGATTCCACAGAAATAAGGCTAGCAAAGAGATCCACGAAATACAGATGTAACTCTGTGAGATGAATTAACAGAACACTAAGCAGTTTCTCAGAAAGCTTCTTTCAAGATTTCATCTGAGGATATTTCCTTTTTCACCATAGCCCTCTATGGGCTTCCAAATATCACTTTGCCAATTTAACAAGAACTGTCTTAGCGAAAGGCTTCTTGAGGGTAAAGCTGTAACTCTGTGAGATGATTTCACAGAAAACAAAGAAGTTTCTCAGAAAGCTTCTTTCTCTTTGTTATCGGAGGATATTTCCTTTGGCCCTATAGTCTTCAAAGGGATCCGAAATATCTGTTTTCAGATTCCACAGAAATAAGGCTAGCAAAGAGATCCACGAAATACAGATGTACCTCTGTGAGATGAATTAACAGAACACTAAGCAGTTTCTCAGAAAGCTTCTTTCCAGATTGCATCTGAGGATATTTCCTTCTTCACCCTAGTCTTCTATGGGCTTCCAAATATCACTTTGCCAATTCCACAAGAACTGTCTTAGCGAAAGGCTTCTTGAGGGGAAAGCTGTAACTCTGTGAGATGATTTCACAGAACACAAAGAAGTTTCTCAGAAAGCTTCTTTCTCTTTGTTATCAGAGGATATTTCCTTTGGCCCTATAGTCGTCAAAGGGATCCGAAATATCTGTTCTCAGATTCCACAGAAATAAGGCTAGCAAAGAGATCCACGAAATACAGACGTAACTCTGTGAGATGAATTAACAGAACACTAAGCAGTTTCTCAGAAAGCTTCTTTCCAGATTTCATCTGAGGATATTTCCTTTTTCACCATAGCCCTCTATGGGCTTCCAAATATCACTTTGCCAATTCCACAAGAACTTTCTTAGCGAAAGGCTTCTTGAGGGTAAAGCTGTAACTCTGTGAGATGATTTCACAGAACACAAAGAAGTTTCTCAGAAAGCTTCTTTCTCTTTGTTATCGGAGGATATTTCCTTTGGCCCTATAGTCTTCAAAGGGATCCGAAATATCTGTTTTCAGATTCCACAGAAATAAGGCTAGCAAAGAGATCCACGAATTACAGATGTACCTCTGTGAGATGAATTAACAGAATACTAAGCAGTTTCTCAGAAAGCTTCTTTCCAGATTGCATCTGATGATATTTCCTTCTTCACCCTAGTCTTCTATGGGCTTCCAAATATCACTTTGCCAATTCCACAAGAACTGTCTTAGCGAAAGGCTTCTTGAGGGGAAAGCTGTAACTCTGTGAGATGATTTCACAGAACACAAAGAAGTTTCTCAGAAAGCTTCTTTCTCTTTGTTATCAGAGGATATTTCCTTTGGCCCTATAGTCGTCAAAGAGATCCGAAATATCTGTTCTCAGATTCCACAGAAATAAGGCTAGCAAAGAGATCCACGAAATACAGATGTAACTCTGTGAGATGAATTAACAGAACACTAAGCAGTTTCTCAGAAATCTTCTTTCCAGATTTCGTCTGAGGATATTTCCTTTTTCACCATAGCCCTCTATGGGCTTCCAAATATCACTTTGCCAATTCCACAAGAACTGTCTTAGCGAAAGGCTTCTTTGGAGGAAAGCTGTAACTCTGTGAGATGATTTCACAGAACACAAAGAAGTTTCTCAGAAAGCTTCTTTCTCTTTGTTATCGGAGGATATTTCCTTTGGCCCTATAGTCTTCAAAGGGATCCGAAATATCTGTTTTCATATTCCACAGAAATAAGGCTAGCAAAGAGATCCACGAAATACAGACGTAACTCTGTGAGATGAATTAACAGAACACTAAGCAGTTTCTCAGAAAGCTTCTTTCCAGATTTCATCTGAGGATATTTCCTTTTTCACCATAGACCTCTATGGGCTTCCAAATATCACTTTGCCAATTCCACAAGAACTGTCTCAGCCAAAGGCTTCTTGAGGGTAAAGCTGTAACTCTGTGAGATGATTTCACAGAACACAAAGAAGTTTCTCAGAAAGCTTCTTTCTCTTTGTTATCAGAGGATATTTCCTTTGGCCCTATAGTCGTCAAAGGGATCCGAAATATCTGTTCTCAGATTCCACAGAAATAAGGCTAGCAAAGAGATCCACGAAATACAGACGTAACTCTGTGAGATGAATTAACAGAACACTAAGCTGTTTCTCAGAAAGCTTCTTTCCAGATTTCATCTGAGGATATTTCCTTTTTCACCATAGCCCTCTATGGGCTTCCAAATATCACTTTGCCAATTCCACAAGAACTGTCTTAGCGAAAGGCTTCTTGAGGGGAAAGCTGTAACTCTGTGAGATCATTTCACAGAACACAAAGAAGTTTCTCAGAGCTTCTTTCTCTTTGTTATCGGAGGATATTTCCTTTGGCCCTATAGTCTTCAAAGGGATCCGAAATATCTGTTCTCAGATTCCACAGAAATAAGGCTAGCAAAGAGATCCACGAAATACAGACGTAACTCTGTGAGATGAATTAACAGAACACTAAGCAGTTTCTCAGAAAGCTTCTTTCCAGATTTCATCTGAGGATAATTCCTTTTTCACCAAAGCCCTCTATGGGCTTCCAAATATCACTTTGCCAATTCCACAAGAACTGTCTTAGCGAAAGGCTTCTTGAGGGGAAAGCTGTAACTCTGTGAGATGATTTCACAGAACACAAAGAAGTTTCTCAGAAGGCTTCTTTCTCTTTGTTATCGGAGGATATTTCCTTTGGCCCTATAGTCGTCAAAGGGATCCGAAATATCTGTTCTCAGATTCCACAGAAATAAGGCTAGCAAAGAGATCCACGAAATACAGATGTACCTCTGTGAGATGAATTAACAGAACACTAAGCAGTTTCTCAGAAAGCTTCTTTCCAGATTGCATCTGAGGATATTTCCTTTTTCACCCTAGTCTTCTACGGGCTTCCAAATATCACTTTGCCAATTCCACAAGAACTGTCTTAGCGAAAGGCTTCTTGAGGGGAAAGCTGTAACTCTGTGAGATGATTTCACAGAACACAAAGAAGTTTCTCAGAAGGCTTCTTTCTCTTTGTTATCGGAGGATATTTCCTTTGGCCCTATAGTCGTCAAAGGGATCCGAAATATCTGTTCTCAGATTCCACAGAAATAAGGCTAGCAAAGAGATCCACGAAATACAGACGTAACTCTGTGAGATGAATTAACAGAACACTAAGCAGTTTCTCAGAAAGCTTCTTTCCAGATTTCATCTGAGGATAATTCCTTTTTCACCAAAGCCTTCTAAGGGCTTCCAAATATCACTTTTCCAATTCCACAAGAACTGTCTTAGCGAAAGGCTTCTTGAGGGGAAAGCTGTAACTCTGTGAGATGATTTCACAGAACACAAAGAAGTTTCTCAGAAAGCTTCCTTCTCTTTGTTATAGGAGGATATTTACTTTGGCCCTATAGTCTTCAAAGAGATCCGAAATATCTGTTCTCAGATTCCACAGAAATAAGGCTAGCAAAGAGATCCACGAAATACAGATGTAACTCAGTGAGATGAAATAACAGAACACTAAGCACTTTCTCAGAAAGCTTCTTTCCAGATTTCATCTGAGGATATTTCCTTTTTCAGCATACCCCTCTATGGGCATCCAAATATCACTTTGCCAATTCCACAAGAACTGTCTTAGCGAAAGGCTTCTTGAGGGGAAAGCTGTAACTCTGTGAGATGATTTCACAGAACACAAAGAAGTTTCTCAGAAAGCTTCTTTCTCTTTGTTATCGAAGGATTTTTCCTTTGGCCCTATAGTCTTCAAAGGGATCCGAAATATCTGTTGTCAGATTCCACAGAAATAAGGCTAGCAAAGAGATCCACGAAATACAGATGTAACTCTGTGAGATGAAATAACCGAACACTAAGCAGTTTCTCAGAAAGCTTCTTTCCAGATTTCATCTGAGGATATTTCCTTTTTCACCACTGCCCTCTATGGGCTTCCAAATATCACTTTGCCAATTCCACAAGAACTGTCTTAGCGAAAGGCTTCTTGAGGGGAAAGCTGTAACTCTGTGAGATGATTTCACAGAACACAAAGATGTTTCCCAGAAAGCTTCTTTCTCTTTGTTATCGGAGGATATTTCCTTTGGCCCTATAGTCTTCAAAGGGATCCGAAATATCTGTTCTCAGATTCCACAGAAATAAGGCTAGCAAAGAGATCCATGAAATACAGATGTAACTCTGTGAGATGAATTAACAGAACACTAAGCAGTTTCTCAGAAAGCTTCTTTCCAGATTTCATCTGAGGATATTTCCTTTTTCACCATAGCCCTCTATGGGATTCCAAATATCACTTTTCCAATTCCACAAGAACTGTCTTAGCGAAAGGCTTCTTGAGGGTAAAGCTGTAACTCTGTGAGATGATTTCACAGAACAGAAAGAAGTTTCTCAGAAAGCTTCTTTCTCTTTGTTATCTGAGGATATTTCCTTTGGCCCTATAGTCTTCAAAGGGATCCGAAATATCTGTTTTCAGATTCCACAGAAATAAGGCTAGCAAAGAGATCCACGAAATACAGATGTACCTCTGTGAGATGAATTAACAGAACACTAAGCAGTTTCTCAGAAAGCTTCTTTCCAGATTTCATCTGAGGATATTTCCTTCTTCACCCTAGTCTTCTATGGGCTTCCAAATATCACTTTGCCAATTCCACAAGAACTGTCTTAGCGAAAGGCTTCTTGAGGGGAAAGCTGTAACTCTGTGAGATGATTTCACAGAACACAAAGAAGCTTCTCAGAAAGCTTCTTTCTCTTTGTTATCAGAGGATATTTCCTTTGGCCCTATAGTCGTCAAAGGGATCCGAAATATCTGTTCTCAGATTCCACAGAAATAAGGCTAGCAAAGAGATCCACGAAATACAGACGTAACTCTGTGAGATGAATTAACAGAACACTAAGCAGTTTCTCAGAAAGGTTCTTTCCAGATTTCATCTGAGGATATTTCCTTTTTCACCATAGCCCTCTATGGGCTTCCAAATATCACTTTGCCAATTCCACAAGAACTGTCTTAGCGAAAGGCTTCTTGAGGGGAAAGCTGTAACTCTGTGAGATGATTTCACAGAACACAAAGAAGTTTCTCAGAAAGCTTCTTTCTCTTTGTTATCGGAGGATATTTCCTTTGGCCCTATAGTCTTCAAAGGGATCCGAAATATCTGTTCTCAGATTCCACAGAAATAAGGCGAGCAAAGAGATCCACGAAATACAGATGTACCTCTGTGAGATGAATTAACAGAACACTAAGCAGTTTCTCAGAAAGCTTCTTTCCAGATTGCATCTGAGGATATTTCCTTTTTCACCCTAGTCTTCTACGGGCTTCCAAATATCACTTTGCCAATTCCACAAGAACTGTCTTAGCGAAAGGCTTCTTGAGGGGAAAGCTGTAACTCTGTGAGATGATTTCACAGAACACAAAGAAGTTTCTCAGAAAGCTTCTTTCTCTTTGTTATCGGAGGATATTTCCTTTGGCCCTATAGTCGTCAAAGGGATCCGAAATATCTGTTCTCAGATTCCACAGAAATAAGGCTAGCAAAGAGATCCACGAAATACAGACGTAACACTGTGAGATGAATTAACAGAACACTAAGCAGTTTCTCAGAAAGCTTCTTTCCAGATTTCATCTGAGGATAATTCCTTTTTCACCAAAGCCTTCTAAGGGCTTCCAAATATCACTTTTCCAATTCCACAAGAACTGTCTTAGCGAAAGGCTTCTTGAGGGGAAAGCTGTAACTCTGTGAGATGATTTCACAGAACACAAAGAAGTTTCTCAGAAAGCTTCTTTCTCTTTGTTATCGGAAGATATTTTCTTTGGCCCTATAGTCTTCAAAGGGATCCGAAATATCTGTTCTCAGATTCCACAGAAATAAGGCTAGCAAAGAGATCCACGAAATACAGATGTAACTCTGTGAGATGAAATAACGGAACACTAAGCAGTTTCTCAGAAAGCTTCTTTCCAGATTTCATCTGAGGATATTTCCTTTTTCACCATACCCCTCTATGGGCATCCAAATATCACTTTGCCAATTCCACAAGAACTGTCTTAGCGAAAGGCTTCTTGAGGGGAAAGCTGTAACTCTGTGAGATGATTTCACAGAACACAAAGAAGTTTCTCAGAAAGCTTCCTTCTCTTTGTTATAGGAGGATATTTACTTTGGCCCTATAGTCTTCAAAGAGATCCGAAATATCTGTTCTCAGATTCCACAGAAATAAGGCTAGCAAAGAGATCCACGAAATACAGATGTAACTCTGTGAGATGAATTAACAGAACACTAAGCAGTTTCTCAGAAATCTTCTTTCCAGATTTCGTCTGAGGATATTTCCTTTTTCACCATAGCCCTCTATGGGCTTCCAAATATCACTTTGCCAATTCCACAAGAACTGTCTTAGCGAAAGGCTTCTTTGGGGGAAAGCTGTAACTCTGTGAGATGATTTCACAGAACACAAAGAAGTTTCTCAGAAAGGTTGTTTCTGTTTGTTATCGGAGGATATTTCCTTTGGCCCTACAGTCTTCAAAGGGATCCGAAATATCTGTTCTCAGATTCCACAGAAATAAGGCTAGCAAAGAGATCCACGAAATACAGATGTAACTCTGTGAGATGAATTAACAGAACACTAAGCAGTTTCTCAAAAAGCTTCTTTCCAGATTTCATCTGAGGATATTTCCTTTTTCACCATAGCCCTCTATGGGCTTCCAAATATCACTTTGCCAATTCCACAAGAACTGTCTTAGCGAAAGGCTTCTTGAGGGGAAAGCTGTAACTCTGTGAAATGATTTCACAGAACACAAAGAAGTTTCTCAGAAAGCTTCTTTCTCTTTGTTATCGGAGGATATTTCCTTTGGCCCTATAGTCTTCAAAGGGATCCGAAATATCTGTTTTCAGATTCCACAGAAATTAGGCTAGCAAAGAGATCCACGAAATACAGATGTAACTCAGTGAGATGAAATAACAGAACACTAAGCACTTTCTCAGAAAGCTTCTTTCCAGATTTCATCTGAGGATATTTCCTTTTTCAGCATACCCCTCTATGGGCATCCAAATATCACTTTGCCAATTCCACAAGAACTGTCTTAGCGAAAGGCTTCTAGAGGGGAAAGCTGTAACTCTGTGAGATGATTTCACAGAACACAAAGAAGTTTCTCAGAAAGCTTCTTTCTCTTTGTTATCGAAGGATTTTTCCTTTGGCCCTATAGTCTTCAATGGGATCCGAAATATCTGTTGTCAGATTCCACAGAAATAAGGCTAGCAAAGAGGTCCACGAAATACAGATGTAACTCTGTGAGATGAAATAACCGAACACTAAGCAGTTTCTCAGAAAGCTTCTTCCCAGATTTCATCTGAGGATATTTCCTTTTTCACCACTGCCCTCTATGGGCTTCCAAATATCACTTTGCCAATTCCACAAGAACTGTCTTAGCGAAAGGCTTCTTGAGGGGAAAGCTGTAACTCTGTGAGATGATTTCACAGAACACAAAGATGTTTCCCAGAAAGCTTCTTTCTCTTTGTTATCGAAGGATATTTCCTTTGGCCCTATAGTCTTTAAAGGGATCCGAAATATCTGTTCTCAGATTCCACAGAAATAAGGCTAGCAAAGAGATCCATGAAATACAGATGTAACTCTGTGAGATGAATTAACAGAACACTAAGCAGTTTCTCAGAAAGCTTCTTTCCAGATTTCATCTGAGGATATTTCCTTTTTCACCATAGCCCTCTATGGGATTCCAAATATCACTTTTCCAATTCCACAAGAACTGTCTTAGCGAAAGGCTTCTTGAGGGTAAAGCTGTAACTCTGTGAGATGATTTCACAGAACAGAAAGAAGTTTCTCAGAAAGCTTCTTTCTCTTTGTTATCTGAGGATATTTCCTTTGGCCCTGTAGTCTTCAAAGGGATCCGAAATATCTGTTTTCAGATTCCACAGAAATAAGGCTAGCAAAGAGATCCACGAAATACAGATGTACCTCTGTGAGATGAATTAACAGAACACTAAGCAGTTTCTCAGAAAGCTTCTTTCCAGATTTCATCTGAGGATATTTCCTTCTTCACCCTAGTCTTCTATGGGCTTCCAAATATCACTTTGCCAATTCCACAAGAACTGTCTTAGCGAAAGGCTTCTTGAGGGGAAAGCTGTAACTCTGTGAGATGATTTCACAGAACACAAAGAAGCTTCTCAGAAAGCTTCTTTCTCTTTGTTATCAGAGGATATTTCCTTTGGCCCTATAGTCGTCAAAGGGATCCGAAATATCTGTTCTCAGATTCCACAGAAATAAGGCTAGCAAAGAGATCCACGAAATACAGACGTAACTCTGTGAGATGAATTAACAGAACACTAAGCAGTTTCTCAGAAAGCTTCTTTCCAGATTTCATCTGAGGATATTTCCTTTTTCACCATAGCCCTCTATGGGCTTCCAAATATCACTTTGCCAATTCCACAAGAACTGTCTTAGCGAAAGGCTTCTTGAGGGGAAAGCTGTAACTCTGTGAGATGATTTCACAGAACACAAAGAAGTTTCTCAGAAAGCTTCTTTCTCTTTGTTATCGGAGGATATTTCCTTTGGCCCTATAGTCTTCAAAGGGATCCGAAATATCTGTTCTCAGATTCCACAGAAATAAGGCGAGCAAAGAGATCCACGAAATACAGATGTACCTCTGTGAGATGAATTAACAGAACACTAAGCAGTTTCTCAGAAAGCTTCTTTCCAGATTGCATCTGAGGATATTTCCTTTTTCACCCTAGTCTTCTACGGGCTTCCAAATATCACTTTGCCAATTCCACAAGAACTGTCTTAGCGAAAGGCTTCTTGAGGGGAAAGCTGTAACTCTGTGAGATGATTTCACAGAACACAAAGAAGTTTCTCAGAAGGCTTCTTTCTCTTTGTTATCGGAGGATATTTCCTTTGGCCCTATAGTCGTCAAAGGGATCCGAAATATCTGTTCTCAGATTCCACAGAAATAAGGCTAGCAAAGAGATCCACGAAATACAGACGTAACTCTGTGAGATGAATTAACAGAACACTAAGCAGTTTCTCAGAAAGCTTCTTTCCAGATTTCATCTGAGGATAATTCCTTTTTCACCAAAGCCTTCTAATGGCTTCCAAATATCACTTTTCCAATTCCACAAGAACTGTCTTAGCGAAAGGCTTCTTGAGGGGAAAGCTGTAACTCTGTGAGATGATTTCACAAAACACAAAGAAGTTTCTCAGAAAGCTTCTTTCTCTTTGTTATCGGAAGATATTTTCTTTTGCCCTATAGTCTTCAAACGGATCCGAAATATCTGTTCTCAGATTCCACAGAAATAAGGCTAGCAAAGAGATCCACGAAATACAGATGTAACTCTGTGAGATGAAATAACGGAACACTAAGCAGTTTCTCAGAAAGCTTCTTTCCAGATTTCATCTGAGGATATTTCCTTTTTCACCATAACCCTCTATGGGCATCCAAATATCACTTTGCAAATTCCACAAGAACTGTCTTAGCGAAAGGCTTCTTGAGGGGAAAGCTGTAACTCTGTGAGATGATTTCACAGAACACAAAGAAGTTTCTCAGAAAGCTTCCTTCTCTTTGTTATCGGAGGATATTTACTTTGGCCCTATAGTCTTCAAAGAGATCCTAAATATCTGTTCTCAGATTCCACAGAAATAAGGCTAGCAAAGAGATCCACGAAATACAGATGTAACTCTGTGAGATGAATTAACAGAACACTAAGCAGTTTCTCAGAAAGCTTCTTTCCAGATTTCGTCTGAGGATATTTCCTTTTTCACCATAGCCCTCTATGGGCTTCCAAATATCACTTTGCCAATTCCACAAGAACTGTCTTATCGAAAGGCTTCTTGAGGGGAAAGCTGTAACTCTGTGAAATGATTTCACAGAACACAAAGAAGTTTCTCAGAAAGCTTCTTTCTCTTTGTTATCGGAGGATATTTCCTTTGGCCCTATTGTCTTCAAAGGGATCCGAAATATCTGTTTTCAGATTCCACAGAAATTAGGCTACCAAAGAGATCCACGAAATACAGATGTAACTCAGTGAGATGAAATAACAGAACACTAAGCACTTTCTCAGAAAGCTTCTTTCCAGATTTCATCTGAGGATATTTCCTTTTTCAGCATACCCCTCTATGGGCATCCAAATATCACTTTGCCAATTCCACAAGAACTGTCTTAGCGAAAGGCTTCTTGAGGGGAAAGCTGTAACTCTGTGAGATGATTTCACAGAACACAAAGAAGTTTCTCAGAAAGCTTCTTTCTCTTTGTTATCGAAGGATTTTTCCTTTGGCCCTATAGTCTTCAATGGGATCCGAAATATCTGTTGTCAGATTCCACAGAAATAAGGCTAGCAAAGAGATCCACGAAATACAGATGTAACTCTGTGAGATGAATTAACAGAACACTAAGCAGTTTCTCAGAAAGCTTCTTTCAAGATTTCATCTGAGGATATTTCCTTTTTCACCATAGCCCTCTATGGGCTTCCAAATATCACTTTGCCAATTTCACAAGAACTGTCTTAGCGAAAGGCTTCTTGAGGGTAAAGCTGTAACTCTGTGAGATGATTTCACAGAACAGAAAGAAGTTTCTCAGAAAGCTTCTTTCTTTTGTTATCGGAGGATATTTCCTTTGGCCCTATAGTCTTCAAAGGGATCCGAAATATCTGTTCTCAGATTCCACAGAAATAAGGCTAGCAAAGAGATCCAAGAAATACAGATGTACCTCTGTGAGATGAATTAACAGAACACTAAGCAGTTTCTCAGAAAGCTTCTTTCCAGATTGCATCTGAGGATATTTCCTTCTTCACCCTAGTCTTCTATGGGCTTCCAAATATCACTTTGCCAATTCCACAAGAACTGTCTTAGCGAAAGGCTTCTTGAGGGGAAAGCTGTAACTCTGTGAGATGATTTCACAGAACTCAAAGAAGTTTCTCAGAAAGCTTCCTTCTCTTTGTTATCGGAGGATATTTCCTTTGGCCCTATAGTCGTCAAAGGGATCCGAAATATCTGTTCTCAGATTTCACAGAAATAAGGCTAGCAAAGAGATCCACGAAATACAGACGTAACTCTGTGAGATGAATTAACAGAACACTAAGCAGTTTCTCAGAAAGCTTCTTTCCAGATTTCATCTGAGGATAATTCCTTTTTCACCAAAGCCTTCTATGGGCTTCCAAATATCACTTTGCCAATTCCACAAGAACTGTCTTAGCGAAAGGCTTCTTGAGGGTAAAGCTGTAACTCTGTGGGTGATTTCACAGAACACAAAGGAGTTTCTCAGAAAGCTTCTTTCTCTTTGTTATCGGAGGATATTTCCTTTGGCCCTATAGTCTTCAAAGGGATCCGAAATATCTGTTTTCATATTCCACAGAAATAAGGCTAGCAAAGAGATCCACGAAATACAGATGTAACTCTGTGAGATGAATTAACAGAACACTAAGCAGTTTCTCAGAAAGCTTCTTTCCAGATTTCATCTGAGGATATTTCCTTTTTCACCATAGACCTCTATGGGCTTCCAAATATCACTTTGCCAATTCCACAAGAACTGTCTCAGCCAAAGGCTTCTTGAGGGTAAAGTTGTAACTCTGTGAGATGATTTCACAGAACACAAAGAAGTTTCTCAGAAAGCTTCTTTCTCTTTGTTATCGGAGGATATTTCCTTTAGCCCTATAGTCTTCAAAGGGATCCGAAATATCTGTTTTCAGATTCCACAGAAATAAGGCTAGCAAAGAGATCCACGAAATACAAATGTACCTCTGTGAGATGAATTAACAGAACACTAAGCAGTTTCTCAGAAAGCTTCTTTCCAGATTTCATCTGAGGATATTTCCTTCTTCACCCTAGTCTTCTAAGGGCTTCCAAATATCACTTTGCCAATTCCACCAGAACTGTCTTAGCGAAAGGCTTCTTGAGGGGAAAGCTGTAACTCTGTGAGATGATTTCACAGAACACAAAGAAGTTTCTCAGAAAGCTTCTTTCTCTTTGTTATCAGAGGATATTTCCTTTGGCCCTATTGTCGTCAAAGGGATCCGAAATATCTGTTCTCAGATTCCACAGAAATAAGGCTAGCAAAGAGATCCACGAAATACAGACGTAACTCTGTGAGATGAATTAACAGAACACTAAGCTGTTTCTCAGAAAGCTTCTTTCCAGATTTCATCTGAGGATATTTCCTTTTTCACCATAGCCCTCTATGGGCTTCCAAATATCACTTTGCCAATTCCACAAGAACTGTCTTAGCGAAAGGCTTCTTGAGGGGAAAGCTGTAACTCTGTGAGATGATTTCACAGAACAGAAACAAGATTCTCAGAAAGCTTCTTTCTCTTTGTTATCGGAGGATATTTCCTTTGGCCCTATAGTCTTCAAAGGGATCCGAAATATCTGTTCTCAGATTCCACAGAAATAAGGCTAGCAAAGAGATCCACGAAATACAGATGTACCTCTGTGAGATGAATTAACAGAACACTAAGCAGTTTCTCAGAAAGCTTCTTTCCAGATTGCATCTGAGGATATTTCCTTTTTCACCCTAGTCTTCTACGGGCTTCCAAATATCACTTTGCCAATTCCACAAGAACTGTCTTAGCGAAAGGCTTCTTGAGGGGAAAGCTGTAACTCTGTGAGATGATTTCACAGAACACAAAGAAGTTTCTCAGAAGGCTTCTTTCTCTTTGTTATCGGAGGATATTTCCTTTGGCCCTATAGTCGTCAAAGGGATCCGAAATATCTGTTCTCAGATTCCACAGAAATAAGGCTAGCAAAGAGATCCACGAAATACAGACGTAACTCTGTGAGATGAATTAACAGAACACTAAGCAGTTTCTCAGAAAGCTTCTTTCCAGATTTCATCTGAGGATAATTCCTTTTTCACCAAAGCCTTCTAAGGGCTTCCAAATATCACTTTTCCAATTCCACAAGAACTGTCTTAGCGAAAGGCTTCTTGAGGGGAAAGCTGTAACTCTGTGAGATGATTTCACAGAACACAAAGAAGTTTCTCAGAAAGCTTCCTTCTCTTTGTTATCGGAGGATATTTACTTTGGCCCTATAGTCTTCAAAGAGATCCGAAATATCTGTTCTCAGATTCCACAGAAATAAGGCTAGCAAAGAGATCCACGAAATACAGATGTAACTCTGTGAGATGAATTAACAGAACACTAAGCAGTTTCTCAGAAATCTTCTTTCCAGATTTCGTCTGAGGATATTTCCTTTTTCACCTTAGCCCTCTATGGGCTTCCAAATATCACTTTGCCAATTCCACAAGAACTGTCTTAGCGAAATGCTTCTTTGGGGGAAAGCTGTAACTCTGTGAGATGATTTCACAGGACACAAAGAAGTTTCTCAGAAAGGTTGTTTCTGTTTGTTATCGGAGGATATTTCCTTTGGCCCTACAGTCTTCAAAGGGATCCGAAATATCTGTTCTCAGATTCCACAGAAATAAGGCTAGCAAAGAGATCCAAGAAATACAGATGTAACTCAGTGAGATGAAATAACAGAACACTAAGCACTTTCTCAGAAAGCTTCTTTCCAGATTTCATCTGAGGATATTTCCTTTTTCAGCATACCCCTCTATGGGCATCCAAATATCACTTTGCCAATTCCACAAGAACAGTCTTAGCGAAAGGCTTCTTGAGGGGAAAGCTGTAACTCTGTGAGATGATTTCACAGAACACAAAGAAGTTTCTCAGAAAGCTTCTTTCTCTTTGTTATCGAAGGATTTTTCCTTTGGCCCTATAGTCTTCAATGGGATCCGAAATATCTGTTCTCAGATTCCACAGAAATAAGGCTAGCAAAGAGATCCACGAAATACAGATGTAACTCTGTGAGATGAATTAACAGAACACTAAGCAGTTTCTCAGAAAGCTTCTTTCAAGATTTCATCTGAGGATATTTCCTTTTTCACCATAGCCCTCTATGGGCTTCCAAATATCACTTTGCCAATTTAACAAGAACTGTCTTAGCGAAAGGCTTCTTGAGGGTAAAGCTGTAACTCTGTGAGATGATTTCACAGAACACAAAGAAGTTTCTCAGAAAGCTTCTTTCTCTTTGTTATCGGAGGATATTTCCTTTGGCCCTATAGTCTTCAAAGGGATCCGAAATATCTGTTCTCAGATTCCACAGAAATAAGGCTAGCAAAGAGATCCACGAAATACAGATGTACCTCTGTGAGATGAATTAACAGAACACTAAGCAGTTTCTCAGAAAGCTTCTTTCCAGATTGCATCTGAGGATATTTCCTTCTTCACCCTAGTCTTCTATGGGCTTCCAAATATCACTTTGCCAATTCCACAAGAACTGTCTTAGCGAAAGGCTTCTTGAGGGGAAAGCTGTAACTCTGTGAGATGATTTCACAGAACACAAAGAAGTTTCTCAGAAAGCTTCCTTCTCTTTGTTATCGGAGGATATTTCCTTTGGCCCTATAGTCGTCAAAGGGATCCGAAATATCTGTTCTCAGATTTCACAGAAATAAGGCTAGCAAAGAGATCCACGAAATACAGACGTAACTCTGTGAGATGAATTAACAGAACACTAAGCAGTTTCTCAGAAAGCTTCTTTCCAGATTTCATCAGAGGATAATTCCTCTTTCACCAAAGCCTTCTATGGGCTTCCAAATATCACTTTGCCAATTCCACAAGAACTGTCTTAGCGAAAGGCTTCTTGAGGGTAAAGCTGTAACTCTGTGAGATGATTTCACAGAACACAAAGAAGTTTCTCAGAAAGCTTCTTTCTCTTTGTTATCGGAGGATATTTCCTTTGGCCCTATAGTCTTTAAAGGGATCCGAAATATCTGTTCTCAGATTCCACAGAAATAAGACTAGCAAAGAGATCCACGAAATACAGATGTAACTCTGTGAGATGAAATAACCGAACACTAAGCAGTTTCTCAGAAAGCTTCTTTCCAGATTTCATCTGAGGATATTTCCTTTTTCACCACTGCCCTCTATGGGCTTCCAAATATCACTTTGCCAATTCCACAAGAACTGTCTTAGCGAAAGGCTTCTTGAGGGGAAAGCTGTAACTCTGTGAGATGATTTCACAGAACACAAAGATGTTTCCCAGAAAGCTTCTTTCTCTTTGTTATCGGAGGATATTTCCTTTGGCCTTATTGTCTTCAAAGGGATCCGAAATATCTGTTTTCAGATTCCACAGAAATTAGGCTAGCAAAGAGATCCACGAAATACAGATGTAACTCAGTGAGATGAAATAACAGAACACTAAGCACTTTCTCAGAAAGCTTCTTTCCAGATTTCATCTGAGGATATTTCCTTTTTCAGCATACCCCTCTATGGGCATCCAAATATCACTTTGCCAATTCCACAAGAACTGTCTTAGCGAAAGGCTTCTTGAGGGGAAAGCTGTAACTCTGTGAGATGATTTCACAGAACACAAAGAAGTTTCTCAGAAAGCTTCTTTCTCTTTGTTATCGAAGGATTTTTCCTTTGGCCCTATAGTCTTCAATGGGATCCGAAATATCTGTTGTCAGATTCCACAGAAATAAGGCTAGCAAAGAGATCCACGAAATACAGATGTAACTCTGTGAGATGAATTAACAGAACACTAAGCAGTTTCTCAGAAAGCTTCTTTCAAGATTTCATCTGAGGATATTTCCTTTTTCACCATAGCCCTCTATGGGCTTCCAAATATCACTTTGCCAATTTCACAAGAACTGTCTTAGCGAAAGGCTTCTTGAGGGTAAAGCTGTAACTCTGTGAGATGATTTCACAGAACAGAAAGAAGTTTCTCAGAAAGCTTCTTTCTCTTTGTTATCGGAGGATATTTCCTTTGGCCCTATAGTCTTCAAAGGGATCCGAAATATCTGTTCTCAGATTCCACAGAAATAAGGCTAGCAAAGAGATCCAAGAAATACAGATGTACCTCTGTGAGATGAATTAACAGAACACTAAGCAGTTTCTCAGAAAGCTTCTTTCCAGATTGCATCTGAGGATATTTCCTTCTTCACCCTAGTCTTCTATGGGCTTCCAAATATCACTTTGCCAATTCCACAAGAACTGTCTTAGCGAAAGGCTTCTTGAGGGGAAAGCTGTAACTCTGTGAGATGATTTCACAGAACTCAAAGAAGTTTCTCAGAAAGCTTCCTTCTCTTTGTTATCGGAGGATATTTCCTTTGGCCCTATAGTCGTCAAAGGGATCCGAAATATCTGTTCTCAGATTTCACAGAAATAAGGCTAGCAAAGAGATCCACGAAATACAGACGTAACTCTGTGAGATGAATTAACAGAACACTAAGCAGTTTCTCAGAAAGCTTCTTTCCAGATTTCATCTGAGGATAATTCCTTTTTCACCAAAGCCTTCTATGGGCTTCCAAATATCACTTTGCCAATTCCACAAGAACTGTCTTAGCGAAAGGCTTCTTGAGGGTAAAGCTGTAACTCTGTGGGTGATTTCACAGAACACAAAGGAGTTTCTCAGAAAGCTTCTTTCTCTTTGTTATCGGAGGATATTTCCTTTGGCCCTATAGTCTTCAAAGGGATCCGAAATATCTGTTTTCATATTCCACAGAAATAAGGCTAGCAAAGAGATCCACGAAATACAGATGTAACTCTGTGAGATGAATTAACAGAACACTAAGCAGTTTCTCAGAAAGCTTCTTTCCAGATTTCATCTGAGGATATTTCCTTTTTCACCATAGACCTCTATGGGCTTCCAAATATCACTTTGCCAATTCCACAAGAACTGTCTCAGCCAAAGGCTTCTTGAGGGTAAAGTTGTAACTCTGTGAGATGATTTCACAGAACACAAAGAAGTTTCTCAGAAAGCTTCTTTCTCTTTGTTATCGGAGGATATTTCCTTTAGCCCTATAGTCTTCAAAGGGATCCGAAATATCTGTTTTCAGATTCCACAGAAATAAGGCTAGCAAAGAGATCCACGAAATACAAATGTACCTCTGTGAGATGAATTAACAGAACACTAAGCAGTTTCTCAGAAAGCTTCTTTCCAGATTTCATCTGAGGATATTTCCTTCTTCACCCTAGTCTTCTAAGGGCTTCCAAATATCACTTTGCCAATTCCACCAGAACTGTCTTAGCGAAAGGCTTCTTGAGGGGAAAGCTGTAACTCTGTGAGATGATTTCACAGAACACAAAGAAGTTTCTCAGAAAGCTTCTTTCTCTTTGTTATCAGAGGATATTTCCTTTGGCCCTATTGTCGTCAAAGGGATCCGAAATATCTGTTCTCAGATTCCACAGAAATAAGGCTAGCAAAGAGATCCACGAAATACAGACGTAACTCTGTGAGATGAATTAACAGAACACTAAGCTGTTTCTCAGAAAGCTTCTTTCCAGATTTCATCTGAGGATATTTCCTTTTTCACCATAGCCCTCTATGGGCTTCCAAATATCACTTTGCCAATTCCACAAGAACTGTCTTAGCGAAAGGCTTCTTGAGGGGAAAGCTGTAACTCTGTGAGATGATTTCACAGAACAGAAAGAAGTTTCTCAGAAAGCTTCTTTCTCTTTGTTATCGGAGGATATTTCCTTTGGCCCTATAGTCTTCAAAGGGATCCGAAATATCTGTTCTCAGATTCCACAGAAATAAGGCTAGCAAAGAGATCCACGAAATACAGATGTACCTCTGTGAGATGAATTAACAGAACACTAAGCAGTTTCTCAGAAAGCTTCTTTCCAGATTGCATCTGAGGATATTTCCTTTTTCACCCTAGTCTTCTACGGGATTCCAAATATCACTTTGCCAATTCCACAAGAACTGTCTTAGCGAAAGGCTTCTTGAGGGGAAAGCTGTAACTCTGTGAGATGATTTCACAGAACACAAAGAAGTTTCTCAGAAGGCTTCTTTCTCTTTGTTATCGGAGGATATTTCCTTTGGCCCTATAGTCGTCAAAGGGATCCGAAATATCTGTTCTCAGATTCCACAGAAATAAGGCTAGCAAAGAGATCCACGAAATACAGACGTAACTCTGTGAGATGAATTAACAGAACACTAAGCAGTTTCTCAGAAAGCTTCTTTCCAGATTTCATCTGAGGATAATTCCTTTTTCACCAAAGCCTTCTAAGGGCTTCCAAATATCACTTTTCCAATTCCACAAGAACTGTCTTAGCGAAAGGCTTCTTGAGGGGAAAGCTGTAACTCTGTGAGATGATTTCACAGAACACAAAGAAGTTTCTCAGAAAGCTTCCTTCTCTTTGTTATCGGAGGATATTTACTTTGGCCCTATAGTCTTCAAAGAGATCCGAAATATCTGTTCTCAGATTCCACAGAAATAAGGCTAGCAAAGAGATCCACGAAACACAGATGTAACTCTGTGAGATGAATTAACAGAACACTAAGCAGTTTCTCAGAAATCTTCTTTCCAGATTTCGTCTGAGGATATTTCCTTTTTCACCATAGCCCTCTATGGGCTTCCAAATATCACTTTGCCAATTCCACAAGAACTGTCTTAGCGAAATGCTTCTTTGGGGGAAAGCTGTAACTCTGTGAGATGATTTCACAGGACACAAAGAAGTTTCTCAGAAAGGTTGTTTCTGTTTGTTATCGGAGGATATTTCCTTTGGCCCTACAGTCTTCAAAGGGATCCGAAATATCTGTTCTCAGATTCCACAGAAATAAGGCTAGCAAAGAGATCCACGAAATACAGATATAACTCTGTGAGATGAATTAACAGAACACTAAGCAGTTTCTCAGAAAGCTTCTTTCCAGATTTCATCTGAGGATATTTCCTTTTTCACCATAGCCCTCTATGGGCTTCCAAATATCACTTTGCCAATTCCACAAGAACTGTCTTATCGAAAGGCTTCTTGAGGGGAAAGCTGTAACTCTGTGAAATGATTTCACAGAACACAAAGAAGTTTCTCAGAAAGCTTCTTTCTCTTTGTTATCAGAGGATATTTCCTTTGGCCCTATAGTCGTCAAAGGGATCCGAAATGTCTGTTCTCAGATTCCACAGAAATAAGGCTAGCAAAGAGATCCATGAAATACAGACGTAACTCTGTGAGATGAATTAACAGAACACTAAGCAGTTTCTCAGAAAGCTTCTTTCCAGATTTCATCTGAGGATATTTCCTTTTTCACCATAGCCCTCTATGGGCTTCCAAATATCACTTTGCCAATTCCACAAGAACTGTCTTAGCGAAAGGCTTCTTGAGGGTAAAGCTGTAACTCTGTGAGATGATTTCACAGAACACAAAGAAGTTTCTCAGAAAGCTTCTTTCTCTTTGTTATCGGAGGATATTTCCTTTGGCCCTATAGTCTTCAAAGGGATCCGAAATATCTGTTCTCAGATTCCACAGAAATAAGGCTAGCAAAGAGATCCACGAAATACAGATGTACCTCTGTGAGATGAATTAACAGAACACTAAGCAGTTTCTCAGAAAGCTTCTTTCCAGATTGCATCTGAGGATATTTCCTTCTTCACCCTAGTCTTCTATGGGCTTCCAAATATCACTTTGCCAATTCCACAAGAACTGTCTTAGCGAAAGGCTTCTTGAGGGGAAAGCTGTAACTCTGTGAGATGATTTCACAGAACACAAAGAAGTTTCTCAGAAAGCTTCCTTCTCTTTGTTATTGGAGGATATTTCCTTTGGCCCTATAGTCGTCAAAGGGATCCGAAATATCTGTTCTCAGATTTCACAGAAATAAGGCTAGCAAAGAGATCCACGAAATACAGACGTAACTCTGTGAGATGAATTAACAGAACACTAAGCAGTTTCTCAGAAAGCTTCTTTCCAGATTTCATCAGAGGATAATTCCTCTTTCACCAAAGCCTTCTATGGGCTTCCAAATATCACTTTGCCAATTCCACAAGAACTGTCTTAGCGAAAGGCTTCTTGAGGGTAAAGCTGTAACTCTGTGAGATGATTTCACAGAACACAAAGAAGTTTCTCAGAAAGCTTCTTTCTCTTTGTTATCGGAGGATATTTCCTTTGGCCCTATAGTCTTTAAAGGGATCCGAAATATCTGTTCTCAGATTCCACAGAAATAAGACTAGCAAAGAGATCCACGAAATACAGATGTAACTCTGTGAGATGAAATAACCGAACACTAAGCAGTTTCTCAGAAAGCTTCTTTCCAGATTTCATCTGAGGATATTTCCTTTTTCACCACTGCCCTCTATGGGCTTCCAAATATCACTTTGCCAATTCCACAAGAACTGTCTTAGCGAAAGGCTTCTTGAGGGGAAAGCTGTAACTCTGTGAGATGATTTCACAGAACACAAAGATGTTTCCCAGAAAGCTTCTTTCTCTTTGTTATCGGAGGATATTTCCTTTGGCCCTATAGTCTTCAAAGGGATCCGAAATATCTGTTCTCAGATTCCACAGAAATAAGGCTAGCAAAGAGATCCATGAAATACAGATGTACCTCTGTGAGATGAATTAACAGAACACTAAGCAGTTTCTCAGAAAGCTTCTTTCCAGATTTCATCTGAGGATATTTCCTTCTTCACCCTAGTCTTCTATGGACTTCCAAATATCACTTTGCCAATTCCACAAGAACTGTCTTAGCGAAAGGCTTCTTGAGGGGAAAGCTGTAACTCTGTGAGATGATTTCACAGAACACAAAGAAGCTTCTCAGAAAGCTTCTTTCTCTTTGTTATCAGAGGATATTTCCTTTGGCCCTATAGTCGTCAAAGGGATCCGAAATATCTGTTCTCAGATTCCACAGAAATAAGGCTAGCAAAGAGATCCACGAAATACAGACGTAACTCTGTGAGATGAATTAACAGAACACTAAGCAGTTTCTCAGAAAGCTTCTTTCCAGATTTCATCTGAGGATATTTCCTTTTTCACCATAGCCCTCTATGGGCTTCCAAATATCACTTTGCCAATTCCACAAGAACTGTCTTAGCGAAAGGCTTCTTGAGGGGAAAGCTGTAACTCTGTGAGATGATTTCACAGAACACAAAGAAGTTTCTCAGAAAGCTTCTTTCTCTTTGTTATCGGAGGATATTTCCTTTGGCCCTATAGTCTTCAAAGGGATCCGAAATATCTGTTCTCAGATTCCACAGAAATAAGGCGAGCAAAGAGATCCACGAAATACAGATGTACCTCTGTGAGATGAATTAACAGAACACTAAGCAGTTTCTCAGAAAGCTTCTTTCCAGATTGCATCTGAGGATATTTCCTTTTTCACCCTAGTCTTCTACGGGCTTCCAAATATCACTTTGCCAATTCCACAAGAACTGTCTTAGCGAAAGGCTTCTTGAGGGGAAAGCTGTAACTCTGTGAGATGATTTCACAGAACACAAAGAAGTTTCTCAGAAGGCTTCTTTCTCTTTGTTATCGGAGGATATTTCCTTTGGCCCTATAGTCGTCAAAGGGATCCGAAATATCTGTTCTCAGATTCCACAGAAATAAGGCTAGCAAAGAGATACACGAAATACAGATGTAACTCTGTGAGATGAATTAACAGAACACTAAGCAGTTTCTCAGAAAGCTTCTTTCCAGATTTCATCTGAGGATATTTCCTTTTTCACCATAGCCCTCTATGGGCTTCCAAATATCACTTTGCCAATTCCACAAGAACTGTCTTATCGAAAGGCTTCTTGAGGGGAAAGCTGTAACTCTGTGAAATGATTTCACAGAACACAAAGAAGTTTCTCAGAAAGCTTCTTTCTCTTTGTTATCGGAGGATATTTCCTTTGGCCCTATAGTCTTCAAAGGGATCCGAAATATCTGTTTTCAGATTCCACAGAAATTAGGCTAGCAAAGAGATCCACGAAATACAGATGTAACTCAGTGAGATGAAATAACAGAACACTAAGCACTTTCTCAGAAAGCTTCTTTCCAGATTTCATCTGAGGATATTTCCTTTTTCAGCATACCCCTCTATGGGCATCCAAATATCACTTTGCCAATTCCACAAGAACTGTCTTAGCGAAAGGCTTCTTGAGGGGAAAGCTGTAACTCTGTGAGATGATTTCACAGAACACAAAGAAGTTTCTCAGAAAGCTTCTTTCTCTTTGTTATCGAAGGATTTTTCCTTTGGCCCTATAGTCTTCAATGGGATCCGAAATATCTGTTGTCAGATTCCACAGAAATAAGGCTAGCAAAGAGATCCACGAAATACAGATGTAACTCTGTGAGATGAATTAACAGAACACTAAGCAGTTTCTCAGAAAGCTTCTTTCAAGATTTCATCTGAGGATATTTCCTTTTTCACCATAGCCCTCTATGGGCTTCCAAATATCACTTTGCCAATTTCACAAGAACTGTCTTAGCGAAAGGCTTCTTGAGGGTAAAGCTGTAACTCTGTGAGACGATTTCACAGAAAACAAAGAAGTTTCTCAGAAAGCTTCTTTCTCTTTGTTATCGGAGGATATTTCCTTTGGCCCTATAGTCTTCAAAGGGATCCGAAATATCTGTTCTCAGATTCCACAGAAATAAGGCAAGCAAAGAGATCCACGAAATACAGATGTAACTCTGTGAGATGAATTAACAGAACACTAAGCAGTTTCTCAGAAAGCTTCTATCCAGATTTCATCTGAGGATATTTCCTTTTTAACCATAGCCCTCTATGGGCTTCCAAATATCACTTTGCCAATTCCACAAGAACTGTCTTAGCGAAAGGCTTCTTGAGGGGAAAGCTGTAACTCTGTGAGATGATTTCACAGAACACAAAGAAGTTTCTCAGAAAGCTTCTTTCTCTTTGTTATCGGAGGATATTTCCTTTGGCCCTATAGTCTTCAAAGGGATCCGAAATATCTGTTTTCAGATTCCACAGAAATAAGGCTAGCAAAGAGATCCACGAAATACAGATGTAACTCTGTGAGATGAATTAACAGAACACTAAGCAGTTTCTCAGAAACTTCTTTCCAGATTTCATCTGAGGATATTTCCTTTTTCACCATAGCCCTCTATGGGCTTCCAAATTTCACTTTGCCAATTAAACAAGAACTGTCTCAGCGAAAGACTTCTTGAGGGCAAAGCTGTAACTCTGTGAGATGATTTCACAGAACAAAAAGAAGTTTCTCAGAAAGCTTCTTTCTCTTTGTTATCGGAGGATATTTCCTTTGGCCCTATAGACTTCAAAGGGATCCGAAATATCTGTTCTCAGATTCCACAGAAAAAAGGCTAGCAAAGACATCCACGAAATACAGATGTAACTCTGTAAGATGAATAAACAGAACACTAAGCAGTTTCTCAGAAAGCTTCTTTCCAGATTTCATCTGAGGATATTTCCTTTTTCAGCATAGCCCTCTAAGGGCTTCCAAATATCACCTTGCCAATTCCACAGGAACTGTCTTAGCGAAAGGCTTCTTGAGGGTAAAGCTGTAACTCTGTGAGATGATTTCACAGAACAGAAAGAAGTTTCTCAGAAAGCTTCTTTCTCTTTGTTATCGGAGGATATTTCCTTTGGCCCTATAGTCTTCAAAGGGATCCGAAATATCTGTTCTCAGATTCCACAGAAATAAGGCTAGCAAAGAGATCCACGAAATACAGATGTACCTCTGTGAGATGAATTAACAGAACACTAAGCAGTTTCTCAGAAAGCTTCTTTCCAGATTGCATCTGAGGATATTTCCTTCTTCACCCTAGTCTTCTATGGGCTTCCAAATATCACTTTGCCAATTCCACAAGAACTGTCTTAGCGAAAGGCTTCTTGAGGGGAAAGCTGTAACTCTGTGAGATGATTTCAAAGAACACAAAGAAGTTTCTCAGAAAGCTTCCTTCTCTTTGTTATCGGAGGATATTTCCTTTGGCCCTATAGTCGTCAAAGGGATCCGAAATATCTGTTCTCAGATTTCACAGAAATAAGGCTAGCAAAGAGATCCACGAAATACAGACGTAACTCTGTGAGATGAATTAACAGAACACTAAGCAGTTTCTCAGAAAGCTTCTTTCCAGATTTTATCTGAGGATAATTCCTTTTCCACCAAAGCCTTCTATGGGCTTCCAAATATCACTTTGCCAATTCCACAAGAACTGTCTTAGCGAAAGGCTTCTTGAGGGTAAAGCTGTAACTCTGTGAGATGATTTCACAGAACACAAAGAAGTTTCTCAGAAAGCTTCTTTCTCTTTGTTATCGGAGGATATTTCCTTTGGCCCTATAGTCTTCAAAGGGATCCGAAATATCTGTTCTCAGATTCCACAGAAATAAGGCTAGCAAAGAGATCCACGAAATACAGATGTAACTCTGTGAGATGAATTAACAGAACACTAAGCAGTTTCTCAGAAAGCTTCTTTCCAGATTTCATCTGAGGATATTTCCTTTTTCACCATAGCCGTCTATGGGATTCCAAATATCACTTTGCCAATTCCACAAGAACTGTCTTAGCGAAAGGCTTCTTGAGGGTAAAGCTGTAACTCTGTGAGATGATTTCACAGAACAGAAAGAAGTTTCTCAGAAAGCTTCTTTCTCTTTGTTATCGGAGGATATTTCCTTTGGCCCTATAGTCTTCAAAGGGATCCGAAATATCTGTTTTCAGACTCCACAGAAATAAGGCTAGCAAAGAGATCCACGAAATACAGATGTAACTCTGTGAGATGAATTAACAGAACACTAAGCAGTTTCTCAGAAAGCTTCTTTCCAGATTTCATCTGAGGATATTTCCTTTTTCACCATACCCCTGTATGGGCATCCAAATATCACTTTGCCAATTCCACAAGAACTGTCTTAGCGAAAGGCTTCTTGAGGGGAAAGCTGTAACTCTGTGAGATGATTGCACACAACACAAAGAAGTTTCTCAGAAAGCTTCTTTCTCTTTGTTATCGAAGGATTTTTCCTTTGGCCCTATAGTCTACAAAGGGATCGGAAATATCTGTTCTCAGATTCCACAGAAATAAGGTTAGCAAAGAGATCCACGAAATACAGATGTAACTCTGTGAGAAGAATTAACCGAACACTAAGCAGTTTCTCAGAAAGCTTCTTTCCAGATTTCATCTGAGGATATTTCCTTTTTCAACATAGCCCTCTATGGGCTTCCAAATATCACTTTGCCAATTCCACAAGAACTGTCTTAGCGAAAGGCTTCTTGAGGGGAAAGCTGTAACTCTGTGAGAAGATTTCACAGAACACAAAGAAGTTTCTCAGAAAGCTTCTTTCTCTTTGTTATCGGAGGATATGTCCTTTGGCCCTATAGTCTTCAAAGGGATCCGAAATATCTGTTCTCAGATTCCACAGAAATAAGGCTAGCAAAGAAATCCACGAAATACAGATGTAACTCTGTGAGGTGAAATAAGAGAACACTAAGCAATTTCTCAGAAAGCTTGTTTCCATATTTCATCTGAGAATATTTCCTTTTTCACCATACCGCTCTATGGGCATCCAAATATCTCTTTGCCAATTCCACAAGAACTGTCTTAGCGAAAGGCTTCTTGAGGGGAAAGCTGTAAATCTGTGAGATGATTTCACAGAACACAAAGAAGTTTCTCAGAAAGCTTCTTTCTCTTTGTTATCGGAGGATATTTCCTTTGGCCCTATAGTCTTCAAAGGGATCCGAAATATCTGTTCTCAGATTCCACAGAAATAAGGCGAGCAAAGAGATCCACGAAATACAGATGTACCTCTGTGAGATGAATTAACAGAACACTAAGCAGTTTCTCAGAAAGCTTCTTTCCAGATTGCATCTGAGGATATTTCCTTTTTCACCCTAGTCTTCTACGGGCTTCCAAATATCACTTTGCCAATTCCACAAGAACTGTCTTAGCGAAAGGCTTCTTGAGGGGAAAGCTGTAACTCTGTGAGATGATTTCACAGAACACAAAGAAGTTTCTCAGAAGGCTTCTTTCTCTTTGTTATCGGAGGATATTTCCTTTGGCCCTATAGTCGTCAAAGGGATCCGAAATATCTGTTCTCAGATTCCACAGAAATAAGGCTAGCAAAGAGATCCACGAAATACAGACGTAACACTGTGAGATGAATTAACAGAACACTAAGCAGTTTCTCAGAAAGCTTCTTTCCAGATTTCATCTGAGGATAATTCCTTTTTCACCAAAGCCTTCTAAGGGCTTCCAAATATCACTTTTCCAATTCCACAAGAACTGTCTTAGCGAAAGGCTTCTTGAGGGGAAAGCTGTAACTCTGTGAGATGATTTCACAGAACACAAAGAAGTTTCTCAGAAAGCTTCTTTCTCTTTGTTATCGGAAGATATTTTCTTTGGCCCTATAGTCTTCAAAGGGATCCGAAATATCTGTTCTCAGATTCCACAGAAATAAGGCTAGCAAAGAGATCCACGAAATACAGATGTAACTCTGTGAGATGAAATAACGGAACACTAAGCAGTTTCTCAGAAAGCTTCTTTCCAGATTTCATCTGAGGATATTTCCTTTTTCACCATACCCCTCTATGGGCATCCAAATATCACTTTGCCAATTCCACAAGAACTGTCTTAGCGAAAGGCTTCTTGAGGGGAAAGCTGTAACTCTGTGAGATGATTTCACAGAACACAAAGAAGTTTCTCAGAAAGCTTCCTTCTCTTTGTTATCGGAGGATATTTACTTTGGCCCTATAGTCTTCAAAGAGATCCTAAATATCTGTTCTCAGATTCCACAGAAATAAGGCTAGCAAAGAGATCCACGAAATACAGATGTAACTCTGTGAGATGAATTAACAGAACACTAAGCAGTTTCTCAGAAATCTTCTTTCCAGATTTCGTCTGAGGATATTTCCTTTTTCACCATAGCCCTCTATGGGCTTCCAAATATCACTTTGCCAATTCCACAAGAACTGTCTTAGCGAAAGGCTTCTTTGGGGGAAAGCTGTAACTCTGTGAGATGATTTCACAGAACACAAAGAAGTTTCTCAGAAAGGTTGTTTCTGTTTGTTATCGGAGGATATTTCCTTTGGCCCTACAGTCTTCAAAGGGATCCGAAATATCTGTTCTCAGATTCCACAGAAATAAGGCTAGCAAAGAGATCCACGAAATACAGATGTAACTCTGTGAGATGAATTAACAGAACACTAAGCAGTTTCTCAAAAAGCTTCTTTCCAGATTTCATCTGAGGATATTTCCTTTTTCACCATAGCCCTCTATGGGCTTCCAAATATCACTTTGCCAATTCCACAAGAACTGTCTTAGCGAAAGGCTTCTTGAGGGGAAAGCTGTAACTCTGTGAAATGATTTCACAGAACACAAAGAAGTTTCTCAGAAAGCTTCTTTCTCTTTGTTATCGGAGGATATTTCCTTTGGCCCTATAGTCTTCAAAGGGATCCGAAATATCTGTTTTCAGATTCCACAGAAATTAGGCTAGCAAAGAGATCCACGAAATACAGATGTAACTCAGTGAGATGAAATAACAGAACACTAAGCACTTTCTCAGAAAGCTTCTTTCCAGATTTCATCTGAGGATATTTCCTTTTTCAGCATACCCCTCTATGGGCATCCAAATATCACTTTGCCAATTCCACAAGAACTGTCTTAGCGAAAGGCTTCTAGAGGGGAAAGCTGTAACTCTGTGAGATGATTTCACAGAACACAAAGAAGTTTCTCAGAAAGCTTCTTTCTCTTTGTTATCGAAGGATTTTTCCTTTGGCCCTATAGTCTTCAATGGGATCCGAAATATCTGTTGTCAGATTCCACAGAAATAAGGCTAGCAAAGAGGTCCACGAAATACAGATGTAACTCTGTGAGATGAAATAACCGAACACTAAGCAGTTTCTCAGAAAGCTTCTTTCCAGATTTCATCTGAGGATATTTCCTTTTTCACCACTGCCCTCTATGGGCTTCCAAATATCACTTTGCCAATTCCACAAGAACTGTCTTAGCGAAAGGCTTCTTGAGGGGAAAGCTGTAACTCTGTGAGATGATTTCACAGAACACAAAGATGTTTCCCAGAAAGCTTCTTTCTCTTTGTTATCGAAGGATATTTACTTTGGCCCTATAGTCTTCAAAGGGATCCGAAATATCTGTTCTCAGATTCCACAGAAATAAGGCTAGCAAAGAGATCCATGAAATACAGATGTAACTCTGTGAGATGAATTAACAGAACACTAAGCAGTTTCTCAGAAAGCTTCTTTCCAGATTTCATCTGAGGATATTTCCTTTTTCACCATAGCCCTCTATGGGATTCCAAATATCACTTTGCCAATTCCACAAGAACTGTCTTAGCGAAAGGCTTCTTGAGGGGAAAGCTGTAACTCTGTGAGATGATTTCACAGAACACAAAGAAGTTTCTCAGAAAGCTTCTTTCTCTTTGTTATCGGAGGATATTTCCTTTGGCCCTATAGTCTTCAAAGGGATCCGAAATATCTGTTCTCAGATTCCACAGAAATAAGGCGAGCAAAGAGATCCACGAAATACAGATGTACCTCTGTGAGATGAATTAACAGAACACTAAGCAGTTTCTCAGAAAGCTTCTTTCCAGATTGCATCTGAGGATATTTCCTTTTTCACCCTAGTCTTCTACGGGCTTCCAAATATCACTTTGCCAATTCCACAAGAACTGTCTTAGCGAAAGGCTTCTTGAGGGGAAAGCTGTAACTCTGTGAGATGATTTCACAGAACACAAAGAAGTTTCTCAGAAGGCTTCTTTCTCTTTGTTATCGGAGGATATTTCCTTTGGCCCTATAGTCGTCAAAGGGATCCGAAATATCTGTTCTCAGATTCCACAGAAATAAGGCTAGCAAAGAGATCCACGAAATACAGACGTAACTCTGTGAGATGAATTAACAGAACACTAAGCAGTTTCTCAGAAAGCTTCTTTCCAGATTTCATCTGAGGATAATTCCTTTTTCACCAAAGCCTTCTAATGGCTTCCAAATATCACTTTTCCAATTCCACAAGAACTGTCTTAGCGAAAGGCTTCTTGAGGGGAAAGCTGTAACTCTGTGAGATGATTTCACAAAACACAAAGAAGTTTCTCAGAAAGCTTCTTTCTCTTTGTTATCGGAAGATATTTTCTTTTGCCCTATAGTCTTCAAAGGGATCCGAAATATCTGTTCTCAGATTCCACAGAAATAAGGCTAGCAAAGAGATCCACGAAATACAGATGTAACTCTGTGAGATGAAATAACGGAACACTAAGCAGTTTCTCAGAAAGCTTCTTTCCAGATTTCATCTGAGGATATTTCCTTTTTCACCATACCCCTCTATGGGCATCCAAATATCACTTTGCCAATTCCACAAGAACTGTCTTAGCGAAAGGCTTCTTGAGGGGAAAGCTGTAACTCTGTGAGATGATTTCACAGAACACAAAGAAGTTTCTCAGAAAGCTTCCTTCTCTTTGTTATCGGAGGATATTTACTTTGGCCCTATAGTCTTCAAAGAGATCCTAAATATCTGTTCTCAGATTCCACAGAAATAAGGCTAGCAAAGAGATCCACGAAATACAGATGTAACTCTGTGAGATGAATTAACAGAACACTAAGCAGTTTCTCAGAAATCTTCTTTCCAGATTTCGTCTGAGGATATTTCCTTTTTCACCATAGCCCTCTATGGGCTTCCAAATATCACTTTGCCAATTCCACAAGAACTGTCTTATCGAAAGGCTTCTTGAGGGGAAAGCTGTAACTCTGTGAAATGATTTCACAGAACACAAAGAAGTTTCTCAGAAAGCTTCTTTCTCTTTGTTATCGGAGGATATTTCCTTTGGCCCTATTGTCTTCAAAGGGATCCGCAATATCTGTTTTCAGATTCCACAGAAATTAGGCTAGCAAAGAGATCCACGAAATACAGATGTAACTCAGTGAGATGAAATAACAGAACACTAAGCACTTTCTCAGAAAGCTTCTTTCCAGATTTCATCTGAGGATATTTCCTTTTTCAGCATACCCCTCTATGGGCATCCAAATATCACTTTGCCAATTCCACAAGAACTGTCTTAGCGAAAGGCTTCTTGAGGGGAAAGCTGTAACTCTGTGAGATGATTTCACAGAACACAAAGAAGTTTCTCAGAAAGCTTCTTTCTCTTTGTTATCGAAGGATTTTTCCTTTGGCCCTATAGTCTTCAATGGGATCCGAAATATCTGTTGTCAGATTCCACAGAAATAAGGCTAGCAAAGAGATCCACGAAATACAGATGTAACTCTGTGAGATGAATTAACAGAACACTAAGCAGTTTCTCAGAAAGCTTCTTTCAAGATTTCATCTGAGGATATTTCCTTTTTCACCATAGCCCTCTATGGGCTTCCAAATATCACTTTGCCAATTTCACAAGAACTGTCTTAGCGAAAGGCTTCTTGAGGGTAAAGCTGTAACTCTGTGAGATGATTTCACAGAACAGAAAGAAGTTTCTCAGAAAGCTTCTTTCTCTTTGTTATCGGAGGATATTTCCTTTGGCCCTATAGTCTTCAAAGGGATCCGAAATATCTGTTCTCAGATTCCACAGAAATAAGGCTAGCAAAGAGATCCAAGAAATACAGATGTACCTCTGTGAGATGAATTAACAGAACACTAAGCAGTTTCTCAGAAAGCTTCTTTCCAGATTGCATCTGAGGATATTTCCTTCTTCACCCTAGTCTTCTATGGGCTTCCAAATATCACTTTGCCAATTCCACAAGAACTGTCTTAGCGAAAGGCTTCTTGAGGGGAAAGCTGTAACTCTGTGAGATGATTTCACAGAACTCAAAGAAGTTTCTCAGAAAGCTTCCTTCTCTTTGTTATCGGAGGATATTTCCTTTGGCCCTATAGTCGTCAAAGGGATCCGAAATATCTGTTCTCAGATTTCACAGAAATAAGGCTAGCAAAGAGATCCACGAAATACAGACGTAACTCTGTGAGATGAATTAACAGAACACTAAGCAGTTTCTCAGAAAGCTTCTTTCCAGATTTCATCTGAGGATAATTCCTTTTTCAACAAAGCCTTCTATGGGCTTCCAAATATCACTTTGCCAATTCCACAAGAACTGTCTTAGCGAAAGGCTTCTTGAGGGTAAAGCTGTAACTCTGTGGGTGATTTCACAGAACACAAAGAAGTTTCTCAGAAAGCTTCTTTCTCTTTGTTATCGGAGGATATTTCCTTTGGCCCTATAGTCTTCAAAGGGATCCGAAATATCTGTTTTCATATTCCACAGAAATAAGGCTAGCAATGAGATCCACGAAATACAGATGTAACTCTGTGAGATGAATTAACAGAACACTAAGCAGTTTCTCAGAAAGCTTCTTTCCAGATTTCATCTGAGGATATTTCCTTTTTCACCATAGACCTCTATGGGCTTCCAAATATCACTTTGCCAATTCCACAAGAACTGTCTCAGCCAAAGGCTTCTTGAGGGTAAAGTTGTAACTCTGTGAGATGATTTCACAGAACACAAAGAAGTTTCTCAGAAAGCTTCTTTCTCTTTGTTATCGGAGGATATTTCCTTTAGCCCTATAGTCTTCAAAGGGATCCGAAATATCTGTTTTCAGATTCCACAGAAATAAGGCTAGCAAAGAGATCCACGAAATACAAATGTACCTCTGTGAGATGAATTAACAGAACACTAAGCAGTTTCTCAGAAAGCTTCTTTCCAGATTTCATCTGAGGATATTTCCTTCTTCACCCTAGTCTTCTAAGGGCTTCCAAATATCACTTTGCCAATTCCACCAGAACTGTCTTAGCGAAAGGCTTCTTGAGGGGAAAGCTGTAACTCTGTGAGATGATTTCACAGAACACAAAGAAGTTTCTCAGAAAGCTTCTTTCTCTTTGTTATCAGAGAATATTTCCTTTGGCCCTATTGTCGTCAAAGGGATCCGAAATATCTGTTCTCAGATTCCACAGAAATAAGGCTAGCAAAGAGATCCACGAAATACAGACGTAACTCTGTGAGATGAATTAACAGAACACTAAGCTGTTTCTCAGAAAGCTTCTTTCCAGATTTCATCTGAGGATATTTCCTTTTTCACCATAGCCCTCTATGGGCTTCCAAATATCACTTTGCCAATTCCACAAGAACTGTCTTAGCGAAAGGCTTCTTGAGGGGAAAGCTGTAACTCTGTGAGATGATTTCACAGAACAGAAAGAAGTTTCTCAGAAAGCTTCTTTCTCTTTGTTATCGGAGGATATTTCCTTTGGCCCTTTAGTCTTCAAAGGGATCCGAAATATCTGTTCTCAGATTCCACAGAAATAAGGCTAGCAAAGAGATCCACGAAATACAGATGTACCTCTGTGAGATGAATTAACAGAACACTAAGCAGTTTCTCAGAAAGCTTCTTTCCAGATTGCATCTGAGGATATTTCCTTTTTCACCCTAGTCTTCTACGGGCTTCCAAATATCACTTTGCCAATTCCACAAGAACTGTCTTAGCGAAAGGCTTCTTGAGGGGAAAGCTGTAACTCTGTGAGATGATTTCACAGAACACAAAGAAGTTTCTCAGAAGGCTTCTTTCTCTTTGTTATCGGAGGATATTTCCTTTGGCCCTATAGTCGTCAAAGGGATCCGAAATATCTCTTCTCAGATTCCACAGAAATAAGGCTAGCAAAGAGATCCACGAAATACAGACGTAACTCTGTGAGATGAATTAACAGAACACTAAGCAGTTTCTCAGAAAGCTTCTTTCCAGATTTCATCTGAGGATAATTCCTTTTTCACCAAAGCCTTCTAAGGGCTTCCAAATATCACTTTTCCAATTCCACAAGAACTGTCTTAGCGAAAGGCTTCTTGAGGGGAAAGCTGTAACTCTGTGAGATGATTTCACAGAACACAAAGAAGTTTCTCAGAAAGCTTCCTTCTCTTTGTTATCGGAGGATATTTACTTTGGCCCTATAGTCTTCAAAGAGATCCGAAATATCTGTTCTCAGATTCCACAGAAATAAGGCTAGCAAAGAGATCCACGAAATACAGATGTAACTCTGTGAGATGAATTAACAGAACACTAAGCAGTTTCTCAGAAATCTTCTTTCCAGATTTCGTCTGAGGATATTTCCTTTTTCACCATAGCCCTCTATGGGCTTCCAAATATCACTTTGCCAATTCCACAAGAACTGTCTTAGCGAAATGCTTCTTTGGGGGAAAGCTGTAACTCTGTGAGATGATTTCACAGGACACAAAGAAGTTTCTCAGAAAGGTTGTTTCTGTTTGTTATCGGAGGATATTTCCTTTGGCCCTACAGTCTTCAAAGGGATCCGAAATATCTGTTCTCAGATTCCACAGAAATAAGGCTAGCAAAGAGATCCACTAAATACAGATATAACTCTGTGAGATGAATTAACAGAACACTAAGCAGTTTCTCAGAAAGCTTCTTTCCAGATTTCATCTGAGGATATTTCCTTTTTCACCATAGCCCTCTATGGGCTTCCAAATATCACTTTGCCAATTCCACAAGAACTGTCTTATCGAAAGGCTTCTTGAGGGGAAAGCTGTAACTCTGTGAAATGATTTCACAGAACACAAAGAAGTTTCTCAGAAAGCTTCTTTCTCTTTGTTATCGGAGGATATTTCCTTTGGCCCTATAGTCTTCAAAGGGATCCGAAATATCTGTTTTCAGATTCCACAGAAATAAGGCTAGCAAAGAGATCCAAGAAATACAGATGTAACTCAGTGAGATGAAATAACAAAACACTAAGCACTTTCTCAGAAAGCTTCTTTCCAGATTTCATCTGAGGATATTTCCTTTTTCAGCATACCCCTCTATGGGCATCCAAATATCACTTTGCCAATTCCACAAGAACAGTCTTAGCGAAAGGCTTCTTGAGGGGAAAGCTGTAACTCTGTGAGATGATTTCACAGAACACAAAGAAGTTTCTCAGAAAGCTTCTTTCTCTTTGTTATCGAAGGATTTTTCCTTTGGCCCTATAGTCTTCAATGGGATCCGAAATATCTGTTCTCAGATTCCACAGAAATAAGGCTAGCAAAGAGATCCACGAAATACAGATGTAACTCTGTGAGATGAATTAACAGAACACTAAGCAGTTTCTCAGAAAGCTTCTTTCAAGATTTCATCTGAGGATATTTCCTTTTTCACCATAGCCCTCTATGGGCTTCCAAATATCACTTTGCCAATTTAACAAGAACTGTCTTAGCGAAAGGCTTCTTGAGGGTAAAGCTGTAACTCTGTGAGATGATTTCACAGAAAACAAAGAAGTTTCTCAGAAAGCTTCTTTCTCTTTGTTATCGGAGGATATTTCCTTTGGCCCTATAGTCTTCAAAGGGATCCGAAATATCTGTTTTCAGATTCCACAGAAATAAGGCTAGCAAAGAGATCCACGAAATACAGATGTACCTCTGTGAGATGAATTAACAGAACACTAAGCAGTTTCTCAGAAAGCTTCTTTCCAGATTGCATCTGTGGATATTTCCTTCTTCACCCTAGTCTTCTATGGGCTTCCAAATATCACTTTGCCAATTCCACAAGAACTGTCTTAGCGAAAGGCTTCTTGAGGGGAAAGCTGTAACTCTGTGAGATGATTTCACAGAACACAAAGAAGTTTCTCAGAAAGCTTCTTTCTCTTTGTTATCAGAGGATATTTCCTTTGGCCCTATAGTCGTCAAAGGGATCCGAAATGTCTGTTCTCAGATTCCACAGAAATAAGGCTAGCAAAGAGATCCACGAAATACAGACGTAACTCTGTGAGATGAATTAACAGAACACTAAGCAGTTTCTCAGAAAGCTTCTTTCCAGATTTCATCTGAGGATATTTCCTTTTTCACCATAGCCCTCTATGGGCTTCCAAATATCACTTTGCCAATTCCACAAGAACTGTCTTAGCGAAAGGCTTCTTGAGGGTAAAGCTGTAACTCTGTGAGATGATTTCACAGAACACAAAGAAGTTTCTCAGAAAGCTTCTTTCTCTTTGTTATCGGAGGATATTTCCTTTGGCCCTATAGTCTTCAAAGGGATCCGAAATATCTGTTCTCAGATTCCACAGAAATAAGGCTAGCAAAGAGATCCACGAAATACAGATGTACCTCTGTGAGATGAATTAACAGAACACTAAGCAGTTTCTCAGAAAGCTTCTTTCCAGATTGCATCTGAGGATATTTCCTTCTTCACCCTAGTCTTCTATGGGCTTCCAAATATCACTTTGCCAATTCCACAAGAACTGTCTTAGCGAAAGGCTTCTTGAGGGGAAAGCTGTAACTCTGTGAGATGATTTCACAGAACACAAAGAAGTTTCTCAGAAAGCTTCCTTCTCTTTGTTATCGGAGGATATTTCCTTTGGCCCTATAGTCGTCAAAGGGATCCGAAATATCTGTTCTCAGATTTCACAGAAATAAGGCTAGCAAAGAGATCCACGAAATACAGACGTAACTCTGTGAGATGAATTAACAGAACACTAAGCAGTTTCTCAGAAAGCTTCTTTCCAGATTTCATCAGAGGATAATTCCTCTTTCACCAAAGCCTTCTATGGGCTTCCAAATATCACTTTGCCAATTCCACAAGAACTGTCTTAGCGAAAGGCTTCTTGAGGGTAAAGCTGTAACTCTGTGAGATGATTTCACAGAACACAAAGAAGTTTCTCAGAAAGCTTCTTTCTCTTTGTTATCGGAGGATATTTCCTTTGGCCCTATAGTCTTTAAAGGGATCCGAAATATCTGTTCTCAGATTCCACAGAAATAAGACTAGCAAAGAGATCCACGAAATACAGATGTAACTCTGTGAGATGAAATAACCGAACACTAAGCAGTTTCTCAGAAAGCTTCTTTCCAGATTTCATCTGAGGATATTTCCTTTTTCACCACTGCCCTCTATGGGCTTCCAAATATCACTTTGCCAATTCCACAAGAACTGTCTTAGCGAAAGGCTTCTTGAGGGGAAAGCTGTAACTCTGTGAGATGATTTCACAGAACACAAAGATGTTTCCCAGAAAGCTTCTTTCTCTTTGTTATCGGAGGATATTTCCTTTGGCCCTATAGTCTTCAAAGGGATCCGAAATATCTGTTCTCAGATTCCACAGAAATAAGGCTAGCAAAGAGATCCATGAAATACAGATGTACCTCTGTGAGATGAATTAACAGAACACTAAGCAGTTTCTCAGAAAGCTTCTTTCCAGATTTCATCTGAGGATATTTCCTTTTTCACCATAGCCCTCTATGGGATTCCAAATATCACTTTTCCAATTCCACAAGAACTGTCTTAGCGAAAGGCTTCTTGAGGGTAAAGCTGTAACTCTGTGAGATGATTTCACAGAACAGAAAGAAGTTTCTCAGAAAGCTTCTTTCTCTTTGTTATCTGAGGATATTTCCTTTGGCCCTATAGTCTTCAAAGGGATCCGAAATATCTGTTTTCAGATTCCACAGAAATAAGGCTAGCAAATAGATCCACGAAATACAGATGTACCTCTGTGAGATGAATTAACAGAACACTAAGCAGTTTCTCAGAAAGCTTCTTTCCAGATTTCATCTGAGGATATTTCCTTCTTCACCCTAGTCTTCTATGGGCTTCCAAATATCACTTTGCCAATTCCACAAGAACTGTCTTAGCGAAAGGCTTCTTGAGGGGAAAGCTGTAACTCTGTGAGATGATTTCACAGAACACAAAGAAGCTTCTCAGAAAGCTTCTTTCTCTTTGTTATCAGAGGATATTTCCTTTGGCCCTATAGTCGTCAAAGGGATCCGAAATATCTGTTTTCAGATTCCACAGAAATAAGGCTAGCAAAGAGATCCACGAAATACAGACGTAACTCTGTGAGATGAATTAACAGAACACTAAGCAGTTTCTCAGAAAGCTTCTTTCCAGATTTCATCTGAGGATATTTCCTTTT
Source organism: Macaca fascicularis (assembly GCF_037993035.2). Classification (NCBI taxonomy): domain Eukaryota; kingdom Metazoa; phylum Chordata; class Mammalia; order Primates; family Cercopithecidae; genus Macaca; species Macaca fascicularis. Next base: position 83,300,414 of record NC_088379.1, read on the forward strand.
TCACCATAGCCCTCTATGGGCTTCCAAATATCACTTTGCCAATTCCACAAGAACTGTCTTAGCGAAAGGCTTCTTGAGGGGAAAGCTGTAACTCTGTGAGATGATTTCACAGAACACAAAGAAGTTTCTCAGAAAGCTTCTTTCTCTTTGTTATCGGAGGATATTTCCTTTGGCCCTATAGTCTTCAAAGGGATCCGAAATATCTGTTCTCAGATTCCACAGAAATAAGGCGAGCAAAGAGATCCACGAAATACAGATGTACCTCTGTGAGATGAATTAACAGAACACTAAGCAGTTTCTCAGAAAGCTTCTTTCCAGATTGCATCTGAGGATATTTCCTTTTTCACCCTAGTCTTCTACGGGCTTCCAAATATCACTTTGCCAATTCCACAAGAACTGTCTTAGCGAAAGGCTTCTTGAGGGGAAAGCTGTAACTCTGTGAGATGATTTCACAGAACACAAAGAAGTTTCTCAGAAGGCTTCTTTCTCTTTGTTATCGGAGGATATTTCCTTTGGCCCTATAGTCGTCAAAGGGATCCGAAATATCTGTTCTCAGATTCCACAGAAATAAGGCTAGCAAAGAGATCCACGAAATACAGACGTAACTCTGTGAGATGAATTAACAGAACACTAAGCAGTTTCTCAGAAAGCTTCTTTCCAGATTTCATCTGAGGATAATTCCTTTTTCACCAAAGCCTTCTAAGGGCTTCCAAATATCACTTTTCCAATTCCACAAGAACTGTCTTAGCGAAAGGCTTCTTGAGGGGAAAGCTGTAACTCTGTGAGATGATTTCACAGAACACAAAGAAGTTTCTCAGAAAGCCTCTTTCTCTTTGTTATCGGAAGATATTTTCTTTGGCCCTATAGTCTTCAAAGGGATCCGAAATATCTGTTCTCAGATTCCACAGAAATAAGGCTAGCAAAGAGATCCACGAAATACAGATGTAACTCTGTGAGATGAAATAACGGAACACTAAGCAGTGTCTCAGAAAGCTTCTTTCCAGATTTCATCTGAGGATATTTCTTTTTCACCATACCCCTCTATGGGCATCCAAATATCACTTTGCCAATTCCACAAGAACTGTCTTAGCGAAAGGCTTCTTGAGGGGAAAGCTGTAACTCTGTGAGATGATTTCACAGAACACAAAGAAGTTTCTCAGAAAGCTTCCTTCTCTTTGTTATCGGAGGATATTTACTTTGGCCCTATAGTCTTCAAAGAGATCCTAAATATCTGTTCTCAGATTCCACAGAAATAAGGCTAGCAAAGAGATCCACGAAATACAGATGTAACTCTGTGAGATGAATTAACAGAACACTAAGCAGTTTCTCAGAAATCTTCTTTCCAGATTTCGTCTGAGGATATTTCCTTTTTCACCATAGCCCTCTATGGGCTTCCAAATATCACTTTGCCAATTCCACAAGAACTGTCTTAGCGAAAGGCTTCTTTGGGGGAAAGCTGTAACTCTGTGAGATGATTTCACAGAACACAAAGAAGTTTCTCAGAAAGGTTGTTTCTCTTTGTTATCGGAGGATATTTCCTTTGGCCCTATAGTCTTCAAAGGGATCCGAAATATCTGTTTTCAGATTCCACAGAAATTAGGCTAGCAAAGAGATCCACGAAATACAGATGTAACTCAGTGAGATGAAATAACAGAACACTAAGCACTTTCTCAGAAAGCTTCTTTCCAGATTTCATCTGAGGATATTTCCTTTTTCAGCATACCCCTCTATGGGCATCCAAATATCACTTTGCCAATTCCACAAGAACTGTCTTAGCGAAAGGCTTCTTGAGGGGAAAGCTGTAACTCTGTGAGATGATTTCACAGAACACAAAGAAGTTTCTCAGAAAGCTTCTTTCTCTTTGTTATCGAAGGATTTTTCCTTTGGCCCTATAGTCTTCAATGGGATCCGAAATATCTGTTGTCAGATTCCACAGAAATAAGGCTAGCAAAGAGATCCACGAAATACAGATGTAACTCTGTGAGATGAATTAACAGAACACTAAGCAGTTTCTCAGAAAGCTTCTTTCAAGATTTCATCTGAGGATATTTCCTTTTTCACCATAGCCCTCTATGGGCTTCCAAATATCACTTTGCCAATTTCACAAGAACTGTCTTAGCGAAAGGCTTCTTGAGGGGAAAGCTGTAACTCTGTGAGACGATTTCACAGAAAACAAAGAAGTTTCTCAGAAAGCTTCTTTCTCTTTGTTATCGGAGGATATTTCCTTTGGCCCTATAGTCTTCAAAGGGATCCGAAATATCTGTTTTCAGATTCCACAGAAATAAGGCTAGCAAAGAGATCCACGAAATACAGATGTACCTCTGTGAGATGAATTAACAGAACACTAAGCAGTTTCTCAGAAAGCTTCTTTCCAGATTGCATCTGAGGATATTTCCTTCTTCACCCTAGTCTTCTATGGGCTTCCAAATATCACTTTGCCAATTCCACAAGAACTGTCTTAGCGAAAGGCTTCTTGAGGGGAAAGCTGTAACTCTGTGAGATGATTTCACAGAACACAAAGAAGTTTCTCAGAAAGCTTCTTTCTCTTTGTTATCGGAGGATATTTCCTTTGGCCCTATAGTCTTCAAAGGGATCCGAAATATCTGTTTTCAGATTCCACAGAAATAAGGCTAGCAAAGAGATCCACGAAATACAGATGTAACTCTGTGAGATGAATTACCAGAACACTAAGCAGTTTCTCAGAAACTTCTTTCCAGATTTCATCTGAGGATATTTCCTTTTTCACCATAGCCCTCTATGGGCTTCCAAATTTCACTTTGCCAATTAAACAAGAACTGTCTCAGCGAAAGACTTCTTGAGGGCAAAGCTGTAACTCTGTGAGATGATTTCACAGAACAAAAAGAAGTTTCTCAGAAAGCTTCTTTCTCTTTGTTATCGGAGGATATTTCCTTTGGCCCTATAGACTTCAAAGGGATCCGAAATATCTGTTCTCAGATTCCACAGAAAAAAGGCTAGCAAAGACATCCACGAAATACAGATGTAACTCTGTGAGATGAATTAACAGAACACTAAGCAGTTTCTCAGAAAGCTTCTTTCCAGATTTCATCTGAGGATATTTCCTTTTTCAGCATAGCCCTCTAAGGGCTTCCAAATATCACCTTGCCAATTCCACAGGAACTGTCTTAGCGAAAGGCTTCTTGAGGGTAAGGCTGTAACTCTGTGAGATGATTTCACAGAACACAAAGAAGTTTCTCAGAAAGCTTCTTTCTCTTTGTTATCGGAGGATATTTCCTTTGGCCCTATAGTCTTCAAAGGGATCCGAAATATCTGTTCTCAGATTCCACAGAAATAAGGCTAGCAAAGAGATCCACGAAATACAGATGTAACTCTGTGAGATGAAATAACCGAACACTAAGCAGTTTCTCAGAAAGCTTCTTTCCAGATTTCATCTGAGGATATTTCCTTTTTCACCACTGCCCTCTATGGGCTTCCAAATATCACTTTGCCAATTCCACAAGAACTGTCTTAGCGAAAGGCTTCTTGAGGGGAAAGCTGTAACTCTGTGAGATGATTTCACAGAACACAAAGATGTTTCCCAGAAAGCTTCTTTCTCTTTGTTATCGGAGGATATTTCCTTTGGCCCTATAGTCTTCAAAGGGATCCGAAATATCTGTTCTCAGATTCCACAGAAATAAGGCTAGCAAAGAGATCCATGAAATACAGATGTAACTCTGTGAGATGAATTAACAGAACACTAAGCAGTTTCTCAGAAAGCTTCTTTCCAGATTTCATCTGAGGATATTTCCTTTTTCACCATAGCCCTCTATGGGATTCCAAATATCACTTTGCCAATTCCACAAGAACTGTCTTAGCGAAAGGCTTCTTGAGGGTAAAGCTGTAACTCTGTGAGATGATTTCACAGAACAGAAAGAAGTTTCTCAGAAAGCTTCTTTCTCTTTGTTATTGGAGGATATTTCCTTTGGCCCTATAGTCTTCAAAGGGATCCGAAATATCTGTTCTCAGATTCCACAGAAATAAGGCTAGCAAAGAGATCCACGAAATACAGATGTAACACTGTGAGATGAATTAACAGAACACTAAGCAGTTTCTCAGAAAGCTTCTTTCCAGATTTCATCTGAGGATATTTCCTTTTTCACCATTGCCCTCTATGGGCTTCCAAATATCACTTTGCCAATTCCACAAGAACTGTCTTAGCGAAAGGCTTCTTGAGGGGAAAGCTGTAACTCTGTGAGGTGATTTCACAGAACACAAAGAAGTTTCTCAGAAAGCTTCTTTCTCTTTGTTATCGGAGGATATTTCCTTTGGCCCTATAGTCTTCAAAGGGATCCGAAATATCTGTTTTCAGACTCCACAGAAATAAGGCTAGCAAAGAGATCCACGAAATACAGATGTAACTCTGTGAGATGAATTAACAGAACACTAAGCAGTTTCTCAGAAACTTCTTTCCAGATTTCATCTGAGGATATTTCCTTTTTCACCATACCCCTGTATGGGCATCCAAATATCACTTTGCCAATTCCACAAGAACTGTCTTAGCGAAAGGCTTCTTGAGGGGAAAGCTGTAACTCTGTGAGATGATTACACACAACACAAAGAAGTTTCTCAGAAAGCTTCTTTCTCTTTGTTATCGAAGGATTTTTCCTTTGGCCCTATAGTCTTCAAAGGGATCGGAAATATCTGTTCTCAGATTCCACAGAAATAAGGCTAGCAAAGAGATCCACGAAATACAGATGTAACTCTGTGAGAAGAATTAACCGAACACTAAGCAGTTTCTCAGAAAGCTTCTTTCCAGATTTCATCTGAGGATATTTCCTTTTTCAACATAGCCCTCTATGGGCTTCCAAATATCACTTTGCCAATTCCACAAGAACTGTCTTAGCGAAAGGCTTCTTGAGGGGAAAGCTGTAACTCTGTGAGAAGATTTCACAGAACACAAAGAAGTTTCTCAGAAAGCTTCTTTCTCTTTGTTATCGGAGGATATTTCCTTTGGCCCTATAGTCTTCAAAGGGATCCGAAATATCTGTTCTCAGATTCCACAGAAATAAGGCTAGCAAAGAGATCCACGAAATACAGATGTAACTCTGTGAGGTGAAATAAGAGAACACTAAGCAGTTTCTCAGAAAGCTTGTTTCCATATTTCATCTGAGGATATTTCCTTTTTCACCATACCGCTCTATGGGCATCCAAATATCTCTTTGCCAATTCCACAAGAACTGTCTTAGCGAAAGGCTTCTTGAGGGGAAAGCTGTAAATCTGTGAGATGATTTCACAGAACACAAAGAAGTTTCTCAGAAAGCTTCTTTCTCTTTGTTATCGGAGGATTTTTCCTTTGGCCCTATAGTCTTAAAAGGGATCCGAAATATCTGTTCTCAGATTCCACAGAAATAAGGCTAGCAAAGAGATCCAAGAAATACAAATGTAACTCTGTGAGATGAACTAACAGAACACTAAGCAGTTTCTCAGAAAGCTTCTTTCCAGATTTCATCTGAGGATATTTCCTTTTTCACCATAGCCCTCTATGGACTTCCAAATATCACTTTGCCAATTCCACAAGAACTGTCTTAGCGAAAGGCTTCATGAGGGTAAAGCTGTAACTCTGTGAGATGATTTCACAGAACACAAAGAAGTTTCTCAGAAAGCTTCTTTCTCTTTGTTATCGGAGGATATTTCCTTTGGCCCTATAGTCTTCAAAGGGATCCGAATATCTGTTCTCAGATTCCACAGAAATAAGGCTAGCAAAGAGATCCACGAAATACAGATGTAACTCTGTGAGATGAATTAACAGAACACTAAGCAGTTTCTCAGAAAGCTTCTTTCCAGATTTCATCTGAGGATATTTTCTTTTTCACCATACCGCCCTATGGGCAACCAAATATCACTTTGCCAATTCCACAAGAACTGTCTTAGCGAAAGGCTTCTTGAGGGGAAAGCTGTAACTCTGTGAGATGATTTCACAGAACACAAAGAAGTTTCTCAGAAAGATTCTTTCTCTTTGTTATCGGAGGATTTTTCCTTTGCTCCTATAGTCTTCAAAGGGATCGGAAATATCTGTTCTCAGATTCCACAGAAATAAGGCTAGCAAAGAGATCCAAGAAATACAAATGTAACTCTGTGAGATGAATTAACAGAACTCTAAGCAGTTTCTCAGAAAGCTTCTTTCCAGATTTCATCCGACGATATTCCCTTTTTCACCATAGCCCTCTATGGGCTTCCAAATATCACTTTGCCAATTCCACAAGAACTGTCTTAAGGAAAGACTTCTTGAGGGGAAAGCTGTAACTCTGTGAGATGATTTCACAGAACACAAAGAAGTTTCTCAGAAAGCTTCTTTCTCTTTGTTATCGGAGGATATTTACTTTGGCCTTATAGTCTTCAAAGGGATCCGAAATATCTGTTCTCAGATTCCACAGAAATAAGGCTAGCAAAGAGATCCACGAAATACAGATGTAACTCTGTGAGATGAATTAACAGAACACTAAACAGTTTCTCAGAAAGCTTCTTTCCAGATTGCATCTGAGGATATTTCCTTTTTCAACCTAGTCTTCTATGGGCTTCCTATATCACTTTGCCAATTCCACAAGAACTGTCTTAGCGAAAGGCTTCTTGAGAGGAACGCTGTAACTCTGTGAGATGATTTCACAGAACACAAAGAAGTTCTCTAGAAAGCTTCTTTCTCTTTGTTATCGGAGGATATTTCCTTTGGCCCTATAGTCGACAAAGGGATCCGAAATATCTGTTCTCAGATTCCATAGAAATAAGGCTAGCAAAGAGATCCACGAAATACAGACGTAACTCTGTGAGATGAATTAAGAGAACGCTAAGCAGTTTCTCAGAAAGCTTCTTTCCAGATTTCATCTGAGGATAATTCCTTTTTCACCAAAGCCTTCTAAGGGATTCCAAATATCACTTTGCGAATTCCACAAGAACTATCTTAGCGAAAGGCTTCTTGAGGGGAAAGCTGTAACTCTGTTAGATGATTTCACAGAACACAAAGAAGTTTCTCAGAAAGCTTCTTTCTCTTTGTTATCGGAGGATATTTCCTTTGGCCCTATAGACTTCAAAGAGATCCGAAATATCTGTTCTCAGATTCCACAGAAATAAGGCAAGCAAAGAGATCCACGAAATACAGATGTAACTCTGTGAGATGAATTAACAGAACACTAAGCAGTTTCTCAGAAAGCTTCTTTCCAGATTTCATCTGAGGATATTTCCTTTTTCACCATAGCCCTCTATGGGCTTCCAAATATCACTTTGCCAATTCCATAAGAACTGTCTTAGCGAAAGGCTTCTTGAGGGGAAGGCTGTAACTCTGTTAGATGATTTCACAGAACAGAAAGAAGTTTCTCAGAAAGCTTCTTTCTCTTTGTTATCGGAGGATATTTCCTTTGGCCCTATAGTCTTCAAAGGGATCCGGAATATCTGTTCTCAGATTCCACAGAAATAAGGCTAGCAAAGAGATCCACGAAATACAGATGTAACTCTGTGAGATGAATTAACAGAGCACTAAACAGTTTCTCAGAAAGCTTCTTTCCAGATTTCATCTGAGGATATTTCCTTTTTCACCATAGCCCTCTATGGGCTTCCAAATATCACTTTGCCTATTCCACAAGAACTGTCTTAGCGAAAGGCTTCCTGAGGGGAAAGCTGTAACTCTGTGAGATGATTTCACAGAACACAAAGAAGTTTCTCAGAAAGCTTCTTACTCTTTGTTATCGAAGGATATATCCTTTGGCCCTATAGTCTTCAAAGGGATCCGAAATATCTGTTCTCAGATTCCACAGAAATAAGGCTACCAAACAGATCCACGAACTACAGATGTAACTCTGTGAGATGAAATAACAGAACACTAAGCAGTTTCTGAGAAAGCTTCTTTCCAGATTTCATCTGAGGATATTTCCTTTTTCACCCTAGTCTTCTATGGGCTTCCAAAATCACTTTGCCAATTCCACAAGAACTGTTTTAGCGAAAGGCTTCTTGAGGGGAAAGCTGTAACTCTGTGAGATGATTTCACAGAACACAAAGAAGTTTCTCAGAAAGCTTCTTTCTCTTTGTTATCGGAGGATATTTCCTTTGGCCCTATAGTCGTCAAAGGGATCCGAAATATCTGTTCTCAGATTCCACAGAAATAAGGCTAGCAAAGAGATCCACGAAATACAGACGTAACTCTTTGAGATGAATTAACAGAACACTAAGCAGTTTTTCAGAAAGCTTCTTTCCAGATTTCATCTGAGGATAATTCCTTTTTCACCAAAGCCTTCTAAGGGCTTCCAAATATCACTTTGCCAATTCCACAAGAACTGTCTTAGCGAAAGGCTTCTTGAGGGGAAAGCGGTAACTCTGTGAGATGATTTCACAGAACACAAAGAAGTTTCTCAGAAAGCTTCTTTCTCTTTGTTATCGTAGGATTTTTCCTTTGGCCATATAGTCTTCAAAGGGATCCGAAACATCTGTTCTCAGATTCCACAGAAATAAGGCTAGCAAAGAGATCCACGAAATACAGATGTAACTCTGTGAGATGAAATAACGGAACACTAAGCAGTTTCTCAGAAAGCTTCTTTCCAGATTTCATCTGAGGATATTTCCTTTTTCACCATACCCCTCTATGGGCTTCCAAATATCACTTTGCCAATTCCACAAGAACTGTCTTAGCGAAAGGCTTCTCTAGGGGAAAGCTGTAACTCTGTGAGATGATTTCACAGAACACAAAGAAGTTTCTCAGAAAGCTTCCTTCTCTTTGTTATCGAAGGATTTTTCCTTTGGCCCTATAATCTTTAAAGGGATCGGAAATATCTCTTCTCAGATTCCACAGAAATAAGGCTAGCAAAGAGATCCACGAAATACAGATGTAACTCTGTGAGATGAATTAACAGAACACTAAGCAGTTTCTCAGAAACTTCTTTCCAGATTTCATCTGAGGATATTTCCTTTTTCACCATAGCCCTCAATGGGCTTCCAAATATCACTTTGCCAATTCCACAAGAACTGTCTTAGCGAAAGGCTTCTTGAGGGGAAAGCTGTAACTCTGTTAGATGATTTCACAGAACACAAAGAAGTTTCTCAGAAAGCTTCTTTCTCTTTGTTATCGGAGGATATTTCCTTTGGCCCTATAGTCTTCAAAGGGATCCGAAATATCTGTTCTCAGATTCCACAGAAATAAGGCAAGCAAAGAGATCCACGAAATACAGATGTAACTCTGTGAGATGAATTAACAGAACACTAAGCAGTTTCTCAGAAAGCTTCTATCCAGATTTCATCTGAGGATATTTCCTTTTTAACCATAGCCCTCTATGGGCTTCCAAATATCACTTTGCCAATTCCACAAGAACTGTCTTAGCGAAAGGCTTCTTGAGGGGAAAGCTGTAACTCTGTGAGATGATTTCACAGAACACAAAGAAGTTTCTCAGAAAGCTTCTTTCTCTTTGTTATCGGAGGATATTTCCTTTGGCCCTATAGTCTTCAAAGGGATCCGAAATATCTGTTTTCAGATTCCACAGAAATAAGGCTAGCAAAGAGATCCACGAAATACAGATGTAACTCTGTGAGATGAATTAACAGAACACTAAGCAGTTTCTCAGAAACTTCTTTCCAGATTTCATCTGAGGATATTTCCTTTTTCACCATAGCCCTCTATGGGCTTCCAAATTTCACTTTGCCAATTAAACAAGAACTGTCTCAGCGAAAGACTTCTTGAGGGCAAAGCTGTAACTCTGTGAGATGATTTCACAGAACAAAAAGAAGTTTCTCAGAAAGCTTCTTTCTCTTTGTTATCGGAGGATATTTCCTTTGGCCCTATAGACTTCAAAGGGATCCGAAATATCTGTTCTCAGATTCCACAGAAAAAAGGCTAGCAAAGACATCCACGAAATACAGATGTAACTCTGTGAGATGAATTAACAGAACACTAAGCAGTTTCTCAGAAAGCTTCTTTCCAGATTTCATCTGAGGATATTTCCTTTTTCAGCATAGCCCTCTAAGGGCTTCCAAATATCACCTTGCCAATTCCACAGGAACTGTCTTAGCGAAAGGCTTCTTGAGGGTAAAGCTGTAACTCTGTGAGATGATTTCACAGAACAGAAAGAAGTTTCTCAGAAAGCTTCTTTCTCTTTGTTATCGGAGGATATTTCCTTTGGCCCTATAGTCTTCAAAGGGATCCGAAATATCTGTTCTCAGATTCCACAGAAATAAGGCTAGCAAAGAGATCCACGAAATACAGATGTACCTCTGTGAGATGAATTAACAGAACACTAAGCAGTTTCTCAGAAAGCTTCTTTCCAGATTGCATCTGAGGATATTTCCTTCTTCACCCTAGTCTTCTATGGGCTTCCAAATATCACTTTGCCAATTCCACAAGAACTGTCTTAGCGAAAGGCTTCTTGAGGGGAAAGCTGTAACTCTGTGAGATGATTTCACAGAACACAAAGAAGTTTCTCAGAAAGCTTCCTTCTCTTTGTTATCGGAGGATATTTCCTTTGGCCCTATAGTCGTCAAAGGGATCCGAAATATCTGTTCTCAGATTTCACAGAAATAAGGCTAGCAAAGAGATCCACGAAATACAGACGTAACTCTGTGAGATGAATTAACAGAACACTAAGCAGTTTCTCAGAAAGCTTCTTTCCAGATTTTATCTGAGGATAATTCCTTTTCCACCAAAGCCTTCTATGGGCTTCCAAATATCACTTTGCCAATTCCACAAGAACTGTCTTAGCGAAAGGCTTCTTGAGGGTAAAGCTGTAACTCTGTGAGATGATTTCACAGAACACAAAGAAGTTTCTCAGAAAGCTTCTTTCTCTTTGTTATCGGAGGATATTTCCTTTGGCCCTATAGTCTTCAAAGGGATCCGAAATATCTGTTCTCAGATTCCACAGAAATAAGGCTAGCAAAGAGATCCACGAAATACAGATGTAACTCTGTGAGATGAATTAACAGAACACTAAGCAGTTTCTCAGAAAGCTTCTTTCCAGATTTCATCTGAGGATATTTCCTTTTTCACCATAGCCCTCTATGGGATTCCAAATATCACTTTGCCAATTCCACAAGAACTGTCTTAGCGAAAGGCTTCTTGAGGGTAAAGCTGTAACTCTGTGAGATGATTTCACAGAACAGAAAGAAGTTTCTCAGAAAGCTTCTTTCTCTTTGTTATCGGAGGATATTTCCTTTGGCCCTATAGTCTTCAAAGGGATCCGAAATATCTGTTTTCAGACTCCACAGAAATAAGGCTAGCAAAGAGATCCACGAAATACAGATGTAACTCTGTGAGATGAATTAACAGAACACTAAGCAGTTTCTCAGAAAGCTTCTTTCCAGATTTCATCTGAGGATATTTCCTTTTTCACCATACCCCTGTATGGGCATCCAAATATCACTTTGCCAATTCCACAAGAACTGTCTTAGCGAAAGGCTTCTTGAGGGGAAAGCTGTAACTCTGTGAGATGATTGCACACAACACAAAGAAGTTTCTCAGAAAGCTTCTTTCTCTTTGTTATCGAAGGATTTTTCCTTTGGCCCTATAGTCTTCAAAGGGATCGGAAATATCTGTTCTCAGATTCCACAGAAATAAGGCTAGCAAAGAGATCCACGAAATACAGATGTAACTCTGTGAGAAGAATTAACCGAACACTAAGCAGTTTCTCAGAAAGCTTCTTTCCAGATTTCATCTGAGGATATTTCCTTTTTCAACATAGCCCTCTATGGGCTTCCAAATATCACTTTGCCAATTCCACAAGAACTGTCTTAGCGAAAGGCTTCTTGAGGGGAAAGCTGTAACTCTGTGAGAAGATTTCACAGAACACAAAGAAGTTTCTCAGAAAGCTTCTTTCTCTTTGTTATCGGAGGATATTTCCTTTGGCCCTATAGTCTTCAAAGGGATCCGAAATATCTGTTCTCAGATTCCACAGAAATAAGGCTAGCAAAGAAATCCACGAAATACAGATGTAACTCTGTGAGGTGAAATAAGAGAACACTAAGCAGTTTCTCAGAAAGCTTGTTTCCATATTTCATCTGAGAATATTTCCTTTTTCACCATACCGCTCTATGGGCATCCAAATATCTCTTTGCCAATTCCACAAGAACTGTCTTAGCGAAAGGCTTCTTGAGGGGAAAGCTGTAAATCTGTGAGATGATTTCACAGAACACAAAGAAGTTTCTCAGAAAGCTTCTTTCTCTTTGTTATCGGAGGATTTTTCCTTTGGCCCTATAGTCTTCAAAGGGATCCGAAATATCTGTTCTCAGATTCCACAGAAATAAGGCTAGCAAAGAGATCCAAGAAATACAAATGTAACTCTGTGAGATGAACTAACAGAACACTAAGCAGTTTCTCAGAAAGCTTCTTTCCAGATTTCATCTGAGGATATTTCCTTTTTCACCATAGCCCTCTATGGACTTCCAAATATCACTTTGCCAATTCCACAAGAACTGTCTTAGCGAAAGGCTTCATGAGGGTAAAGCTGTAACTCTGTGAGATGATTTCACAGAACACAAAGAAGTTTCTCAGAAAGCTTCTTTCTCTTTGTTATCGGAGGATTTTTCCTTTGCTCCTATAGTCTTCAAAGGGATCGGAAATATCTGTTCTCAGATTCCACAGAAATAAGGCTAGCAAAGAGATCCAAGAAATACAAATGTAACTCTGTGAGATGAATTAACAGAACTCTAAGCAGTTTCTCAGAAAGCTTCTTTCCAGATTTCATCCGACGATATTCCCTTTTTCACCATAGCCCTCTATGGGCTTCCAAATATCACTTTGCCAATTCCACAAGAACTGTCTTAAGGAAAGACTTCTTGAGGGGAAAGCTGTAACTCTGTGAGATGATTTCACAGAACACAAAGAAGTTTCTCAGAAAGCTTCTTTCTCTTTGTTATCGGAGGATATTTACTTTGGCCTTATAGTCTTCAAAGGGATCCGAAATATCTGTTCTCAGATTCCACAGAAATAAGGCTAGCAAAGAGATCCACGAAATACAGATGTAACTCTGTGAGATGAATTAACAGAACACTAAGCAGTTTCTCAGAAAGCTTCTTTCCAGATTGCATCTGAGGATATTTCCTTTTTCAACCTAGTCTTCTATGGGCTTCCAATATCACTTTGCCAATTCCACAAGAACTGTCTTAGCGAAAGGCTTCTTGAGGGGAACGCTGTAACTCTGTGAGATGATTTCACAGAACACAAAGAAGTTCTCTAGAAAGCTTCTTTCTCTTTGTTATCGGAGGATATTTCCTTTGGCCCTATAGTCGACAAAGGGATCCGAAATATCTGTTCTCAGATTCCATAGAAATAAGGCTAGCAAAGAGATCCACGAAATACAGACGTAACTCTGTGAGATGAATTAACAGAACGCTAAGCAGTTTCTCAGAAAGCTTCTTTCCAGATTTCATCTGAGGATAATTCCTTTTTCACCAAAGCCTTCTAAGGGATTCCAAATATCACTTTGCGAATTCCACAAGAACTATCTTAGCGAAAGGCTTCTTGAGGGGAAAGCTGTAACTCTGTTAGATGATTTCACAGAACACAAAGAAGTTTCTCAGAAAGCTTCTTTCTCTTTGTTATCGGAGGATATTTCCTTTGGCCCTATAGACTTCAAAGAGATCCGAAATATCTGTTCTCAGATTCCACAGAAATAAGGCAAGCAAAGAGATCCACGAAATACAGATGTAACTCTGTGAGATGAATTAACAGAACACTAAGCAGTTTCTCAGAAAGCTTCTTTCCAGATTTCATCTGAGGATATTTCCTTTTTCACCATAGCCCTCTATGGGCTTCCAAATATCACTTTGCCAATTCCATAAGAACTGTCTTAGCGAAAGGCTTCTTGAGGGGAAGGCTGTAACTCTGTTAGATGATTTCACAGAACAGAAAGAAGTTTCTCAGAAAGCTTCTTTCTCTTTGTTATCGGAGGATATTTCCTTTGGCCCTGTAGTCTTCAAAGGGATCCGGAATATCTGTTCTCAGATTCCACAGAAATAAGGCTAGCAAAGAGATCCACGAAATACAGATGTAACTCTGTGAGATGAATTAACAGAGCACTAAGCAGTTTCTCAGAAAGCTTCTTTCCAGATTTCATCTGAGGATATTTCCTTTTTCACCATAGCCCTCTATGGGCTTCCAAATATCACTTTGCCTATTCCACAAGAACTGTCTTAGCGAAAGGCTTCCTGAGGGGAAAGCTGTAACTCTGTGAGCTGATTTCACAGAACACAAAGAAGTTTCTCAGAAAGCTTCTTACTCTTTGTTATCGAAGGATATATCCTTTGGCCCTATAGTCTTCAAAGGGATCCGAAATATCTGTTCTCAGATTCCACAGAAATAAGGCTACCAAACAGATCCACGAACTACAGATGTAACTCTGTGAGATGAAATAACAGAACACTAAGCAGTTTCTCAGAAAGCTTCTTTCCAGATTTCATCTGAGGATATTTCCTTTTTCACCCTAGTCTTCTATGGGCTTCCAAAATCACTTTGCCAATTCCACAAGGACTGTTTTAGCGAAAGGCTTCTTGAGGGGAAAGCTGTAACTCTGTGAGATGATTTCACAGAACACAAAGAAGTTTCTTAGAAAGCTTCTTTCTCTTTGTTATCGGAGGATATTTCCTTTGGCCCTATAGTCGTCAAAGGGATCCGAAATATCTGTTCTCAGATTCCACAGAAATAAGGCTAGCAAAGAGATCCACGAAATACAGATGTAACTCTGTGAGATGAAATAACGGAACACTAAGCAGTTTCTCAGAAAGCTTCTTTCCAGATTGCATCTGAGGATATTTCCTTTTTCACCATACCCCTCTATGGGCTTCCAAATATCACTTTGCCAATTCCACAAGAACTGTCTTAGCGAAAGGCTTCTCTAGGGGAAAGCTGTAACTCTGTGAGATGATTTCACAGAACACAAAGAAGTTTCTCAGAAAGCTTCCTTCTCTTTGTTATCGAAGGATTTTTCCTTTGGCCCTATAGTCTTTAAAGGGATCGGAAATATCTCTTCTCAGATTCCACAGAAATAAGGCTAGCAAAGAGATCCACGAAATACAGATGTAACTCTGTGAGATGAATTAACCGAACACTAAGCAGTTTCTCAGAAATCTTCTTTCCAGATTTCGTCTGAGGATATTTCCTTTTTCACCATAGCCCTCAATGGGCTTCCAAATATCACTTTGCCAATTCCACAAGAACTGTCTTAGCGAAAGGCTTCTTGAGGGGAAAGCTGTAACTCTGTGAGATGATTTCACAGAAACCAAAGAAGTTTCTCAGAAAGCTTCTTTCTCTTTGTTATCGGAGGATATTTCCCTTGGCCCTATAGTCTTCAAAGGGATCCGAAATATCTGTTCTCAGATTCCACAGAAATAAGGCTAGCAAAGAGATCCACGAAATACAGATGTAACTCTGTGAGATGAATTATCAGAACACTAAGCAGTTTCTCAGAAAGCTTCTTTCCAGATTTCATCTGAGGATATTTCCTTTTTCAGCATAGCCCTCTAAGGGCTTCCAAATATCACCTTGCCAATTCCACAGGAACTGTCTTAGCGAAAGGCTTCTTGAGGGTAAAGCTGTAACTCTGTGAGATGATTTCACAGAAACCAAAGAAGTTTCTCAGAAAGCTTCTTTCTCTTTGTTATCGGAGGATATTTCCTTTGGCCCTGTAGTCTTCAAAGGGATCCGAAATATCTGTTCTCAGATTCCACAGAAATAAGGCTAGCAAAGAGATCCACGAAATACAGATGTAACTCTGTGAGATGAATTAACAGAACACTAAGCAGTTTCTCAGAAAGCTTCTTTCCAGATTGCATCTGAGGATATTTCCTTTTTCACCCTAGTCTTCTATGGTCTTCCAAATATCACTTTGCCAATTCCACAAGAACTGTCTTAGCGAAAGGCTTCTTGAGGGGAAAGCTGTAACTGTGTGAGATGATTTCACAGAACACAAAGCAGTTTCTCAGAAAGCTTCTTTCTCTTTGTTATCGGAGGATATTTCCTTTGGCCCTATAGTCGTCAAAGGGATCCGAAATATCTGTTCTCAGATTCCACAGAAATAAGGCTAGCAAAGAGATCCACGAAATACAGACGTAACTTTGTGAGATGAATTAACAGAACACTAAGCAGTTTCTCAGAAAGCTTCTTTCCAGATTTCATCTGAGGATAATTCCTTTTTCACCAAAGCCTTCTAAGGGCTTCCAAATATCACTTTGCCAATTCCACAAGAACTGTCTTAGCGAAAGGCTTCTTGAGGGGAAAGCTGTAACTCTGTGAGATGATTTCACAGAACACAAAGAAGTTTCTCAGAAAGCTTCTTTCTCTTTGTTATCGGAGGATATTTCCTTTGGCCCTATAGTCTTCAAAGGGATCCGAAATATCTGTTTTTAGACTCCACAGAAATAAGGCTAGCAAAGAGATCCACGAAACACAGATGTAACTCTGTGAGATGAATTAACAGAACACTAAGCAGTTTCTCAGAAACTTCTTTCCAGATTTCATCTGAGGATATTTTCTTTTTCACCATAGCCCACTATGGGCTTCCAAATATCACTTTGCCAATTCCACAAGAACTGTCTTAGCGAAAGGCTTCTTGAGGGGAAAGCTGTAACTCTGTGAGATGATTTCACAGAACACAAAGAAGTTTCTCAGAAAGCTTCTTTCTCTTTGTTATCGGAGGATATTTCCTTTATCCCTATAGTCTTCAAAGGGATCCGAAATATCTGTTTTCAGATTCCACAGAAATAATGCTAGCAAAGAGATCCACGAAATACAGATGTAACTCTGTGAGATGAATTAACAGAACACTAAGCAGTTTCTCAGAAAGCTTCTTTCCAGATTTCATCTGAGGATATTTCCTTTTTCAACATAGCCCTCTAGGGGCTTCCAAATATCATTTTGCCAATGCCACAAGAACTGTCTTAGTGAAAGTCTTCTTGAGGGGAAAGCTGTAACTTTGTGAGATGATTTCACAGAACACAAAGAAGTTTCTCAGAAAGCTTCTTTCTATTTGCTATCGGAGGATATTTCTTTGGCCCTATGTCTTCAAATGGATCCGAAATATCTGTTCTCAGATTCCACAGAAATAAGGCTAGCAAACAGATCCACGAAATACAGATGTAACTCTGTGAGATGAATTAACAGAACACTAAGCAGTTTCTCAGAAACTTCTTTCCAGGTTTCATCTGAGGATATTTCCTTTTTCACCATACCCCTCTATAGGCATCCAAATATCACTTTGCCAATTCTACAAGAACTGTCTTAGCGAAAGGCTTCTTGAGGGGAAAGCTGTAACTCTGTGAGATGATTTCACAGAACACAAAGAAGTTTCTCAGAAAGCTTCCTTCTCTTTGTTATCGAAGGATTTTTCCTTTGGCCCTATAGTCTTCAAAGGAATAGGAAATATCTGTTCTCAGATTCCACAGAAATAAGGCTAGCAAAGAGATTCAAGATATACAGATGTAACTCTGTAAGATGAATTAACCGAACACTAAGCAGTTTCTCAGAAAGCTTCTTTCCAGATTTCATCTGAGGATATTTCCTTTTTCACCATAGCCCTCTATGGACTTCCAAATATCACTTTGCCAATTCCACAAGAACTGTCTTAGCGAAAGGCTTCATGAGGGTAAAGCTGTAACTCTGTGAGATGATTTCACAGAACACAAAGAAGTTTCTCAGAAAGCTTCTTTCTCTTTGTTATCGGAGGATTTTTCCTTTGCTCCTATAGTCTTCAAAGGGATCGGAAATATCTGTTCTCAGATTCCACAGAAATAAGGCTAGCAAAGAGATCCAAGAAATACAAATGTAACTCTGTGAGATGAATTAACAGAACTCTAAGCAGTTTCTCAGAAAGCTTCTTTCCAGATTTCATCCGACGATATTCCCTTTTTCACCATAGCCCTCTATGGGCTTCCAAATATCACTTTGCCAATTCCACAAGAACTGTCTTAAGGAAAGACTTCTTGAGGGGAAAGCTGTAACTCTGTGAGATGATTTCACAGAACACAAAGAAGTTTCTCAGAAAGCTTCTTTCTCTTTGTTATCGGAGGATATTTACTTTGGCCTTATAGTCTTCAAAGGGATCCGAAATATCTGTTCTCAGATTCCACAGAAATAAGGCTAGCAAAGAGATCCACGAAATACAGATGTAACTCTGTGAGATGAATTAACAGAACACTAAGCAGTTTCTCAGAAAGCTTCTTTCCAGATTGCATCTGAGGATATTTCCTTTTTCAACCTAGTCTTCTATGGGCTTCCAATATCACTTTGCCAATTCCACAAGAACTGTCTTAGCGAAAGGCTTCTTGAGGGGAAAGCTGTAACTCTGTTAGATGATTTCACAGAACACAAAGAAGTTTCTCAGAAAGCTGCTTTCTCTTTGTTATCGGAGGATATTTCCTTTGGCCCTATAGACTTCAAAGAGATCCGAAATATCTGTTCTCAGATTCCACAGAAATAAGGCAAGCAAAGAGATCCACGAAATACAGATGTAACTCTGTGAGATGAATTAACAGAACACTAAGCAGTTTCTCAGAAAGCTTCTTTCCAGATTTCATCTGAGGATATTTCCTTTTTCACCATAGCCCTCTATGGGCTTCCAAATATCACTTTGCCAATTCCATAAGAACTGTCTTAGCGAAAGGCTTCTTGAGGGGAAGGCTGTAACTCTGTTAGATGATTTCACAGAACAGAAAGAAGTTTCTCAGAAAGCTTCTTTCTCTTTGTTATCGGAGGATATTTCCTTTGGCCCTATAGTCTTCAAAGGGATCCGGAATATCTGTTCTCAGATTCCACAGAAATAAGGCTAGCAAAGAGATCCACGAAATACAGATGTAACTCTGTGAGATGAATTAACAGAGCACTAAGCAGTTTCTCAGAAAGCTTCTTTCCAGATTTCATCTGAGGATATTTCCTTTTTCACCATAGCCCTCTATGGGCTTCCAAATATCACTTTGCCTATTCCACAAGAACTGTCTTAGCGAAAGGCTTCCTGAGGGGAAAGCTGTAACTCTGTGAGCTGATTTCACAGAACACAAAGAAGTTTCTCAGAAAGCTTCTTACTCTTTGTTATCGAAGGATATATCCTTTGGCCCTATAGTCTTCAAAGGGATCCGAAATATCTGTTCTCATATTCCACAGAAATAAGGCTACCAAACAGATCCACGAACTACAGATGTAACTCTGTGAGATGAAATAACAGAACACTAAGCAGTTTCTCAGAAAGCTTCTTTCCAGATTTCATCTGAGGATATTTCCTTTTTCACCCTAGTCTTCTATGGGCTTCCAAAATCACTTTGCCAATTCCACAAGAACTGTTTTAGCGAAAGGCTTCTTGAGGGGAAAGCTGTAACTCTGTGAGATGATTTCACAGAACACAAAGAAGTTTCTTAGAAAGCTTCTTTCTCTTTGTTATCGGAGGATATTTCCTTTGGCCCTATAGTCGTCAAAGGGATCCGAAATATCTGTTCTCAGATTCCACAGAAATAAGGCTAGCAAAGAGATCCACGAAATACAGATGTAACTCTGTGAGATGAAATAACGGAACACTAAGCAGTTTCTCAGAAAGCTTCTTTCCAGATTGCATCTGAGGATATTTCCTTTTTCACCATACCCCTCTATGGGCTTCCAAATATCACTTTGCCAATTCCACAAGAACTGTCTTAGCGAAAGGCTTCTCTAGGGGAAAGCTGTAACTCTGTGAGATGATTTCACAGAACACAAAGAAGTTTCTCAGAAAGCTTCTTTCTCTTTGTTATCGGAGGATATTTCCTTTGGCCCTATAGTCTTCAAAGGGATCCGAAATATCTGTTCTCAGATTCCACAGAAATAAGGCAAGCAAAGAGATCCACGAAATACAGATGTAACTCTGTGAGATGAATTAACAGAACACTAAGCAGTTTCTCAGAAAGCTTCTATCCAGATTTCATCTGAGGATATTTCCTTTTTAACCATAGCCCTCTATGGGCTTCCAAATATCACTTTGCCAATTCCACAAGAACTGTCTTAGCGAAAGGCTTCTTGAGGGGAAAGCTGTAACTCTGTGAGATGATTTCACAGAACGCAAAGAAGTTTCTCAGAAAGCTTCTTTCTCTTTGTTATCGGAGGATATTTCCTTTGGCCCTATAGTCTTCAAAGGGATCCGAAATATCTGTTTTCAGATTCCACAGAAATAAGGCTAGCAAAGAGATCCACGAAATACAGATTTAACTCTGTGAGATGAATTAACAGAACACTAAGCAGTTTCTCAGAAACTTCTTTCCAGATTTCATCTGAGGATATTTCCTTTTTCACCATACCCCTCTATGGGCTTCCAAATATCACTTTGCCAATTAAACAAGAACTGTCTTAGCGAAAGACTTCTTGAGGGGAAAGCTGTAACTCTGCGAGATGATTTCACAGAACACAAAGAAGTTTCTCAGAAAGCTTCTTTCTCTTTGTTATCGGAGTATATTTCCCTTGGCCCTATAGTCTTCAAAGGGATCCGAAATATCTGTTCTCAGATTCCACAGAAATAAGGCTAGCAAAGAGATCCACGAAATACAGATGTAACTCTGTGAGATGAATTATCAGAACACTAAGCAGTTTCTCAGAAAGCTTCTTTCCAGATTTCATCTGAGGATATTTCCTTTTTCAGCATAGCCCTCTAAGGGCTTCCAAATATCACCTTGCCAATTCCACAGGAACGGTCTTAGCGAAAGGCTTCTTGAGGGTAAAGCTGTAACTCTGTGAGATGATTTCACAGAAACCAAAGAAGTTTCTCAGAAAGCTTCTTTCTCTTTGTTATCGGAGGATATTTCCTTTGGCCCTGTAGTCTTCAAAGGGATCCGAAATATCTGTTCTCAGATTCTACAGAAATAAGGCTAGCAAAGAGATCCACGAAATACAGATGTAACTCTGTGAGATGAATTAACAGAACACTAAGCAGTTTCTCAGAAAGCTTCTTTCCAGATTGCATCTGAGGATATTTCCTTTTTCACCCTAGTCTTCTATGGTCTTCCAAATATCACTTTGCCAATTCCACAAGAACTGTCTTAGCGAAAGGCTTCTTGAGGGGAAAGCTGTAACTGTGTGAGATGATTTCACAGAACACAAAGCAGTTTCTCAGAAAGCTTCTTTCTCTTTGTTATCGGAGGATATTTCCTTTGGCCCTATAGTCGTCAAAGGGATCCGAAATATCTGTTCTCAGATTCCACAGAAATAAGGCTAGCAAAGAGATCCACGAAATACAGACGTAACTCTGTGAGATGAATTAACAGAACACTAAGCAGTTTCTCAGAAAGCTTCTTTCCAGATTTCATCTGAGGATAATTCCTTTTTCACCAAAGCCTTCTAAGGGCTTCCAAATATCACTTTGCCAATTCCACAAGAACTGTCTTAGCGAAAGGCTTCTTGAGGGGAAAGCTGTAACTCTGTGAGATGATTTCACAGAACACAAAGAAGTTTCTCAGAAAGCTTCTTTCTCTTTGTTATCGGAGGATATTTCCTTTGGCCCTATAGTCTTCAAAGGGATCCGAAATATCTGTTTTCAGATTCCACAGAAATAAGGCTAGCAAAGAGATCCACGAAATACAGATGTAACTCTGTGAGATGAATTAACAGAACACTAAGCAGTTTCTCAGAAACTTCTTTCCAGGTTTCATCTGAGGATATTTCCTTTTTCACCATACCCCTCTAAAGGCATCCAAATATCACTTTGCCAATTCCACAAGAACTGTCTTAGCGAAAGGCTTCTTGAGGGGAAAGCTGTAACTCTGTGAGATGATTTCACAGAACACAAAGAAGTTTCTCAGAAAGCTTCCTTCTCTTTGTTATCGAAGGATTTTTCCTTTGGCCCTATAGTCTTCAAAGGAATAAGAAATATCTGTTCTCAGATTCCACAGAAATAAGGCTAGCAAAGAGATTCAAGAAATACAGATGTAACTCTGTAAGATGAATTAACCGAACACTAAGCAGTTTCTCAGAAAGCTTCTTTCCAGATTTCATCTGAGGATATTTCCTTTTTCACCATAGCCCTCTATGGGCTTCCAAATATCACTTTGCCAATTCCACAAGAACTGTCTTAGCGAAAGGCTTCTTGAGGGGAAAGCTGTAACTCTGTGAGATGATTTCACAGAACACAAAGATGTTTCCCAGAAAGCTTCTTTCTCTTTGTTATCGGAGGATACTTCCTTTGGCCCTATAGTCTTCAAAGAGATCCGAAATATCTGTTCTCAGATTCCACAGAAATAAGGCCAGCCAAGAGATCCATGAAATACAGATGTAATTCTGTGAGATGAATTAACAGAACACTAAGCAGTTTCTCAGAAACCTTCTTTCCAGATTTCATCTGACGATATTTCCTTTTTCACCATAGCCCTCTATGGGCTTCCAAATATCACTTTGCCAATTCCACAAGAACTGTCTTAGCGAAAGGCTTCTGAGGGGAAAGCTGTAACTCTGTGAGATGATTTCACAGAACACAAAGAAGTTTCTCAGAAAGCTTCTTTCTCTTTGTTATCGGAGGATATTTCCTTTGGCCCTATAGTCTTCAAAGGGATCCGAAATATCTGTTCTCAGATTCCACAGAAATAAGGCAAGCAAAGAGATCCACGAAATAGAGATGTAACTCTGTGAGATGAATTAACAGAACACTAAGCAGTTTCTCAGAAAGCTTCTATCCAGATTTCATCTGAGGATATTTCATTTTTCACCATAGCCCTCTATGGGCTTCAAAATATCACTTTGCCAATTCCACAAGAACTGTCTTAGCGAAAGGCTTCTTGAGGGGAAATCTGTAACTCTGTGAGATGATTTCACAGAACACAAAGAAGTTTCTCAGAAAGCTTCTTTCTCTTTGTTATCGGAGGATATTTCCTTTGGCCCTATAGTCTTCAAAGGGATCCGAAATATCTGTTTTTAGACTCCACAGAAATAAGGCTAGCAAAGAGATCCACGAAACACAGATGTAACTCTGTGAGATGAATTAACAGAACACTAAGCAGTTTCTCAGAAACTTCTTTCCAGATTTCATCTGAGGATATTTTCTTTTTCACCATAGCCCACTATGGGCTTCCAAATATCACTTTGCCAATTCCACAAGAACTGTCTTAGCGAAAGGCTTCTTGAGGGGAAAGCTGTAACTCTGTGAGATGATTTCACAGAACACAAAGAAGTTTCTCAGAAAGCTTCTTTCTCTTTGTTATCGGAGGATATTTCCTTTATCCCTATAGTCTTCAAAGGGATCCGAAATATCTGTTTTCAGATTCCACAGAAATAATGCTAGCAAAGAGATCCACGAAATACAGATGTAACTCTGTGAGATGAATTAACAGAACACTAAGCAGTTTCTCAGAAAGCTTCTTTCCAGATTTCATCTGAGGATATTTCCTTTTTCAACATAGCCCTCTATGGGCTTCCAAATATCATTTTGCCAATTCCACAAGAACTGTCTTAGTGAAAGTCTTCTTGAGGGGAAAGCTGTAACTTTGTGAGATGATTTCACAGAACACAAAGAAGTTTCTCAGAAAGCTTCTTTCTATTTGCTATCGGAGGATATTTCTTTGGCCCTATGTCTTCAAATGGATCCGAAATATCTGTTCTCAGATTCCTCAGAAATAAGGCAAGCAAACAGATCCACGAAATACAGATGTAACTCTGTGAGATGAATTAACAGAACACTAAGCAGTTTCTCAGAAACTTCTTTCCAGGTTTCATCTGAGGATATTTCCTTTTTCACCATACCCCTCTATAGGCATCCAAATATCACTTTGCCAATTCTACAAGAACTGTCTTAGCGAAAGGCTTCTTGAGGGGAAAGCTGTAACTCTGTGAGATGATTTCACAGAACACAAAGAAGTTTCTCAGAAAGCTTCCTTCTCTTTGTTATCGAAGGATTTTTCCTTTGGCCCTATAGTCTTCAAAGGAATAGGAAATATCTGTTCTCAGATTCCACAGAA
Source organism: Macaca fascicularis (assembly GCF_037993035.2). Lineage (NCBI taxonomy): Eukaryota > Metazoa > Chordata > Mammalia > Primates > Cercopithecidae > Macaca > Macaca fascicularis. Next base: position 83,324,282 of record NC_088379.1, read on the forward strand.
ATAAGGCTAGCAAAGAGATTCAAGATATACAGATGTAACTCTGTGAGATGAATTAACCGAACACTAAGCAGTTTCTCAGAAAGCTTCTTTCCAGATTTCATCTGAGGATATTTCCTTTTTCACCATAGCCCTCTATGGGCTTCCAAATATCACTTTGCCAATTCCACAAGAACTGTCTTAGCGAAAGGCTTCTTGAGGGGAAAGCTGTAACTCTGTGAGATGATTTCACAGAACACAAAGATGTTTCCCAGAAAGCTTCTTTCTCTTTGTTATCGGAGGATATTTCCTTTGGCCCTATAGTCTTCAAAGAGATCCGAAATATCTGTTCTCAGATTCCACAGAAATGAGGCCAGCCAAGAGATCCATGAAATACAGATGTAATTCTGTGAGATGAATTAACAGAACACTAAGCAGTTTCTCAGAAAGCTTCTTTCCAGATTTCATCTGACGATATTTCCTTTTTCACCATAGCCCTCTATGGGCTTCCAAATATCACTTTGCCAATTCCACAAGAACTGTCTTAGCGAAAGGCTTCTTGAGGGGAAAGCTGTAACTCTGTGAGATGATTTCACAGAACACAAAGAAGTTTCTCAGAAAGCTTCTTTCTCTTTGTTATCGGAGGATATTTCCTTTGGCCCTATAGTCTTCAAAGGGATCCGAAATATCTGTTCTCAGATTCCACAGAAATAAGGCAAGCAAAGAGATCCACGAAATAGAGATGTAACTCTGTGAGATGAATTAACAGAACACTAAGCAGTTTCTCAGAAAGCTTCTATCCAGATTTCATCTGAGGATATTTCCTTTTTCACCATAGCCCTCTGTGGGCTTCCAAATATCACTTTGCCAATTCCACAAGAACTGTCTTAGCGAAAGGCTTCTTGAGGGGAAAGCTGTAACTCTGTGAGATGATTTCACAGAACACAAAGAAGTTTCTCAGAAAGCTTCTTTCTCTTTGTTATCGGAGGATATTTCCTTTGGCCCTATAGTCTTCAAAGGGATCCGAAATATCTGTTTTTAGACTCCACAGAAATAAGGCTAGCAAAGAGATCCACGAAACACAGATGTAACTCTGTGAGATGAATTAACAGAACACTAAGCAGTTTCTCAGAAACTTCTTTCCAGATTTCATCTGAGGATATTTTCTTTTTCAACATAGCCCACTATGGGCTTCCAAATATCACTTTGCCAATTCCACAAGAACTGTCTTAGCGAAAGGCTTCTTGAGGGGAAAGCTGTAACTCTGTGAGATGATTTCACAGAACACAAAGAAGTTTCTCAGAAAGCTTCTTTCTCTTTGTTATCGGAGGATATTTCCTTTATCCCTATAGTCTTCAAAGGGATCCGAAATATCTGTTTTCATATTCCACAGAAATAATGCTAGCAAAGAGATCCACGAAATACAGATGTAACTCTGTGAGATGAATTAACAGAACACTAAGCAGTTTCTCAGAAAGCTTCTTTCCAGATTTCATCTGAGGATATTTCCTTTTTCAACATAGCCCTCTATGGGCTTCCAAATATCATTTTGCCAATTCCACAAGAACTGTCTTAGTGAAAGTCTTCTTGAGGGGAAAGCTGTAACTTTGTGAGATGATTTCACAGAACACAAAGAAGTTTCTCAGAAAGCTTCTTTCTATTTGCTATCGGAGGATATTTCTTTGGCCCTATGTCTTCAAATGGATCCGAAATATCTGTTCTCAGATTCCACAGAAATAAGGCTAGCAAGCAGATCCACGAAATACAGATGTAACTCTGTGAGATGAATTAACAGACCACTAAGCAGTTTCTCAGAAAGCTTCTTTCCAGATTTCATCTGAGGATATTTCCTTTTTCACCATACCCCTCTATGGGCTTCCAAATATCACTTTGCCAATTCCACAAGAACTGTCTTAGCGAAAGGCTTCTTGAGGGGAAAGCTGTAACTCTGTGTGATGATTTCACAGAACACAAAGAAGTTTCTCAGAAAGCTTCTTTCTCTTTGTTATCGGAGGATATTTCCTTTGGCCCTATAGTCTTCAAAGGGATCGGAAATATCTGTTCTCAGATTCCACAGAAATAAGGCTAGCAAAGAGATCCACGAAATACAGATGTAACTCTGTGAGATGAATTTACAGTACACTAAGCAGTTTCTCAGAAAGCTTCTTTCCAGATTTCATCTGAGGATATTTCCTTTTTCACCATAGCCCTCTATGGGCTTCCAAATATCACTTTGCCAATTCCACAAGAACTGTCTTAGCGAAAGGCTTCTTGAGGGGAAAGCTGTAACTCTGTGAGATGATTTCACAGAACACAAAGAAGTTTCTTAGAAAGCTTCTTTCTCTTTGTTATCGGAGGATATTTCCTTTGGCCCTATGGTCTTCAAAGGGATCCGAAATATCTGTTCTCAGATTCCACAGAAATAAGGCTAGCAAAGAGATCCACGAAATACAGATGTAACTCTGTGAGATGAATTAACAGAACACTAAGCAGTTTCTCAGAAAGCTTCTTTCCAGATTGCATCTGAGGATATTTCCTTTTTCACCCTAGTCTTCTATGGGCTTCCAAATATCACTTTGCCAATTCCACAAGAAATGTCTTAGCGAAAGGCTTCTTGAGGGGAAAGCTGTAATTCTGTGAGATGATTTCACAGAACACAAAGAAGTTTCTCAGAAAGCTTCTTTCTCTTTGTTATCGGAGGATATTTCCTTTGGCCCTATAGTCTTCAAAGGGATCCGAAATATCTGTTCTCAGATTCCACAGAAATAAGGCTAGCAAAGAGATCCACGAAATACAGATGAAACTCTGTGAGATGAATTAACAGAACACTAAGCAGTTTCTCAGAAAGCTTCTTTCCAGATTTCATCTGAGGATATTTCCTTTTTCACCATAGCCCTCTATGGACTTCCAAATATCACTTTTCCTATTCCACAAGAACTGTCTTAGCGAAAGGCTTTGTGAGGGGAAAGCTGTAACTCTGTGGGATGATTTCAGAGAACACAAAGAAGTTTCTCAGAAAGCTTCTTTCTCTTTGTTATCGGAGGATTTTTCCTTTGGCCCTATAGTATTCAAAGGGATCGGAAATATCTGCTCTCAGATTCCACAGAAATAAGGCTAGCAAAGAGATCCAAGAAATACAAATGTAACTCTGTGAGATAATTAACAGAACACTAAGCAGTTTCTCAGAAAGCTTCTTTCCAGATTTCATCTGAGGATATTTCCTTTTTCACCATAGCCCTCTATGGGCTTCCAAATATCACTTTGCCAATTCCACAAGAACTGTCATAGCGAGAGGCTTCTTGAGGGGAAAGCTGCATCTCTGTGAGATGATTTCACAGAACACAAAGACGTTTCTCAGAAAGCTTCTTTCTCTTTGTTATCGGAGGATATTTCCTTTGGCCCTATAGTCTTCAAAGGGATCCGAAATATCTGTTCTCAGATTCCACAGAAATAAGGCTAGCAAAGAGATCCACGAAATACAGATGTAACTCTCTGAGATGAAATAAGAGAACACTAAGCAGTTTCTCAGAAAGCTTCTTTCCAGATTTCATCTGAGGATTTTTCCTTTTTCACCATACCCCTCTATGGGCATCCAAATATCACTTTGCCAATTCCACAAGAACTGTCTTAGCGAAAGGCTTCTGGACTGGAAAGCTGTAACTCTGTGAGATGATTTCACAGAACACAAAGAAGTTTCTCAGAAAGCTTCTTTCTCTTTGTTATCGGAGGATTTTTCCTTTGGCCCTATAGTCTTCAAAGGGATCGGAAATATCTGTTCTCAGATTCCACAGAAATAAGGCTAGCAAAGAGATCCACGAAATACAGATGTAACACTGTGAGATGAATTAACAGAACACTAAGCAGCTTCTCAGAAAGCTTCTTTCCAGATTTCATCTGAGGATATTTCCTTTTTCACCATACCCCTCTATGGGCTTCCAAATATCACTTTGCCAATTCCACAAGAACTGTCTTAGCGAAAGATTTCTTGAGGGAAAAGCTGTAACTCTGTGAGATGATTTCACAGAACACAAAGAAGTTTCTCAGAAAGCTTCTTTCTCTTTGTTATCGGAGGATATTTCCTTTGTCCCTATAGTCTTCAAAGGGATCCGAAATATCTGTTCTCAGATTCCACAGAAATAAGGCTAGCAAAGAGATCCCCGAAATGGAGATGTAACTCTGTGAGATGAAATAACAGAACACTAAGCAGTTTCTCAGAAAGCTTCTTTCCAGATTTCATCTGAGGATATTTCCTTTTTCACCGTAGCCCTCTATGGGCATCCAAATATCACTTTGCCAATTCCACAAGAACTGTCTTAGAGAAAGGCTTCTTGAGGGGAAAGCTGTAACTCTGTGAGATGTTTTCACAGAACACAAAGAAGTTTCTCAGAAAGCTTCTTTCTCTTTGTTATCGGAGGATTTTTCCTTTGGCCCTATAGTCTTCAAAGGGATCGGAAATATCTGTTCTCAGATTCCACAGAAATAAGGCTAGCAAAGAGATCCAAGAAATACACATGTAACTCTGTGAGATGAATTAACAGAACACTAAGCAGTTTCTCAGAAAGCTTCTTTCCAGATTTCATCTGAGGATATTTCCTTTTTCACCATAGCCCTCTATGGGCTTCCAAATATCACTTTGCCAATTCCACAAGAACTGTCTTAGCGAAAGGCTTCTTGAGGGGAAAGCTGTAACTCTGTGGGATGATTTCACAGAACACAAAGAAGTTTCTCAGAAAGCTTCTTTCTCTTTGTCATCGGAGGATTATTCCTTTGGCCCTATAGTCTCCAAAGGGATCGGAAATATCTGTTCTCAGATTCCACAGAAATAAGGCTAGCAAAGAGATCCAGGAAATACAGATATAGCTCTGTGAGATAAATTAACAGAACACTAAGCAGTTTCTCAGAAAGATTCTTTCCAGATTTCATCTGAGGATATTTCCTTTTTCACCATAGCCCTCTATGGGCTTCCAAATATCACTTTGCCAATTCCACAAGAACTGTCTTAGCGAAAGACTTCTTGAGGGGAAAGCTGTAACTCTGTGAGATGATTTCACAGAACACAAAGAAGTTTCTCACAAAGCTTCTTTCTCTTTGTTATCGGAGGATATTTCCTTTGGCCCTATAGTCTTCAAAGGGATCGGAAATATCTGTTCTCCGATTCCACAGAAATAAGGCCAGCAAGGAGGTCCACGAAATACAGATGTAACTCTGTGAGATGAATTAACAGAACACTAAGCAGTTTCTCAGAAAGCTTCTTTCCAGATTTCATCTGAGGATATTTCCTTTTTCACTATAGCCCTCTATGGACTTCCAAATATCACTTTGCCAATTCCACAAGAACTGTCTTAGCGAAAGTCTTCTTGAGGGGAAAGCTGTAACTCTGTGAGATGATTTCACAGAACACAAAGAAGTTTCTCAGAAAGCTTCTTTCTCTTTGTTGTCGGAGGATATTTCCTTTGGCCCTGTAGTCTTCAAAGGGATGCGAAATATCTGTTCTGAGATTCCACAGAAATAAGGCTAGCAAAGAGATCCAGGAAATACAGATGTAACTCTGTGAGTCGAAGTCAGAGAACACTAAGCGGTTTCTCAGAAAGCTTCTTTCCAGATTTCATCTGAGGATATTTCCTATTTCACCATGGCCCTCTGTGGGCTTTCAAATATCACTTTGCCATTTCCACAAGAACTGTCTTAGCGAAAGCCTTCTTGAGGGGAAAGCTGTAAATCTGTGAGATGATTTCACAGAACACAAAGAAGTTTCTCAGAAAGCTTCTTTCTCTTTGTTATCGGAGGATATTTCCTTTGGCCCTGTAGTCTTCAAAGGGATCCGAAATATCTGTTCTCAGATTCCACAGAAATAAGGCTAGCAAAGAGATCCACGAAATACAGATGTAACTCTGTGAGATGAATTATCAGAACACTAAGCAGTTTCTCAGAAAGCTTCTTTCCAGTTTTCATCTGAGGATGTTTCCTTTTTCACCATAGTCCTCTATGGGCTTCCGAATATCTCTTTGCCAATTCCACAAGAACTGTCTTAGCGAAAGGCTTCTTGAGGGGAAAGCTGTAACTCTGTGAGATGATTTCACAGAACACAAAGAAGTTTCTCAGAAAGCTTCTTTCTCTTTGTTATCGGAGGATATTTCCTTAGGCCCTATACTCTTCAAAGGCATCCGAAACATCTGTTCTCAGATTCCACAGAAATAAGGCTAGCAAAGAGATCCACGAAATACAGATGTAACTCTGTGAGATGAATTAACAGAACACTAAGCAGTTTCTCAGAAAGCTTCTTTCCAGATTTCATCTGAGGATATTTCCTTTTTCACCATAGCCCTCTATGGGCTTCCAAATATCACTTTGCCAATTCCACAAGAACTGTCTTAGCGATAGACTTCTTGAGGGGAAAGCTGTAACTCTGTGAGATGATTTCACAGAAGACAAAGAAGTTTCTCAGAAAGCTTCTTTCTATTTGTTATCGGAGGATATTTCCTTTGGCCCTATAGTCTTCAAAGGGATCCGAAATATCTGTTCTCAGATTCCACAGAAATAAGGTTAGCAAAGAGATCCACGAAATACAGATGTAACTCTGTGAGATGAATTAACAGAACACTAAGCAGTTTCTCAGAAAGCTTCTTTCTCTTTGTTATCGGAGGATATTTCCTTTGGCCCTGTAGTCTTCAAAGGGATCCGAAATATCTGTTCAGAGATTCCACAGAAATAAGGCTAGCAAAGAGATCCAGGAAATACAGATGTAACTCTGTGAGTCGAAGTCAGAGAACACTAAGCGGTTTCTCAGAAAGCTTCTTTCCAGATTTCATCTGAGGATATTTCCTTTTTCACCATAGCCCTCTGTGGGCATCCAAATATCACTTTGCCAATTCCACAAGAACTGTCTTAGCGAAAGGCTTCTTGAGGGGAAAGCTGTAAATCTGTGAGATGATTTCACAGAACACAAAGAAGTTTCTCAGAAAGCTTCTTTCTCTTTGTTATCGGAGGATATTTCCTTTGGCCCTGTAGTCTTCAAAGGGATCCGAAATATCTGTTCTCAGATTCCACAGAAATAAGGCTAGCAAAGAGACCCACGAAACACAGATGTAACTCTGTGAGATGAATTATCAGAACACTAAACAGTTTCTCAGAAAGCTTCTTTCCAGTTTTCATCTGAGGATATTTCCTTTTTCACCATAGCCCTCTATGGGCTTCCGAATGTCTCTTTGCCAATTCCACAAGAACTGTCTTAGCAAATGGCTTCTTGAGGGGAAAGCTGTAACTCTGTGAGATGATTTCACAGAACACAAAGAAGTTTCTCAGAAAGCTTCTTTCTCTTTGTTATCGGAGGATATTTCCTTTGGCCCTATAGTCTTCAAAGGGATCCGAATTATCTGTTCTCAGATTCCACAGAAATAAGGCTAGCAAAGAGATCCACGAAATACAGATTTAACCCTGTGAGATGAATTAACAGAACACTAAGCAGTTTCTCAGAAAGCTTCTTTCCAGATTTCATCTGAGGATATTCCCTTTTTCACCATAGCCCTCTACGGGCTTCCAAATATCACTTTGCCAATTCCACAAGAACTGTCTTAGCGAAAGACTTCTTGAGGGGAAAGCTGTAACTCTGTGAGATGATATCACAGAACACAAAGAAGTTTCTCAGAAAGCTTCTTTCTCTTTGTTATCGGAGGATATTTCCTTTGGCCCTGTAGTCTTCAAAGGGATCAGAAATATCTGTTCTCAGATTCCACAGAAATAAGGCTAGCAAAGAGATCCACGAAATACAGATGTAACTCTGTGAGATGAATTAACAGAACACTAAGCAGTTTCTCAGAAAGCTTCTTTCCAGATTTCATCTGAGGATATTTCCTTTTTCACCATACACCTCTATGGGCATCCAAATATCACTTTGCCAATTCCACAAGAACTGTGTTAGCGAAAGGCTTCTTGAGGGGAAAGCTGTAACTCTGTGAGATGATTTCACAGAACACAAGGAAGTTTCTCAGAAAGCTTCTTTCTCTTTGTTATCGGAGGATTTTTCCTTTGGCCCTATAGTCTTCAAAGGGATCGGAAATATCTGTTCTCAGATTCCACAGAAATAAGGCTAGCAAAGAGATCCACGAAATACAGATGTAACTCTGTGAGATGAATTAACAGAACACTAAGCAGTTTCTCAGAAAGCTTCTTTCCAGATTTCATCTGAGGATATTTCCTTTTTCACCATAGCCCTCTATGGACTTCCAAATATCACTTTTCCAATTCCACAAGAACTGTCTTAGCGAAAGGCTTCTTGAGGGGAAAGCTGTAACTCTGTGGGATGATTTCGCAGAACACAAAGAAGTTTCTCAGAAAGCTTCTTTCTCTTTGTTATTGGAGGATTTTTCCTTTGGCCCTATAGTATTCAAAGGGATCGGAAATATCTGCTCTCAGATTCCACAGAAATAAGGCTAGCAAAGAGATCCAAGAAATACACATGTAACTCTGTGAGATAATTAACAGAACACTAAGCAGTTTCTCAGAAAGCTTCTTTCCAGATTTCATCTGAGGATATTTCCTTTTTCACCATAGCCCTCTATGGGCTTCCAAATATCACTTTGCCAATTCCACAAGAACTGTCATAGCGAGAGGCTTCTTGAGGGGAAATCTGCAACTCTGTGAGATAATTTCACAGAACACAAAGACGTTTCTCAGAAAGCTTCTTTCTCTTTGTTATCGGAGGATATTTCCTTTGGCCCTATAGTCTTCAAAGGGATCCGAAATATCTGTTCTCAGATTCCACAGAAATAAGGCGAGCAAAGAGATCTAAGAAATACAGATGTAACTCTGTGAGATGAAATAACAGAACACTAAGCAGTTTCTCAGAAAGCTTCTTTCCAGATTTCATCTGAGGATTTTTCCTTTTTCACCATACCCCTCTATGGGCATCCAAATATCACTTTTCCAATTCCACAAGAACTGTCTTAGCGAAAGGCTTCTGGACTGGAAAGCTGTAACTCTGTGAGATGATTTCACAGAACACAAAGAAGTTTCTCAGAAAGCTTCTTTCTCTTTGTTATCGGAGGATTTTTCCTTTGGCCCTATAGTCTTCAAAGGGATCGGAAATATCTGTTCTCAGATTCCACAGAAATAAGGCTAGCAAAGAGATCCACGAAATACAGATGTAACTCTGTGAGATGAATTAACAGAACACTAAGCAGATTCTCAGAAAGCTTCTTTCCAGATTTCATCTGAGGATATTTCCTTTTTCACCATAGCCCTCTATGGGCTTCCAAATATCACTTTGCCAATTCCAAAAGAACTGTCTTAGCGAAAGATTTCTTGAGGGAAAAGCTGTAACTCTGTGAGATGATTTCACAGAACACAAAGAAGTTTCTCAGAAAGCTTCTTTCTCTTTGTTATCGGAGGATATTTCCTTTGGCCCTATAGTCTTCAAAGGGATCCGAAATATCTGTTCTCAGATTCCACAGAAATAAGGCTAGCAAAGAGATCCCCGAAATGCAGATGTAACTCTGTGAGATGAAATAACAGAACACTAAGCAGTTTCTCAGAAAGCTTCTTTCCAGATTTCATCTGAGGATATTTCCTTTTTCACCGTAGCCCTCTATGGGCATCCAAATATCACTTTGCCAATTCCACAAGAACTGTCTTAGAGAAAGGCTTCTTGAGGGGAAAGCTGTAACTCTGTGAGATGATTTCACAGAACACAAAGAAGTTTCTCAGAAAGCTTCTTTCTCTTTGTTATCGGAGGATATTTCCTTTGGCCCTATAGTCTTCAAAGGGATCGGAAATATCTGTTCTCAGATTCCACAGAAATAAGGCTAGCAAAGAGATCCACGAAATACAGATGTAACTCTGTGAGATGAATTAACAGAACACTAAGCAGTTTCTCAGAAAGCTTCTTTCCAGATTTCATCTGAGGATATTTCCTTTTTCACCATAGCCCTCTAAGGGCTTCCAAATATCACTTTGCCAATTCCACAAGAACTGTCTTAGCGAAAGATTTCTTGAGGGGAAAGCTGTACCTCTGTGAGATGATTTCACAGAACACAAAGAAGTTTCTCAGAAAGCTTCTTTCTCTTTGTTATCGGAGGATATTTCCTTTGGCCCTATAGTCTTCAAAGGGATCCGAAATATCTGTTCTCAGATTCCACAGAAATAAGGCTAGCAAAGAGATCCCCGAAATACAGATGTAACTCTGTGAGATGAAATAACAGAACACTAAGCAGTTTCTCAGAAAGCTTCTTTCCAGATTTCATCTGAGGATATTTCCGTTTTCACCATAGCCCTCTATGGGCATCCAAATATCACTTTGCCAATTCCACAAGAACTGTCTTAGCGAAAGGCTTCTTGAGTGGAAAGCTGTAACTCTGTGAGATGATTTCACAGAACACAAAGAAGTTTCTCACAAAGCTTCTTTCTCTTTGTTATCGGAGGATATTTCCTTTGGCCCTATAGTCTTCAAAGGGATCGGAAATATCTGTTCTCCGATTCCACAGAAATAAGGCCAGCAAGGAGGTCCACGAAATACAGATGTAACTCTGTGAGATGAATTAACAGAACACTAAGCAGTTTCTCAGAAAGCTTCTTTCCAGATTTCATCTGAGGATATTTCCTTTTTCACTATAGCCCTCTATGGACTTCCAAATATCACTTTGCCAATTCCACAAGAACTGTCTTAGCGAAAGTCTTCTTGAGGGGAAAGCTGTAACTCTGTGAGATGATTTCACAGAACACAAAGAAGTTTCTCAGAAAGCTTCTTTCTCTTTGTTGTCGGAGGATATTTCCTTTGGCCCTGTAGTCTTCAAAGGGATGCGAAATATCTGTTCTGAGATTCCACAGAAATAAGGCTAGCAAAGAGATCCAGGAAATACAGATGTAACTCTGTGAGTCGAAGTCAGAGAACACTAAGCGGTTTCTCAGAAAGCTTCTTTCCAGATTTCATCTGAGGATATTTCCTATTTCACCATGGCCCTCTGTGGGCTTTCAAATATCACTTTGCCATTTCCACAAGAACTGTGTTAGCGAAAGCCTTCTTGAGGGGAAAGCTGTAAATCTGTGAGATGATTTCACAGAACACAAAGAAGTTTCTCAGAAAGCTTCTTTCTCTTTGTTATCGGAGGATATTTCCTTTGGCCCTGTAGTCTTCAAAGGGATCCGAAATATCTGTTCTCAGATTCCACAGAAATAAGGCTAGCAAAGAGATCCACGAAATACAGATGTAACTCTGTGAGATGAATTATCAGAACACTAAGCAGTTTCTCAGAAAGCTTCTTTCCAGTTTTCATCTGAGGATGTTTCCTTTTTCACCATAGTCCTCTATGGGCTTCCGAATATCTCTTTGCCAATTCCACAAGAACTGTCTTAGCGAAAGGCTTCTTGAGGGGAAAGCTGTAACTCTGTGAGATGATTTCACAGAACACAAAGAAGTTTCTCAGAAAGCTTCTTTCTCTTTGTTATCGGAGGATATTTCCTTAGGCCCTATACTCTTCAAAGGCATCCGAAACATCTGTTCTCAGATTCCACAGAAATAAGGCTAGCAAAGAGATCCACGAAATACAGATGTAACTCTGTGAGATGAATTAACAGAACACTAAGCAGTTTCTCAGAAAGCTTCTTTCCAGATTTCATCTGAGGATATTTCCTTTTTCACCATAGCCCTCTATGGGCTTCCAAATATCACTTTGCCAATTCCACAAGAACTGTCTTAGCGATAGACTTCTTGAGGGGAAAGCTGTAACTCTGTGAGATGATTTCACAGAACACAAAGAAGTTTCTCAGAAAGCTTCTTTCTCTTTGTTATCGGAGGATATTTCCTTTGGCCCTATAGTCTTCAAAGGGATCCGAAATATCTGTTCTCAGATTCCACAGAAATAAGGTTAGCAAAGAGATCCACGAAATACAGATGTAACTCTGTGAGATGAATTAACAGAACACTAAGCAGTTTCTCAGAAAGCTTCTTTCTCTTTGTTATCGGAGGATATTTCGTTTGGCCCTGTAGTCTTCAAAGGGATCCGAAATATCTGTTCAGAGATTCCACAGAAATAAGGCTAGCAAAGAGATCCAGGAAATACAGATGTAACTCTGTGAGTCGAAGTCAGAGAACACTAAGCGGTTTCTCAGAAAGCTTCTTTCCAGATTTCATCTGAGGATATTTCCTTTTTCACCATAGCCCTCTGTGGGCATCCAAATATCACTTTGCCAATTCCACAAGAACTGTCTTAGCGAAAGGCTTCTTGAGGGGAAAGCTGTAAATCTGTGAGATGATTTCACAGAACACAAAGAAGTTTCTCAGAAAGCTTCTTTCTCTTTGTTATCGGAGGATATTTCCTTTGGCCCTGTAGTCTTCAAAGGGATCCGAAATATCTGTTCTCAGATTCCACAGAAATAAGGCTAGCAAAGAGACCCACGAAACACAGATGTAACTCTGTGAGATGAATTATCAGAACACTAAACAGTTTCTCAGAAAGCTTCTTTCCAGTTTTCATCTGAGGATATTTCCTTTTTCACCATAGCCCTCTATGGGCTTCCGAATGTCTCTTTGCCAATTCCACAAGAACTGTCTTAGCAAATGGCTTCTTGAGGGGAAAGCTGTAACTCTGTGAGATGATTTCACAGAACACAAAGAAGTTTCTCAGAAAGCTTCTTTCTCTTTGTTATCGGAGGATATTTCCTTTGGCCCTATAGTCTTCAAAGGGATCCGAATTATCTGTTCTCAGATTCCACAGAAATAAGGCTAGCAAAGAGATCCACGAAATACAGATTTAACCCTGTGAGATGAATTAACAGAACACTAAGCAGTTTCTCAGAAAGCTTCTTTCCAGATTTCATCTGAGGATATTCCCTTTTTCACCATAGCCCTCTACGGGCTTCCAAATATCACTTTGCCAATTCCACAAGAACTGTCTTAGAGAAAGACTTCTTGAGGGGAAAGCTGTAACTCTGTGAGATGATATCACAGAACACAAAGAAGTTTCTCAGAAAGCTTCTTTCTCTTTGTTATCGGAGGATATTTCCTTTGGCCCTGTAGTCTTCAAAGGGATCCGAAATATCTGTTCTCAGATTCCACAGAAATAAGGCTAGCAAAGAGATCCACGAAATACAGATGTAACTCTGTGAGATGAATTAACAGAACACTAAGCAGTTTCTCAGAAAGCTTCTTTCCAGATTTCATCTGAGGATATTTCCTTTTTCACCATACACCTCTATGGGCATCCAAATATCACTTTGCCAATTCCACAAGAACTGTGTTATGGAAAGGCTTCTTGAGGGGAAAGCTGTAACTCTGTGAGATGATTTCACAGAACACAAGGAAGTTTCTCAGAAAGCTTCTTTCTCTTTGTTATCGGAGGATTTTTCCTTTGGCCCTATAGTCTTCAATGGGATCGGAAATATCTGTTCTCAGATTCCACAGAAATAAGGCTAGCAAAGAGATCCACGAAATACAGATGTAACTCTGTGAGATGAATTAACAGAACACTAAGCAGTTTCTCAGAAAGCTTCTTTCCAGATTTCATCTGAGGATATTTCCTTTTTCACCATAGCCCTCTATGGACTTCCAAATATCACTTTTCCAATTCCACAAGAACTGTCTTAGCGAAAGGCTTCTTGAGGGGAAAGCTGTAACTCTGTGGGATGATTTCGCAGAACACAAAGAAGTTTCTCAGAAAGCTTCTTTCTCTTTGTTATTGGAGGATTTTTCCTTTGGCCCTATAGTATTCAAAGGGATCGGAAATATCTGCTCTCAGATTCCACAGAAATAAGGCTAGCAAAGAGATCCAAGAAATACACATGTAACTCTGTGAGATAATTAACAGAACACTAAGCAGTTTCTCAGAAAGCTTCTTTCCAGATTTCATCTGAGGATATTTCCTTTTTCACCATAGCCCTCTATGGGCTTCCAAATATCACTTTGCCAATTCCACAAGAACTGTCTGAGCGAGAGGCTTCTTGAGGGGAAATCTGCAACTCTGTGAGATAATTTCACAGAACACAAAGACGTTTCTCAGAAAGCTTCTTTCTCTTTGTTATCGGAGGATATTTCCTTTGGCCCTATAGTCTTCAAAGGGATCCGAAATATCTGTTCTCAGATTCCACAGAAATAAGGCGAGCAAAGAGATCTAAGAAATACAGATGTAACTCTGTGAGATGAAATAACAGAACACTAAGCAGTTTCTCAGAAAGCTTCTTTCCAGATTTCATCTGAGGATTTTTCCTTTTTCACCATACCCCTCTATGGGCATCCAAATATCACTTTGCCAATTCCACAAGAACTGTCTTAGCGAAAGGCTTCTGGACTGGAAAGCTGTAACTCTGTGAGATGATTTCACAGAACACAAAGAAGTTTCTCAGAAAGCTTCTTTCTCTTTGTTATCGGAGGATTTTTCCTTTGGCCCTATAGTCTTCAAAGGGATCGGAAATATCTGTTCTCAGATTCCACAGAAATAAGGCTAGCAAAGAGATCCACGAAATACAGATGTAACTCTGTGAGATGAATTAACAGAACACTAAGCAGATTCTCAGAAAGCTTCTTTCCAGATTTCATCTGAGGATATTTCCTTTTTCACCATAGCCCTCTATGGGCTTCCAAATATCACTTTGCCAATTCCAAAAGAACTGTCTTAGCGAAAGATTTCTTGAGGGAAAAGCTGTAACTCTGTGAGATGATTTCACAGAACACAAAGAAGTTTCTCAGAAAGCTTCTTTCTCTTTGTTATCGGAGGATATTTCCTTTGACCCTATAGTCTTCAAAGGGATCCGAAATATCTGTTCTCAGATTCCACAGAAATAAGGCTAGCAAAGAGATCCCCGAAATGCAGATGTAACTCTGTGAGATGAAATAACAGAACACTAAGCAGTTTCTCAGAAAGCTTCTTTCCAGATTTCATCTGAGGATATTTCCTTTTTCACCGTAGCCCTCTATGGGCATCCAAATATCACTTTGCCAATTCCACAAGAACTGTCTTAGAGAAAGGCTTCTTGAGGGGAAAGCTGTAACTCTGTGAGATGATTTCACAGAACACAAAGAAGTTTCTCAGAAAGCTTCTTTCTCTTTGTTATCGGAGGATATTTCCTTTGGCCCTATAGTCTTCAAAGGGATCGGAAATATCTGTTCTCAGATTCCACAGAAATAAGGCTAGCAAAGAGATCCAAGAAATACACATGTAACTCTGTGAGATGAATTAACAGAACACTAAGCAGTTTCTCAGAAAGCTTCTTTCCAGATTTCATCTGAGGATATTTCCTTTTTCACCATAGCCCTCTAAGGGCTTCCAAATATCACTTTGCCAATTCCACAAGAACTGTCTTAGCGAAAGGCTTCTTGAGGGGAAAGCTGTAACTCTGTGGGATGATTTCACAGAACACAAAGAAGTTTCTCAGAAAGCTTCTTTCTCTTTGTCATCGGAGGATTATTGCTTTGGCCCTATAGTCTCCAAAGGGATCGGAAATATCTGTTCTCAGATTCCACAGAAATAAGGCTAGCAAAGAGATCCAGGAAATACAGATATAGCTCTGTGAGATAAATTAACAGAACACTAAGCAGTTTCTCAGAAAGCTTCTTTCCAGATTTCATCTGAGGATACTTCCTTTTTCACCATAGCCCTCTATGGGCTTCCAAATATCACTTTGCCAATTCCACAAGAACTGTCTTAGCGAAAGACTTCTTGAGGGGAAAGCTGTAACTCTGTGAGATGATTTCACAGAACACAAACAAGTTTCTCAGAAAGCTTCTTTCTCTTTGTTATCGGAGGATATTTCCTTTGGCCCTATAGTCTTCAAAGGGATCCGAAATATCTGTTCTCAGATTCCACAGAAATAAGGCTAGCAAAGAGATCCAGTAAATACAGATGAAACTCTGTGAGTGGAAGTCAGAGAACACTAAGCGGTTTCTCAGAAAGCTTCTTTCCAGATTTCATCTGAGGATATTTCCTTTTTCACCATAGCCCTCTATGGGCTTTCAAATATCACTTTGCCAATTAAAGAAGAACTGTCTTAGCGAAATGCTTCTTGAGGTTAAAGCTGTAAATCTGTGATATGATTTCAAAGAACACAAAGAAGTTTCTCAGAAAGCTTCTTTCTCTTTGTTATCGGAGCATATTTCCTTTGGCCCTATAGTCTTCAAAGGGATCCGAAATATCTGTTCTCAGATTCCACAGAAATAAGGCTTGCAAAGAGACCCACGAAATACAGATGTAACTCTGTGAGATGAATTATCAGAACACTAAGCAGTTTCTCAGAAAGCTTCTTTCCAGTTTTCATCTGAGGATATTTCCTTTTTCACCATAGCCCTCTATGGGCTTCCAAATATCACTTTGCCAATTCCACAAGAACTATCTTAGCGAAAGGCTTCTTGAGGGGAAAGCTGTAACTCTGTGAGATGATTTCACAGAACACAAAGAAGTTTCTCAGAAAGCTTCTTTCTCTTTGTTATCGGAGGATTTTTCCTTTGGCCCTATAGTATTCAAAGGGATCGGAAATATCTGCTCTCAGATTCCACAGAAATAAGGCTAGCAAAGAGATCCAAGAAATACACATGTAACTCTGTGAGATAATTAACAGAACACTAAGCAGTTTCTCAGAAAGCTTCTTTCCAGATTTCATCTGAGGATATTTCCTTTTTCACCATAGCCCTCTATGGGCTTCCAAATATCACTTTGCCAATTCCACAAGAACTGTCATAGCGAGAGGCTTCTTGAGGGGAAAGCTGCAACTCTGTGAGATGATTTCACAGAACACAAAGACGTTTCTCAGAAAGCTTCTTTCTCTTTGTTATCGGAGGATATTTCCTTTGTCCCTATAGTCTTCAAAGGGATCCGAAATATCTGTTCTCAGATTCCACAGAAATAAGGCTAGCAAAGAGATCTAAGAAATACAGATGTAACTCTGTGAGATGAAATAACAGAACACTAAGCAGTTTCTCAGAAATCTTCTTTCCAGATTTCATCTGAGGATATTTCCTTTTTCACCCTACCCCTCTATGGGCATCCAAATATCACTTTGCCAATTCCACAAGAACTGTCTCAGCGAAAGGCTTCTTGACTGGAAAGCTGTAACTCTGTGAGATGATTTCACAGAACACAAAGAAGTTTCTCAGAAAGCTTCTTTCTCTTTGTTATCGGAGGATTTTTCCTTTGGCCCTATAGTCTTCAAAGGGATCGGAAATATCTGTTCTCAGATTCCACAGAAATAAGGCTAGCAAAGAGATCCACGAAATACAGATGTAACTCTGTGAGATGAATTAACAGAACACTAAGCAGTTTCTCAGAAAGCTTCTTTCCAGATTTCATCTGAGGATATTTCCTTTTTCACCATAGCCCTCTAAGGGCTTCCAAATATCACTTTGCCAATTCCACAAGAACTGTCTTAGCGAAAGATTTCTTGAGGGGAAAGCTGTAACTCTGTGAGATGATTTCACAGAACACAAAGAAGTTTCTCAGAAAGCTTCTTTCTCTTTGTTATCGGAGGATATTTCCTTTGGCCCTATATTCTTCAAAGGGATCCGAAATATCTGTTCTCAGATTCCACAGAAATAAGGCTAGCAAAGAGATCCCCGAAATGCAGATGTAACTCAGTGAGATGAAATAACAGAACACTAAGCAGTTTCTCAGAAAGCTTCTTTCCAGATTTCATCTGAGGATATTTCCTTTTTCACCATAGCCCTCTATGGGCATCCAAATATCACTTTGCCAATTCCACAAGAACTGTCTTAGCGAAAGACTTCTTGAGGGGAAAGCTGTAACTCTGTGAGATGATTTCACAGAACACAAAGAAGTTTCTCAGAAAGCTTCTTTCTCTTTGTTATCGGAGGATATTTCCTTTGGCCCTATAGTCTTCAAAGGGATCGGAAATATCTGTTCTCAGATTCCACAGAAATAAGGCTAGCAAAGAGATCCAAGAAATACACATGTAACTCTGTGAGATGAATTAACAGAACACTAAGCAGTTTCTCAGAAAGCTTCTTTCCAGATTTCATCTGAGGATATTTCCTTTTTCACCATAGCCCACTATGGGCTTCCAAATATCACTTTTCCAATTCCACAAGAACTGTCTTAGCGAAAGACTTCTTGAGGGGAAAGCTGTAACTCTGTGAGATGATTTCACAGAACACAAAGAAGTTTCTCAGAAAGCTTCTTTCTCTTTGTTATCGGAGGATATTTCCTTTGGCCCTATAGTCTTCAAAGGGATCCGAAATATCTGTTCTCAGATTCCACAGAAATAAGGCTAGCAAAGAGATCCACGAAATAGAGATGTAACTCTGTGAGATGAATTAACAGAACACTAAGCAGTTTCTCAGAGCTTCTTTCCAGATTTCATCTGAGGATATTTCCTTTAACACCGTAGCCCTCTATGGGCTTCCAAATATCAGTTTGCCAATTCCAGAAGAACTGTCTTATCGAAAGACTTTTTGAGGGGAAAGCTGTAACTCTGTGAGATGATTTCACAGAACACAAAGAAGTTTCTCAGAAACCTTCTTTCTCTTTGTTATGAGGATATTTCCTTTGGCCCTATAGTCTTCAAAGGGATCGGAAATATCTGTTCTCAGATTCCACAGAAATAAGGCTAGCAAAGAGATCCACGAAATACAGATGTAACTCTGTGAGATGAATTAACTGAACACTAAGCAGTTTCTCAGAAAGCTTCTTTCCAGATTTCATCTGAGGATATTTCCTTTTTTACCGTTGCCCTCTATGGGCTTCCAAATATCACTTTGCCAATTCCACAAGAACTGTCTTAGCGAAAGGCTTCTTGAGGGGATAGCTGTAACTCTGGAAGATGACTTCACAGAACACAAAGAAGTTCCTCAGAAAGCTTCTTTCTCTTTGTTATCGGAGGATATTTCCTTTGGCCCTATAGTCTTCAAATGGATCCGAAATATGTGTTCTCAGATTCCACAGAAATAAGGCTGGCACAGAGAACCACGAAATACAGATGTAACTCTGTGAGTGGAAGTCACAGAACACTAAGCGGTTTCTCAGAAAGCTTCTTTCCACATTTCATCTGAGGATATTTCCTTTTTCACCATAGCCCTCTATGGGCTTTCAAATTTCACTTTGCCAATTCCACAAGAACTGTCTTAGCGAAAGGCTTCTTGAGGGGAAAGCTGTAACTCTGTGAGATGATTTCACAGAACACAAAGAAGTTTCTCAGAGAGCTTCTTTCTCTTTGTTATTGGAGGATATTTCCTTTGGCCCTATAGTCTTGAAAGGGATCCGAAATATCTGTTCTCAGATTCCACAGAAATAAGGCTAGCAAAGAGATCCACGAAATACAGATGTAACATTGTGAGTGGAAGTCACAGAAAACTAAGCGGTTTCTCAGAAAGCTTCGTTCCAGATTTCATCTGAGGATATTTCCTTTTCCGCCATAGCCCTCTACGGGCTTCCAAATATCACTTTGCCAATTCCACAAGAACTGTCTTAGCGAAAGGCTGCTTGAGGGGAAAGTTGTAACTCTGTGAGATGATTTCACAGAACACAAAGGAGTTTCTCAGAAAGCTTCTTTCTCTTTGTTATCGGAGGATATTTCCTTTGGCCGTATAGCCTTAAAAGGGATCCGAAATATCTGTTTTAAGATTCCACAGAAATAAAGCTAGCAAAGAGATGCACGAAATACAGATGTAACTCAGTGAGTTGAAGTCAAAGAACACTAAGCAGTTTCTCAGAAAGCTTCTTTCCAGATTTCATCTGAGTATATTTCCTTTTTAACCATTGCGCTCTAAGGGCTTCCAAATATCACTTTGCCAATTCCACAAGAACTGTCTTAGCGAAAGGCTTCTTGAGGGGAAAGTTGTAACTCTGTGAGATGATTTCACATAACACAAAGGAGTTTCTCAGAAAGCTTCTTTCCAGATTTCATCTGAGGATATTTCCATTTTCACCATAGCCCTCTATGGACTTCCAAGTATCACTTTGCCAATTCCACAAGAACTGTCTTAGCGAAAGGTTTCTTGAGGGGAAAGCTGTAACTCTGTGAGATGATTTCACAGAACACAAAGAAGTTTCTCAGAAAGCTTCTTTCTCTTTGTTATTGGAGGATATTTCCTTGGGCCCTATAGTCTTTAAAGGGATTCGAAATATCTGTTCTCAGATTCCACAGAAATAAGGCTAGCAAAGAGATCCACGAAATACAGATGTAACTCTGTGTGTGGAAGTCACAGAACACTAAGCAGTTTCTCAGAAAGCTTCTTTCCAGATTTCATCTGACGATAATTCCTTTTTCACAATAGCCCTCTATAGGCTTCCAAATATCACTTTGCCAATTCCACAAGAACTGTCTTAGCGAAAGACTTTTTGAGGGGAAAGTTGTAACTCTGTGAGATGATTTCACAGAACACAAAGAAGTTTCTCAGAAAGCTTCTTTCTCTTTGTTATCGGAGGATATTTCCTTTGGCACTATAGTCTTCAAAGGGATCCGGAATATCTGTTCTCAGATTCCACAGAAATAAGTCTAGCAAAGAGATCCACGAAATACAGATGTAACTCTGTGAGATGAATTAACAGAACACTAAGCAGTTTCTCAGAAAGCTTCTTTCCAGATTTCATCTGAGGATATTTCCATTTTCACCATAGCCCTCTATGGGCTTCCAAATATCACTTTGCCAATTCCACAAGAACTGTCTTAGCGAAAGGCTTGTTCAGGGGAAAGCTGTAACTCTGTGAGATGATTTCACAGAACACAAAGAAGTTTCTCAGAAAGCTTCTTTCTCTTTGTTATGAGGATATTTCCTTTGGCCCTATAGTCTTCAAAGGCATCCGAAATATCTGTTCTCAGATTCCACAGAAATAAGGCTAGCAAAGACATCCACGAAATACAGATGTAACACTGTGAGATGAATTAACTGAACACTAAGCAGTTTCTCAGAAAGCTTCTTTCCAGATTTCATCTGTGGATATTTCCTTTTTCACCATAGCCCTCTATGGGCTTCCAAATATCACTTTGCCAATTCCACAAGAACTGTCCTAGCGAAAGGCTTCTTGAGGGGATAGCTGTAACTCTGTTAGATGATTTCACAGAACACAAAGAAGTTTCTCAGAAAGCTTCTTTCTCTTTGTTATCGGAGGATATTTCCTTTGGCCCTATAGTCTTCAAATGGATCCGAAATATGTGTTCTCAGATTCCACAGAAATAAGGCTGGCAAAGAGATCCACGAAATACAGATGTAACTCTGTGAGTGGAAGTCACAGAACACTAAGCGGTTTCTCAGAAAGCTTCTTTCCACATTTCATCTGAGGATATTTCCTTTTTCACCATAGCCCTCTATGGGCTTCCAAATTTCACTTTGCCAATTCCACAAGAACTGTCTTAGCGAAAGGCTTCTTGAGGGGAAAGCTGTAACTCTGTGAGATGATTTCACAGAACACAAAGAAGTTTCTCAGAAAGCTTCTTTCTCTTTGTTATTGGAGGATATTTCCTTTGGCCCTATAGTCTTCAAAGGGATCCGAAATATCTGTTCTCAGATTCCACAGAAATAAGGCTAGCAAAGAGATCCACGAAATACAGATGTAACTCTGTGAGTGGAAGTCACAGAACACTAAGCGGTTTCTCAGAAAGCTTCTTTCCAGATTTCATCAGAGGATATTTCCTTTTCCGCCATAGCCCTCTACGGGCTTCCAAATATCACTTTGCCAATTCCACAAGAACTGTCTTAGCGAAAGGCTGCTTGAGGGGAAAGTTGTAACTCTGTGAGATGATTTCACAGAACACAAAGGAGTTTCTCAGAAAACTTCTTTCTCTTTGTTATCGTGGAAATTTCCTTTGGCCGTACAGCCTTAAAAGGGATCCGAAATATCTGTTTTAAGATTCCACAGAAATAAGGCTAGCAAAGAGATGCACGAAATACAGATGTAACTCAGTGAGTTGAAGTCAAAGAACACTAAGCAGTTTCTCAGAAAGCTTCTTTCCAGTTTTCATCTGAGGATATTTCCTTTCTCACCATAGCCCTCTATGGGCTTCCAAATATCACTTTGCCAATTCCGCAAGAACTGTCTTAGCGAAAGGCTTATTGTGGGGAAAGCTGTTACTCTGTGAGATGATTTCAGAGAACACAAAGTAGATTCTCCGAAAGCTTCTTTCTCTTTGTTATCGGAGGATATTTCCTTTGGCCCTATAGTCGACAAAGGGATCCGAAATATCTGTTCTCAGATACCACAGAAATAAGGCTAGCAAAGAGATCCACGAAACAGAGATGTAACTCTGTGAGATGAATTAACAGAACACTAAGCAGTTTCTCAGAAAGCTTCTTTCCAGATTTCATCTGAGGATATTTCCTTTTTCACCATAGCCCTCTATGGGCTTCCAAATATCACTTTGCCAATTCCACAAGAACTGTCTTAGCGAAAGGCTTCTTGAGGGGAAAGCTGTAACTCTGTGAGATGATTTCAAGAACACGAAGTTTCTCAGAAAGCTTCTTTCTCTTTGTTATCGGAGGATATTTCCTTTGGCACTATAGTCTTCAAAGTGATCCGAAATATCTGTTCTCAGATTTCACAGAAATAAGGCTAGCAAAGAGATCCACGAAATACAGATGTAACTCTGTGAGTAGAAGTCAAAGAACACTAAGCAGTTTCTCAGAAAGCTTCTTTGCAGTTTTCATCTGAGGATATTTCCTTTCTCACAATAGCCCTCCATGGGCTTCCAAATATCACTTTGCTAATTCCACAAGAACTGTCTTAGCGAAAGGCTTCTTGAGGGGAAAGCTGTAACTCTGTGAGATGATTTCGCAGAACACAAAGAAGTTTCTCAGAAAGCTTTTTTCTCTTTGTTATCAAAGGATATTTCCTTTGGCCCTATTGTCTTCAAAGGGATCCGAAATATCTGTTCTCAGATTTCACAGAAATAAGTCTAGCAAAGAGATCCACGAAATACACATGTAACTCTGTGAGTGGAAGTCACAGAACACTGAGCGGTTTCTCAGAAAGCTTCTTTCCAGATTTCATCTGAGGATATTTCCTTTTTCACCATTGCCCTCTATGGGCTTCCAAATATCACTTTGCCAATTCCACAAAAACAGTCTTAGCGAAAAGCTTCTTGAGGGGAAAGCTGTAACTCTGTGAGGTGATATCACAGAACACAAAGAAGTTTCTCAGAAGGCTTCTTTCTCTTTGTTATCGGAGGATATTTCCTTTGGCCCTATAGTCTTCAAAGGGATCCGAAATATCTGTTCTCAGATACCACAGAAATAAGGCTAGCAAAGAGATACAGGAAATACAGATATAACTCTGTGAGATGAATTAAC
Organism: Macaca fascicularis; assembly: GCF_037993035.2. Taxonomy (NCBI): domain Eukaryota; kingdom Metazoa; phylum Chordata; class Mammalia; order Primates; family Cercopithecidae; genus Macaca; species Macaca fascicularis. The sequence continues at coordinate 83,347,473 of NC_088379.1, forward strand.
AGAACACTAAGCAGTTTCTCAGAAAGGTTCTTTCCAGATTTCATGTGAGGATATTTCCTTTTTCACCGTAGCCCTGCATGGGCTTCCAAATATCACTTTGCCAATTCCACAAGAACTGTCTTAGTGAAAGGCTTCTTGAGTGGAAAGTTGTAACTCTGTGAGATGATTTCACATAACACAAAGGAGTTTCTCAGAAAGCTTCTTTCTCTTTGTTATCGGAGGATATTTCCTTTGGCCCTAAAGTCTTCAAGGGGATCCGAAATATCTGTTCTCAGATTCCACAGAAATAAGTCTGGCAAAGAGATCCACGAAATACAAGTGATATTCTCTGAGATAAATTAACAGAACACTAAGCAGTTTCTCAGAAAGCTTCTTTCCAGATTTCATCTGAGGATATTTCCTTTTTCACCATAGCCCTCTATGGACTTCCAAGTATCACTTTGCCAATTCCACAAGAACTGTCTTAGCGAAAGGCTTCTTGAGGGGAAAGCTGTAACTCTGTGAGATGATTTCACAGAACACAAAGAAGTTTCTCAGAAAGCTTCTTTCTCTTTGTTATCGGAGGATATTTCCTTTGGCCCTATAGTCTTCAAAGGGATCCGAAATATCTCTTCTCAGATTCCACAGAAATAAGGCTAGCAAAGAGATCCACGAAATACAGATGTAACTCTGTGAGATGAATTAACAGAACACTAAGCAGTTTCTCAGAAAGCTTCTTTCCAGATTTCATCTGAGAATATTTCCTTATTCACCATAGCCCTCTATGGGCTTCCAAATATCACTTTGCCAATTCCACAAGAACTGTCTTAGCGAAAGGCTTCCTGAGGGGAAAGCTGTAACTCTGTGAGATGATTTCACAGAACACAAAGAAGTTTCTCAGAAAGCTTCTTTCTCTTTGTTATCGGAGGATTTTTCCTTTGGCCCTATAGTCTTCAAAGGGATCGGAAATATCTCTTCTCAGATTCCACAGAAATAAGGCTAGCAAAGAGATCCACGAAATACAGATGTAACTCTGTGAGATGAATTAACAGAACACTAAGCAGTTTCTCAGAAAGCTTCTTTCCAGATTTCATCTGAGGATATTTCCTTTTTCACCATAGCCCTCTATGGGCTTCCAAATATCACTTTGCCAATTCCACAAGAACTGTCTTAGCGAAAGATTTCTTGAGGGGAAAGCTGTAACTCTGTGAGATGATTTCACAGAACACAAAGAAGTTTCTCAGAAAGCTTCTTTCTCTATGTTATCGGAGGATATTTCCTTTGGCCCTATAGTCTTCAAAGGGATCCGAAATATCTGTTCTCAGATTCCACAGAAATAAGGCTAACAAAGAGATGCAGGTAATACAGATGTAACTCTGTTAGTCGAAGTCAGAGAACACTAAGCGGTTTCTCAGAAATCTTCTTTCCAGATTTCATCTGAGGATATTTCCTTTTTCACCATAGCCCTCTGTGGGCTTTCAAATATCACTTTGCCATTTCCACAAGAACTGTCTTAGCGAAAGGCTTCTAGAGGGGAAAGCTGTAACTCTGTGAGATGATTTCACAGAACACAAAGAAGTTTCTCAGAAAGCTTCTTTCTCTTTGTTATCGGAGGATATTTCCTTTGGCCCTATAGTCTTCAAAGGGATCCGAAATATCTGTTCTCAGATTCCACAGAAATAAGGCTAGCAAAGAGATCCATGAAATACAGATGTAACTCTGTGAGATGAATTATCAGAACACTAAGCAGTTTCTCAGAAAGCTTCTTAACAGTTTTCATCTGAGGATATTCCTTTTTCACCATAGCCCTCTATGGGCTTCCGAATATCACTTTGCCAATTCCACAAGAACTGTCTTAGCGAAAGGCTTCTTGAGGGGAAAGCTGTAACTCTGTGAGATGATTTCACAGAACACAAAGAAGTTTCTCAGAAAGCTTCTTTCTCTTTGTTATCGGAGGATATTTCCTTGGTCCCTATAGTCTTCAAAGGGATCCGAAATATCTGTTCTCAGATTCCACAGAAATAAGGCTAGCAAAGAGATCCACGAAATGCAGATGTAACTCTGTGAGATGAAATAACAGAACACTAAGCAGTTTCTCAGAAAGCTTCTTTCCAGATTTCATCTGAGGATATTTCCTTTTTCACCATAGCCCTCTATGGGCATCCAAATATCTCTTTGCCAATTCCACAAGAACTGTCTTAGAGAAAGGCTTCTTGAGGGGAAAGCTGTAACTCTGTGAGATGATTTCACAGAACACAAACAAGTTTCTCAGAAGGCTTCTTTCTCTTTGTTATCCTAGGATTTTTCCTTTGGCCCTATAATCTTCAAAGGGATCGGAAATATCTGTTCTCAGATTCCACAGAAAAAAGGCTAGCAAAGAGATCCAAGAAATACACATGTAACTCTGTGAGATGAATTAACAGAACACTAAGCAGTTTCTCAGAAAGCTTCTTTCCAGATTTCATCTGAGGATATTTCCTTTTTCACCATAGCCCTCTATGGGCTTCCAAATATCACTTTGCCAATTCCACAAGAACTGTCTTAGCGAAAGACGTCTTGAGGGGAAAGGTGTAACTCTCTGAGATGATTTCACAGAACACAAAGAAGTTTCTCAGAAAGCTTCTTTCTCTTTGTTATCGGAGGATATTTCCTTTGGCCCTATAGTCTTCAAAGGGATCGGAAATATCTGTTCTCAGATTCCACAGAAATAAGGCTAGCAAAGAGATCCACGAAATACAGATGTAACTCTGTGAGATGAATTAACAGAACACTAAGCAGTTTCTCAGAAAGCTTCTTTCCAGATTTCATCTGAGGATATTTCCTTTTTCACCATACACCTCTATGGGCATCCAAATATCACTTTGCCAATTCCACAAGAACTGTCTTAGCGAAAGGCTTCTTGAGGGGAAAGCTGTAACTCTGTGAGATGATTTCACAGAACACAAAGAAGTTTCTCAGAAAGCTTCTTTCTCTTTGTTACCGGAGGATTTTTCCCTTGGCCCTATAGTCTTCAAAGGGATCGGAAATATCTGTTCTCAGAATCCACAGAAATAAGGCTAGCAAAGAGGTCCACGAAATACAGATGTAACTCTGTGAGATGAATTAACAGAACACTAAGCAGTTTCTCAGAAAGCTTCTTTCCAGATTTCATCTGAAGATATTTCCTTTTTCACTATAGCCCTCTATGGTCTTCCAAATATCACTTTGCCAATTCCACAAGAACTGTCTTAGCGAAAGGCTTCTTGAAGGGAAAGCTGTAACTCTGTGAGATGATTTCACAGAACACAAAGAAGTTTCTCAGAAAGCTTCTTTCTCTTTGTTATCGGAGGATATTTCCTTTGGCCCTAAAGTCTTCAAGGGGATCTGAAATATCTGTTCTCAGATTCCACAGAAATAAGTCTGGCAAAGAGATCCACGAAATACAAGTGATATTCTCTGAGATAAATTAACAGAACACTAAGCAGTTTCTCAGAAAGCTTCTTTCCAGATTTCATCTGAGGATATTTCCTTTTTCACCATAGCCCTCTATGGACTTCCAAGTATCACTTTGCCAATTAAACAAGAACTGTCTTAGCGAAACGCTTCTTGAGGGGAAAGCTCTAATTCTGTGAGATGATTTCACAGAACACAAAGAAGTTTCTCAGAAAGCTTCTTTCTCTTTGTTATCGGAGGATATTTCCTTTGGCCCTATAGTCTTCAAAGGGATCCGAAATATCTGTTCTCAGATTCCACAGAAATAAGGCTAGCAAAGAGATCCATGAAATACAGGTGTAAATCTGTGAGATGAATTAACAGAACACTAAGCTGTTTCTCAGAAAGCTTCTTTCCAGATTTCATCTGAGGATATTTCCTTTTTCACCATAGCCCTCTAAGGGCTTCCAAATATCACTTTGCCAATTCCACAAGAACTGTCTTAGCGAAAGCCTTCTTGAGAGGAAAGCTGTATCTCTGTAAGGTGATTTCACAGAACACAAAGAAGTTTCTCAGAAAGGTTCTTTCTCTTTGTTATCGGAGGATATTTCCTTTGGCCCTATAATCTTCAAAGGGATTCGAAATATCTGTTCTCAGAATTCCACAGAAATAAGGCTAGCAAAGAGATCCACGAAATACAGATGTAACTCTGTGAGATGAAATAACAGAACACTAAGCAGTATCTCAGAAGGCTTCTTTCCAGATTCCATCTGAGGATATTTCCTTTTTCACCATACCCCTCTATGGGCATCCAAATATCACTTTTCCAATTCCACAAGAACTGTCTTAGCGAAAGGCTTCTTGACTGGAAAGCTGTAACTCCGTGAGATGATTTCACAGAACACAAAGAAGTTTCTCAGAAAGCTTCTTTCTCTTTGTTATCGGAGGATTTTTCCTTTGGCCCTATAGTCTTCAAAGGGATCGGAAATATCTCTTCTCAGATTCCACAGAAATAAGGCTAGCAAAGAGATCCACGAAATACAGATGTAACTCTGTGAGATGAATTAACAGAACACTAAGCAGTTTCTCAGAAAGCTTCTTTCCAGATTTCATCTGAGGATATTTCCTTTTTCACCATAGCCCTCTATGGGCTTCCAAATATCACTTTGCCAATTCCACAAGAACTGTCTTAGCGAAAGATTTCTTGAGGGGAAAGCTGTAACTCTGTGAGATGATTTCACAGAACACAAAGAAGTTTCTCAGAAAGCTTCTTTCTCTATGTTATCGGAGGATATTTCCTTTGGCCCTATAGTCTTCAAAGGGATCCGAAATATCTGTTCTCAGATTCCACAGAAATAAGGCTAACAAAGAGATCCAGGTAATACAGATGTAACTCTGTTAGTCGAAGTCAGAGAACACTAAGCTGTTTCTCAGAAATCTTCTTTCCAGATTTCATCTGAGGATATTTCCTTTTTCACTATAGCCCTCTGTGGGCTTTCAAATATCACTTTGCCGTTTCCACAAGAACTGTCTTAGCGAAAGGCTTCTAGAGGGGAAAGCTGTAACTCTGTGAGATGATTTCACAGAACACAAAGAAGTTTCTCAGAAAGCTTCTTTCTCTTTGTTATCGGAGGATATTTCCTTTGGCCCTATAGTCTTCAAAGGGATCCGAAATATCTGTTCTCAGATTCCACAGAAATAAGGCTAGCAAAGAGATCCATGAAATACAGATGTAACTCTGTGAGATGAATTATCAGAACACTAAGCAGTTTCTCAGAAAGCTTCTTACCAGTTTTCATCTGAGGATATTTCCTTTTTCACCATAGCCCTCTATGGGCTTCCGAATATCACTTTGCCAATTCCACAAGAACTGTCTTAGCGAAAGGCTTCTTGAGGGGAAAGCTGTAACTCTGTGAGATGATTTCACAGAACACAAAGAAGTTTCTCAGAAAGCTTCTTTCTCTTTGTTATCGGAGGATATTTCCTTGGTCCCTATAGTCTTCAAAGGGATCCGAAATATCTGTTCTCAGATTCCACAGAAATAAGGCTAGCAAATAGATCCACGAAATGCAGATGTAACTCTGTGAGATGAAATAACAGAACACTAAGCAGTTTCTCAGAAAGCTTCTTTCCAGATTTCATCTGAGGATATTTCCTTTTTCACCATAGCCCTCTATGGGCATCCAAATATCACTTTGCCAATTCGACAAGAACTGTCTTAGAGAAAGGCTTCCTGAGGGGAAAGCTGTAACTCTGTGAGATGATTTCACAGAACACAAAGAAGTTTCTCAGAAAGCTTCTTTCTCTTTGTTATCCTAGGATTTTTCCTTTGGCCCTATAATCTTCAAAGGGATCGGAAATATCTGTTCTCAGATTCCACAGAAAAAAGGCTAGCAAAGAGATCCAAGAAATACACATGTAACTCTGTGAGATGAATTAACAGAACACTAAGCAGTTTCTCAGAAAGCTTCTTTCCAGATTTCATCTGAGGATATTTCCTTTTTCACCATAGCCCTCTATGGGCTTCCAAATATCACTTTGCCAATTCCACAAGAACTGTCTTAGCGAAAGACGTCTTGAGGGGAAAGGTGTAACTCTGTGAGATGATTTCACAGAACACAAAGAAGTTTCTAGGAAACCTTCTTTCTCTTTGTTATCGGAGGATATTTCCTTTGGCCCTTTAGTCTTCAAAGGGATCGGAAATATCTGTTCTCAGATTCCACAGAAATAAGGCTAGCAAAGAGATCCAGGAAATACAGATGTAACTCTGTGAGATGAATTAACAGAACACTAAGCAGTTTCTCAGAAAGCTTCTTTCCAGATTTCATCTGAGGATATTTCCTTTTTCACCATACACCTCTATGGGCATCCAAATATCACTTTGCCAATTCCACAAGAACTGTCTTAGCGAAAGCCTTCTTGAGAGGAAAGCTGTATCTCTGTAAGGTGATTTCACAGAACACAAAGAAGTTTCTCAGAAAGGTTCTTTCTCTTTGTTATCGGAGGATATTTCCTTTGGCCCTATAATCTTCGAAGGGATTCGAAATATCTGTTCTCAGAATTCCACAGAAATAAGGCTAGCAAAGAGATCCACGAAATACAGATGTAACTCTGTGAGATGAAATAACAGAACACTAAGCAGTATCTCAGAATGCTTCTTTCCAGATTTCATCTGAGGATATTTCCTTTTTCACCATACCCCTCTATGGGCATCCAAATATCACTTTTCCAATTCCACAAGAACTGTCTTATCGAAAGGCTTCTTGACTGGAAAGCTGTAACTCTGTGAGATGATTTCACAGAACACAAAGAAGTTTCTCAGAAAGCTTCTTTCTCTTTGTTGTCGGAGGATTTTTCCTTTGGCCCTATAGTCTTCAAAGGGATCGGAAATATCTCTTCTCAGATTCCACAGAAATAAGGCTAGCAAAGAGATCCACGAAATACAGATGTAACTCTGTGAGATGAATTAACAGAACACTAAGCAGTTTCTCAGAAAGCTTCTTTCCAGATTTCATCTGAGGATATTTCCTTTTTCACCATAGCCCTCTATGGGCTTCCAAATATCACTTTGCCAATTCCACAAGAACTGTCTTAGCGAAAGATTTCTTGAGGGGAAAGCTGTAACTCTGTGAGATGATTTCACAGAACACAAAGAAGTTTCTCAGAAAGCTTCTTTCTCTATGTTATCGGAGGATATTTCCTTTGGCCCTATAGTCTTCAAAGGGATCCGAAATATCTGTTCTCAGATTCCACAGAAATAAGGCTAACAAAGAGATCCAGGTAATACAGATGTAACTCTGTTAGTCGAAGTCAGAGAACACTAAGCTGTTTCTCAGAAATCTTCTTTCCAGATTTCATCTGAGGATATTTCCTTTTTCACCATAGCCCTCTGTGGGCTTTCAAATATCACTTTGCCATTTCCACAAGAACTGTCTTAGCGAAAGGCTTCTAGAGGGGAAAGCTGTAACTCTGTGAGATGATTTCACAGAACACAAAGAAGTTTCTCAGAAAGCTTCTTTCTCTTTGTTATCGGAGGATATTTCCTTTGGCCCTATAGTCTTCAAAGGGATCCGAAATATCTGTTCTCAGATTCCACAGAAATAAGGCTAGCAAAGAGATCCATGAAATACAGATGTAACTCTGTGAGATGAATTATCAGAACACTAAGCAGTTTCTCAGAAAGCTTCTTACCAGTTTTCATCTGAGGATATTTCCTTTTTCACCATAGCCCTCTATGGGCTTCCGAATATCACTTTGCCAATTCCACAAGAACTGTCTTAGCGAAAGGCTTCTTGAGGGGAAAGCTGTAACTCTGTGAGATGATTTCACAGAACACAAAGAAGTTTCTCAGAAAGCTTCTTTCTCTTTGTTATTGGAGGATATTTCCTTGGTCCCTATAGTCTTCAAAGGGATCCGAAATATCTGTTCTCAGATTCCACAGAAATAAGGCTAGCAAATAGATCCACGAAATGCAGATGTAACTCTGTGAGATGAAATAACAGAACACTAAGCAGTTTCTCAGAAAGCTTCTTTCCAGATTTCATCTGAGGATATTTCCTTTTTCACCATAGCCCTCTATGGGCATCCAAATATCACTTTGCCAATTCGACAAGAACTGTCTTAGAGAAAGGCTTCTTGAGGGGAAAGCTGTAACTCTGTGAGATGATTTCACAGAACACAAAGAAGTTTCTCAGAAAGCTTCTTTCTCTTTGTTATCCTAGGATTTTTCCTTTGGCCCTATAATCTTCAAAGGGATCGGAAATATCTGTTCTCAGATTCCACAGTAAAAAGGCTAGCAAAGAGATCCAAGAAATACACATGTAACTCTGTGAGATGAATTAACAGAACACTAAGCAGTTTCTCAGAAAGCTTCTTTCCAGATTTCATCTGAGGATATTTCCTTTTTCACCATACACCTCTATGGGCATCCAAATATCACTTTGCCAATTCCACAAGAACTGTCTTAGCGAAAGGCTTCTTGAGGGGAAAGCTGTAACTCTGTGAGATGATTTCACAGAACACAAAGAAGTTTCTCAGAAAGCTTCTTTCTCTTTGTTACCGGAGGATTTTTCCTTTGGCCCTATAGTCTTCAAAGGGATTCGAAATATCTGTTCTCAGAATTCCACAGAAATAAGGCTAGCAAAGAGATCCACGAAATACAGATGTAACTCTGTGAGATGAAATAACAGAACACTAAGCAGTATCTCAGAATGCTTCTTTCCAGATTTCATCTGAGGATATTTCCTTTTTCACCATACCCCTCTATGGGCATCCAAATATCACTTTTCCAATTCCACAAGAACTGTCTTAGCGAAAGGCTTCTTGACTGGAAAGCTGTAACTCTGTGAGATGATTTCACAGAACACAAAGAAGTTTCTCAGAAAGCTTCTTTCTCTTTGTTGTCGGAGGATTTTTCCTTTGGCCCTATAGTCTTCAAAGGGATCGGAAATATCTCTTCTCAGATTCCACAGAAATAAGGCTAGCAAAGAGATCCACGAAATACAGATGTAACTCTGTGAGATGAATTAACAGAACACTAAGCAGTTTCTCAGAAAGCTTCTTTCCAGATTTCATCTGAGGATATTTCCTTTTTCACCATAGCCCTCTATGGGCTTCCAAATATCACTTTGCCAATTCCACAAGAACTGTCTTAGCGAAAGATTTCTTGAGGGGAAAGCTGTAACTCTGTGAGATGATTTCACAGAACACAAAGAAGTTTCTCAGAAAGCTTCTTTCTCTATGTTATCGGAGGATATTTCCTTTGGCCCTATAGTCTTCAAAGGGATCCGAAATATCTGTTCTCAGATTCCACAGAAATAAGGCTAACAAAGAGATCCAGGTAATACAGATGTAACTCTGTTAGTCGAAGTCAGAGAACACTAAGCTGTTTCTCAGAAATCTTCTTTCCAGATTTCATCTGAGGATATTTCCTTTTTCACCATAGCCCTCTGTGGGCTTTCAAATATCACTTTGCCATTTCCACAAGAACTGTCTTAGCGAAAGGCTTCTAGAGGGGAAAGCTGTAACTCTGTGAGATGATTTCACAGAACACAAAGAAGTTTCTCAGAAAGCTTCTTTCTCTTTGTTATCGGAGGATATTTCCTTTGGCCCTATAGTCTTCAAAGGGATCCGAAATATCTGTTCTCAGATTCCACAGAAATAAGGCTAGCAAAGAGATCCATGAAATACAGATGTAACTCTGTGAGATGAATTATCAGAACACTAAGCAGTTTCTCAGAAAGCTTCTTACCAGTTTTCATCTGAGGATATTTCCTTTTTCACCATAGCCCTCTATGGGCTTCCGAATATCACTTTGCCAATTCCACAAGAACTGTCTTAGCGAAAGGCTTCTTGAGGGGAAAGCTGTAACTCTGTGAGATGATTTCACAGAACACAAAGAAGTTTCTCAGAAAGCTTCTTTCTCTTTGTTATCGGAGGATATTTCCTTGGTCCCTATAGTCTTCAAAGGGATCCGAAATATCTGTTCTCAGATTCCACAGAAATAAGGCTAGCAAATAGATCCACGAAATGCAGATGTAACTCTGTGAGATGAAATAACAGAACACTAAGCAGTTTCTCAGAAAGCTTCTTTCCAGATTTCATCTGAGGATATTTCCTTTTTCACCATAGCCCTCTATGGGCATCCAAATATCACTTTGCCAATTCGACAAGAACTGTCTTAGAGAAAGGCTTCTTGAGGGGAAAGCTGTAACTCTGTGAGATGATTTCACAGAACACAAAGAAGTTTCTCAGAAAGCTTCTTTCTCTTTGTTATCCTAGGATTTTTCCTTTGGCCCTATAATCTTCAAAGGGATCGGAAATATCTGTTCTCAGATTCCACAGAAAAAAGGCTAGCAAAGAGATCCAAGAAATACACATGTAACTCTGTGAGATGAATTAACAGAACACTAAGCAGTTTCTCAGAAAGCTTCTTTCCAGATTTCATCTGAGGATATTTCCTTTTTCACCATAGCCCTCTATGGGCTTCCAAATATCACTTTGCCAATTCCACAAGAACTGTCTTAGCGAAAGACGTCTTGAGGGGAAAGGTGTAACTCTGTGAGATGATTTCACAGAACACAAAGAAGTTTCTCAGAAAGCTTCTTTCTCTTTGTTATCGGAGGATATTTCCTTTGGCCCTTTAGTCTTCAAAGGGATCGGAAATATCTGTTCTCAGATTCCACAGAAATAAGGCTAGCAAAGAGATCCAGGAAATACAGATGTAACTCTGTGAGATGAATTAACAGAACACTAAGCAGTTTCTCAGAAAGCTTCTTTCCAGATTTCATCTGAGGATATTTCCTTTTTCACCATACACCTCTATGGGCATCCAAATATCACTTTGCCAATTCCACAAGAACTGTCTTAGCGAAAGGCTTCTTGAGGGGAAAGCTGTAACTCTGTGAGATGATTTCACAGAACACAAAGAAGTTTCTCAGAAAGCTTCTTTCTCTTTGTTACCGGAGGATTTTTCCTTTGTCCCTATAGTCTTCAAAGGGATCGGAAATATCTGTTCTCAGATTCCACAGATATAAGGCTAGCAAAGAGGTCCACGAAATACAGTTGTAACTCTGTGAGATGAATTAACAGAACACCAAGCAGTTTCTTAGAAACTTCTTTCCAGATTTCATCTGCGGTTATTTCCTTTTTCACCATAGCCCTCTGTGGGCTTCCATATATCACTTTGCCAATTCCACAAGAACTGTCTTAGCGAAAGGCTTCTTGAGGGGAAAGCTGTAACTCTGTGAGATTATTTCACAGAACACAAAGAAGTTTCTCAGAAAGCTTCTTTCTCTTTGTTATCGGAGGATATTTCCTTTGGCCCTATAGTCTTCAGAGGGATCCGAAATATCTGTTCTCAGATTCCACAGAAATAAGGCTAGCAAAGAGATAAAGGAAATACAGCTGTAACTCTGTGAGTGGAAGTCACAGAACACTAAGCGGTTTCTCGGAAAGCTTCTTTCCAGATTTCATCTGAGGATATTTCCTTTTTCAAAATAGCCCTCTATGGGCTTCCAAATATCACTTTGCCTATTCCACAAGAATTATCTTAGCGAAAGGCTTCTTGAGGGGAAAGCTGTAACTCTGTGAGATGATTTCACAGAACACAAAGAAGTTTCTCAGAAAGCTTCTTTCTCTTTGTTATCGGAGGATATTCCCTTTGGCCCTATAGTCTTCAAAGGGATCCGAAATATCTGTTCTCAGATTCCAGAGAAATAAGGCTAGCAAAGAGATCCACGAAATACAGATGTAACTCTGTGAGTGGAAGTCACAGAACACTAAGCGGTTTCTCAGAAAGCTTCTTTCCAGATGTCATCTGAGGATATTTCCTTTTTCACCATAACCCTCTATGGGCTTCTAAATATCACTTTGCCAATTCCACAAGAACTGTCTTAGCGAAAGGCTTCTTGAGGGGAAAGCTGTAGCTCTGTGAGATGATTTCACAGAACACAAAGAAGTTTCTCAGAAAGCTTCTTTCTCTTTGTTATCGGAGGATATTTCCTTTGGCCCTATAGTCTTCAAGGGGATCCGAAGTATCTCTTCTCAGATTCCACAGAAATAAGGCTAGCAAAGAGATCGACGAAATACAGATGTAACTCTGTGAGTTGAAGTCACAGAACACTAAGCGGTTTCTCCGAAAGCTTCTTTCCAGATTTCATCTGAGGATATTTCCTTTTTCACCATAGCCCTCTATGGGCTTCCAAATATCACTTTGCCAATTCCACAAGAACTGTCTTAGCGAAAGGCTTGTTGAGGGGAAACCTGTAACTCTGTGAGATGATTTCACAGAACACAAAGAAGTTTCTCAGAAAGCTTCTTTCTCTTTGTTATTGGAGGATATTTCCTTTGGCCCTATAGTCCTCAAAAGGATCCGAAATATCTGTCCTCAGATTCCACAGATAAGGATAGCAAAGAGATCCACGAAATACACATGTTACTCTGTGAGTGGAAGTCACAGAACACTAAGCGGTTTCTCAGAAAGGTTCTTTCCATATTTCATCTGAGGATATTTCCTTTTTCACCATAGCCCTCTCTGGGCTTCCAAATATCACTTTGCCAATTCCACAAGAACTGTCTTAGCGAAAGCCTTCTTGAGGGGAAAGCTGTAACTCTGTGAGATGATATCACAGAACACAAAGAAGTTTCTCATAAAGCTTCTTTCTCTTTGTTATCGGAGGATATTTCCTTTGGCCCTATAGTCTTCAAAGGGATCAGAAATATCTGTCCTCAGATTCCCCAGATAAGGCTAGCAAAGAGATCCACGAAATACAGATGTAACTGTGTGAGATGAATTAACAGAACACTAAGCAATTTCTCAGAAAGGTTCTTTGCAGATTTCATCTGAGGATATTTCCTTTTTCAACATAGCCCTCTATGGGCTTCCAAATAACACTTTGCCAATTCCACAAGAACTGTCTTAGCGAAAGGCTTCTTGAGGGGAAAGCTGTAACTCTGCGAGATGATTTCACAGAACACAAAGAAGTTTCTCAGAAAGCTTCTTTCTCTTTGTTATCGGAGGATATTTCCTTTGGCCCTATTGTCTTCAAAGGGATCCGAAATATCTGTTCTCAGATTCCACATAAATAAGGCTGGCAAAGAGATCCACGGAATACAGATGTAACTCTATGAGTGGAAGTCACAGAACACTAAGCGGTTTCTCAGAAAGCTTCTTTCCAGATTTCATCTGAGGATATTTCATTTTTCACCATAGCCCTCTATGGGCTTCCAAATATCACTTTGCCAATTCCACAAGAACTGTCTTAGCGAAAGGCTTCTTGAGGGGAAAGCTGTAACTCTGTGAGATGATTTCACAGAACACAAAGAAGTTTCTGAGAATGCTTCTTTCCTTTTGTTATCGGAGGATATTTCCTTTGGCCCTATAGTCTTCAAAGGGATCCGAAATATCTGTTCTCAGATTCCACAGAAATAAGGCTAGCAACGAGATCCACGAACAGATGTAACTCTGTGAGATGAATTAACAGAACACTAAGCAGTTTCTCAGAAAGCTTCTTTCCAGATTTCATCTGAGGATATTTCCTTTTTCACCGTAGCCCTCTATGGGCTTCCAAATATCACTTTGCCAATTCCACAAGAACTGTCTTAGCGAAAGGCTTCTTGAGGGGAAAGCTGTAACTCTGTGAGATGATTTCACAGAACACAAAGAAGTTTCTCAGAAAGCTTCTTTCTCTTTGTTATCGGAGGATATTCCTTTGGCCCTATAGTCTTCAAAGGGATCCGAAATATCTGTTCTAAGTTTCCACAGAAATAAGGCTAGCACAGAGATCCACGAAATACAGATGTAACTCTGTGAGATGAATTAACAGAACACTAAGCAGTTTCTCAGAAAGCTTCTTTCCAGATTTCATATGAGGATATTTCCTTTTTCACCATAGCCCACAACGGGCTTCCAAATATCACTTTGCCAATTCCACAAGAACAGTCTTAGCGAAAGGCTTCTTGAGGGGAAAGCTGTAACTCTGTGAGATGATTTCACAGAACACAAAGAAGTTCCTCAGAAAGCTTGTTTCTCTTTGTTATCGGAGGATATTCCCTTTGGCCCTATAGTCTTCAAAGGGATCCGAAATATCTGTTCTCAGCTTCCACAGAAATAAGGCTAGCAAAGAGATCCACGAAATACAGATGTTACTCTGTGAGATGAATTAACAGAACACTAAGCAGTTTCTCAGAAAGCTTCTTTCCAGATTTCATCTGAGGATATTTCCTTTTTCACCATAGCCCTCTATGGGCTTCCAAATATCACTTTGCCAATTCCACAAGAACTGTTTTAGCGAAAGGCTTCTTGAGGGGAAAGCTGTAACTCTCTGAGATGATTTCACAGAACACAAAGAAGTTTCTCAGAAAGCTTCTTTCTCTTTGTTATCGGAGCTTATTTCCTTTGGCCCTACAGTCTTCCAAGGGATCCGAAATATCTGTTCTCAGTTTCCACAGAAATAAGGCTAGCACAGAGATCCACGAAACACAGATGTAACTCTGTGAGATGAATTAACAAAACACTAAGCAGTTTCTCAGAAAGCTTCTTTCCAGATTTCATCTGAGGATATTTCCTTTTTCACCATAGCCCTCCATGGGCTTCCAAATATCACTTTGCCAATTCCAAAAGAACTGTCTTAGCGAAAGGCTTCTTGAGGGGAAAGCTGTAACTCTGTGAGATGATTTTACAGAACACAAAGAAGTTTTTCAGAAAGGTTCCTTTATTTGTTATCGGAGGATATTCCCTTTGGCCCTATAGTCTTCAAAGGAATCCGAAATATCTGTTCTCAGATTCCACAGAAATAAGGCTGGAAAGAGATCCACGAAATACACATGTAACAGTGTGAGATGAATTAACAGAACACTAAGCAGTTTCTCAGAAAGCTTCTTTCCAGATTTCATCTGAGGATATTTCCTTTTTCACCATAGCCCTCTATGGACTTCAAAATATCACTTTGCCAATTCCACAAGAACTGTCTTAGCGAAAGGCTTCTTGAGGGGAAAGCTGTAACTCTGTGAGATGATTTCACAGAACACAAAGAAGTTTCTCAGAAAGCTTCTTTCTCTTTGTTATCGGAGGATATTTCCTTTGGCCCTGTAGTCTTCAAAGGGATCCGAAATATTTGTTCTCAGATTCCACAGAAACAAGGCTAGCAAAGAGATCAACGAAATACACATGTAACTCTGTGAGATGAATTAACAGAACACTAAGCAGTTTCTCAGAAAGCTTCTTTCCAGATTTCATGGGAGGATATTTCCTTTTTCACCATAGCCCTCTATGGGCTTCCAAATATCACTTTGCCAATTCCACAAGAACTGTCTTAGCGAAAGGCTTCTTGAGTGGAAAGCTGTAACTCTGTGAGATGATTTCACAGAACACAAAGAAGTTTCTCATAAACGTTCTTTCTCTTTGTTATCAGAGGAGATTTCCTTTGGCCCTAGAGCCTTCAAAGGGATCCGAAATATCTGTTCTCAGATTCCACAGAAATAAGGCTAGCAAAGAGATACACGAAATACAGATGTAACTCTGTGAGTAGAAGTCAAAGAACACTAAGCAGTTTCTCAAAAAGCTTCTTTCCAGATTTCATCTGAGGATATTTCCTTTTTCACCGTAGCCCTCTAGGGGCTTCCAAATATCACTTTGCTAATTCCTCAAAAACTGTCTTAGCGAAAGGCTTCTTGAGGGGAAAGCTGTAACTCTGTGAGATGATTTCACAGAACACAAAGAAGTTTCTCAGAAAGCTTCTTTCCCTTTGTTATCGGAGGATATTTCCTTTGGCCCTATAGTCTTCAAGGGGAAACGAAATATTTGTTCTCAGATTCCACAGAAATAAGGCTAGCAAAGAGATCCACGAAATACAGATGTAACTCTGTGAGTGGAAGTCACAGAACACTAAGCGGTTTCTCAGAAAGCTTCTTTCCAGATTTCATCTGAGGATATTTCCTTTTTCACCAGAGCCCTCTATGGGCTTCCAAATATCACTTTGCCAATTCCACAAGAACTGTTTTTGCGAAAGGCTTCTTGAGGGGAAAGCTGTAACTCTGTGAGATGATTTCACAGAACACAAAGGAGTTTCTCAGAAAGCTTCTTTCTCTTTGTTATCGGAGGATATTTCCTTTGGCCCTAGAGCCTTCAAAGGGATCCGAAGTATCTGTTCTAAGTTTCCACAGAAATAAGGCTAGCACAGAGATCCACGAAATACAGATGTAAATCTGTGAGATGAATTAACAGAACACTAAGCGGTTTCTCAGAAAGCTTCTTTCCAGATTTCATCTGAGGATATTTCCTTTTTCACCATAGCCCTCTATGGGCTTCCAAATATCACTTTGCCAATTCCACAAGAACTGTCTTAGCGAAAGGCTTCTTTAGTGGAAAGCTGTAACTCTGTGAGATGATTTCACAGAACACAAAGAAGTTTCTCAGAAACCTTCTTTCTCTTTGTTATCGGAGGATATTTCCTTTAGCCCTATATTCTTAAAAGGGATCCGAAATATCTGTTCTCAGATTCCACAGAAATAAGGCAAGCAAAGAGATGCACGAAATACAGATTTAACTCTGTGAGCAGAAGTCAAAGAACACTAAGCAGTTTCTCAGAAAGCTTCTTTCCAGTTTTCATCTTAGGATATTTCCTTTCTCATCATAGCCCTCTATGGGCTTCGAAATATCACTTTGCTAATTCCTCAAAAACTGTCTTAGTGAAAGGTTTCTTGAAGGGAAACCTGTAACTCTGTGAGATGAATTCACAGAACACAAAGAAGTTTCTCAGAAAGCTTCTTTCTCTTGATTATCAGAGGATATTTCCTTTGCCCCTATAGTATTCAAAGGGATCCGAAATATCTGTTCTCAGATTCCATAGAAATAAGTCTAGCAACGAGATCCACGAAATACAGATGTAACTCTGTGAGATGAATTAACAGAACACTAAGCAGTTTCTCAGAAAGCTTCTTTCCAGATTTCAACTGAGGATACTTCCTTTTTTACAATAGCCCTCTATGGGCTTCCAAATATCACTTTGCCAATTCCACAAGAACTGTCTTAGCGAAAGGCTTCTTGAGGGGAAAGCTGTAACTCTGTGAGAAGATTTCATAGAACACAAAGAAGTTTCTCAGAAAGCTTCTTTCTCTTTGTTATCGGAGGATATTTCCTTTAGCCCTATAGTCTTCAAAGGGATCCGAAATATCTGTTCTCAGATTCCACAGAAATAAGGCTAGCAAAGAGATTCACGAAATACAGATGTAACTCTGTGAGTAGAAGTCAAAGAACACTAAGCAGTTTCTCAGAAAGCTTCTTTCCAGTTTTCATCTGAGGATATTTCCTTTCTCATCATAGCCCTCTATGGGCTTCCAAATATCACTTTGCTAATTCCTCAAAAACTGTCTTAGCGAAAGGCTTCTTGACGGGAAAGCTGTAACTCTGTGAGATGATTTCACAGTTCACAAAGAAGTTTCTCAGAAAGCTTCTTTCTCTTTGTTATCAGAGGATATTTCCTTTGGCCCTATAGTCTTCTAAGGGATCCAAAATATCTCTTCTCAGATTCCACAGAAATAAGGCTAGCAAAGAGATCCACGAAATACAGATGTAACTCTGTGAGTGGAAGTGACAGAACAGTAAGCATTTTCTCAGAAAGCTTCTTCCCAGATTTCATCTGAGGATATTTCCTTTTCCAGCATAGCCCTCTATGGGCTTCCGAATATCACTTTGCCAATTCCACAAGAACTGTCTTAGCGAAAGGCTTTTTGAGGGGAAAGCTGTAACTCTGTGAGATGATTTCTCAGAACACAAAGAAGTTTCTCAGAAAGCTTCTTTCTCTTTGTTATCGGAGGATATTACCTTTGGCCCTATAGTCTTCAAAGGGATCCGAAATATCTGTTCTCAGATTCCACAGAAATAAGGCTACCAAAGATATCCACGAAATACAGATGTAACTCTGTGAGATGAATTAACAGAACCCTAAGCTGTTTCTCAGAAAGCTTCTTTCAAGATTTCATCTGAGGATATTTCCTTTTTCACCACTGCCCTCTTTGGGCTTCCAAATATCACTTTGCCAATTCCACAAGAACTGTGTTAGCGAAAGCCTTCTTGAGAGGAAAGCTGTAACTCTGTGAGATGATTTCACAGAACACAAAGAAGTTTCTCAGAAAGCTTCTTTCTCTTTGTTATTGGAGGATATTTCTTTGGCCCTATAGTCTTCAAAGGGATCCGAAATATCTGTTCTCAGATTCCACACAAATAAGGCTAGCAAAGAGATCCACGAAATACAGATGTTACTCTGTGAGTGGAAGTCACAGAACACTAAGTAGTTTCTCAGAAAGCTTTTTTCCAGATTTCATCTGAGGATATTTCCTTTACCACCGTAGCCCTCTATGGGCTTCCAAATATCACTT
This sequence comes from Macaca fascicularis, assembly GCF_037993035.2. Taxonomy (NCBI): domain Eukaryota; kingdom Metazoa; phylum Chordata; class Mammalia; order Primates; family Cercopithecidae; genus Macaca; species Macaca fascicularis. The sequence continues at coordinate 83,365,740 of NC_088379.1, forward strand.
TGCCAATTCCACAAGAACTGTCTTAGCGAAAGGCTTCTTGAGGGGAAAGCTGTAACTCTGTGAGATGATTTCACAGAATACAAAGAAGTTTCTCAGAAAGCTTCTTTCTCTTATTTATCGGAGGATATTTCCTTTGGCCCTATAGTCCTCAAAGGGATCCGAAATATCTGTCCTAAGTTTACACAGAAATAAGGCTAGCACAGAGATCCACTAAATACACATGTAACTCTGTGAGATGAATTAACAGAACACTAAGCAATTTCTCAGAAAGCTTCTTTCCAGATTTCATCTGAGGAGATTTCCTTTTTTACCATAGCCCTCTATGGGCTTCCAAATATCACTTTGCCAATTCCACAAGAACTGTCTTAGCGAAAGGCTTCTTGAGGGGTAAGCTGTAACTCTGTGAGATGATTTCACAGAACACAAAGAAGTTTCTCAGAAAGCTTCTTTCTCTTTGTTATCGGAGGATATTCCCTTTGACCCTGTAGTCTTCAAATGGATCAGAAATATCTGTTCTCAGATTCAACAGAAATAAGGCTAGCAAAGAGATCCACGAAATACAGATGTAACTCTGTGAGTGGGAGTCACAGAACACTAAGCGGTTTCTACGAAAGCTTCTTTCCAGATTTCATCTGAGGATATTTCCTTTTTCACCATAGCCCTCTATGGGCTTCCAAATATCACTTTGCCAAATCCACTAGAACTGTCTTAGCGAAAGGCTTCTTGAGGGGGAACCTGTAACTCTGTGAGATGATTTCACAAAACACAAAGAAGTTTCCCAGAAAACTTCTTTCTCTTTGTTATCGGAGGATATTTCCTTTGGCCCTATAGTCTTCAAAGGGATTCGAAATATCTGTTCTCAGATTCCACAGAAATAAGGCTAGCAAAGAGATCCACGAAATACAGATGTAACTCTGTGAGTGGAAGTCACAGAACACTAAGCGGTTTCTCAGAAAGCTTCTCTCCAGATTTCATCCGAGGATATTTCCTTTTTCACCATAGCCCTCTATGGGCTTCCAAATATCACTTTGCCAATTCCACAAGAACTGTCTTAGTGAACGGCTTCTTGAGGGGAAAGCTGTAACTCTGTGAGATGATTTCACAGAACACAAAGAAGTTTCTCAGAAAGCTTCTTTCTCTTGGTATCGGAGGATAATTCCTTTGGCCCTGTAGTCTTCAAAGGGATCCGAAATATCTGTTCTCAGATTCCACAGAAATAAGGCTAGCAAAGAGATCCACGAAATACAGATGTAACTCTGTGAGATGAATTAACTGAATACTAAGAAGTTTCTCAGAAAGCTTCTTTCCAGATTTCATCTGAGGATATTTCCTTTTTTACCATAGCCCTCTATGGGCTTCCAAATATCACTTTGCCAATTCCACAAGAACTGTCTTAGCGAAAGGCTTCCTGAGGGGATAGCTGTAACTCTGTGAGATGATTTCACAGATCACAAAGAAGTTTCTCAGAAAGCTTCTTTCTCTTTGTTATCGGAGGATATTTCCTTTGGCCGTATAGCCTTAAAAGGGATCCGAAATATCTGTTTTAAGATTCCACAGAAATAAGGCTAGCAAAGAGATGCACGAAATACGGATGTAACTCAGTGAGATGAAGTCAAAGAACACTAAGCAGTTTCTCAGAAGGCTTCTTTCCAGTTTTCATCTGAGGATATTTCCTTTCTCACCATAGCCCTCTATGGGCTTCCAAATATCACTTTGCCAATTCCACAAGAACTGTCTTAGCGAAAGGCTTCTTGAGGGGAAAGCTGTATCTCTGTGAGATGATTTCACAGAACACAAAGAAGTTTCTCAGAAATCTTCTTTCCCCTTGTGATGGGAGGATATTCCCTTTGGCCCTATAGTCTTCAAAGGGATGCGAAATATCTGTTCTCAGATTCCACAGAAATAAGGCTAGCAAAGAGATCCACGAAATACAGATGTAACTCTGTGAGATGAATTAACAGAACACTAAGCAATTTCTCAGAAAGCTTCTTTCCAGATTTCATCTGAGGATATTTCCTTTTTCACCGTAGCCGTGTATGGGCTTCCAAATATCACTTTGCCAATTCCACAGAAAATGTCTTAGTGAAAGGCTTCTGGAGTGGAAAGTTGTAACTCTGTGAGATGATTTCACATAACACAAAGGAGTTTCTCAGAAAGCTTCTTTCTCTTCGTAATCGGAGGATATTTCCTTTGGCCCTAAAGTCTTCAAGGGGATCCGAAATATCTGTTCTCAGATTCCACAGAAATAAGGCTGGCAAATAGATCCACGAAATACAAGTGAAATTCTGTGAGATAAATTAACAGAACACTAAGCAGTTTCTCAGAAAGCTTGTTTCCAGATATCATCTGAGGATATTTCCTTTTTCACCATAGCCCTCTATGGACTTCCAAGTATCACTTTGCCAATTCCACAAGAACTGTCTTAGCGAAAGGCTTCTTGAGGGGAAAGCTGTAATTCTGTGAGATGATTTCACAGAACACAAAGAAGTTTCTCAGAAAGCTTCTTTCTCTTTGTTATCGGAGGATATTTCCTTTGGCCCTATAGTCTTCAAAGGGATCCGAAATATCTGTTCTCAGATTCCACAGAAATAAGGCTAGCAAAGAGATCGATGAAATACAGGTGTAAATCTGTGAGATGAATTAACAGAACACTAAGCTGTTTCTCAGAAAGCTTCTTTCCAGATTTCATCTGAGGATATTTTCTTTTTCACCATATCCCTCTATGGGCTTCCAAATATCACTTTGACAATTGCACAAGAACTGTCTTAGCGAAAGGCTTCTTGACAGGAAAGCTGTAACTCTCTGAGATGATTTCACAGAACACAAAGAAGATTCTCAGAAAGATTCTTTCTCTTTGTTTTCGGAGGATATTTCCTTTGGCCCTATAGTCTTTAAAGGGATCCGAAATATCTGTTCTCAGAATCCACAGAAATAAGGCTAGCAAAGAGATCCACGAAATAGAGATGTAACTCTGTGAGTGGAAGTCACAGAACACTAAGCGGTTTCTCAAAAAGCCTCTTTCCTGATTTCATCGGAGTATATTTCCTTTTTCACCATAGCGCTCTATGGGCTTCCAAATATTACTTTGCCATTTCCACAAGAACTGTCTTAGCGAAAGGCTTCTTGAGGGGAAAGTTGTAACTCTGTGAGATGATTTCACATAACACAAAGGAATTTCTCAGAAAGCTTCTTTCTCTTTGTTATCGGAGGATATTTCCTTTGGCCATATAGCCTTAAAAGGGATCAGAAATATCTCTTCTAAGATTCCACAGAAATAAGGCTAGCAAACAGATCCACGAAATACAGATGTAACTCTGTGAGACGAATTAACAGTACACTAAACAGTTTCTCAGAAAGCTTCTTTCCACATTTCATCTGAGGATATTTCCTTTCTCACCATAGCCCTCTATGGGCTTCCAAATATCACTTTGCCAATTCCACAAGAACTGTCTTAGCGAAAGGCTTCTTGAGGGGAAAGCTGTATCTCTGTGAGATGATTTCACAGAACACAAAGAAGTTTCTCAGAAATCTTCTTTCCCCTTGTGATGGGAGGATATTCCCTTTGGCCCTATAGTCTTCAAAGGGATGCGAAATATCTGTTCTCAGATTCCACAGAAATAAGGCTAGCAAAGAGATCCACGAAATACAGATGTAACTCTGTGAGATGAATTAACAGAACACTAAGCAATTTCTCAGAAAGCTTCTTTCCAGATTTCATCTGAGGATATTTCCTTTTTCACCGTAGCCGTGTATGGGCTTCCAAATATCACTTTGCCAATTCCACAGAAAATGTCTTAGTGAAAGGCTTCTGGAGTGGAAAGTTGTAACTCTGTGAGATGATTTCACATAACACAAAGGAGTTTCTCAGAAAGCTTCTTTCTCTTCGTAATCGGAGGATATTTCCTTTGGCCCTAAAGTCTTCAAGGGGATCCGAAATATCTGTTCTCAGATTCCACAGAAATAAGGCTGGCAAATAGATCCACGAAATACAAGTGAAATTCTGTGAGATAAATTAACAGAACACTAAGCAGTTTCTCAGAAAGCTTCTTTCCAGATATCATCTGAGGATATTTCCTTTTTCACCATAGCCCTCTATGGACTTCCAAGTATCACTTTGCCAATTCCACAAGAACTGTCTTAGCGAAAGGCTTCTTGAGGGGAAAGCTGTAATTCTGTGAGATGATTTCACAGAACACAAAGAAGTTTCTCAGAAAGCTTCTTTCTCTTTGTTATCGGAGGATATTTCCTTTGGCCCTATAGTCTTCAAAGGGATCCGAAATATCTGTTCTCAGATTCCACAGAAATAAGGCTAGCAAAGAGATCGATGAAATACAGGTGTAAATCTGTGAGATGAATTAACAGAACACTAAGCTGTTTCTCAGAAAGCTTCTTTCCAGATTTCATCTGAGGATATTTCCTTTTTCACCGTATCCCTCTATGGGCTTCCAAATATCACTTTGACAATTGCACAAGAACTGTCTTAGCGAAAGACTTCTTGATGGGAAAGCTGTAACTCTCTAAGATGATTTCACAGAACACAAAGAAGATTCTCAGAAAGCTTCTTTCTCTTTGTTTTCGGAGGATATTTCCTTTGGCCCTATAGTCTTTAAAGGGATCCGAAATATCTGTTCTCAGAATCCACAGAAATAAGGCTAGCAAAGAGATCCACGAAATAGAGATGTAACTCTGTGAGTGGAAGTCACAGAACACTAAGCGGTTTCTCAAAAAGCCTCTTTCCTGATTTCATCGGAGGATATTTCCTTTTTCACCATAGCGCTCTATGGGCTTCCAAATATTACTTTGCCATTTCCACAAGAACTGTCTTAGCGAAAGGCTTCTTGAGGGGAAAGTTGTAACTCTGTGAGATGATTTCACATAACACAAAGGAGTTTCCCAGAAAGCTTCTTTCTCTTTGTTATCGGAGGATATTTCCTTTGGCCATATAGCCTTAAAAGGGATCAGAAATATCTCTTCTAAGATTCCACAGAAATAAGGCTAGCAAAGAGATCCACGAAATACAGATGTAACTCTGTGAGACGAATTAACAGTACACTAAACAGTTTCTCAGAAAGCTTCTTTCCACATTTCATCTGAGGATATTTCCTTTTTCACCATAGCCCTCTATGGGCTTCCAATTATCACTTTGCCAATTCCACAAGAACTGTCTTAGCGAAAGGCTTCTAGAGGGGAAGCTGTAACTCTGTGAGATGATTTCACAGAACACAAAAAAGTTTCTCAGAAAGCTTCTTTCTCTTTGTAATCGGAGGATATTTCCTTTGGCCCTATAGTCTTCAAAGGGATCCGAAATATCTGTTCTCAGATTCCACAGAAATAAGGCTAGCAAAGAGATCCACGAAATACAGATGTAACTCTGTGAGTGGAAGTCACAGAAACTAAGTAGTTTCTCAGAAAGCTTCTTTCCAGATTTCATCTGAGGATATTTCCTTTATCACCATAGCCCTCTAAGGGCTTCCAAATATCACTTTACCAATTCCACAAGAACTGTCTTACCGAAAGGCTTCTTGAGGGGAAAGCTGTAACTCTGTGAGATGATTTCACACAACACAAAGAAGTTTCTCAGAAAGCTTCTTTCTCTTTGTTATCGGAGGATATTTCCTTTGGCCCTATAGTCTTCAAAGGGATCCGAAATATCTGTTCTCAGATTCCACAGAAATAAGGCTAGCAAAGAGATCCACGAAATACAGATGTAACTCTGTGAGTGGAAGTCACAGAACACTAAGCGGTTCTCAGAAAGCTTCTTTCCAGATTTCATCTGAGGATATTTCCTTTTTCACCGTAGCCCTCTATGGGCTTCCAAATATCACTTTGCCAATTCCACAAGAACTGTCTTAGCGAAAGGCTTCTTGATTGGAAAGCTGTAACTCTGTGAGATGATTTCACAGAACACAAAAAAGTTTCTCAGAAAGCTTCTTTCTCTTTGTTATCGGAGGATATTTCTTTTGGCCCTAGAGTCTTCAAAGGGATCCGAAATATCTGTTCTAAGTTTCCACAGAAATAAGGCTAGCACAGAGATCCACGAAATATAGATGTAACTCTGTGAGATGAATTAACTGAACACTAAGCGGTTTCTCAGAAAGCTTCTTTCCAGATTTCATCTGAGGATATTTCCTTTTTCACCATAGCCCTCTAGGGGCTTCCAAATATCACTTTGCCAATTCCACAAGAACTGTCTTATCGAAAGGTTTCTTGAGGGGAAAGCTGTAACTCTGTGAGATGATTTCACAGAACACAAAGGAGTTTCTCAGAAAGCTTCTTTCTCTTTGTTATCGGAGGTTATTTCCTTTAGCCCTATAGTCTTAAAAGGGATCCGAAATATCTGTTCTCAGATTCCACAGAAATAAGTCTAGCAAAGAGATACACGAAATACAGATTTAACTCTGTGAGTAGAAGTCAAAGAACACTAAGCTGTTTCTCAGAATGCTTCTTTCCAGTTTTCATCTGAGGATATTTCCTTTCTCATCGTAGCCCTCTATGGGCTTCCAAATATCACTTTGCTAATTCCTCAAAAACTGTCTTAGCGAAAGGTTTCTTGAGGGGAAACCTGTAACTCTGTGAGATGAATTCACAGAACACAAAGAAGTTTCTCAGAAAGCTTCTTTCTCTTTGTTATCAGAAGATATTTCCTTTGGCCCTATAGTCTTCAAAGGGATCCGAAATATATCTTCTCAGATTCCACAGAAATAAGGCTAGCAAAGAGATCCACGAAATACAGATGTAACTCTGTGAGTGGAAGTCACAGAACACTAAGCGGTTTCTCAGAAAGCTTCTTTCCAGATTTCATCTGAGGATATTTCCTTTTTCACCATAGCCCTCTATGGGCTTCCAAATATCACTTTGCCAGTTCCAGAAGAACTGTCTTAGCGAAAGGCTTCTTGAGGGGAAAGCTGTAACTCTGTGAGATGATTTCACAGAACACAAAGAAGTTTCTCAGAAAGCTTCTTTCTCTTTGTTATCGGAGGATATTTCCTTTGGCCCTATAGTCTTCAAAGGGATCCGAAATATCTGTTCTCAGATTCCACAGAAATAAGGCTGGCAAAGAGATCCACGAAATACAGGTGTAACTCTTTGACATGAATTAACAGACACTAAGCTGTTTCTCAGAAAGCTTCTTTCCAGATTTCATCTGAGGATATTTCCTTTTTCACCATAGCCCTCTATGGGCTTCCAAATATCACTTTGCCAATTCCACAAGAACTGTCTTAGCGAAAGGCTTCTTTAGGGGAAAGCTGTAACTCTGTGAGATGATTTCACAGAACACAAAGTAGTTTCTCAGAAAGCTTCTTTCTCTTTGTTATCGGAGGATATTTCCTTTGGCCCTATAGTCTTCAAGGGGAAACGAAATATCTGTTCTCAGATTCCACAGAAATAAGGCTGGCAAAGAGATCCACGAAATACAGATGTAACTCTGTGAGATGAATTAACAGAACCCTAAGGTATTTCTCAGAAAGCTTCTTTCCAGATTTCATCTGAGGATATTTCCTTTTTCACCATAGCCCTCTATGGGCTTCCAAATATCACTTTGACAATTCCACAAGAAGTGTCTTAGCGAAAGGCTTCTTGAGAGGAAAGGTGTATCTCTGTGAGGTGATTTCACAGAACACAAAGAAGTTTCTCAGAAAGGTTCTTTCTCTTTCTTATCGGAGGATATTTCCTTTGGCCCTATAATCTTCAAAGGGATTCGAAATATCTGTTCTCAGAATTCCACAGAAATAAGGCTAGCAAAGAGATCCACGAAATACAGATGTAACTCTCTGAGTGGAAGTCACAGAACACTAAGCGGTTTCTCAAAAAGCTTCTTTCCAGATTTCATCGGAGTATATTTCCTTTTTCACCTTAGCGCTCTATGGGCTTCCAAATATTACTTTGCCATTTCCACAAGAACTGTCTTAGCGAAAGGCTTCTTGAGGGGAAAGTTGTAACTCTGTGAGATGATTTCACATAACACAAAGGAGTTTCTCAGAAAGCTTCTTTCTCTTTCTTATCGGAGGATATTTCCTTTGGCCATATAGCCTTAAAAGGGATCAGAAATATCTCTTCTAAGATTCCACAGAAATAAGGCTAGCAAAGAGATCCACGAAATACAGATGTAACTCTGTGAGATGAATTAACAGAACACTAAACAGTTTCTCAGAAAGCTTCTTTCCACATTTCATCTGAGGATATTTCCTTTTTCACCATAGCCCTTTATGGGCTTCCAATTATCACTTTGCCAATTCCACAAGAACTGTCTTAGCGAAAGGCTTCTTGAGGGGAAAGCTGTAACTCTGTGAGATGATTTCACAGAACACAAAGAAGTTTCTCAGAAAGCTTCTTTCTCTTTGTTATCGGAGGATATTCCCTTTGACCCTGTAGTCTTCAAATGGATCAGAAATATCTGTTCTCAGATTCCACAGAAATAATGCTAGCAAAGAGATCCACGAAATACTGATGTAACTCTGTGAGATGAATTAACAGAACACTAAGCTGTTTCTCAGAAAGCTTCTTTCCAGATTTCATCTGAGGATATTTCCATTTTCACCATAGCCCTCTATGGGCTTCCAAATATCACTTTGCCAATTCCACAAGAACTGTCTTAGCGAAAGGCTTCTTGAGGGTAAAGCTGTAACTCTGTGAGATGATTTCACAGAACACAAAGAAGTTTCTCAGAAAGCTTCTTTCTCTTTGTTATGAGGATATTTCCTTTGGCCCTATAGTCTTCAAAGAGATCCGAAATATCTGTTCTCAGATTCCACAGAAATAAGGCTAGCAAAGAGATCCACGAAATACAGATGTAACTCTGTGAGATGAATTAACAGAACACTAAGCAGTTTCTCAGAAAGCTTCTTTCCAGATTTCATCTGAGGATATTTCCTTTATCACCATAGCCCTCTATGGGCTTCCAAATATCACTTTGCCAATTCCACAAGAACTGTCTTAGCGAAAGGCTTCTTGAGGGGATAGCTGTAACTCTGAGAGATGATTTCACAGAACACAAAGAAGTTTCTCAGAAAGCTTCTTTCTGTTTGTTATCGGAGGATATTTCCTTTGGCCCTATAGTCTTCAAAGGGATCCGAAATATCTCTTCTCAGATTCCACAGAAATAAAGCTAGCAAAGAGATCCACGAAATACAGATGTAACTCTGTGAGTGGAAGTCACAGAACACTAAGCGGTTTCTCAGAAAGCATTTTTCCAGATTTCATCTGAGGATATTTCCTTTTCCACCATAGCCCTCAAAGGGCTTCCAAATATCACTTTGCCAATTCCACAAGAACTGTCTTAGCGAAAGCCTTCTTGAGGGGAAAGTTGTAACTCTGTGAGATGATTTCACAGAACACAAAGAAGTTTCTCAGAAAGCTTCTTTCTCTTTGTTATCGGAGGATATTTCCTTTGGCACTATAGTTTTAAAAGGGATCCGAAATATCTGTTCTCAGATTCCACAGAAATAAGGCTAGCAAAGAGATCCACGAAATACAGATGTAACTCTGTGAGTGGAAGTCACAGAACACTAAGCGGTTTCTCAGAAAGCTTCTTTCCAGATTTCATCTGAGGATATTTCCTTTTTCACCATAGCTCTCTATGGGCTTCCAAATATCACTTTGCCAATTCCACAAGAACTGTCTTAGCGAAAGACTTCTTGAGGGGAAAGCTGTATCTCTGTGAGATGATTTCACAGAACACAAAGAAGTTTCTCAGAAATCTTCTTTCTCTTTGTGATGGGAGGATATTTCCTTTGGCCCTATAGTATTCAAAGGGATCCGAAATATCTGTTCTCAGATTCCACAGAAATAAGGCTAGAAAAGAGATCCACGAAATACAGATGTAACTCTGTGATTGGAAGTCACAGAACACTAAGCGGTTTCTCAGAAAGCTTCTTTCCAGATTTCATCTGAGGATATTTCCTTTTCCACCATAGCCCTCCATGGGCTTCCAATTATCACTTTGCCAATTCCACAAGAACTGTCTTAGCGAAAGGCTGCTTGAGGGGAAAGTTGTAACTCTGTGAGATGATTTCACAGAACACAAAGGAGTTTCTCAGAAAGCTTCTTTCTCTTTGTTATCGGAGGATATTTCCTTTGGCCGTATAGCCTTAAAAGGGATCCGAAATATCTGTTTTAAGATTCCACAGAAATAAGACTAGCAAAGAGATGCAGGAAATACATATGTAACTCTGTGAGTTGAAGTCAAAGAACACTAAGCAGTTTCTCAGAAAGCTTCTTTCCAGTTTTCATCTGAGGATATTTCCTTTCTCACCATAGCCCTCTATGGGCTTCCAAATATCACTTTGCCAATTCCACAAGAACTGTCTTAGCGAAAGGCTTCTTGAGGTGATAGCTGTAACTCTGTGAGATGATTTCACAGAACACAAAGGAGTTTCTCACAAAGCTTCTTTCTCTTTGTTATCGGAGGATATTTCCTTTGGCCCTAAAGTCTTCAAAGGGATCCGAAATATCTGTTCTCAGATTCCACAGAAATAAGGCTAGCAAAGAGATCCACGAAATACCTATGTAACTCTGCAGTGGAAGTCACAGAACACTAAGCGGTTTCTCAGAAAGCTTCTTACCACATTTCATCTGAGGATATTTCCATTTTCACCATAGCCCTCTAAGGGCTCCAAAATATCACTTTGCCAATTCCACAAGAACTGTCTTAGCGAAAGGCTTCTTGAGAGGAAAGCTGTAACTCTGTGAGATGATTTCACAGAACACAAAGAAGTTTCTCAGAAAGCTTCTTTCTCTTTGTTATAGGAGGATATTTCCTTTGGCCCTATAGTCTTCAAGGGGATGCGAAATATCTCTTCTCAGATTCCACAGAAATAAGGCTGGCAAGAGATCCACGAAATACAGATGTAACACTGTGAGATGAATTAACAGAACACTAAGCTATTTCTCAGAAAGTTTCTTTCCAGATTTCATCTGAGGATATTTCCTTTTTCACCATAGCCCTCTATGGGCTTCCAAATATCACTTTGCCAATTCCACAAGAACTGTCTTAGCGAAAGGCTTCTTGAGGTGAAAGATGTATCTCTGTGAGATGATTTCACAGAACACAAAGAAGTTTCTCAGAAAGGTTCTTTCTCTTTGTTATCGGAGGATATTTCCTTTGGCCCTGTAGTCTTCAAAGGGATCTGAAATATCTGTTCTCAGAATTCCACAGAAATAAGGCTAGCAAAGAGATCCACGAAATACAGATGTAACTCTGTGAGTGGAAGTCTCAGAACACTAAGCGGTTTCTCAGAAAATTTCTTTCCAGATTTCATCTGAGGATATTTCCTTTTTCACCATAGCCCTCTATGGGCTTCCAAATATCACTTTACCAAATCCACAAGAACTGTCTTAGCGAAAGGCTTCTTTAGGGGAAACCAGTAACTCTGTGAGATGATTTCACAGAACACAAAGAAGTTTCTCAGAAAGCTTCTTTCACTTTGTTATCGGTGGATATTTCCTTTGGCCCTATAGTCTTCAAAGGGATCCGAAATATCTGTTCTCAGATTCCACAGAAATAAGGCTAGCAAAGAGATCCACGAAATACAGATGTAACTCTGTGAGTGGAAGTCACAGAACACTAAGCGGTTTCTCAGAAAGCTTCTTTTCAGATTTCATCTGAGGATATTTTCTTTTCCACCATAGCCCTCTATGGGCTTCCAAATATCACTTTGCCAATTCCACAAGAACTGTCTTAGCGAAAGCCTTCTTGAGGGGAAAGTTGTAACTCTGTGAGATGATTTCACAGAACACAAAGAAGTTTCTCAGAAAGCTTCTTTCTCTTTGTTATCGGAGGATATTTCCTTTGGCACTATAGTTTTAAAAGGGATCCGAAATATCTGTTCTCAGATTCCACAGAAATAAGGCTAGCAAAGAGATCCACGAAATACAGATGTAACTCTGTGAGATGAATTAACAGAACACTAAGCTGTTTCTCAGAAAGCTTCTTTCCAGATTTCATCTGAGGATATTTCCTTTTTCACCATAGCCCTCTATGGGCTTCCAAATATCACTTTGCCAATTCCACAAGAACTGTCTTAGCGAAAGGCTTCTTGAGGGGAAAGCTGTAACTCTGTGAGATGATTTCACAGAACACAAAGAAGTTTCTCAGAAAGCTTCTTTCTCTTTGTTATGAGGATATTTCCTTTGGCCCTATAGTCTTCAAAGAGATCCGAAATATCTGTTCTCAGATTCCACAGAAATAAGTCTAGCAAAGAGATCCACGAAATACAGATGTAACTCTGTGAGATGAATTAACAGAACACTATGCAGTTTCTCAGAAAGCTTCTTTCCAGATTTCATCTGAGGATATTTCCTTTATCACCATAGCCCACTATGGGCTTCCAAATGTCACTTTGCTTGTTTTTTTTTTTTTTTTTTTTTTTTTTTTTTTTTGAGACGGAGTCTCGCTCTGTCGCCCAGGCTGGAGTGCAGTGGCGCGATCTCGGCTCACTGCAAGCTCCGCCTCCCGGGTTCACGCCATTCTCCTGACTCAGCCTCCCGAGTAGCTGGGACTACAGGCGCCCACAACCGCGCCCGGCTAATTCTTTGTATTTTTAGTAGAGACGGGGTTTCACCGTGGTCTCGATCTCCTGACCTTGTGATCCGCCCGCCTCGGCCTCCCAAAGTGCTGGGATTACAAGCGTGAGCCACCGCGCCCGGCCAAATATCACTTTGCCAATTCCACAAGAACTGTCTTAGCGAAAGGCTTCTTGAGGTGATAGGTGTAACTCTGTGAGATGATTTCACAGAACACAAAGAAGTTTCTCAGAAAGCTTCTTTCTCTTTGTTATCGGAGGATATTTCCTTTGGCCCTATAGTCTTCAAAGGGATCCGAAATATCTGTTCTCAGATTCCACAGAAATAAGGCTAGAAAAGAGATCCACGAAATACAGATGTAACTCTGTGAGTGGAAGTCACAGAACACTAAGCGGTTTCTCAGAAAGCTTCTTTCCAGATTTCATCTGAGGATATTTCCTTTTCCACCATAGCCCTCCATGGGCTTCCAATTATCACTTTGCCAATTCCACAAGAACTGTCTTAGCGAAAGGCTGCTTGAGGGGAAAGTTGTAACTCTGTGATATGATTTCACAGAACACAAAGGAGTTTCTCAGAAAGCTTCTTTCTCTTTGTTATCGGAGGATATTTCCTTTGGCCGTATAGCCTTAAAAGGGATCCGAAATATCTGTTTTAAGATTCCACAGAAATAAGACTAGCAAAGAGATGCACGAAATACATATGTAACTCTGTGAGTTGAAGTCAAAGAACACTAAGCAGTTTCTCAGAAAGCTTCTTTCCAGTTTTCATCTGAGGATATTTCCTTTCTCACCATAGCCCTCTAAGGGCTTCCAAATATCACTTTGCCAATTCCACAAGAACTGTCTTAGCGAAAGGCTTCTTGAGGGGATAGCTGTAACTCTGTGAGATGTTTTCACAGAACACAAAGAAGTTTCTCACAAAGCTTCTTTCTCTTTGTTATCGGAGGATATTTCCTTTGGCCCTATAGTCTTCAAAGGGATCCGAAATATCTGTTGTCAGATTCCACAGAAATAAGGCTAGCAAAGAGATCCACGAAATACATATGTAACTCTGCAGTGGAAGTCACAGAACACTAAGCGGTTTCTCAGAAAGCTTCTTTCCACATTTCATCTGAGGATATTTCCATTTTCACCATAGCCCTCTAAGGGCTCCCAAATATCACTTTGCCAATTCCACAACAACTGTCTTAGCGAAAGGCTTCTTGAGGGGAAAGCTGTAACTCTGTGAGATGATTTCACAGAACACAAAGAAGTTTCTCAGAAAGCTTCTTTCTCTTTGTTATCGGAGGATATTTCCTTTGGCCCTATAGTCTTCAAGGGGATGCGAAATATCTCTTCTCAGATTCCACAGAAATAAGGCTGGCAAAGAGATCCACGAAATACAGATGTAACACTGTGAGATGAATTAACAGAACACTAAGCTATTTCTCAGAAAGTTTCTTTCCAGATTTCATCTGAGGATATTTCCTTTTTCACCATAGCCCTCTATGGGCTTCCAAATATCACTTTGCCAATTCCACAAGAACTGTCTTAGCGAAAGGCTTCTTGAGGTGAAAGATGTATCTCTTTGAGATGATTTCACAGAACACAAAGAAGTTTCTCAGAAAGGTTCTTTCTCTTTGTTATCGGAGGATATTTCCTTTGGCCCTGTAGTCTTCAAAGGGATCTGAAATATCTGTTCTCAGAATTCCACAGAAATAAGGCTAGCAAAGAGATCCACGAAATACAGATGTAACTCTCTGAGTGGAAGTCTCAGAACACTAAGCGGTTTCTCAGAAAATTTCTTTCCAGATTTCATCTGAGGATATTTCCTTTTTCACCATAGCCCTCTATGGTCTTCCAAATATCACTTTGCCAAATCCACAAGAACTGTCTTAGCGAAAGGCTTCTTTAGGGGAAACCAGTAACTCTGTGAGATGATTTCACAGAACACAAAGAAGTATCTCAGAAAGCTTCTTTCACTTTGTTATCGGTGGATATTTCCTTTGGCCCTATAGTCTTCAAAGGGATCCGAAATATCTGTTCTCAGATTCCACAGAAATAAGGCTAGCAAAGAGATCCACGAAATACAGATGTAACTCTGTGAGTGGAAGTCACAGAACACTAAGCGTTTTCTCAGAAAGCTTCTTTTCAGATTTCATCTGAGGATATTTTCTTTTCCACCATAGCCCTCTATGGGCTTCCAAATATCACTTTGCCAATTCCACAAGAACTGTCTTAGCGAAAGGCTTCTTGAGGGGAAAGCTGTAACTCTGTGAGATGATTTCACAGAACACAAAGAAGTTTCTCAGAAATCTTCTTTCTCTTTGTTATGAGGATATTTCCTTTGGCCCTATAGTCTTCAAAGAGATCCGAAATATCTGTTCTCAGATTCCACAGAAATAAGGCTAGCAAAGAGATCCACGAAATGCAGATGTAACTCTGTGAGATGAATTAACAGAACACTAAGCAGTTTCTCAGAAAGCTTCTTTCCAGATTTCATCTGAGGATATTTCCTTTATCACCATAGCCCACTATGGGCTTCCAAATATCACTTTGCCAATTCCACAAGAACTGTCTTAGCGAAAGGCTTCTTGAGGGGATAGCTGTAACTCTGTGAGATGATTTCACAGAACACAAAGAAGTTTCTCAGAAAGCTTCTTTCTCTTTGTTATCGGAGGATATTTCCTTTGGCCCTATAGTCTTCAAAGGGATCCGAAATATCTGTTCTCAGATTCCACAGAAATAAGGCTAGCAAAGAGATCCACGAAATACAGATGTAACTCTGTGAGTGGAAGTCACAGAACACTAAGCGGTTTCTCAGAAAGCTTCTTTCCACATTTCATCTGAGGATATTTCCTTTTTCACCATAGCCCTCAAAGGGCTTCCAAATATCACTTTGCCAATTCCACAAGAACTGTCTTAGCGAAAGGATTCTTGAGGGGAAAGCTGTAACTCTGTGAGATGATTTCACAGAACACAAAGAAGTTTCTCAGAACGCTTCTTTCTCTTTGTTATCGGAGGATATTTCCTTTGGCCCTGTAGTCTTAAAAGGGATCCGAAATATCTGTTCTCAGATTCCACAGAAATAAGTCTAGCAAAGAGATCCACGAAATACAGATGTAACTCTGTGAGTGGAAGTCACAGAACACTAAGCGGTTTCTCAGAAAGCTTCTTTCCAGATTTCATCTGAGGATATTTCCTTTTCCGCCATAGCCCTCTAAGGGCTTCCAAATGTCACTTTGCCAATTCCAGAAGAACTGTCTTAGTGAAAGGCTGCTTGAGGGGAAAGTTGTAACTCTGTGATATAATTTCACAGAACACAAAGGAGTTTCTTAGAAAGCTTCTTTCTCTTTGTTATCGGAGGATATTTCCTTTGGCCGTATAGCCTTAAAAGGGATCCGAAATATCTGTTTTAAGATTCCACAGAAATAAGGCTAGCAAAGAGATGCACGAAATACAGATGTAACTCAGTGAGTTGAAGTCAAAGAACTCTAAGCAGTTTCTCAGAAAGCTTCTTTCCAGTTTTCATCTGAGGATATTTCCTTTCTCACCATAGCCCTCTATGGGCTTCCAAATATCACTTTGCCAATTCCGCAAGAACTGTCTTAGCGAAAGGCTTATTGAGGGGAAAGCTGTAAATCTGTGAGATGATTTCAGAGAACACAAAGAAGTTTCTCAGAAAGCTTCTTTCTCTTTGTTATCGGAGGATATTTCCTTTGGCCCTATAGTCTTCAAAGGGATCCGAAATATCTGTTCTCAGATTCCACAGAAATAAGGCTAGCAAAGAGATCCACGAAATACAGATGTAACTCTGTGAGATGAATTAATAGGACACTAAGCAGTTTCTCAGAAAGCTTTTTTCCAGATTTCATCTGAGGATATTTCCTTTTTCACCATAGCCCTCTATGGGCTTCCAAATATCACTTTGCCAATTTCACAAGAACTGTCTTAGAGAAAGGCTTCTTGAGGGGAAATCTGTGACTCTGTGAGATGATTTCACAGAACACAAAGAAGTTTCTCACAAAGCTTCTTTCTCTTTGTTATCGGAGGATATTTCCTTTGGCCCTATAGTCTTCAAGGGGATGCGAAATATCTGTTCTCAGATTCCACAGAAATAAGGCTGGCAAAGAGATCCACGAAATACAGATGTAACTCTGTGAGTTGAATTAACAGAACACTAAGCTATTTCTCGGAAAGCTTCTTTCCAGATTTCATCTGAGGATATTTCCTTTTTCACCATAGCCCTCTATGGGCTTCCAAATATCACTTTGCCAATTCCACAAGAACTGTCTTAGCGAAAGGCTTCTTGAGGGGAAAGCTGTAACTCTGTGAGATGATTTCACAGAACACAAAGAAGTTTCTCAGAAAGCTTCTTTCTCTTTTTTATCGGAGGATATTTCCTTTCGCCCTATAGTCTTCAAATGGATCCGAAATATCTGTTCTCAGATTCCACAGAAATAAGGCTAGCAAAGAGATCTACGAAATACAGATGTAACTCTGTGAGATGAATTAACAGAACACTAAGCGGTTTCTCAGAAAGCTTCTTTCCAGATTTCATCTGAGGATATTTCCTTTTTTACCATAGCTCTCTATGGGCTTCCAAATATCAATTTGCCAATTCCACAAGAACTGTCTTAGCGAAAGGTTTTTGAGGGGATAGCTGTAACTCTGTGAGACGATTTCACAGAACACAAAGAAGTTTCTCGGAAAGCTTCTTTCTCTTTGTTATAGCAGGATATTTCCTTTGGCCCTATAGTCTTCAAATGGATACGAAATATCTGTTCTCAGATTCCACAGAAATAAAGCTAGCAAAGAGATCCACGAAATACAGATGTAACTCTGTTGGTGGAAGTCACAGAACACTAAGCGGTTTCTCAGAAAGCTTCTTTCCAGATTTCATCTGAGGATATTTCCTTTTTCACCATAGCTCTCTATGGGCTTCCAAATATCACTTTGCCAATTCCACAAGAACTGTCTTAGCGAAAGACTTCTTGAGGGGAAAGCTGTATCTCTGTGAGATGATTTCACAGAACACAAAGAAGTTTCTCAGAAATCTTCTTTCTCTTTGTGATGGGAGGATATTTCCTTTGGCCCTAGAGTCTTCAAAGGGATCCGAAATATCTGTTCTCAGATTCCACAGAAATAAGGCTAGAAAAGAGATCCACGAAATACAGATGTAACTCTGTGAGTGGAAGTCTCAGAACACTAAGCGGTTTCTCAGAAAGCTTCTTTTCAGATTTCATCTGAGGATATTTCCTTTTCCACCATAGCCCTCTATGGGCTTCCAAATATCACTTTGCCAATTCCACAAGAACTGTCTTAGCGAAAGCCTTCTTGAGGAGAAAGTTGTAACTCTGTGAGATGATTTCACAGAACACAAAGAAGTTTCTCAGAAAGCTTCTTTCTCTTTGTTATCGCAGGATATTTCCTTTGGCCCTATAGTCTTCAAATGGATCCGAAATATCTGTTCTCAGAATTCCACAGAAATAAGGCTAGCAAAGAGATCCACGAAATACAGATGTAACTCTGTGAGATGAATTAACAGAACACTAAGCAGTTTCTCAGAAAGCTTCTTTCCAGATTTCATCTGAGGATATTTCCTTTTTTACCATAGCCCTCTATGGGCTTCCAAATATCACTCTGCCAATTTCACAAGAACTGTCTTAGCGAAAGCCTTCTTGAGGGGATAGCTGTAACTCTGTGAGACGATTTCACAGAACACAAAGAAGTTTCTCAGAAATCTTCTTTCTCTTTGTGACGGGAGGATATTTCCTTTGGCCCTAGAGTCTTCAAAGGGATCCGAAATATCTGTTCTCAGATTCCACAGAAATAAGGCTAGAAAAGAGATCCACGAAATACAGATGTAACTCTGTGAGTGGAAGTCACAGAACACTAAGCGGTTTCTCAGAAAGCTTCTTTCCAGATTTCATCTGAGGATATTTCCTTTTCCACCATAGCCCTCCATGGGCTTCCAAATATCACTTTGCCAATTCCACAAGAACTGTCTTAGCGAAAGCCTTCTTGAGGAGAAAGTTGTAACTCTGTGAGATGATTTCCGAGAACACAAAGAAGTTTCTCAGAAAGCTTCTTTCTCTTTGTTATCGGAGGATATTTCCTTTGGCCCTATAGTCTTCAAGGGGATGCGAAATATCTCTTCTCAGATTCCACGGAAATACGGCTGGCAAAGAGATCCACGAAATACAGATGTAACACTGTGAGATGAATTAACAGAACACTAAGGTATTTCTCAGAAAGTTTCTTCCCAGATTTCATCTGAGGATATTTCCTTTTTAACCATAGCCTTCTATGGGCTTCCAAATATCACTTTGCCAATTCCACAAAAACTGTCTTAGCGGAAGGCTTCTTGAGGTGAAAGATGTATCTCTGTGAGATGATTTCACAGAACACAAAGAAGTTTCTCAGAAAGCTTCTTTCTCTTTGTTATCGGAGGATATTTCCTTTGGCCCTGTAGTCTTCAAAGGGATCCGAAATATCTGTTCTCAGAATTCCACAGAAATAAGGCTAGCAAAGAAATCCACGAAATACAGATGTAACTCTGTGAGTGGAAGTCACAGAACACTAAGCGGTTTCTCAGAAAGCTTCTTTCCAGATTTCATCTGAGGATATTTCCTTTTCCGCCATAGCCCTCTAAGGGCTTCCAAATATCACTTTGCCAATTCCACAAGAACTGTCTTAACGAAAGGCTGCTTGAGGGGAAAGCTGTACCTCTGTGAGATGATTTCACAGAACACAAAGGAGTTTCTCAGAAAGCTTCTTTCTCTTTGTTATCGGAGGATATTTCCTTTGGCCGTATAGCCTGAAAAGGGATCCGAAATATCTGTTTTAAGATTCCACAGAAATAAGGCTAGCAAAGAGATGCACGAAATACAGATGTAAGTCAGTGAGTTGAAGTCAAAGAACACTAATCAGTTTCTCAGAAAGCTTCTTTCCAGTTTTCATCTGAGGATATTTCCTTTCTCACCATAGCCCTCTATGGGCTTCCAAATATCACTTTGCCAATTCCGCAAGAACTGTCTTAGCGAAAGGCTTATTGAGGGGAAATCTGTGACTCTGTGAGATGATTTCACAGAACACAAAGAAGTTTCTCAGAAATCTTCTTTCTCTTTGTTATCGGAGGATATTTCCTTTGGCCCTATAGTCTTCAAGGGGATGCGAAATATCTGTTCTCAGATTCCACAGAAATAAGGCTGGCAAAGAGATCCACGAAATACAGATGTAACTCTGTGAGATGAATTAACAGAACACTAAGCTATTTCTCGGAAAGCTTCTTTCCAGATTTCATCTGAGGATATTCCCTTTTTCAACATAGCCCTCTATGGGCTTCCAAATATCACTTTGCCAATTCCACAAGAACTGTCTTAGCGAAAGGCTTCATGAGGGGAAAGCTGTAACTCGGTGAGGTGATTTCAAGAACACAAAGAAGTTTCTCAGAAAGCTTCTTTCTCTTTGTTATCGGAGGATATTTCCTTTGGCACTATATTCTTCAAAGGCATCCGAAATATCTGTTCTCAGATTCCACAGAAATAAGGCTAGCAAAGAGATCCACGAAATACAGATGTAACTCTGTGATATGAATTAACAGAACACTAAGCAGTTTCTCAGAAAGCTTCCTTCCAGATTTCATCTGAGGATATTTCCTTTTTCACCATAGGACTCTATGGGCTTCCAAATATCACTTTTCCAATTCCACAAGAACTGGCTTAGCGAAAGATTTCTTGAGGGGAAAGCTGTAACTCTGTGAGATGACTTCACAGAACACAAAGAAGTTTCTCAGAAAGCTTCTTTCTCTTTGGTATCGGAGGATATTTCCTTTGGCCCTATAGTCTTAAAGGGATCCGAAATATCTGTTGTCAGATTACACAGAAATAAGGCTAGCAAAGAGATCCACGAAATACAGATGTAACTCTGTGAGTGGAAGTCACAGAACACTAAGCGGTTTCTCAGAAAGCTTCTTTCCAGATTTCATCTGAGGATATTTCCTTTTTCACCATAGCTCTCTATGGGCTTCCAAATATCACTTTGCCAATTCCACAAGAACTGTCTTAGCGAAAGACTTCTTGAGGGGAAAGCTGTATCTCTGTGAGATGATTTCACAGAACACAAAGAAGTTTCTCAGAAATCTTCTTTCTCCTTGTGATGGGAGGATATTTCCTTTGGCCCTATAGTCTTCAAAGGGATCCGAAATATCTGTTCTCAGATTCCACAGAAATAAGGCTAGAAAAGAGATCCACGAAATACAGATGTAACTCTGTGAGTGGAAGTCACAGAACACTAAGCGGTTTCTCAGAAAGCTTCTTTCCAGATTTCATCTGAGGATATTTCCTTTTCCACCATAGCCCTCCATCGGCTTCCAAATATCACTTTGCCAATTCCACAAGAACTGTCTTAGCGAAAGGCTGCTTCAGGGGAAAGTGGTAACTCTGTGAGATGATTTCACAGAACACAAAGGAGTTTCTCAGAAAGCTTCTTTCTCTTTGTTATCGGAGGATATTTCCTTTGGCCGTATAGCCTTAAAAGGGATCCGAAATATCTGTTTTAAGATTCCACAGAAATAAGGCTAGCAAAGAGATGCACGAAATACATATGTAACTCTGTGAGTTGAAGTCAAAGAACACTAAGCAGTTTCTCAGAAAGCTTCTTTCCAGTTTTCATCTGAGGATATTTCTTTTCTCACCATAGCCCTCTATGGGGTTCCAAATATCACTTTGCCAATTCCGCAAGAAGTGTCTTAGCGAAAGGCTTATTGAGGGGAAAGCTGTAACTCGGTGAGATGATTTCAGAGAACACAAAGAAGTTTCTCAGAAAGCTTCTTTCTCTTTGTTATCGGAGGATATTTCCTTTGGCCCTATAGTCTTCAAAGGGATCCGAAATATCTATTCTCAGATTCCACAGAAATAAGGCTAGCAAAGAGATCCACGAAATACAGATGTAACTCTGTGAGTGGAAGTCACAGAACACTAAGCGGTTTCTCAGAAAGCTTCTTTCCAGATTTCATCTGAGGATATTTCCTTTTTCACCATAGCTCTCTATGGGCTTCCAAATATCACTTTGCCAATTCCACAAGAACTGTCTTAGCGAAAGACTTCTTGAGGGGAAAGCTGTATCTCTGTGAGATGATTTCACAGAACACAAAGAAGTTTCTCAGAAATCTTCTTTCTCTTTGTGATGGGAGGATATTTCCTTTTGCCCTATAGTATTCAAAGGGATCCGAAATATCTGTTCTCAGATTCCACAGAAATAAGGCTAGAAAAGAGATCCACGAAATACAGATGTAACTCTGTGAGTGGAAGTCACAGAACACTAAGCGGTTTCTCAGAAAGCTTCTTTCCAGATTTCATCTGAGGATATTTCCTTTTCCACCATAGCCCTCCATGGGCTTCCAATTATCACTTTGCCAATTCCACAAGAACTGTCTTAGCGAAAGGCTGCTTGAGGGGAAAGTTGTAACTCTGTGATATGATTTCACAGAACACAAAGGAGTTTCTCAGAAAGCTTCTTTCTCTTTGTTATCGGAGGATATTTCCTTTGGCCGTATAGCCTTAAAAGGGATCCGAAATATCTGTTTTAAGATTCCACAGAAATAAGACTAGCAAAGAGATGCACGAAATACATATGTAACTCTGTGAGTTGAAGTCAAAGAACACTAAGCAGTTTCTCAGAAAGCTTCTTTCCAGTTTTCATCTGAGGATATTTCCTTTCTCACCATAGCCCTCTAAGGGCTTCCAAATATCACTTTGCCAATTCCACAAGAACTGTCTTAGCGAAAGGCTTCTTGAGGGGATAGCTGTAACTCTGTGAGATGTTTTCACAGAACACAAAGAAGTTTCTCACAAAGCTTCTTTCTCTTTGTTATCGGAGGATATTTCCTTTGGCCCTATAGTCTTCAAAGGGATCCGAAATATCTGTTGTCAGATTCCACAGAAATAAGGCTAGCAAAGAGATCCACGAAATACATATGTAACTCTGCAGTGGAAGTCACAGAACACTAAGCGGTTTCTCAGAAAGCTTCTTTCCACATTTCATCTGAGGATATTTCCATTTTCACCATAGCCCTCTAAGGGCTCCCAAATATCACTTTGCCAATTCCACAACAACTGTCTTAGCGAAAGGCTTCTTGAGGGGAAAGCTGTAACTCTGTGAGATGATTTCACAGAACACAAAGAAGTTTCTCAGAAAGCTTCTTTCTCTTTGTTATCGGAGGATATTTCCTTTGGCCCTATAGTCTTCAAGGGGATGCGAAATATCTCTTCTCAGATTCCACAGAAATAAGGCTGGCAAAGAGATCCACGAAATACAGATGTAACACTGTGAGATGAATTAACAGAACACTAAGCTATTTCTCAGAAAGTTTCTTTCCAGATTTCATCTGAGGATATTTCCTTTTTCACCATAGCCCTCTATGGGCTTCCAAATATCACTTTGCCAATTCCACAAGAACTGTCTTAGCGAAAGGCTTCTTGAGGTGAAAGATGTATCTCTTTGAGATGATTTCACAGAACACAAAGAAGTTTCTCAGAAAGGTTCTTTCTCTTTGTTATCGGAGGATATTTCCTTTGGCCCTGTAGTCTTCAAAGGGATCTGAAATATCTGTTCTCAGAATTCCACAGAAATAAGGCTAGCAAAGAGATCCACGAAATACAGATGTAACTCTGTGAGTGGAAGTCTCAGAACACTAAGCGGTTTCTCAGAAAATTTCTTTCCAGATTTCATCTGAGGATATTTCCTTTTTCACCATAGCCCTCTATGGTCTTCCAAATATCACTTTGCCAAATCCACAAGAACTGTCTTAGCGAAAGGCTTCTTTAGGGGAAACCAGTAACTCTGTGAGATGATTTCACAGAACACAAAGAAGTATCTCAGAAAGCTTCTTTCACTTTGTTATCGGTGGATATTTCCTTTGGCCTTATAGTCTTCAAAGGGATCCGAAATATCTGTTCTCAGATTCCACAGAAATAAGGCTAGCAAAGAGATCCACGAAATACAGATGTAACTCTGTGAGTGGAAGTCACAGAACACTAAGCGGTTTCTCAGAAAGCTTCTTTTCAGATTTCATCTGAGGATATTTTCTTTTCCACCATAGCCCTCTATGGGCTTCCAAATATCACTTTGCCAATTCCACAAGAACTGTCTTAGCGAAAGGCTTCTTGAGGGGAAAGCTGTAACTCTGTGAGATGATTTCACAGAACACAAAGAAGTTTCTCAGAAATCTTCTTTCTCTTTGTTATGAGGATATTTCCTTTGGCCCTATAGTCTTCAAAGGGATCCGAAATATCTGTTTTAAGATTCCACAGAAATAAGACTAGCAAAGAGATGCACGAAATACATATGTAACTCTGTGAGTTGAAGTCAAAGAACACTAAGCAGTTTCTCAGAAAGCTTCTTTCCAGTTTTCATCTGAGGATATTTCCTTTCTCACCATAGCCCTCTAAGGGCTTCCAAATATCACTTTGCCAATTCCACAAGAACTGTCTTAGCGAAAGGCTTCTTGAGGGGATAGCTGTAACTCTGTGAGATGTTTTCACAGAACACAAAGAAGTTTCTCACAAAGCTTCTTTCTCTTTGTTATCGGAGGATATTTCCTTTGGCCCTATACTCTTCAAAGGGATCCGAAATATCTGTTGTCAGATTCCACAGAAATAAGGCTAGCAAAGAGATCCACGAAATACATATGTAACTCTGCAGTGGAAGTCACAGAACACTAAGCGGTTTCTCAGAAAGCTTCTTTCCACATTTCATCTGAGGATATTTCCATTTTCACCATAGCCCTCTAAGGGCTCCCAAATATCACTTTGCCAATTCCACAACAACTGTCTTAGCGAAAGGCTTCTTGAGGGGAAAGCTGTAACTCTGTGAGATGATTTCACAGAACACAAAGAAGTTTCTCAGAAAGCTTCTTTCTCTTTGTTATCGGAGGATATTTCCTTTGGCCCTATAGTCTTCAAGGGGATGCGAAATATCTCTTCTCAGATTCCACAGAAATAAGGCTGGCAAAGAGATCCACGAAATACAGATGTAACACTGTGAGATGAATTAACAGAACACTAAGCTATTTCTCAGAAAGTTTCTTTCCAGATTTCATCTGAGGATATTTCCTTTTTCACCATAGCCCTCTATGGGCTTCCAAATATCACTTTGCCAATTCCACAAGAACTGTCTTAGCGAAAGGCTTCTTGAGGTGAAAGATGTATCTCTTTGAGATGATTTCACAGAACACAAAGAAGTTTCTCAGAAAGGTTCTTTCTCTTTGTTATCGGAGGATATTTCCTTTGGCCCTGTAGTCTTCAAAGGGATCTGAAATATCTGTTCTCAGAATTCCACAGAAATAAGGCTAGCAAAGAGATCCACGAAATACAGATGTAACTCTGTGAGTGGAAGTCTCAGAACACTAAGCGGTTTCTCAGAAAATTTCTTTCCAGATTTCATCTGAGGATATTTCCTTTTTCACCATAGCCCTCTATGGTCTTCCAAATATCACTTTGCCAAATCCACAAGAACTGTCTTAGCGAAAGGCTTCTTTAGGGGAAACCAGTAACTCTGTGAGATGATTTCACAGAACACAAAGAAGTATCTCAGAAAGCTTCTTTCACTTTGTTATCGGTGGATATTTCCTTTGGCCTTATAGTCTTCAAAGGGATCCGAAATATCTGTTCTCAGATTCCACAGAAATAAGGCTAGCAAAGAGATCCACGAAATACAGATGTAACTCTGTGAGTGGAAGTCACAGAACACTAAGCGGTTTCTCAGAAAGCTTCTTTTCAGATTTCATCTGAGGATATTTTCTTTTCCACCATAGCCCTCTATGGGCTTCCAAATATCACTTTGCCAATTCCACAAGAACTGTCTTAGCGAAAGGCTTCTTGAGGGGAAAGCTGTAACTCTGTGAGATGATTTCACAGAACACAAAGAAGTTTCTCAGAAATCTTCTTTCTCTTTGTTATGAGGATATTTCCTTTGGCCCTATAGTCTTCAAAGGGATCCGAAATATCTGTTTTAAGATTCCACAGAAATAAGACTAGCAAAGAGATGCACGAAATACATATGTAACTCTGTGAGTTGAAGTCAAAGAACACTAAGCAGTTTCTCAGAAAGCTTCTTTCCAGTTTTCATCTGAGGATATTTCCTTTCTCACCATAGCCCTCTAAGGGCTTCCAAATATCACTTTGCCAATTCCACAAGAACTGTCTTAGCGAAAGGCTTCTTGAGGGGATAGCTGTAACTCTGTGAGATGTTTTCACAGAACACAAAGAAGTTTCTCACAAAGCTTCTTTCTCTTTGTTATCGGAGGATATTTTCTTTGGCCCTATAGTCTTCAAAGGGATCCGAAATATCTGTTGTCAGATTCCACAGAAATAAGGCTAGCAAAGAGATCCACGAAATACATATGTAACTCTGCAGTGGAAGTCACAGAACACTAAGCGGTTTCTCAGAAAGCTTCTTTCCACATTTCATCTGAGGATATTTCCATTTTCACCATAGCCCTCTAAGGGCTCCCAAATATCACTTTGCCAATTCCACAACAACTGTCTTAGCGAAAGGCTTCTTGAGGGGAAAGCTGTAACTCTGTGAGATGATTTCACAGAACACAAAGAAGTTTCTCAGAAAGCTTCTTTCTCTTTGTTATCGGAGGATATTTCCTTTGGCCCTATAGTCTTCAAGGGGATGCGAAATATCTCTTCTCAGATTCCACAGAAATAAGGCTGGCAAAGAGATCCACGAAATACAGATGTAACACTGTGAGATGAATTAACAGAACACTAAGCTATTTCTCAGAAAGTTTCTTTCCAGATTTCATCTGAGGATATTTCCTTTTTCACCATAGCCCTCTATGGGCTTCCAAATATCACTTTGCCAATTCCACAAGAACTGTCTTAGCGAAAGGCTTCTTGAGGTGAAAGATGTATCTCTTTGAGATGATTTCACAGAACACAAAGAAGTTTCTCAGAAAGGTTCTTTCTCTTTGTTATCGGAGGATATTTCCTTTGGCCCTGTAGTCTTCAAAGGGATCTGAAATATCTGTTCTCAGAATTCCACAGAAATAAGGCTAGCAAAGAGATCCACGAAATACAGATGTAACTCTGTGAGTGGAAGTCTCAGAACACTAAGCGGTTTCTCAGAAAATTTCTTTCCAGATTTCATCTGAGGATATTTCCTTTTTCACCATAGCCCTCTATGGTCTTCCAAATATCACTTTGCCAAATCCACAAGAACTGTCTTAGCGAAAGGCTTCTTTAGGGGAAACCAGTAACTCTGTGAGATGATTTCACAGAACACAAAGAAGTATCTCAGAAAGCTTCTTTCACTTTGTTATCGGTGGATATTTCCTTTGGCCCTATAGTCTTCAAAGGGATCCGAAATATCTGTTCTCAGATTCCACAGAAATAAGGCTAGCAAAGAGATCCACGAAATACAGATGTAACTCTGTGAGTGGAAGTCACAGAACACTAAGCGGTTTCTCAGAAAGCTTCTTTTCAGATTTCATCTGAGGATATTTTCTTTTCCACCATAGCCCTCTATGGGCTTCCAAATATCACTTTGCCAATTCCACAAGAACTGTCTTAGCGAAAGGCTTCTTGAGGGGAAAGCTGTAACTCTGTGAGATGATTTCACAGAACACAAAGAAGTTTCTCAGAAATCTTCTTTCTCTTTGTTATGAGGATATTTCCTTTGGCCCTATAGTCTTCAAAGAGATCCGAAATATCTGTTCTCAGATTCCACAGAAATAAGGCTAGCAAAGAGATCCACGAAATGCAGATGTAACTCTGTGAGATGAATTAACAGAACACTAAGCAGTTTCTCAGAAAGCTTCTTTCCAGATTTCATCTGAGGATATTTCCTTTATCACCATAGCCCACTATGGGCTTCCAAATATCACTTTGCCAATTCCACAAGAACTGTCTTAGCGAAAGGCTTCTTGAGGGGATAGCTGTAACTCTGTGAGATGATTTCACAGAACACAAAGAAGTTTCTCAGAAAGCTTCTTTCTCTTTGTTATCGGAGGATATTTCCTTTGGCCCTATAGTCTTCAAAGGGATCCGAAATATCTGTTCTCAGATTCCACAGAAATAAGGCTAGCAAAGAGATCCACGAAATACAGATGTAACTCTGTGAGTGGAAGTCACAGAACACTAAGCGGTTTCTCAGAAAGCTTCTTTCCACATTTCATCTGAGGATATTTCCTTTTTCACCATAGCCCTCAAAGGGCTTCCAAATATCACTTTGCCAATTCCACAAGAACTGTCTTAGCGAAAGGCTTCTTGAGGGGAAAGCTGTAACTCTGTGAGATGATTTCACAGAACACAAAGAAGTTTCTCAGAACGCTTCTTTCTCTTTGTTATCGGAGGATATTTCCTTTGGCCCTGTAGTCTTAAAAGGGATCCGAAATATCTGTTCTCAGATTCCACAGAAATAAGTCTAGCAAAGAGATCCACGAAATACAGATGTAACTCTGTGAGTGGAAGTCACAGAACACTAAGCGGTTTCTCAGAAAGCTTCTTTCCAGATTTCATCTGAGGATATTTCCTTTTCCGCCATAGCCCTCTAAGGGCTTCCAAATGTCACTTTGCCAATTCCAGAAGAACTGTCTTAGTGAAAGGCTGCTTGAGGGGAAAGTTGTAACTCTGTGATATAATTTCACAGAACACAAAGGAGTTTCTTAGAAAGCTTCTTTCTCTTTGTTATCGGAGGATATTTCCTTTGGCCGTATAGCCTTAAAAGGGATCCGAAATATCTGTTTTAAGATTCCACAGAAATAAGGCTATCAAAGAGATGCACGAAATACAGATGTAACTCAGTGAGTTGAAGTCAAAGAACTCTAAGCAGTTTCTCAGAAAGCTTCTTTCCAGTTTTCATCTGAGGATATTTCCTTTCTCACCATAGCCCTCTATGGGCTTCCAAATATCACTTTGCCAATTCCGCAAGAACTGTCTTAGCGAAAGGCTTATTGAGGGGAAAGCTGTAAATCTGTGAGATGATTTCAGAGAACACAAAGAAGTTTCTCAGAAAGCTTCTTTCTCTTTGTTATCGGAGGATATTTCCTTTGGCCCTATAGTCTTCAAAGGGATCCGAAATATCTGTTCTCAGATTCCACAGAAATAAGGCTAGCAAAGAGATCCACGAAATACAGATGTAACTCTGTGAGATGAATTAATAGGACACTAAGCAGTTTCTCAGAAAGCTTTTTTCCAGATTTCATCTGAGGATATTTCCTTTTTCACCATAGCCCTCTATGGGCTTCCAAATATCACTTTGCCAATTTCACAAGAACTGTCTTAGAGAAAGGCTTCTTGAGGGGAAATCTGTGACTCTGTGAGATGATTTCACAGAACACAAAGAAGTTTCTCACAAAGCTTCTTTCTCTTTGTTATCGGAGGATATTTCCTTTGGCCCTATAGTCTTCAAGGGGATGCGAAATATCTGTTCTCAGATTCCACAGAAATAAGGCTGGCAAAGAGATCCACGAAATACAGATGTAACTCTGTGAGTTGAATTAACAGAACACTAAGCTATTTCTCGGAAAGCTTCTTTCCAGATTTCATCTGAGGATATTTCCTTTTTCACCATAGCCCTCTATGGGCTTCCAAATATCACTTTGCCAATTCCACAAGAACTGTCTTAGCGAAAGGCTTCTTGAGGGGAAAGCTGTAACTCTGTGAGATGATTTCACAGAACACAAAGAAGTTTCTCAGAAAGCTTCTTTCTCTTTTTTATCGGAGGATATTTCCTTTCGCCCTATAGTCTTCAAATGGATCCGAAATATCTGTTCTCAGATTCCACAGAAATAAGGCTAGCAAAGAGATCTACGAAATACAGATGTAACTCTGTGAGATGAATTAACAGAACACTAAGCGGTTTCTCAGAAAGCTTCTTTCCAGATTTCATCTGAGGATATTTCCTTTTTTACCATAGCTCTCTATGGGCTTCCAAATATCAATTTGCCAATTCCACAAGAACTGTCTTAGCGAAAGGTTTTTGAGGGGATAGCTGTAACTCTGTGAGACGATTTCACAGAACACAAAGAAGTTTCTCGGAAAGCTTCTTTCTCTTTGTTATAGCAGGATATTTCCTTTGGCCCTATAGTCTTCAAATGGATACGAAATATCTGTTCTCAGATTCCACAGAAATAAAGCTAGCAAAGAGATCCACGAAATACAGATGTAACTCTGTTGGTGGAAGTCACAGAACACTAAGCGGTTTCTCAGAAAGCTTCTTTCCAGATTTCATCTGAGGATATTTCCTTTTTCACCATAGCTCTCTATGGGCTTCCAAATATCACTTTGCCAATTCCACAAGAACTGTCTTAGCGAAAGACTTCTTGAGGGGAAAGCTGTATCTCTGTGAGATGATTTCACAGAACACAAAGAAGTTTCTCAGAAATCTTCTTTCTCTTTGTGATGGGAGGATATTTCCTTTGGCCCTAGAGTCTTCAAAGGGATCCGAAATATCTGTTCTCAGATTCCACAGAAATAAGGCTAGAAAAGAGATCCACGAAATACAGATGTAACTCTGTGAGTGGAAGTCTCAGAACACTAAGCGGTTTCTCAGAAAGCTTCTTTTCAGATTTCATCTGAGGATATTTCCTTTTCCACCATAGCCCTCTATGGGCTTCCAAATATCACTTTGCCAATTCCACAAGAACTGTCTTAGCGAAAGCCTTCTTGAGGAGAAAGTTGTAACTCTGTGAGATGATTTCACAGAACACAAAGAAGTTTCTCAGAAAGCTTCTTTCTCTTTGTTATCGCAGGATATTTCCTTTGGCCCTATAGTCTTCAAATGGATCCGAAATATCTGTTCTCAGAATTCCACAGAAATAAGGCTAGCAAAGAGATCCACGAAATACAGATGTAACTCTGTGAGATGAATTAACAGAACACTAAGCAGTTTCTCAGAAAGCTTCTTTCCAGATTTCATCTGAGGATATTTCCTTTTTTACCATAGCCCTCTATGGGCTTCCAAATATCACTCTGCCAATTTCACAAGAACTGTCTTAGCGAAAGCCTTCTTGAGGGGATAGCTGTAACTCTGTGAGACGATTTCACAGAACACAAAGAAGTTTCTCAGAAATCTTCTTTCTCTTTGTGACGGGAGGATATTTCCTTTGGCCCTAGAGTCTTCAAAGGGATCCGAAATATCTGTTCTCAGATTCCACAGAAATAAGGCTAGAAAAGAGATCCACGAAATACAGATGTAACTCTGTGAGTGGAAGTCACAGAACACTAAGCGGTTTCTCAGAAAGCTTCTTTCCAGATTTCATCTGAGGATATTTCCTTTTCCACCATAGCCCTCCATGGGCTTCCAAATATCACTTTGCCAATTCCACAAGAACTGTCTTAGCGAAAGCCTTCTTGAGGAGAAAGTTGTAACTCTGTGAGATGATTTCCGAGAACACAAAGAAGTTTCTCAGAAAGCTTCTTTCTCTTTGTTATCGGAGGATATTTCCTTTGGCCCTATAGTCTTCAAGGGGATGCGAAATATCTCTTCTCAGATTCCACGGAAATACGGCTGGCAAAGAGATCCACGAAATACAGATGTAACACTGTGAGATGAATTAACAGAACACTAAGGTATTTCTCAGAAAGTTTCTTCCCAGATTTCATCTGAGGATATTTCCTTTTTAACCATAGCCTTCTATGGGCTTCCAAATATCACTTTGCCAATTCCACAAAAACTGTCTTAGCGGAAGGCTTCTTGAGGTGAAAGATGTATCTCTGTGAGATGATTTCACAGAACACAAAGAAGTTTCTCAGAAAGCTTCTTTCTCTTTGTTATCGGAGGATATTTCCTTTGGCCCTGTAGTCTTCAAAGGGATCCGAAATATCTGTTCTCAGAATTCCACAGAAATAAGGCTAGCAAAGAAATCCACGAAATACAGATGTAACTCTGTGAGTGGAAGTCACAGAACACTAAGCGGTTTCTCAGAAAGCTTCTTTCCAGATTTCATCTGAGGATATTTCGTTTTCCGCCATAGCCCTCTAAGGGCTTCCAAATATCACTTTGCCAATTCCACAAGAACTGTCTTAACGATAGGCTGCTTGAGGGGAAAGCTGTAACTCTGTGAGATGATTTCACAGAACACAAAGGAGTTTCTCAGAAAGCTTCTTTCTCTTTGTTATCGGAGGATATTTCCTTTGGCCGTATAGCCTGAAAAGGGATCCGAAATATCTGTTTTAAGATTCCACAGAAATAAGGCTAGCAAAGAGATGCACGAAATACAGATGTAAGTCAGTGAGTTGAAGTCAAAGAACACTAAGCAGTTTCTCAGAAAGCTTCTTTCCAGTTTTCATCTGAGGATATTTCCTTTCTCACCATAGCCCTCTATGGGCTTCCAAATATCACTTTGCCAATTCCACAAGAACTGTCTTAGCGAAAGGCTTATTGAGGGGAAATCTGTGACTCTGTGAGATGATTTCACAGAACACAAAGGAGTTTCTCAGAAAGCTTCTTTCTCTTTGTTATCGGAGGATATTTCCTTTGGCCCTATAGCCTTAAAAGGGATCCGAAATATCTGTTCTAAGATTCCACAGAAATAAGGCTAGAAAAGAGATCCACGAAATACAGATGTAACCGTGTGAGATGAATTAACAGAACACTAAGCAGTTTCTCAGAAAGCTTCTTTCCAGATTTCCTCTGAGGATATTTCCTTTTTCACCATAGCCCTCTATCGGCTTCCAAATATCACTTTGCCAATTCCACAAGAACTGTCTTAGCGAAAGGCTTCTTGAGGGGAAAGCTGTAACTCGGTGAGGTGATTTCACTGAACACAAAGAAGTTTCTCAGAAAGCTTCTTTCTCTTTGTTATCGGAGGATATTTCCTTTGGCCCTATAGTCTTCAAAGGGATCCCAAATATCTGTTCTCAGATACCACAGAAATAAGGCTAGCAAAGTGATCCACGAAATACAGGTGTAACTCTGTGAGACGAATGAACAGAACACTAAGCAGTTTCTCAGAAAGCTTCCTTCCAGATTTCATCTGAGGATATTTCCTTTTTCACCATAGCCCTCTATGGGCTTCCAAATATCACTTTACCAATTCCACAAGAACTGTCTTAGCGAAAGGTTTCCTGAGGGGAAAGCTGTAACTCTGTGAGATGATTTCACAGATCACAAAGAAGTTTATCAGAAAGCTTCTTTCTCTTTGGTATCGGAGGATATTTCCTTTGGCCCTATAGTCTTCAAAGGGATCCGAAATATCTGTTCTCAGATTCCACAGAAATAAGGCTAGCAAAGAGATCCACGAAATACAGGTGTAACTCTGTGAGACGAATTAACAGAACACTAAGCAGTTTCTCAGAAAGCTTCTTTCCAGATTTCATCTGAGGATATTTCCTTTTTCACCATAGCTCTCTATGGGCTTCCAAATATCACTTTGCCAATTCCACAAGAACTGTCTTAGCGAAAGACTTCTTGAGGGGAAAGCTGTATCTCTGTGAGATGATTTCACAGAACACAAAGAAGTTTCTCAGAAATCTTCTTTCTCCTTGTGATGGGAGGATATTTCCTTTGGCCCTATAGTCTTCAAAGGGATCCGAAATATCTGTTCTCAGATTCCACAGAAATAAGGCTAGAAAAGAGATCCACGAAATACAGATGTAACTCTGTGAGTGGAAGTCACAGAACACTAAGCGGTTTCTCAGAAAGCTTCTTTCCAGATTTCATCTGAGGATATTTCCTTTTCCACCATAGCCCTCCATCGGCTTCCAAATATCACTTTGCCAATTCCACAAGAACTGTCTTAGCGAAAGGCTGCTTCAGGGGAAAGTGGTAACTCTGTGAGATGATTTCACAGAACACAAAGGAGTTTCTCAGAAAGCTTCTTTCTCTTTGTTATCGGAGGATATTTCCTTTGGCCGTATAGCCTTAAAAGGGATCCGAAATATCTGTTTTAAGATTCCACAGAAATAAGGCTAGCAAAGAGATGCACGAAATACATATGTAACTCTGTGAGTTGAAGTCAAAGAACACTAAGCAGTTTCTCAGAAAGCTTCTTTCCAGTTTTCATCTGAGGATATTTCTTTTCTCACCATAGCCCTCTATGGGGTTCCAAATATCACTTTGCCAATTCCGCAAGAAGTGTCTTAGCGAAAGGCTTATTGAGGGGAAAGCTGTAACTCTGTGAGATGATTTCAGAGAACACAAAGAAGTTTCTCAGAAAGCTTCTTTCTCTTTGTTATCGGAGGATATTTCCTTTGGCCCTATAGTCTTCAAAGGGATCCGAAATATCTATTCTCAGATTCCACAGAAATAAGGCTAGCAAAGAGATCCACGAAATACAGATGTAACTCTGTGAGATGAATTAATAGAACACTAAGCAGTTTCTCAGAAAGCTTTTTTCCAGATTTCATCTGAGGATATTTCCTTTTTCACCATAGCCCTCTATGGGCTTCCAAATATCACTTTGCCAATATCACAAGAACTGTCTTAGAGAAAGGCTTCTTGAGGGGAAATCTGTGACTCTGTGAGATGATTTCACATAACACAAAGAAGTTTCTCAGAAAGCTTCTTTCTCTTTGTTATCGGAGGATATTTCCTTTGGCCCTATAGTCTTCAAGGGGATGCGAAATATCTGTTCTCAGATTCCACAGAAATAAGGCTGGCAAAGAGATCCACGAAATACAGATGTAACTCTGTGAGATGAATTAACAGAACACTAAGCTATTTCTCGGAAAGCTTCTTTCCAGATTTCATCTGAGGATATTTCCTTTTTCACCATAGCCCTCTATGGGCTTCCAAATATCACTTTGCCAATTCCACAAGAACTGTCTTAGCGAAAGATTTCTTGAGGGGAAAGCTGTAACTCTGTGAGCTGATTTCAAGAACACAAAGAAGTTTCTCAGAAAGCTTCTTTCTCTTTGTTATCGGAGGATATTTCCTTTGGCCCTATAGTCTTCAAGGTATCCGAAATATCTGTTCTCAGATTCCACAGAAATAAGGCTAGCAAAGAGATCCACGAAATACAGATGTAACTCTGTGAGATGAATTAACAGAACACTAAACAGTTTCTCAGAAAGCTTCTTTCCAGATTTCATCTGAGGATATTTCCTTTTTTACCATAGCCCTCTATGGGCTTCCAAATATCACTTTGCCAATTCCACAAGAACTGTCTTGGCGAAAGGTTTCTTGAGAGGATAGCTGTAACTCTGTGAGACGATTTCACAGAACCCAAAGAAGTTTCTCAGAAAGCTTCTTTCTCTTTGTTATCGCAGGATATTTCCTTTGGCCCTATAGTCTTCAAATGGATACGAAATATCTGTTCTCAGATTCCACAGAAATAAGGCTAGCAAAGAGATCCACGAAATACAGATGTAACTCTGTGAGTGGAAGTCACAGAACACTAAGCGGTTTCTCAGAAAGCTTCTTTCCAGATTTCATCTGAGGATATTTCCTTTTTCACCATAGCTCTCTATGGGCTTCCAAATATCACTTTGCCAATTCCACAAGAACTGTCTTAGCGAAAGACTTCTTGAGGGTAAAGCTGTACCTCTGTGAGATGATTTCACAGAACACAAAGAAGTTTCTCAGAAAGCTTCTTTCTCTTTGTTATCGGAGGATATTTCCTTTGACCCTATAGTCTTCAAGGGGATGCGAAATATCTGTTTTCAGATTCCACAGAAATAAGGCTGGCAAAGAGATCCACGAAATACAGATGTTACTCTGTGAGATGAATTAACAGAACACTAAGCTATTTCTCAGAAAGCTTCTTTCCAGATTTCATCTGAGGATATTTCCTTTTTCACCATAGCCCTCTATGGGCTTCCAAATATCACTTTGCCAATTCCACAAGAACTGTCTTAGCGTAAGGCTTCTTGAGGGGAAAGCTGTATCTCTGTCAGGTGATTTCACAGAACACAAAGAAGTTTCTCAGAAAGGTTCTTTCTCTTTGTTATCGGAGGATATTTCCTTTGGCCCTACAATCTACAAAGGGATCAGAAATATCTGTTCTCAGAATTCCACAGAAGTAAGGCTAGCAAAGAGATCCACGAAATACAGATGTAACTCTGTGAGTGGAAGTCACAGAACACTAAGCGGTTTCTCAAAAAGCTTCTTTCCAGATTTCATCCTAGTATATTTCCTTTTTCACCATAGCGCTCTATGGGCTTCCAAATATCACTTTGCCAATTCCACAAGAACTGTCTTAGCGAAAGGCTTCTTGAAAGGAAAGTTGTAACTCTGTGAGATGATTTCACAGAACACAAAGGAGTTTCTCAGAAAGCTTCTTTCTCTTTGTTATCGGAGGATATTTCCTTTGGTCATATAGCCTTAAAAGGGATCCGAAATATCTGTTCTAAGATTCCACAGAAATAAGGCTAGAAAAGAGATCCACGAAATATAGATGTAACCGTGTGAGATGAATTAACAGAACACTAAGCAGTTTCTCAGAAAGCTTCTTTCCAGATTTCCTCTGAGGATATTTCCTTTTTCACCATAGCCCTCTATCGGCTTCCAAATATCACTTTGCCAATTCCACAAGAACTGTCTTAGCGAAAGGCTTCTTGAGGGGAAAGCTGTAACTCTGTGAGATGATTTCACTGAACACAAAGAAGTTTCTCAGAAAGCTTCTTTCTCTTTGTTATCGGAGGATATTTCCTTTGGCCCTATAGTCTTCAAAGGGATCCCAAATATCTGTTCTCAGATACCACAGAAATAAGGCTAGCAAAGTGATCCACGAAATACAGGTGTAACTCTGTGAGACGAATGAACAGAACACTAAGCAGTTTCTCAGAAAGCTTCTTTCCAGATTTCATCTGAGGATATTTCCTTTTTCACCATAGCCCTCTATGGGCTTCCAAATATCACTTTACCAATTCCACAAGAACTGTCTTAGCGAAAGGCTTCCTGAGGGGAAAGCTGTAACTCTGTGAGATGATTTCACAGATCACAAAGAAGTTTATCAGAAAGCTTCTTTCTCTTTGTTATCGGAGGATATTTCCTTTGGCCCTATAGTCTTCAAAGGGATCCGAAATATCTGTTCTCAGATTCCACAGAAATAAGGCTAGCAAAGAGATCCACGAAATACAGGTGTAACTCTGTGA
Source organism: Macaca fascicularis (assembly GCF_037993035.2). Classification (NCBI taxonomy): domain Eukaryota; kingdom Metazoa; phylum Chordata; class Mammalia; order Primates; family Cercopithecidae; genus Macaca; species Macaca fascicularis. Next base: position 83,402,290 of record NC_088379.1, read on the forward strand.
GACGAATTAACAGAACACTAAGCAGTTTCTCAGAAAGCTTCTTTCCAGATTTCATCTGAGGATATTTCCTTTTCCACCATAGCCCTCCATGGGCTTCCAAATATCACTTTCCCAATTCCACAACAACCGTCTTAGCGAAAGGCTTTTTGAGGGGAAAGCCGTAACTCTGTGAGATGATTTCACAGAACACAAAGAAGTTTGTCAGAAAGCTTCTTTCTCTTTGTTATCAGAGGATATTTCCTTTGGCCCTATAGTCTTCAAAGGGATCTGAAATATCTGTTCTCAGATTCCACAGAAATAAGGCTAGCAAAGAGATCCACGAAATACAAATGTAACTCTGTGAGATGAATTAACAGAACACTAAGCGGTTTCTCAGAAAGCTTCTTTCCAGATTTCATTTGAGGATATTTCCTTTTTCACCAAAGCCCTCTATGGGCTTCCAAATATCACTTTGCCAATTCCACAAGAACTGTCTTAGCGAAAGGCTTCTTTGGGGGAAAGCTGTAACTCTGTGAGATGATTTCACAGAACACAAAGAAGTTTCTCAGAAAGCTTCTTTCTCTTTGTAATCGGAGGATATTTCCTTTGGCCCTATAGTCTTCAAAGGTTTCCGAAATATCTGTTCTCAGATTCCACAGAAATAAGGCTAGCAAAGAGATCCACGAAATACAGATGTAACGCTGTGAGTGGAAGTCACAGAACACTAAGCGGTTTCTCAGAAAGCTTCTTTAAAGATTTCATCTGAGGATATTTCCTTTTTCTCCATAGCCCTCTATGGGATTCCAAATATCACTTTGCCAATTCCACAAGAACTGTCTTAGCGAAAGGCTTCTAGAGGGGAAAGCTGTAACTCTGTGAGATGATTTCACACAACACAAAGAAGTTTCTCAGAAAGCTTCTTTCTTTTTGTTATCGGAGGATATTTCCTTTGGCCCTATAGTCTTCAAATGGATTCGAAATATCTGTTCTCAGATTCCACAGAAATAAGGCTAGCAAAGAGATCCACGAAATACAGATGTAACTCTGTGAATGGAAGTCACAGAATACTAAGTAGTTTCTCATAAAGCTTCTTTCCAGATTTCATCTGAGGATATTTCCTTTTTCACCATAGCCCTCTATGGGCTTCCAAATATCACTTTGCCAATTCCACAAGAACTGTCTTAGCGAAAGGCTTCTTGAGGGGAAAGCTGTAACTCTGTGAGATGATTTCACAGAACACAAAGAAGTTTCTCAGAAAGCTTCTTTCTCTTTGTTATCGGTGGATATTTCCTTTGGCCCTATAGTCTTCAAAGGGATCCGAAATATCTGTTCTCAGATACCACAGAAATAAGGCTAGCAAAGAGATTCACGAAACACAGATGTAACTCTGTGAGTTGAATTAACAGAACACTAAGCGGTTTCTCAGAAAACTTCTTTCCAGATTTCATCTGAGGATATTTCCTTTTTCACCATAGCCCTCTATGGGCTTCCAAATATCACTTTGCCAATTCCACAAAAACTGTCTTAGCGAAAGGCTTCTTGAGGGGAAAGCTGTAACTCTGTGAGATGATTTCACAGAACACAAAGAAGTTTCTCAGAAAGCTTCTTTCTCTTTGTTATCGGAGGATATTTCCTTTGGCCCTATAGTCTTCAAAGGGATCCGAAATATCTGTTCTCAGATTAAACAGAAATAAGGCTAGCAAAGAGATCCACGAAATATAGATGTAACTCTGCGAGATGAATTAACAGAACACTAAGCAGTTTCTCAGAAAGCTTCTTTCCAGATTTCATCTGAGGATATTTCCTTTTTCACCATAGCACTCTATGGGCTTCCAAATATCACTTTACCAATTCCACAAGTACTGTCTTAGCGAAAGGCTTCTTGAGGGGAAAGCTGTAACTCTGTGAGATTATTTCACAGAACACAAAGAAGTTTCTCAGAAAGCTTCTTTCTCTTTGTTATCGGAGGATATTTCCTTTGGCCCTATAGTCTTCAAAGGGGTCCGAAATATCTGTTCTCAGATTCCAAAGAAATAAGGCTAGCAAAGAGATCCACGAAATACAGATGTAACTCTGTGAGTGGAAGTCACAGAACACTAAGTAGTTTCTCAGAAAGCTTCTTTCCAGATTTCATCTGAGGAAATTTCCTTTGTCACCATAGCCCTCTATGGGCTTCCAAATATCACTTTGCCAATTCCACAAGAACTGTCTTAGCGAAAGGCTTCTTGAGGGGAAAGCTGTAACTCTGTGAGATGATTTCACATAACACAAAGAAGTTTCTCAGAAAGCTTCTTTCTCTTTGTTATCGGAGGATATTTCCGTTGGCCCTATAGTCTTCAAAGGGATCCGAAATATCTGTTCTCAGATTCCACAGAAATAAGGCTAGCAAAGAGATCCACGAAATACAGATGTAACTCTGTGAGTGGAAGTCACAGAACACTAAGCGGTTTCCCAGAAAGCTTCTTTCCAGATTTCATCTGAGGATATTTCCTTTTTCACCATAGCCCTCTGAGGGCTTCCAAATATCACTTTGTCAATTCCACAAGAACTGTCTTAGCGAAAGACTTCTTGAGGGGAAAGCTATAACTCTGTGAGATGATTTCACAGAACACAAAGAAGTTTCTCAGAAAGCTTCTTTCTCTTTGTTATTGGAGGATATTTCCTTTGGCCTTATAGTTTTCAAAGGGATCCGAAATATCTGTTCTCAGATTCCACAGAAATAAGGCTACCAAAGAGAATCCCGAAATACAGATGTAACGCTGTGAGATGAAATAACAGAACACTAAGCGGTTTCTCAGAAAGCTTCTTTCCAGATTTCATCTGAGGATACTTCCTTTTTCACCATAGCCCTCTATGGGCTTCCAAATATCACTTTGCCAATTCCACAAGAACTGTCTTAGCGAAAGGCATCTTGAGGGGAAAGCTGTAACTCTGTGAGATGATTTCACAGAACACAAAGAAGTTTCTCAGAAGGCTTCTTTCTCTTTGTTATCGGAGGATATTTCCTTTGGCCCTATAGACTTCAAAGGGATCCGAAATATCTGTTCTCAGATTCCACAGAAATAAGGCTACCAAAGAGATCCACGAAATACTGATGTAACTCTGTGAGATGAATTAACAGAACACTAAGCAGTTTCTCAGAAAGCTTCTTTCCAGATTTCATATGAGGATATTTCCTTTTTCAACATAGCCCTCTAAGGGCTTCCAAATATCACTTTGCCAATTCCACAAGAACTGTCTTAGCCAAAGGCTTCTTGAGGGGAAAGTTGTAACTCTGTGACACGATTTCACAGAACACAAAGGAGTTTCTCAGAAAACTTCTTTCTCTTTGTTATCGGAGGATATTCCCTTTGGCCATATAGCCTTAAAAGGGATCCGAAATATCTGTTCTGAGATTCCACAGAAATAAGGCTAGCAAAGAGATACACGAAATACAGATGTAACTCTGTGAGTGGAAGTCACAGAACAATAAGCGGTTTCTTAGAAAGCTTCTTTCCAGATTTCATCTGAGGAAATTTCCTTTGTCACCATAGCCCTCTATGGGATTCCAAATATCACTTTGCCAATTCCACAAGAACTGTCTTAGCGAAAGGCTTCTTGAGGGGAAAGCTGTAACTCTGTGAGATGATTTCACATAACACAAAGAAGTTTCTCAGAAAGCTTCTTTCTCTTTGTTATCGGAGGATATTTCCGTTGGCCCTATAGTCTTCAAAGGGATCCGAAATATCTGTTCTCAGATTCCACAGAAATAAGGCTAGGAAAGAGATCCACGAAATACAGATGTAACTCTGTGAGATGAATTAACAGAACACTAAGCAGTTTCTCAGAAAGCTTCTTTCCAGTTTTCATCTGAGGATATTTCCTTTCTCTCCATAGCCCTCTATGGGCTTCCAAATATCACTTTGCCAATTCCGCAAGAACTGTCTTAGCGAAAGGCTTATTGAGGGGAAAGCTGTAACTCTGTGAGATGATTTCAGAGAACACAAAGAAGTTTCTCAGAAAGCTTCTTTCTCTTTGTTATCGGAGGATATTTCCTTTGGCCCTGTAGTCTTCAAAGGGATCCGAAATATCTGTTCTCAGAATTCAACAGAAATAAGGCTAGCAAAGAAATCCACGAAATACAGATGTAACTCTGTGAGTGGAAGTCACAGAACACTAAGCGGTTTCTCAGAAAGCTTCTTTCCAGATTTCATCTGAGGATATTTCCTTTTCCGCCATAGCCCTCTAAGGGCTTCCAAATATCACTTTGCCAATTCCACAAGAACTGTCTTAACGAAAGGCTGCTTGAGGGGAAAGTTGTAACTCTGTGAGATGATTTCACAGAACACAAAGGAGTTTCTCAGAAAGCTTCTTTCTCTTTGTTATCGGAGGATATTTCCTTTGGCCGTATAGCCTTAAAAGGGATCCGAAATATCTGTTTTAAGATTCCACAGAAATAAGGCTAGCAAAGAGATGCACGAAATACAGGTGTAACTCAGTGAGTTGAAGTCAAAGAACACTAAGCAGTTTCTCAGAAAGCTTCTTTCCAGTTTTCATCTGAGGATATTTCCTTTCTCACCATAGCCCTCTATGGGCTTCCAAATATCACTTTGCCAATTCCACAAGAACTGTCTTAGCGAAAGGCTTATTGAGGGGAAATCTGTGACTCTGTGAGATGATTTCACAGAACACAAAGGAGTTTCTCAGAAAGCTTCTTTCTCTTTGTTATCGGAGGATATTTCCTTTGGCCCTATAGTCTTCAAGGGGATGCGAAATATCTGTTCTCAGATTCCACAGAAATAAGGCTGGCAAAGAGATCCACGAAATACAGATGTAACTCTGTGAGATGAATTAACAGAACACTAAGCTATTTCTCGGAAAGCTTCTTTCCAGATTTCATCTGAGGATATTCCCTTTTTCACCATAGCCCTCTATGGGCTTCCAAATATCACTTTGCCAATTCCACAAGAACTGTCTTAGCGAAAGGCTTCATGAGGGGAAAGCTGTAACTCTGTGAGGTGATTTCAAGAACACAAAGAAGTTTCTCAGAAAGCTTCTTTCTCTTTGTTATCGGAGGATATTTCCTTTGGCACTATAGTCTTCAAAGGCATCCGAAATATCGGTTCTCAGATTCCACAGAAATAAGGCTAGCAAAGAGATCCACGAAATACAGATGTAACTCTGTGATATGAATTAACAGAACACTAAGCAGTTTCTCAGAAAGCTTCTTTCCAGATTTCATCTGAGGATATTTCCTTTTTCACCATAGGACTCTATGGGCTTCCAAATATCACTTTTCCAATTCCACAAGAACTGGCTTAGCGAAAGGCTTCTTGAGGGGAAAGCTGTAACTCTGTGAGATGACTTCACAGAACACAAAGAAGTTTCTCAGAAATCTTCTTTCTCTTTGTGATGGGAGGATATTTCCTTTGGCCCTATAGTCTTCAAAGGGATCCGAAATATCTGTTCTCAGATTCCACAGAAATAAGGCTAGAAAAGAGATCCACGAAATACAGATGTAACTCTGTGAGTGGAAGTCACAGAACACTAAGCGGTTTCTCAGAAAGCTTCTTTCCAGATTTCATCTGAGGATATTTCCTTTTCCACCATAGCTCTCCATGGGCTTCCAAATATCACTTTGCCAATTCCACAAGAACTGTCTTAGCGAAAGGCTGCTTCAGGGGAAAGTGGTAACTCTGTGAGATGATTTCACAGAACACAAAGGAGTTTCTCAGAAAGCTTCTTTCTCTTTGTTATCGGAGGATATTTCCTTTGGCCGTATAGCCTTAAAAGGGATCCGAAATATCTGTTTTAAGATTCCACAGAAATAAGGCTAGCAAAGAGATGCACGAAATACATATGTAACTCTGTGAGTTGAAGTCAAAGAACACTAAGCAGTTTCTCAGAAAGCTTCTTTCCAGTTTTCATCTGAGGATATTTCTTTTCTCACCATAGCCCTCTATGGGCTTCCAAATATCACTTTGCCAATTCCGCAAGAACTGTCTTAGCGAAAGGCTTATTGAGGGGAAAGCTGTAACTCTGTGAGATGATTTGAGAGAACACAAAGAAGTTTCTCAGAAAGCTTCTTTCTCTTTGTTATCGGAGGATATTTCCTTTGGCCCTATAGTCTTCAAGGGGATGCGAAATATCTCTTCTCAGATTCCACAGAAATAAGTCTGGCAAAGAGATCCACGAAACACAGATGTAACTCTGTGATACGAATTAACAGAACACTAAGCAGTTTCTCAGAAAGCTTCTTTCCAGATTTCATCTGAGGATATTTCCTTTTTCATCATAGGACTCTATGGGCTTCCAAATATCACTTTTCCAATTCCACAAGAACTGTCTTAGCGAAAGGCTTCTTGAGGGGAAAGCTGTAACTCTGGGAGATGACTTCACAGAACACAGAGAAGTTTCTCAGAAAGCTTCTTTCTCTTTGGTATCGGAGGATATTTCCTTTGGCCCTATAGTCTTAAAAGGGATCCGAAATATCTGTTGTCAGATTACACAGAAATAAGGCTATCAAAGAGATCCACGAAATACAGATGTAACTCTGTGAGATGAATTAACAGAACACTAAGCAGTTTCTCAGATAGCTTCTTTCCAGATTTCATCTGAGGATATTTCCTTTTTCACCGTAGCCCTCTATGGGCTTCCAAATATCACTTTGCCAATTCCACAAGAACTGTCTTAGCGAAAGGCTTCTTGAGGGGAAAGCTGTATCTCTGTGAGATGATTTCACAGAACACAAAGAAGTTTCTCAGAAAGCTTCTTTCTCTTTGTTATCGGAGGATATTTCCTTTGGCCCTATAGTCTTCAAATGGATCCGAAATATCTGTTCTCAGATTCCACAGAAATAAGGCTAGCAAAGAGTTCCACGAAATACAGATGTAACTCTGTGAGATGAATTAACAGAACACTAAGCAGTTTCTCAGAAAGCTTCTTTCCAGATTTCATTTGAGGATATTTCCTTTTTTATCATAGCCCTCTATGGGCTTCCAAATATCACTTTGCCAATTCCACAAGAACTGTCTTAGCGAAAGCCTTCTTGAGGGGATAGCTGTAACTCTGTGAGACGATTTCACAGAACACAAAGAAGTTTCTCAGAAAGCTTCTTTCTCTTTGTTATCGCAGGATATTTCCTTTGGCCCTATAGTCTTCAAATGGATACGAAATATCTGTTCTCAGATTCCACAGAAATAAGGCTAGCAAAGAGATCCACGAAATACAGATGTAACTCTGTGAGTGGAAGTCACAGAACACTAAGCGGTTTCTCAGAAAGCTTCTTTCCACATTTCATCTGAGGATATTTCCTTTTTCACCATAGCCCTCTAAGGGCTTCCAAATATCACTTTGCCAATTCCACAAGAACTGTCTTAGCGAAAGGCTTCTTGAGGGGAAAGCTGTAACTCTGTGAGATGTTTTCACAGAACACAAAGAAGTTTCTCAGAAAGCTTCTTTCTCTTTGTTATCGGAGGATATTTCCTTTGGCCCTATAGTCTTCAAAGGGATCCGAAATATCTGTTCTCAGATTCCACAGAAATAAGGCTAGCAAAGAGATCCACGAAATACAGATGTAACTCTGTGAGTGGAAGTCACAGAACACTAAGCGGTTTCTCAGAAAGCTTCTTTCCAGATTTCATCTGAGGATATTTCCTTTTCCGCCATAGCCCTCTAAGGGCTTCCAAATATCACTTTGCCAATTCCACAAGAACTGTCTTAGCGAAAGGCTGCTTGAGGGGAAAGTTGTAACTCTGTGATATGATTTCACAGAACACAAAGGAGTTTCTCAGAAAGCTTCTTTCTCTTTGTTATCGGAGGATATTTCCTTTGGCCGTATAGCCTTAAAAGGGATCCGAAATATCTGTTTTAAGATTCCACAGAAATCAGGCTAGCAAAGAGATGCACGAAATACAGATGTAACTCAGTGAGTTGAAGTCAAAGAACACTAAGCGGTTTCTCAGAAAGCTTCTTTCCAGTTTTCATCTGAGGATATTTCCTTTCTCACCATAGCCCTCTATGGGCTTCCAAATATCACTTTGCCAATTCCGCAGGAACTGTCTTAGCGAAAGGCTTATTGAGGGGAAAGCTGTAACTCTGTGAGATGATTTCAGAGAACACAAAGAAGTTTCTCACAAAGCTTCTTTCTCTTTGTTATCGGAGGATATTTCCTTTGGCCCTATAGTCTTCAAAGGGATCCGAAATATCTGTTCTCAGATTCCACAGAAATAAGGCTAGCAAAGAGATCCACGAAATACAGATGTAACTCTGTGAGATGAATTAATAGAACACTAAGCAGTTTCTCAGAAAGCTTTTTTCCAGATTTCATCTGAGGATATTTCCTTTTTCACCATAGCCCTCTATGGGCTTCCAAATATCACTTTGCCAATTTCACAAGAACTGTCTTAGAGAAAGGCTTCTTGAGGGGAAATCTGTGACTCTGTGAGATGATTTCACAGAACACAAAGAAGTTTCTCAGAAAGCTTCTTTCTCTTTGTTATCGGAGGATATTTCCTTTGGCCCTATAGTCTTCAAGGGGATGCGAAATATCTGTTCTCAGATTCCACAGAAATAAGGCAGGCAAAGAGATCCACGAAATACAGATGTAACTCTGTGAGATGAATTAACAGAACACTAAGCTATTTCTCGGAAAGCTTCTTCCCAGATTTCATCTGAGGATATTTCCTTTTTCACCATAGCCCTCTATGGGCTTCCAAATATCACTTTGCCAATTCCACCAGAACTGTCTTAGCGAAAGGTTTCTTGAGGGGAAAGCTGTAACTTTGTGAGCTGATTTCAAGAACACAAAGAAGTTTCTCAGAAAGCTTCTTTCTCTTTGTTATCGGAGGATATTTCCTTTGGCCCTATAGTCTTCAAAGGTATCCGAAATATCTGTTCTCAGATTCCACAGAAATAAGGCTAGCAAAGAGATCCACGAAATACAGATGTAACTCTGTGAGATGAATTAACAGAACACTAAGCAGTTTCTCAGAAAGCTTCTTTCCAGATTTCATCTGAGGATATTTCCTTTTTTACCATAGCCCTCTATGGGCTTCCAAATATCACTTTGCCAATTCCACAAGAACTGTCTTAGCGAAAGGCTTCTTGAGGGTAAAGCTGTACCTCTGTGAGATGATTTCACAGAACACAAAGAAGTTTCTCAGAAAGCTTCTTTCTCTTTGTTATCGGAGGACATTTCCTTTGACCCTATAGTCTTCAAGGGGATGCGAAATATCTGTTCTCAGATTCCACAGAAATAAGGCTGGCAAAGAGATCCACGAAATACAGATGTTACACTGTGAGATGAATTAACAGAACACTAAGCTATTTCTCAGAAAGCTTCTTTCCAGATTTCATCTGAGGATATTTCCTTTTTCACCATAGCCCTCTATGGGCTTCCAAATATCACTTTGCCAATTCCACAAGAACTGTCTTAGCGAAAGGCTTCTTGAGGGGAAAGCTGTATCTCTGTGAGGTGATTTCACAGAACACAAAGAAGTTTCTCAGAAAGGTTCTTTCTCTTTGTAATCGGAGGATATTTCCTTTGGACCTACAATCTTCAAAGGGATCCGAAATATCTGTTCTCAGAATTCCACAGAAGTAAGGCTATCAAAGAGATCCACGAAATACAGATGTAACTCTGTGAGTGGAAGTCACAGAACACTAAGCGGTTTCTCAAAAAGCTTCTTTCCAGATTTCATCCTAGTATATTTCCTTTTTCACCATAGCGCTCTATGGGCTTCCAAATATCACTTTGCCAATTCCACAAGAACTGTCTTAGCGAAAGGCTTCTTGAAAGGAAAGTTGTAACTCTGTGAGATGATTTCACATAACACAAAGGAGTTTCTCAGAAAGCTTCTTTCTCTTTGTTATCGGAGGATATTTCCTTTGGTCATATAGCCTTAAAAGGGATCCGAAATATCTGTTCTAAGATTCCACAGAAATAAGGCTAGCAAAGAGATCCACGAAATATAGATGTAACCGTTTGAGATGAATTAACAGAACACTAAGCAGTTTCTCAGAAAGCTTCTTTCCAGATTTCCTCTGAGGATATTTCCTTTTTCACCATAGCCCTCTATGGGCTTCCAAATATCACTTTGCCAATTCCACAAGAACTGTCTTAGCGAAAGGCTTCTTGAGGGGAAAGCTGTAACTCTGTGAGATGATTTCACTGAACACAAAGAAGTTTCTCAGAAAGCTTCTTTCTCTTTGTTATCGGAGGATATTTCCTTTGGCCCTATAGTCTTCAAAGGGATCCCAAATATCTGTTCTCAGATACCACAGAAATAAGGCTAGCAAAGTGATCCACGAAATACAGGTGTAACTCTGTGAGACGAATTAACAGAACACAAAGCAGTTTCTCAGAAAGCTTCTTTCCAGATTTCATCTGAGGATATTTCCTTTTTCACCATAGCCCTCTATGGGCTTCCAAATATCACTTTACCAATTCCACAAGAACTGTCTTAGCGAAAGACTTCCTGAGGGGAAAGCTGTAACTCTGTGAGATGATTTCACAGATCACAAAGAAGTTTCTCAGAAAGCTTCTTTCTCTTTGTTATCGGAGGATATTTCCTTTGGCCCTATAGTCTTCAAAGGGATCCGAAATATCTGTTCTCCGATTCCACAGAAATAAGGCTAGCAAAGAGATCCACGAAATACAGGTGTAACTCTGTGAGACGAATTAACAGAACACTAAGCAGTTTCTCAGAAAGCTTCTTTCCAGATTTCATCTGAGGATATTTCCTTTATCACCGTAGCCCTCTATGGGCTTCCAAATATCACTTTACCAATTCCACAACAACCGTCTTAGCGAAAGGCTTCTTGAGGGGAAAGCCGTAACTCTGTGAGATGATTTCACAGAACACAAAGAAGTTTGTCAGAAAGCTTCTTTCTCTTTGTTATCAGAGGATATTTCCTTTGGCCCTATAGTCTTCAAAGGGATCTGAAATATCTGTTCTCAGATTCCACAGAAATAAGGCTAGCAAAGAGATCCACGAAATACAAATGTAACTCTGTGAGATGAATTAACAGAACACTAAGCGGTTTCTCAGAAAGCTTCTTTCCAGATTTCATTTGAGGATATTTCCTTTTTCACCAAAGCCCTCTATGGGCTTCCAAATATCACTTTGCCAATTACACAAGAACTGTCTTAGCGAAAGGCTTCTTGTGGGGAAAGCTGTAACTCTGTGAGATGATTTCACAGAACACAAAGAAGTTTCTCAGAAAGCTTCTTTCTCTTTGTAATCGGAGGATATTTCCTTTGGCCCTATAGTCTTCAAAGGGATCCGAAATATCTGTTCTCAGATTCCACAGAAATAAGGCTAGCAAAGAGATCCACGAAATACAGATGTAACTCTGTGAGTGGAAGTCACAGAACACTAAGCGGTTTCTCAGAAAGCTTCTTTCCAGATTTCATCTGAGGATATTTCCCTTTTCACCATAGCCCTCTAAGGGCTTCCAAATGTCACTTTGCCAATTCCACAAGAACTGTCTTAGCGAAAGGCTTCTTGAGGGGAAAGCTGTAACTCTGTGAGATGATTTCACACAACACAAAGAAGTTTCTCAGAAAGCTTCTTTCTTTTTGTTATCGGAGGATATTTCCTTTGGCCCTATAGTCTTCAAATGGATTCGAAATATCTGTTCTCAGATTCCACAGAAATAAGGCTAGCTAAGAGATCCACGAAATACAGATGTAACTCTGTGAGTGGAAGTCACAGAACACTAAGTAGTTTCTCATAAAGCTTCTTTCCAGATTTCATCTGAGGATATTTCCTTTTTCACCATAGCCCTCTATGGGCTTCCAAATATCACTTTGCCAATTCCACAAGAACTGTCTTAGCGAAAGGCTTATTGAGGGGAAAGCTGTAACTCTGTGAGGTGATTTCACACAACACAAAGAAGTTTCCCAGAAAGCTTCTTTCTCTTTGTTATCGGAGGATATTTCCTTTGGCCCTATAGTCTTCAAAGGGTTCCGAAATATCTGTTCTCAGATTCCACAGAAATAAGACTAGCAAAGAGATCCACGAAATACAGATGTAACTCTGTGAGTGGAAGTCACAGAACACTAAGCGGTTTCTCAGAAAGCTTCTTTCCAGATTTCATCTGAGGATATTTCCTTTTTCACCATAGCCCTCTATGGGCTTCCAAATATCACTTTGCCAATTCCACAAGAACTGTCTTAGCGAAAGGCTTCTTGAGGGGAAAGCTGTAACTCTGTGAGATGATTTCACAGAACACAAAGAAGTTTCTCAGAAAGCTTCTTTCTCTTTGTTATCGGTGGATATTTCCTTAGGCCCTATAGTCTTCAAAGGGATCCGAAATATCTGTTCTCAGATACCACAGAAATAAGGCTAGCAAAGAGATTCACGAAACAACGATGTAACTCTGTGAGTTGAATTAACAGAACACTAAGCGGTTTCTCAGAAAGCTTCTTTCCAGATTTCATCTGAGGATATTTCCTTTTTCACCATAGCCCTCTATGGGCTTCCAAATATCACTTTGCCAATTCCACAAGAACTGTCTTAGCGAAAGGCTTCTTGAGGGGAAAGCTGTAACTCTGTGAGATGATTTCACATAACACAAAGGAGTTTCTCAGAAAGCTTCTTTCTCTTTGTTATCGGAGGATATTTCCTTTGGCCATATAGCCTTAAAAGGGATCAGAAATATCTCTTCTAAGATTCCACAGAAATAAGGCTAGCAAAGAGATCCACGAAATACAGATGTAACTCTGTGAGACGAATTAACAGTACACTAAACAGTTTCTCAGAAAGCTTCTTTCCACATTTCATCTGAGGATATTTCCTTTTTCACCATAGCCCTCTATGGGCTTCCAAATATCACTTTGCCAATTCCACAAGAACTGTCTTAGCGAAAGGCTTCTTGAGGGGAAAGCTGTAACTCTGTGAGATGATTTCACATAACACAAAGGAGTTTCTCAGAAAGCTTCTTTCTCTTTGTTATCGGAGGATATTTCCTTTGGCCATATAGCCTTAAAAGGGATCAGAAATATCTCTTCTAAGATTCCACAGAAATAAGGCTAGCAAAGAGATCCACGAAATACAGATGTAACTCTGTGAGACGAATTAACAGTACACTAAACAGTTTCTCAGAAAGCTTCTTTCCACATTTCATCTGAGGATATTTCCTTTTTCACCATAGCCCTCTATGGGCTTCCAATTATCACTTTGCCAATTCCACAAGAACTGTCTTAGCGAAAGGCTTCTAGAGGGGAAGCTGTAACTCTGTGAGATGATTTCACAGAACACAAAAAAGTTTCTCAGAAAGCTTCTTTCTCTTTGTAATCGGAGGATATTTCCTTTGGCCCTATAGTCTTCAAAGGGATCCGAAATATCTGTTCTCAGATTCCACAGAAATAAGGCTAGCAAAGAGATCCACGAAATACAGATGTAACTCTGTGAGTGGAAGTCACAGAAACTAAGTAGTTTCTCAGAAAGCTTCTTTCCAGATTTCATCTGAGGATATTTCCTTTATCACCATAGCCCTCTAAGGGCTTCCAAATATCACTTTGCCAATTCCACAAGAACTGTCTTACCGAAAGGCTTCTTGAGGGGAAAGCTGTAACTCTGTGAGATGATTTCACACAACACAAAGAAGTTTCTCAGAAAGCTTCTTTCTCTTTGTTATCGGAGGATATTTCCTTTGGCCCTATAGTCTTCAAAGGGATCCGAAATATCTGTTCTAAGTTTCCACAGAAATAAGGCTAGCACAGAGATCCACGAAATATAGATGTAACTCTGTGAGATGAATTAACTGAACACTAAGCGGTTTCTCAGAAAGCTTCTTTCCAGATTTCATCTGAGGATATTTCCTTTTTCAACATAGCCCTCTAGGGGCTTCCAAATATCACTTTGCCAATTCCACAAGAACTGTCTTATCGAAAGGTTTCTTGAGGGGAAAGCTGTAACTCTGTGAGATGATTTCACAGAACACAAAGGAGTTTCTCAGAAAGCTTCTTTCTCTTTGTTATCGGAGGTTATTTCCTTTAGCCCTATAGTCTTAAAAGGGATCCGAAATATCTGTTCTCAGATTCCACAGAAATAAGTCTAGCAAAGAGATACACGAAATACAGATTTAACTCTGTGAGTAGAAGTCAAAGAATACTAAGCTGTTTCTCAGAATGCTTCTTTCCAGTTTTCATCTGAGGATATTTCCTTTCTCATCGTAGCCCTCTATGGGCTTCCAAATATCACTTTGCTAATTCCTCAAAAACTGTCTTAGCGAAAGGTTTCTTGAGGGGAAACCTGTAACTCTGTGAGATGAATTCACAGAACACAAAGAAGTTTCTCAGAAAGCTTCTTTCTCTTTGTTATCAGAAGATATTTCCTTTGGCCCTATAGTCTTCAAAGGGATCCGAAATATATCTTCTCAGATTCCACAGAAATAAGGCTAGCAAAGAGATCCACGAAATACAGATGTAACTCTGTGAGTGGAAGTCACAGAACACTAAGCGGTTTCTCAGAAAGCTTCTTTCCAGATTTCATCTGAGGATATTTCCTTTTTCACCATAGCCCTCTATGGGCTTCCAAATATCACTTTGCCAGTTCCAGAAGAACTGTCTTAGCGAAAGGCTTCTTGAGGGGAAAGCTGTAACTCTGTGAGATGATTTCACAGAACACAAAGAAGTTTCTCAGAAAGCTTCTTTCTCTTTGTTATCGGAGGATATTTCCTTTGGCCCTATAGTCTTCAAAGGGATCCGAAATATCTGTTCTCAGATTCCACAGAAATAAGGCTGGCAAAGAGATCCACGAAATACAGGTGTAACTCTTTGACATGAATTAACAGACACTAAGCTGTTTCTCAGAAAGCTTCTTTCCAGATTTCATCTGAGGATATTTCCTTTTTCACCATAGCCCTCTATGGGCTTCCAAATATCACTTTGCCAATTCCACAAGAACTGTCTTAGCGAAAGGCTTCTTTAGGGGAAAGCTGTAACTCTGTGAGATGATTTCACAGAACACAAAGTAGTTTCTCAGAAAGCTTCTTTCTCTTTGTTATCGGAGGATATTTCCTTTGGCCCTATAGTCTTCAAGGGGAAACGAAATATCTGTTCTCAGATTCCACAGAAATAAGGCTGGCAAAGAGATCCACGAAATACAGATGTAACTCTGTGAGATGAATTAACAGAACCCTAAGGTATTTCTCAGAAAGCTTCTTTCCAGATTTCATCTGAGGATATTTCCTTTTTCACCATAGCCCTCTATGGGCTTCCAAATATCACTTTGACAATTCCACAAGAAGTGTCTTAGCGAAAGGCTTCTTGAGAGGAAAGGTGTATCTCTGTGAGGTGATTTCACAGAACACAAAGAAGTTTCTCAGAAAGGTTCTTTCTCTTTCTTATCGGAGGATATTTCCTTTGGCCCTATAATCTTCAAAGGGATTCGAAATATCTGTTCTCAGAATTCCAAAGAAATAAGGCTAGCAAAGAGATCCACGAAATACAGATGTAACTCTCTGAGTGGAAGTCACAGAACACTAAGCGGTTTCTCAAAAAGCTTCTTTCCAGATTTCATCGGAGTATATTTCCTTTTTCACCTTAGCGCTCTATGGGCTTCCAAATATTACTTTGCCATTTCCACAAGAACTGTCTTAGCGAAAGGCTTCTTGAGGGGAAAGTTGTAACTCTGTGAGATGATTTCACATAACACAAAGGAGTTTCTCAGAAAGCTTCTTTCTCTTTCTTATCGGAGGATATTTCCTTTGGCCATATAGCCTTAAAAGGGATCAGAAATATCTCTTCTAAGATTCCACAGAAATAAGGCTAGCAAAGAGATCCACGAAATACAGATGTAACTCTGTGAGATGAATTAACAGAACACTAAACAGTTTCTCAGAAAGCTTCTTTCCACATTTCATCTGAGGATATTTCCTTTTTCACCATAGCCCTTTATGGGCTTCCAATTATCACTTTGCCAATTCCACAAGAACTGTCTTAGCGAAAGGCTTCTTGAGGGGAAAGCTGTAACTCTGTGAGATGATTTCACAGAACACAAAGAAGTTTCTCAGAAAGCTTCTTTCTCTTTGTTATCGGAGGATATTCCCTTTGACCCTGTAGTCTTCAAATGGATCAGAAATATCTGTTCTCAGATTCCACAGAAATAATGCTAGCAAAGAGATCCACGAAATACTGATGTAACTCTGTGAGTGGAAGTCTCAGAACACTAAGCGGTTTCTCAGAGCTTCTTTCCAGATTTCATCTGAGGATATTTCCTTTTTCACCATAGCCCTCTGTAGGCTTCCAAATATCACTTTGCCAATTTCAGAAGAACTGTCTTAGCGAAAGGCTTCTTGAGGGGAAACCAGTAACTCTGTGAGATGATTTCACAGAACACAAAGAAGTTTCTCAGAAAGCTTCTTTCTCTTTGTTATCGGAGGATATTTCCTTTGGCCCTATAGTCTTCAAAGGGATCCGAAATATCTGTTCTCAGATTCCACAGAAATAAGGCTAGCAAAGAGATCCACGAAATACCGATGTAACTCTGTGAGTGGAACTCACAATACACTAAGCGGTTTCTCAGAAAGCTTCTTTTCAGATTTCATCTGAGGATATTTCCTTTTCCACCATACCCCTCTATGGGCTTCCAAATATCACTTTGCCAATTCCACAAGAACTGTCTTAGCGAAAGCCTTCTTGAGGGGAAAGTTGTAACTCTGTGAGATGATTTCACAGAACCCAAAGAAGTTTCTCAGAAAGCTTCTTTCTCTTTGTTATCGGAGGATATTTCCTTTGACACTATAGTTTTAAAAGGGATCCGAAATATCTGTTCTCAGATTCCACAGAAATAAGGCTAGCAAAGAGATCCACGAAATACAGATGTAACTCTGTGAGATGAATTAACAGAACACTAAGCTGTTTCTCAGAAAGCTTCTTTCCAGATTTCATCTGAGGATATTTCCATTTTCACCATAGCCCTCTATGGGCTTCCAAATATCACTTTGCCAATTCCACAAGAACTGTCTTAGCGAAAGGCTTCTTGAGGGTAAAGCTGTAACTCTGTGAGATGATTTCACAGAACACAAAGAAGTTTCTCAGAAAGCTTCTTTCTCTTTGTTATGAGGATATTTCCTTTGGCCCTATAGTCTTCAAAGAGATCCGAAATATCTGTTCTCAGATTCCACAGAAATAAGGCTAGCAAAGAGATCCACGAAATACAGATGTAACTCTGTGAGATGAATTAACAGAACACTAAGCAGTTTCTCAGAAAGCTTCTTTCCAGATTTCATCTGAGGATATTTCCTTTATCACCATAGCCCTCTATGGGCTTCCAAATATCACTTTGCCAATTCCACAAGAACTGTCTTAGCGAAAGGCTTCTTGAGGGGATAGCTGTAACTCTGAGAGATGATTTCACAGAACACAAAGAAGTTTCTCAGAAAGCTTCTTTCTGTTTGTTATCGGAGGATATTTCCTTTGGCCCTATAGTCTTCAAAGGGATCCGAAATATCTCTTCTCAGATTCCACAGAAATAAAGCTAGCAAAGAGATCCACGAAATACAGATGTAACTCTGTGAGTGGAAGTCACAGAACACTAAGCGGTTTCTCAGAAAGCATTTTTCCAGATTTCATCTGAGGATATTTCCTTTTCCACCATAGCCCTCTAAGGGCTTCCAAATATCACTTTGCCAATTCCACAAGAACTGTCTTAGCGAAAGCCTTCTTGAGGGGAAAGTTGTAACTCTGTGAGATGATTTCACAGAACACAAAGAAGTTTCTCAGAAAGCTTCTTTCTCTTTGTTATCGGAGGATATTTCCTTTGGCACTATAGTTTTAAAAGGGATCCGAAATATCTGTTCTCAGATTCCACAGAAATAAGGCTAGCAAAGAGATCCACGAAATACAGATGTAACTCTGTGAGTGGAAGTCACAGAACACTAAGCGGTTTCTCAGAAAGCTTCTTTCCAGATTTCATCTGAGGATATTTCCTTTTTCACCATAGCTCTCTATGGGCTTCCAAATATCACTTTGCCAATTCCACAAGAACTGTCTTAGCGAAAGACTTCTTGAGGGGAAAGCTGTATCTCTGTGAGATGATTTCACAGAACACAAAGAAGTTTCTCAGAAATCTTCTTTCTCTTTGTGATGGGAGGATATTTCCTTTGGCCCTATAGTATTCAAAGGGATCCGAAATATCTGTTCTCAGATTCCACAGAAATAAGGCTAGAAAAGAGATCCACGAAATACAGATGTAACTCTGTGATTGGAAGTCACAGAACACTAAGCGGTTTCTCAGAAAGCTTCTTTCCAGATTTCATCTGAGGATATTTCCTTTTCCACCATAGCCCTCCATGGGCTTCCAATTATCACTTTGCCAATTCCACAAGAACTGTCTTAGCGAAAGGCTGCTTGAGGGGAAAGTTGTAACTCTGTGAGATGATTTCACAGAACACAAAGGAGTTTCTCAGAAAGCTTCTTTCTGTTTGTTATCGGAGGATATTTCCTTTGGCCGTATAGCCTTAAAAGGGATCCGAAATATCTGTTTTAAGATTCCACAGAAATAAGACTAGCAAAGAGATGCAGGAAATACATATGTAACTCTGTGAGTTGAAGTCAAAGAACACTAAGCAGTTTCTCAGAAAGCTTCTTTCCAGTTTTCATCTGAGGATATTTCCTTTCTCACCATAGCCCTCTATGGGCTTCCAAATATCACTTTGCCAATTCCACAAGAACTGTCTTAGCGAAAGGCTTCTTGAGGTGATAGCTGTAACTCTGTGAGATGATTTCACAGAACACAAAGGAGTTTCTCACAAAGCTTCTTTCTCTTTGTTATCGGAGGATATTTCCTTTGGCCCTAAAGTCTTCAAAGGGATCCGAAATATCTGTTCTCAGATTCCACAGAAATAAGGCTAGCAAAGAGATCCACGAAATACCTATGTAACTCTGCAGTGGAAGTCACAGAACACTAAGCGGTTTCTCAGAAAGCTTCTTTCCACATTTCATCTGAGGATATTTCCATTTTCACCATAGCCCTCTAAGGGCTCCAAAATATCACTTTGCCAATTCCACAAGAACTGTCTTAGCGAAAGGCTTCTTGAGAGGAAAGCTGTAACTCTGTGAGATGATTTCACAGAACACAAAGAAGTTTCTCAGAAAGCTTCTTTCTCTTTGTTATAGGAGGATATTTCCTTTGGCCCTATAGTCTTCAAGGGGATGCGAAATATCTCTTCTCAGATTCCACAGAAATAAGGCTGGCAAGAGATCCACGAAATACAGATGTAACACTGTGAGATGAATTAACAGAACACTAAGCTATTTCTCAGAAAGTTTCTTTCCAGATTTCATCTGAGGATATTTCCTTTTTCACCATAGCCCTCTATGGGCTTCCAAATATCACTTTGCCAATTCCACAAGAACTGTCTTAGCGAAAGGCTTCTTGAGGTGAAAGATGTATCTCTGTGAGATGATTTCACAGAACACAAAGAAGTTTCTCAGAAAGGTTCTTTCTCTTTGTTATCGGAGGATATTTCCTTTGGCCCTGTAGTCTTCAAAGGGATCTGAAATATCTGTTCTCAGAATTCCACAGAAATAAGGCTAGCAAAGAGATCCACGAAATACAGATGTAACACTGTGAGTGGAAGTCTCAGAACACTAAGCGGTTTCTCAGAAAATTTCTTTCCAGATTTCATCTGAGGATATTTCCTTTTTCACCATAGCCCTCTATGGGCTTCCAAATATCACTTTACCAAATCCACAAGAACTGTCTTAGCGAAAGGCTTCTTTAGGGGAAACCAGTAACTCTGTGAGATGATTTCACAGAACACAAAGAAGTTTCTCAGAAAGCTTCTTTCACTTTGTTATCGGTGGATATTTCCTTTGGCCCTATAGTCTTCAAAGGGATCCGAAATATCTGTTCTCAGATTCCACAGAAATAAGGCTAGCAAAGAGATCCACGAAATACAGATGTAACTCTGTGAGTGGAAGTCACAGAACACTAAGCGGTTTCTCAGAAAGCTTCTTTTCAGATTTCATCTGAGGATATTTTCTTTTCCACCATAGCCCTCTATGGGCTTCCAAATATCACTTTGCCAATTCCACAAGAACTGTCTTAGCGAAAGCCTTCTTGAGGGGAAAGTTGTAACTCTGTGAGATGATTTCACAGAACACAAAGAAGTTTCTCAGAAAGCTTCTTTCTCTTTGTTATCGGAGGATATTTCCTTTGGCACTATAGTTTTAAAAGGGATCCGAAATATCTGTTCTCAGATTCCACAGAAATAAGGCTAGCAAAGAGATCCACGAAATACAGATGTAACTCTGTGAGATGAATTAACAGAACACTAAGCTGTTTCTCAGAAAGCTTCTTTCCAGATTTCATCTGAGGATATTTCCTTTTTCACCATAGCCCTCTATGGGCTTCCAAATATCACTTTGCCAATTCCACAAGAACTGTCTTAGCGAAAGGCTTCTTGAGGGGAAAGCTGTAACTCTGTGAGATGATTTCACAGAACACAAAGAAGTTTCTCAGAAAGCTTCTTTCTCTTTGTTATGAGGATATTTCCTTTGGCCCTATAGTCTTCAAAGAGATCCGAAATATCTGTTCTCAGATTCCACAGAAATAAGTCTAGCAAAGAGATCCACGAAATACAGATGTAACTCTGTGAGATGAATTAACAGAACACTATGCAGTTTCTCAGAAAGCTTCTTTCCAGATTTCATCTGAGGATATTTCCTTTATCACCATAGCCCACTATGGGCTTCCAAATGTCACTTTGCTTGTTTTTTTTTTTTTTTTTTTTTTTTTTTTGAGACGGAGTCTCGCTCTGTCGCCCAGGCTGGAGTGCAGTGGCGCGATCTCGGCTCACTGCAAGCTCCGCCTCCCGGGTTCACGCCATTCTCCTGACTCAGCCTCCCGAGTAGCTGGGACTACAGGCGCCCACAACCGCGCCCGGCTAATTCTTTGTATTTTTAGTAGAGACGGGGTTTCACCGTGGTCTCGATCTCCTGACCTTGTGATCCGCCCGCCTCGGCCTCCCAAAGTGCTGGGATTACAAGCGTGAGCCACCGCGCCCGGCCAAATATCACTTTGCCAATTCCACAAGAACTGTCTTAGCGAAAGGCTTCTTGAGGTGATAGGTGTAACTCTGTGAGATGATTTCACAGAACACAAAGAAGTTTCTCAGAAAGCTTCTTTCTCTTTGTTATCGGAGGATATTTCCTTTGGCCCTATAGTCTTCAAAGGGATCCGAAATATCTGTTCTCAGATTCCACAGAAATAAGGCTAGCAAAGAGATCCACGAAATACAGATGTAACTCTGTGAGTGGAAGTCACAGAACACTAAGCGGTTTCTCAGAAAGCTTCTTTCCACATTTCATCTGAGGATATTTCCTTTTTCACCATAGCCCTCTAAGGGCTTCCAAATATCACTTTGCCAATTCCACAAGAACTGTCTTAGCGAAAGGCTTCTTGAGGGGAAAGCTGTAACTCTGTGAGATGATTTCACAGAACACAAAGAAGTTTCTCAGAAAGCTTCTTTCTCTTTGTTATCGGAGGATATTTCCTTTGGCCCTATAGTCTTCAAAGGGATCCGAAATATCTGTTCTCAGATTCCACAGAAATAAGGCTAGCAAAGAGATCCACGAAATACAGATGTAACTCTGTGAGTGGAAGTCACAGAACACTAAGCGGTTTCTCAGAAAGCTTCTTTCCAGATTTCATCTGAGGATATTTCCTTTTCCGCCATAGCCCTCTAAGGGCTTCCAAATATCACTTTGCCAATTCCAGAAGAACTGTCTTAGCGAAAGGCTGCTTGAGGGGAAAGTTGTAACTCTGTGATATAATTTCACAGAACACAAAGGAGTTTCTTAGAAAGCTTCTTTCTCTTTGTTATCGGAGGATATTTCCTTTGGCCGTATAGCCTTAAAAGGGATCCGAAATATCTGTTTTAAGATTCCACAGAAATAAGGCTAGCAAAGAGATGCACGAAATACAGATGTAACTCAGTGAGTTGAAGTCAAAGAACTCTAAGCAGTTTCTCAGAAAGCTTCTTTCCAGTTTTCATCTGAGGATATTTCCTTTCTCACCATAGCCCTCTATGGGCTTCCAAATATCACTTTGCCAATTCCGCAAGAACTGTCTTAGCGAAAGGCTTATTGAGGGGAAAGCTGTAACTCTGTGAAATGATTTCAGAGAACACAAAGAAGTTTCTCAGAAAGCTTCTTTCTCTTTGTTATCGGAGAATATTTCCTTTGGCCCTATAGTCTTCAAAGGGATCCGAAATATCTGTTCTCAGATTCCACAGAAATAAGGCTAGCAAAGAGATCCACGAAATACAGATGTAACTCTGTGAGATGAATTAACAGGACACTAAGCAGTTTCTCAGAAAGCTTTTTTCCAGATTTCATCTGAGGATATTTCCTTTTTCACCATAGCCCTCTAAGGGCTTCCAAATATCACTTTGCCAATTTCACAAGAACTGTCTTAGAGAAAGGCTTCTTGAGGGGAAATCTGTGACTCTGTGAGATGATTTCACAGAACACAAAGAAGTTTCTCAGAAAGCTTCTTTCTCTTTGTTATCGGAGGATATTTCCTTTGGCCCTATAGTCTTCAAGGGGATGCGAAATATCTGTTCTCAGATTCCACAGAAATAAGGCTGGCAAAGAGATTCACGAAATACAGATGTAAATCTGTGAGATGAATTAACAGAACACTAAGCTATTTCTCGGAAAGCTTCTTTCCAGATTTCATCTGAGGATATTTCCTTTATCACCATAGCCCACTATGGGCTTCCAAATATCACTTTGCCAATTCCACAAGAACTGTCTTAGCGAAAGGCTTCTTGAGGGGATAGCTGTAACTCTGTGAGATGATTTCACAGAACACAAAGAAGTTTCTCAGAAAGCTTCTTTCTCTTTGTTATCGGAGGATATTTCCTTTGGCCCTATAGTCTTCAAAGGGATCCGAAATATCTGTTCTCAGATTCCAGAGAAATAAGGCTAGCAAAGAGATCCACGAAATACAGATGTAACTCTGTGAGTGGAAGTCACAGAACACTAAGCGGTTTCTCAGAAAGCTTCTTTCCAGATTTCATCTGAGGATATTTCCTTTTTCACCATAGCTCTCTATGGGCTTCCAAATATCACTTTGCCAATTCCACAAGAACTGTCTTAGCGAAAGACTTCTTGAGGGGAAAGCTGTATCTCTGTGAGATGATTTCACAGAACACAAAGAAGTTTCTCAGAAATCTTCTTTCTCTTTGTGATGGGAGGATATTTCCTTTTGCCCTATAGTATTCAAAGGGATCCGAAATATCTGTTCTCAGATTCCACAGAAATAAGGCTAGAAAAGAGATCCACGAAATACAGATGTAACTCTGTGAGTGGAAGTCACAGAACACTAAGCGGTTTCTCAGAAAGCTTCTTTCCAGATTTCATCTGAGGATATTTCCTTTTCCACCATAGCCCTCCATGGGCTTCCAATTATCACTTTGCCAATTCCACAAGAACTGTCTTAGCGAAAGGCTGCTTGAGGGGAAAGTTGTAACTCTGTGATATGATTTCACAGAACACAAAGGAGTTTCTCAGAAAGCTTCTTTCTCTTTGTTATCGGAGGATATTTCCTTTGGCCGTATAGCCTTAAAAGGGATCCGAAATATCTGTTTTAAGATTCCACAGAAATAAGACTAGCAAAGAGATGCACGAAATACATATGTAACTCTGTGAGTTGAAGTCAAAGAACACTAAGCAGTTTCTCAGAAAGCTTCTTTCCAGTTTTCATCTGAGGATATTTCCTTTCTCACCATAGCCCTCAAAGGGCTTCCAAATATCACTTTGCCAATTCCACAAGAACTGTCTTAGCGAAAGGCTTCTTGAGGGGATAGCTGTAACTCTGTGAGATGTTTTCACAGAACACAAAGAAGTTTCTCACAAAGCTTCTTTCTCTTTGTTATCGGAGGATATTTCCTTTGGCCCTATAGTCTTCAAAGGGATCCGAAATATCTGTTGTCAGATTCCACAGAAATAAGGCTAGCAAAGAGATCCACGAAATACATATGTAACTCTGCAGTGGAAGTCACAGAACACTAAGCGGTTTCTCAGAAAGCTTCTTTCCACATTTCATCTGAGGATATTTCCATTTTCACCATAGCCCTCTAAGGGCTCCCAAATATCACTTTGCCAATTCCACAACAACTGTCTTAGCGAAAGGCTTCTTGAGGGGAAAGCTGTAAATCTGTGAGATGATTTCAGAGAACACAAAGAAGTTTCTCAGAAAGCTTCTTTCTCTTTGTTATCGGAGGATATTTCCTTTGGCCCTATAGTCTTCAAAGGGATCCGAAATATCTGTTCTCAGATTCCACAGAAATAAGGCTAGCAAAGAGATCCACGAAATACAGATGTAACTCTGTGAGATGAATTAATAGGACACTAAGCAGTTTCTCAGAAAGCTTTTTTCCAGATTTCATCTGAGGATATTTCCTTTTTCACCATAGCCCTCTATGGGCTTCCAAATATCACTTTGCCAATTTCACAAGAACTGTCTTAGAGAAAGGCTTCTTGAGGGGAAATCTGTGACTCTGTGAGATGATTTCACAGAACACAAAGAAGTTTCTCACAAAGCTTCTTTCTCTTTGTTATCGGAGGATATTTCCTTTGGCCCTATAGTCTTCAAGGGGATGCGAAATATCTGTTCTCAGATTCCACAGAAATAAGGCTGGCAAAGAGATCCACGAAATACAGATGTAACTCTGTGAGTTGAATTAACAGAACACTAAGCTATTTCTCGGAAAGCTTCTTTCCAGATTTCATCTGAGGATATTTCCTTTTTCACCATAGCCCTCTATGGGCTTCCAAATATCACTTTGCCAATTCCACAAGAACTGTCTTAGCGAAAGGCTTCTTGAGGGGAAAGCTGTAACTCTGTGAGATGATTTCACAGAACACAAAGAAGTTTCTCAGAAAGCTTCTTTCTCTTTTTTATCGGAGGATATTTCCTTTCGCCCTATAGTCTTCAAATGGATCCGAAATATCTGTTCTCAGATTCCACAGAAATAAGGCTAGCAAAGAGATCTACGAAATACAGATGTAACTCTGTGAGATGAATTAACAGACCACTAAGCGGTTTCTCAGAAAGCTTCTTTCCAGATTTCATCTGAGGATATTTCCTTTTTTACCATAGCTCTCTATGGGCTTCCAAATATCAATTTGCCAATTCCACAAGAACTGTCTTAGCGAAAGGTTTTTGAGGGGATAGCTGTAACTCTGTGAGACGATTTCACAGAACACAAAGAAGTTTCTCGGAAAGCTTCTTTCTCTTTGTTATAGCAGGATATTTCCTTTGGCCCTATAGTCTTCAAATGGATACGAAATATCTGTTCTCAGATTCCACAGAAATAAAGCTAGCAAAGAGATCCACGAAATACAGATGTAACTCTGTTGGTGGAAGTCACAGAACACTAAGCAGTTTCTCAGAAAGCTTCTTTCCAGATTTCATCTGAGGATATTTCCTTTTTCACCATAGCTCTCTATGGGCTTCCAAATATCACTTTGCCAATTCCACAAGAACTGTCTTAGCGAAAGACTTCTTGAGGGGAAAGCTGTATCTCTGTGAGATGATTTCACAGAACACAAAGAAGTTTCTCAGAAATCTTCTTTCTCTTTGTGATGGGAGGATATTTCCTTTGGCCCTAGAGTCTTCAAAGGGATCCGAAATATCTGTTCTCAGATTCCACAGAAATAAGGCTAGAAAAGAGATCCACGAAATACAGATGTAACTCTGTGAGTGGAAGTCTCAGAACACTAAGCGGTTTCTCAGAAAGCTTCTTTTCAGATTTCATCTGAGGATATTTCCTTTTCCACCATAGCCCTCTATGGGCTTCCAAATATCACTTTGCCAATTCCACAAGAACTGTCTTAGCGAAAGCCTTCTTGAGGAGAAAGTTGTAACTCTGTGAGATGATTTCACAGAACACAAAGAAGTTTCTCAGAAAGCTTCTTTCTCTTTGTTATCGCAGGATATTTCCTTTGGCCCTATAGTCTTCAAATGGATCCGAAATATCTGTTCTCAGAATTCCACAGAAATAAGGCTAGCAAAGAGATCCACGAAATACAGATGTAACTCTGTGAGATGAATTAACAGAACACTAAGCAGTTTCTCAGAAAGCTTCTTTCCAGATTTCATCTGAGGATATTTCCTTTTTTACCATAGCCCTCTATGGGCTTCCAAATATCACTCTGCCAATTTCACAAGAACTGTCTTATCGAAAGCCTTCTTGAGGGGATAGCTGTAACTCTGTGAGACGATTTCACAGAACACAAAGAAGTTTCTCAGAAATCTTCTTTCTCTTTGTGACGGGAGGATATTTCCTTTGGCCCTAGAGTCTTCAAAGGGATCCGAAATATCTGTTCTCAGATTCCACAGAAATAAGGCTAGAAAAGAGATCCACGAAATACAGATGTAACTCTGTGAGTGGAAGTCAAAGAACACTAAGCGGTTTCTCAGAAAGCTTCTTTCCAGATTTCATCTGAGGATATTTCCTTTTCCACCATAGCCCTCCATGGGCTTCCAAATATCACTTTGCCAATTCCACAAGAACTGTCTTAGCGAAAGCCTTCTTGAGGAGAAAGTTGTAACTCTGTGAGATGATTTCCGAGAACACAAAGAAGTTTCTCAGAAAGCTTCTTTCTCTTTGTTATCGGAGGATATTTCCTTTGGCCCTATAGTCTTCAAGGGGATGCGAAATATCTCTTCTCAGATTCCACGGAAATATGGCTGGCAAAGAGATCCACGAAATACAGATGTAACACTGTGAGATGAATTAACAGAACACTAAGGTATTTCTCAGAAAGTTTCTTTCCAGATTTCATCTGAGGATATTTCCTTTTTAACCATAGCCTTCTATGGGCTTCCAAATATCACTTTGCCAATTCCACAAAAACTGTCTTAGCGGAAGGCTTCTTGAGGTGAAAGATGTATCTCTGTGAGATGATTTCACAGAACACAAAGAAGTTTCTCAGAAAGCTTCTTTCTCTTTGTTATCGGAGGATATTTCCTTTGGCCCTGTAGTCTTCAAAGGGATCCGAAATATCTGTTCTCAGAATTCCACAGAAATAAGGCTAGCAAAGAAATCCACGAAATACAGATGTAACTCTGTGAGTGGAAGTCACAGAACACTAAGCGGTTTCTCAGAAAGCTTCTTTCCAGATTTCATCTGAGGATATTTCCTTTTCCGCCATAGCCCTCTAAGGGCTTCCAAATATCACTTTGCCAATTCCACAAGAACTGTCTTAACGAAAGGCTGCTTGAGGGGAAAGCTGTAACTCTGTGAGATGATTTCACAGAACACAAAGGAGTTTCTCAGAAAGCTTCTTTCTCTTTGTTATCGGAGGATATTTCCTTTGGCCGTATAGCCTTAAAAGGGATCCGAAATATCTGTTTTAAGATTCCACAGAAATAAGGCTAGCAAAGAGATGCACGAAATACAGATGTAAGTCAGTGAGTTGAAGTCAAAGAACACTAAGCAGTTTCTCAGAAAGCTTCTTTCCAGTTTTCATCTGAGGATATTTCCTTTCTCACCATAGCCCTCTATGGGCTTCCAAATATCACTTTGCCAATTCCGCAAGAACTGTCTTAGCGAAAGGCTTATTGAGGGGAAATCTGTGACTCTGTGAGATGATTTCACAGAACACAAAGAAGTTTCTCAGAAATCTTCTTTCTCTTTGTTATCGGAGGATATTTCCTTTGGCCCTATAGTCTTCAAGGGGATGCGAAATATCTGTTCTCAGATTCCACAGAAATAAGGCTGGCAAAGAGATCCACGAAATACAGATGTAACTCTGTGAGATGAATTAACAGAACACTAAGCTATTTCTCGGAAAGCTTCTTTCCAGATTTCATCTGAGGATATTCCCTTTTTCAACATAGCCCTCTATGGGCTTCCAAATATCACTTTGCCAATTCCACAAGAACTGTCTTAGCGAAAGGCTTCATGAGGGGAAAGCTGTAACTCGGTGAGGTGATTTCAAGAACACAAAGAAGTTTCTCAGAAAGCTTCTTTCTCTTTGTTATCGGAGGATATTTCCTTTGGCACTATATTCTTCAAAGGCATCCGAAATATCTGTTCTCAGATTCCACAGAAATAAGGCTAGCAAAGAGATCCACGAAATACAGATGTAACTCTGTGATATGAATTAACAGAACACTAAGCAGTTTCTCAGAAAGCTTCCTTCCAGATTTCATCTGAGGATATTTCCTTTTTCACCATAGGACTCTATGGGCTTCCAAATATCACTTTTCCAATTCCACAAGAACTGGCTTAGCGAAAGGTTTCTTGAGGGGAAAGCTGTAACTCTGTGAGATGACTTCACAGAACACAAAGAAGTTTCTCAGAAAGCTTCTTTCTCTTTGGTATCGGAGGATATTTCCTTTGGCCCTATAGTCTTAAAGGGATCCGAAATATCTGTTGTCAGATTACACAGAAATAAGGCTAGCAAAGAGATCCACGAAATACAGATGTAACTCTGTGAGTGGAAGTCACAGAACACTAAGCGGTTTCTCAGAAAGCTTCTTTCCAGATTTCATCTGAGGATATTTCCTTTTTCACCATAGCTCTCTATGGGCTTCCAAATATCACTTTGCCAATTCCACAAGAACTGTCTTAGCGAAAGACTTCTTGAGGGGAAAGCTGTATCTCTGTGAGATGATTTCACAGAACACAAAGAAGTTTCTCAGAAATCTTCTTTCTCCTTGTGATGGGAGGATATTTCCTTTGGCCCTATAGTCTTCAAAGGGATCCGAAATATCTGTTCTCAGATTCCACAGAAATAAGGCTAGAAAAGAGATCCACGAAATACAGATGTAACTCTGTGAGTGGAAGTCACAGAACACTAAGCGGTTTCTCAGAAAGCTTCTTTCCAGATTTCATCTGAGGATATTTCCTTTTCCACCATAGCCCTCCATCGGCTTCCAAATATCACTTTGCCAATTCCACAAGAACTGTCTTAGCGAAAGGCTGCTTCAGGGGAAAGTGGTAACTCTGTGAGATGATTTCACAGAACACAAAGGAGTTTCTCAGAAAGCTTCTTTCTCTTTGTTATCGGAGGATATTTCCTTTGGCCGTATAGCCTTAAAAGGGATCCGAAATATCTGTTTTAAGATTCCACAGAAATAAGGCTAGCAAAGAGATGCACGAAATACATATGTAACTCTGTGAGTTGAAGTCAAAGAACACTAAGCAGTTTCTCAGAAAGCTTCTTTCCAGTTTTCATCTGAGGATATTTCTTTTCTCACCATAGCCCTCTATGGGGTTCCAAATATCACTTTGCCAATTCCGCAAGAAGTGTCTTAGCGAAAGGCTTATTGAGGGGAAAGCTGTAACTCTGTGAGATGATTTCAGAGAACACAAAGAAGTTTCTCAGAAAGCTTCTTTCTCTTTGTTATCGGAGGATATTTCCTTTGGCCCTATAGTCTTCAAAGGGATCCGAAATATCTATTCTCAGATTCCACAGAAATAAGGCTAGCAAAGAGATCCACGAAATACAGATGTAACTCTGTGAGATGAATTAATAGAACACTAAGCAGTTTCTCAGAAAGCTTTTTTCCAGATTTCATCTGAGGATATTTCCTTTTTCACCATAGCCCTCTATGGGCTTCCAAATATCACTTTGCCAATATCACAAGAACTGTCTTAGAGAAAGGCTTCTTGAGGGGAAATCTGTGACTCTGTGAGATGATTTCACATAACACAAAGAAGTTTCTCAGAAAGCTTCTTTCTCTTTGTTATCGGAGGATATTTCCTTTGGCCCTATAGTCTTCAAGGGGATGCGAAATATCTGTTCTCAGATTCCACAGAAATAAGGCTGGCAAAGAGATCCACGAAATACAGATGTAACTCTGTGAGATGAATTAACAGAACACTAAGCTATTTCTCGGAAAGCTTCTTTCCAGATTTCATCTGAGGATATTTCCTTTTTCACCATAGCCCTCTATGGGCTTCCAAATATCACTTTGCCAATTCCACAAGAACTGTCTTAGCGAAAGATTTCTTGAGGGGAAAGCTGTAACTCTGTGAGCTGATTTCAAGAACACAAAGAAGTTTCTCAGAAAGCTTCTTTCTCTTTGTTATCGGAGGATATTTCCTTTGGCCCTATAGTCTTCAAGGTATCCGAAATATCTGTTCTCAGATTCCACAGAAATAAGGCTAGCAAAGAGATCCACGAAATACAGATGTAACTCTGTGAGATGAATTAACAGAACACTAAACAGTTTCTCAGAAAGCTTCTTTCCAGATTTCATCTGAGGATATTTCCTTTTTTACCATAGCCCTCTATGGGCTTCCAAATATCACTTTGCCAATTCCACAAGAACTGTCTTGGCGAAAGGTTTCTTGAGAGGATAGCTGTAACTCTGTGAGACGATTTCACAGAACCCAAAGAAGTTTCTCAGAAAGCTTCTTTCTCTTTGTTATCGCAGGATATTTCCTTTGGCCCTATAGTCTTCAAATGGATACGAAATATCTGTTCTCAGATTCCACAGAAATAAGGCTAGCAAAGAGATCCACGAAATACAGATGTAACTCTGTGAGTGGAAGTCACAGAACACTAAGCGGTTTCTCAGAAAGCTTCTTTCCAGATTTCATCTGAGGATATTTCCTTTTTCACCATAGCTCTCTATGGGCTTCCAAATATCACTTTGCCAATTCCACAAGAACTGTCTTAGCGAAAGACTTCTTGAGGGTAAAGCTGTACCTCTGTGAGATGATTTCACAGAACACAAAGAAGTTTCTCAGAAAGCTTCTTTCTCTTTGTTATCGGAGGATATTTCCTTTGACCCTATAGTCTTCAAGGGGATGCGAAATATCTGTTTTCAGATTCCACAGAAATAAGGCTGGCAAAGAGATCCACGAAATACAGATGTTACTCTGTGAGATGAATTAACAGAACACTAAGCTATTTCTCAGAAAGCTTCTTTCCAGATTTCATCTGAGGATATTTCCTTTTTCACCATAGCCCTCTATGGGCTTCCAAATATCACTTTGCCAATTCCACAAGAACTGTCTTAGCGTAAGGCTTCTTGAGGGGAAAGCTGTATCTCTGTCAGGTGATTTCACAGAACACAAAGAAGTTTCTCAGAAAGGTTCTTTCTCTTTGTTATCGGAGGATATTTCCTTTGGCCCTACAATCTACAAAGGGATCAGAAATATCTGTTCTCAGAATTCCACAGAAGTAAGGCTAGCAAAGAGATCCACGAAATACAGATGTAACTCTGTGAGTGGAAGTCACAGAACACTAAGCGGTTTCTCAAAAAGCTTCTTTCCAGATTTCATCCTAGTATATTTCCTTTTTCACCATAGCGCTCTATGGGCTTCCAAATATCACTTTGCCAATTCCACAAGAACTGTCTTAGCGAAAGGCTTCTTGAAAGGAAAGTTGTAACTCTGTGAGATGATTTCACAGAACACAAAGGAGTTTCTCAGAAAGCTTCTTTCTCTTTGTTATCGGAGGATATTTCCTTTGGTCATATAGCCTTAAAAGGGATCCGAAATATCTGTTCTAAGATTCCACAGAAATAAGGCTAGAAAAGAGATCCACGAAATATAGATGTAACCGTGTGAGATGAATTAACAGAACACTAAGCAGTTTCTCAGAAAGCTTCTTTCCAGATTTCCTCTGAGGATATTTCCTTTTTCACCATAGCCCTCTATCGGCTTCCAAATATCACTTTGCCAATTCCACAAGAACTGTCTTAGCGAAAGGCTTCTTGAGGGGAAAGCTGTAACTCTGTGAGATGATTTCACTGAACACAAAGAAGTTTCTCAGAAAGCTTCTTTCTCTTTGTTATCGGAGGATATTTCCTTTGGCCCTATAGTCTTCAAAGGGATCCCAAATATCTGTTCTCAGATACCACAGAAATAAGGCTAGCAAAGTGATCCACGAAATACAGGTGTAACTCTGTGAGACGAATGAACAGAACACTAAGCAGTTTCTCAGAAAGCTTCTTTCCAGATTTCATCTGAGGATATTTCCTTTTTCACCATAGCCCTCTATGGGCTTCCAAATATCACTTTACCAATTCCACAAGAACTGTCTTAGCGAAAGGCTTCCTGAGGGGAAAGCTGTAACTCTGTGAGATGATTTCACAGATCACAAAGAAGTTTATCAGAAAGCTTCTTTCTCTTTGTTATCGGAGGATATTTCCTTTGGCCCTATAGTCTTCAAAGGGATCCGAAATATCTGTTCTCAGATTCCACAGAAATAAGGCTAGCAAAGAGATCCACGAAATACAGGTGTAACTCTGTGAGACGAATTAACAGAACACTAAGCAGTTTCTCAGAAAGCTTCTTTCCAGATTTCATCTGAGGATATTTCCTTTTCCACCATAGCCCTCCATGGGCTTCCAAGTATCACTTTACCAATTCCACAACAACCGTCTTAGCGAAAGGCTTCTTGAGGGGAAAGCCGTAACTCTGTGAGATGATTTCACAGAACACAAAGAAGTTTGTCAGAAAGCTTCTTTCTCTTTGTTATCAGAGGATATTTCCTTTGGCCCTATAGTCTTCAAAGGGATCTGAAATATCTGTTCTCAGATTCCACAGAAATAAGGCTAGCAAAGAGATCCACGAAATACAAATGTAACTCTGTGAGATGAATTAACAGAACACTAAGCGGTTTCTCAGAAAGCTTCTTTCCAGATTTCATTTGAGGATATTTCCTTTTTCACCAAAGCCCTCTATGGGCTTCCAAATATCACTTTGCCAATTCCACAAGAACTGTCTTAGCGAAAGGCTTCTTGTGGGGAAAGCTGTAACTCTGTGAGATTATTTCACAGAACACAAAGAAGTTTCTCAGAAAGCTTCTTTCTCTTTGTTATCGGAGGATATTTCCTTTGGCCTTAGAGTCTTCAAAGGGATCCGAAATATCTGTTCTCAGATTCCACAGAAATAAGGCTAACAAAGAGATCCAGGAAATACAGATGTAACTCTGTGAGTGGAAGTCACAGAACACTAAGCGGTTTCTCAGAAAGCTTCTTTCCAGATTTCATCTGAGGATATTTCCTTTTTCACCATAGCCCTCTGTGGGCTTCCAAATATCACTTTGCCATTTCTACAAGAACTGTCTTAGCGAAAGGCTTCTTGAGGGGAAAGCTGTAACTCTGTGAAATGATTTGACAGAACACAAAGAAGTTTCTCAGAAGGCTTCTTTCTCTTTGTTATCGGAGGATATTTCCTTTGGCCCTATAGTCTTCAAAGGGGTCCGAAATATCTGTTCTCAGATTCCAAAGAAATAAGGCTAGCAAAGAGATCCACGAAATACAGATGTAACTCTGTGAGTGGAAGTCACAGAACACTAAGTAGTTTCTCAGAAAGCTTCTTTCCAGATTTCATCTGAGGAAATTTCCTTTGTCACCATAGCCCTCTATGGGCTTCCAAATATCACTTTGCCAATTCCACAAGAACTGTCTTAGCGAAAGGCTTCTTGAGGGGAAAGCTGTAACTCTGTGAGATGATTTCACATAACACAAAGAAGTTTCTCAGAAAGCTTCTTTCTCTTTGTTATCGGAGGATATTTCCGTTGGCCCTATAGTCTTCAAAGGGATCCGAAATATCTGTTCTCAGATTCCACAGAAATAAGGCTAGCAAAGAGATCCACGAAATACAGATGTAACTCTGTGAGTGGAAGTCACAGAACACTAAGCGGTTTCCCAGAAAGCTTCTTTCCAGATTTCATCTGAGGATATTTCCTTTTTCACCATAGCCCTCTGAGGGCTTCCAAATATCACTTTGTCAATTCCACAAGAACTGTCTTAGCGAAAGACTTCTTGAGTGGAAAGCTATAACTCTGTGAGATGATTTCACAGAACACAAAGAAGTTTCTCAGAAAGCTTCTTTCTCTTTGTTATTGGAGGATATTTCCTTTGGCCTTATAGTTTTCAAAGGGATCCGAAATATCTGTTCTCAGATTCCACAGAAATAAGGCTACCAAAGAGAATCCCGAAATACAGATGTAACGCTGTGAGATGAAATAACAGAACACTAAGCGGTTTCTCAGAAAGCTTCTTTCCAGATTTCATCTGAGGTTACTTCCTTTTTCACCATAGCCCTCTATGGGCTTCCAAATATCACTTTGCCAATTCCACAAGAACTGTCTTAGCGAAAGGCATCTTGAGGGGAAAGCTGTAACTCTGTGAGATGATTTCACAGAACACAAAGAAGTTTCTCAGAAGGCTTCTTTCTCTTTGTTATCGGAGGATATTTCCTTTGGCCCTATAGACTTCAAAGGGATCCGAAATATCTGTTCTCAGATTCCACAGAAATAAGGCTACCAAAGAGATCCACGAAATACAGATGTAACTCTGTGAGATGAATTAACAGAACACTAAGCAGTTTCTCAGAAAGCTTCTTTCCAGATTTCATATGAGGATATTTCCTTTTTCAACATAGCCCTCTAAGGGCTTCCAAATATCACTTTGCCAATTCCACAAGAACTGTCTTAGCCAAAGGCTTCTTGAGGGGAAAGTTGTAACTCTGTGACACGATTTCACAGAACACAAAGGAGTTTCTCAGAAAACTTCTTTCTCTTTGTTATCGGAGGATATTCCCTTTGGCCATACAGCCTTAAAAGGGATCCGAAATATCTGTTCTGAGATTCCACAGAAATAAGGCTAGCAAAGAGATACACGAAATACAGATGTAACTCTGTGAGTGGAAGTCACAGAACAATAAGCGGTTTCTTAGAAAGCTTCTTTCCAGATTTCATCTGAGGAAATTTCCTTTGTCACCATAGCCCTCTATGGGATTCCAAATATCACTTTGCCAATTCCACAAGAACTATCTTAGCGAAAGGCTTCTTGAGGGGAAAGCTGTAACTCTGTGAGATGATTTCACATAACACAAAGAAGTTTCTCAGAAAGCTTCTTTCTCTTTGTTATCGGAGGATATTTCCGTTGGCCCTATAGTCTTCAAAGGGATCCGAAATATCTGTTCTCAGATTCCACAGAAATAAGGCTAGGAAAGAGATCCACGAAATACAGATGTAACTCTGTGAGATGAATTAACAGAACACTAAGCAGTTTCTCAGAAAGCTTCTTTCCAGTTTTCATCTGAGGATATTTCCTTTCTCTCCATAGCCCTCTATGGGCTTCCAAATATCACTTTGCCAATTCCGCAAGAACTGTCTTAGCGAAAGGCTTATTGAGGGGAAAGCTGTAACTCTGTGAGATGATTTCAGAGAACACAAAGAAGTTTCTCAGAAAGCTTCTTTCTCTTTGTTATCGGAGGATATTTCCTTTGGCCCTGTAGTCTTCAAAGGGATCCGAAATATCTGTTCTCAGAATTCAACAGAAATAAGGCTAGCAAAGAAATCCACGAAATACAGATGTAACTCTGTGAGTGGAAGTCACAGAACACTAAGCGGTTTCTCAGAAAGCTTCTTTCCAGATTTCATCTGAGGATATTTCCTTTTCCGCCATAGCCCTCTAAGGGCTTCCAAATATCACTTTGCCAATTCCACAAGAACTGTCTTAACGAAAGGCTGCTTGAGGGGAAAGTTGTAACTCTGTGAGATGATTTCACAGAACACAAAGGAGTTTCTCAGAAAGCTTCTTTCTCTTTGTTATCGGAGGATATTTCCTTTGGCCGTATAGCCTTAAAAGGGATCCGAAATATCTGTTTTAAGATTCCACAGAAATAAGGCTAGCAAAGAGATGCACGAAATACAGGTGTAACTCAGTGAGTTGAAGTCAAAGAACACTAAGCAGTTTCTCAGAAAGCTTCTTTCCAGTTTTCATCTGAGGATATTTCCTTTCTCACCATAGCCCTCTATGGGCTTCCAAATATCACTTTGCCAATTCCGCAAGAACTGTCTTAGCGAAAGGCTTATTGAGGGGAAATCTGTGACTCTGTGAGATGATTTCACAGAACACAAAGAAGTTTCTCAGAAAGCTTCTTTCTCTTTGTTATCGGAGGATATTTCCTTTGGCCCTATAGTCTTCAAGGGGATGCGAAATATCTGTTCTCAGATTCCACAGAAATAAGGCTGGCAAAGAGATCCACGAAATACAGATGTAACTCTGTGAGATGAATTAACAGAACACTAAGCTATTTCTCGGAAAGCTTCTTTCCAGATTTCATCTGAGGATATTCCCTTTTTCACCATAGCCCTCTATGGGCTTCCAAATATCACTTTGCCAATTCCACAAGAACTGTCTTAGCGAAAGGCTTCATGAGGGGAAAGCTGTAACTCTGTGAGGTGATTTCAAGAACACAAAGAAGTTTCTCAGAAAGCTTCTTTCTCTTTGTTATCGGAGGATATTTCCTTTGGCACTATAGTCTTCAAAGGCATCCGAAATATCGGTTCTCAGATTCCACAGAAATAAGGCTAGCAAAGAGATCCACGAAATACAGATGTAACTCTGTGATATGAATTAACAGAACACTAAGCAGTTTCTCAGAAAGCTTCTTTCCAGATTTCATCTGAGGATATTTCCTTTTTCACCATAGGACTCTATGGGCTTCCAAATATCACTTTTCCAATTCCACAAGAACTGGCTTAGCGAAAGGCTTCTTGAGGGGAAAGCTGTAACTCTGTGAGATGACTTCACAGAACACAAAGAAGTTTCTCAGAAATCTTCTTTCTCTTTGTGATGGGAGGATATTTCCTTTGGCCCTATAGTCTTCAAAGGGATCCGAAATATCTTTTCTCAGATTCCACAGAAATAAGGCTAGAAAAGAGATCCACGAAATACAGATGTAACTCTGTGAGTGGAAGTCACAGAACACTAAGCGGTTTCTCAGAAAGCTTCTTTCCAGATTTCATCTGAGGATATTTCCTTTTCCACCATAGCTCTCCATGGGCTTCCAAATATCACTTTGCCAATTCCACAAGAACTGTCTTAGCGAAAGGCTGCTTCAGGGGAAAGTGTTAACTCTGTGAGATGATTTCACAGAACACAAAGGAGTTTCTCAGAAAGCTTCTTTCTCTTTGTTATCGGAGGATATTTCCTTTGGCCGTATAGCCTTAAAAGGGATCCGAAATATCTGTTTTAAGATTCCACAGAAATAAGGCTAGCAAAGAGATGCACGAAATACATATGTAACTCTGTGAGTTGAAGTCAAAGAACACTAAGCAGTTTCTCAGAAAGCTTCTTTCCAGTTTTCATCTGAGGATATTTCTTTTCTCACCATAGCCCTCTATGGGCTTCCAAATATCACTTTGCCAATTCCGCAAGAACTGTCTTAGCGAAAGGCTTATTGAGGGGAAAGCTGTTACTCTGTGAGATGATTTGAGAGAACACAAAGAAGTTTCTCAGAAAGCTTCTTTCTCTTTGTTATCGGAGGATATTTCCTTTGGCCCTATAGTCTTCAAGGGGATGCGAAATATCTCTTCTCAGATTCCACAGAAATAAGTCTGGCAAAGAGATCCACGAAACACAGATGTAACTCTGTGATACGAATTAACAGAACACTAAGCAGTTTCTCAGAAAGCTTCTTTCCAGATTTCATCTGAGGATATTTCCTTTTTCATCATAGGACTCTATGGGCTTCCAAATATCACTTTTCCAATTCCACAAGAACTGTCTTAGCGAAAGGCTTCTTGAGGGGAAAGCTGTAACTCTGGGAGATGACTTCACAGAACACAGAGAAGTTTCTCAGAAAGCTTCTTTCTCTTTGGTATCGGAGGATATTTCCTTTGGCCCTATAGTCTTAAAAGGGATCCGAAATATCTGTTGTCAGATTACACAGAAATAAGGCTATCAAAGAGATCCACGAAATACAGATGTAACTCTGTGAGATGAATTAACAGAACACTAAGCAGTTTCTCAGATAGCTTCTTTCCAGATTTCATCTGAGGATATTTCCTTTTTCACCGTAGCCCTCTATGGGCTTCCAAATATCACTTTGCCAATTCCACAAGAACTGTCTTAGCGAAAGGCTTCTTGAGGGGAAAGCTGTATCTCTGTGAGATGATTTCACAGAACACAAAGAAGTTTCTCAGAAAGCTTCTTTCTCTTTGTTATCGGAGGATATTTCCTTTGGCCCTATAGTCTTCAAATGGATCCGAAATATCTGTTCTCAGATTCCACAGAAATAAGGCTAGCAAAGAGTTCCACGAAATACAGATGTAACTCTGTGAGATGAATTAACAGAACACTAAGCAGTTTCTCAGAAAGCTTCTTTCCAGATTTCATTTGAGGATATTTCCTTTTTTATCATAGCCCTCTATGGGCTTCCAAATATCACTTTGCCAATTCCACAAGAACTGTCTTAGCGAAAGCCTTCTTGAGGGGATAGCTGTAACTCTGTGAGACGATTTCACAGAACACAAAGAAGTTTCTCAGAAAGCTTCTTTCTCTTTGTTATCGCAGGATATTTCCTTTGGCCCTATAGTCTTCAAATGGATACGAAATATCTGTTCTCAGATTCCACAGAAATAAGGCTAGCAAAGAGATCCACGAAATACAGATGTAACTCTGTGAGTGGAAGTCACAGAACACTAAGCGGTTTCTCAGAAAGCTTCTTTCCACATTTCATCTGAGGATATTTCCTTTTTCACCATAGCCCTCTAAGGGCTTCCAAATATCACTTTGCCAATTCCACAAGAACTGTCTTAGCGAAAGGCTTCTTGAGGGGAAAGCTGTAACTCTGTGAGATGTTTTCACAGAACACAAAGAAGTTTCTCAGAAAGCTTCTTTCTCTTTGTTATCGGAGGATATTTCCTTTGGCCCTATAGTCTTCAAAGGGATCCGAAATATCTGTTCTCAGATTCCACAGAAATAAGGCTAGCAAAGAGATCCACGAAATACAGATGTAACTCTGTGAGTGGAAGTCACAGAACACTAAGCGGTTTCTCAGAAAGCTTCTTTCCAGATTTCATCTGAGGATATTTCCTTTTCCGCCATAGCCCTCTAAGGGCTTCCAAATATCACTTTGCCAATTCCACAAGAACTGTCTTAGCGAAAGGCTGCTTGAGGGGAAAGTTGTAACTCTGTGATATGATTTCACAGAACACAAAGGAGTTTCTCAGAAAGCTTCTTTCTCTTTGTTATCGGAGGATATTTCCTTTGGCCGTATAGCCTTAAAAGGGATCCGAAATATCTGTTTTAAGATTCCACAGAAATCAGGCTAGCAAAGAGATGCACGAAATACAGATGTAACTCAGTGAGTTGAAGTCAAAGAACACTAAGCGGTTTCTCAGAAAGCTTCTTTCCAGTTTTCATCTGAGGATATTTCCTTTCTCACCATAGCCCTCTATGGGCTTCCAAATATCACTTTGCCAATTCCGCAGGAACTGTCTTAGCGAAAGGCTTATTGAGGGGAAAGCTGTAACTCTGTGAGATGATTTCAGAGAACACAAAGAAGTTTCTCACAAAGCTTCTTTCTCTTTGTTATCGGAGGATATTTCCTTTGGCCCTATAGTCTTCAAAGGGATCCGAAATATCTGTTCTCAGATTCCACAGAAATAAGGCTAGCAAAGAGATCCACGAAATACAGATGTAACTCTGTGAGATGAATTAATAGAACACTAAGCAGTTTCTCAGAAAGCTTTTTTCCAGATTTCATCTGAGGATATTTCCTTTTTCACCATAGCCCTCTATGGGCTTCCAAATATCACTTTGCCAATTTCACAAGAACTGTCTTAGAGAAAGGCTTCTTGAGGGGAAATCTGTGACTCTGTGAGATGATTTCACAGAACACAAAGAAGTTTCTCAGAAAGCTTCTTTCTCTTTGTTATCGGAGGATATTTCCTTTGGCCCTATAGTCTTCAAGGGGATGCGAAATATCTGTTCTCAGATTCCACAGAAATAAGGCTGGCAAAGAGATCCACGAAATACAAATGTAACTCTGTGAGATGAATTAACAGAACACTAAGCTATTTCTCGGAAAGCTTCTTCCCAGATTTCATCTGAGGATATTTCCTTTTTCACCATAGCCCTCTATGGGCTTCCAAATATCACTTTGCCAATTCCACCAGAACTGTCTTAGCGAAAGGTTTCTTAAGGGGAAAGCTGTAACTTTGTGAGCTGATTTCAAGAACACAAAGAAGTTTCTCAGAAAGCTTCTTTCTCTTTGTTATCGGAGGATATTTCCTTTGGCCCTATAGTCTTCAAAGGTATCCGAAATATCTGTTCTCAGATTCCACAGAAATAAGGCTAGCAAAGAGATCCACGAAATACAGATGTAACTCTGTGAGATGAATTAACAGAACACTAAGCAGTTTCTCAGAAAGCTTCTTTCCAGATTTCATCTGAGGATATTTCCTTTTTTACCATAGCCCTCTATGGGCTTCCAAATATCACTTTGCCAATTCCACAAGCACTGTATTAGCGAAAGGCTTCTTGAGGGTAAAGCTGTACCTCTGTGAGATGATTTCACAGAACACAAAGAAGTTTCTCAGAAAGCTTCTTTCTCTTTGTTATCGGAGGACATTTCCTTTGACCCTATAGTCTTCAAGGGGATGCGAAATATCTGTTCTCAGATTCCACAGAAATAAGGCTGGCAAAGAGATCCACGAAATACAGATGTTACACTGTGAGATGAATTAACAGAACACTAAGCTATTTCTCAGAAAGCTTCTTTCCAGATTTCATCTGAGGATATTTCCTTTTTCACCATAGCCCTCTATGGGCTTCCAAATATCACTTTGCCAATTCCACAAGAACTGTCTTAGCGAAAGGCTTCTTGAGGGGAAAGCTGTATCTCTGTGAGGTGATTTCACAGAACACAAAGAAGTTTCTCAGAAAGGTTCTTTCTCTTTGTAATCGGAGGATATTTCCTTTGGACCTACAATCTTCAAAGGGATCCGAAATATCTGTTCTCAGAATTCCACAGAAGTAAGGCTATCAAAGAGATCCACGAAATACAGATGTAACTCTGTGAGTGGAAGTCACAGAACACTAAGCGGTTTCTCAAAAAGCTTCTTTCCAGATTTCATCCTAGTATATTTCCTTTTTCACCATAGCGCTCTATGGGCTTCCAAATATCACTTTGCCAATTCCACAAGAACTGTCTTAGCGAAAGGCTTCTTGAAAGGAAAGTTGTAACTCTGTGAGATGATTTCACATAACACAAAGGAGTTTCTCAGAAAGCTTCTTTCTCTTTGTTATCGGAGGATATTTCCTTTGGTCATATAGCCTTAAAAGGGATCCGAAATATCTGTTCTAAGATTCCACAGAAATAAGGCTAGCAAAGAGATCCACGAAATATAGATGTAACCGTTTGAGATGAATTAACAGAACAC
This sequence comes from Macaca fascicularis, assembly GCF_037993035.2. Lineage (NCBI taxonomy): Eukaryota > Metazoa > Chordata > Mammalia > Primates > Cercopithecidae > Macaca > Macaca fascicularis. The sequence continues at coordinate 83,443,427 of NC_088379.1, forward strand.
TAAGCAGTTTCTCAGAAAGCTTCTTTCCAGATTTCCTCTGAGGATATTTCCTTTTTCACCATAGCCCTCTATGGGCTTCCAAATATCACTTTGCCAATTCCACAAGAACTGTCTTAGCGAAAGGCTTCTTGAGGGGAAAGCTGTAACTCTGTGAGATGATTTCACTGAACACAAAGAAGTTTCTCAGAAAGCTTCTTTCTCTTTGTTATCGGAGGATATTTCCTTTGGCCCTATAGTCTTCAAAGGGATCCCAAATATCTGTTCTCAGATACCACAGAAATAAGGCTAGCAAAGTGATCCACGAAATACAGGTGTAACTCTGTGAGACGAATTAACAGAACACAAAGCAGTTTCTCAGAAAGCTTCTTTCCAGATTTCATCTGAGGATATTTCCTTTTTCACCATAGCCCTCTATGGGCTTCCAAATATCACTTTACCAATTCCACAAGAACTGTCTTAGCGAAAGACTTCCTGAGGGGAAAGCTGTAACTCTGTGAGATGATTTCACAGATCACAAAGAAGTTTCTCAGAAAGCTTCTTTCTCTTTGTTATCGGAGGATATTTCCTTTGGCCCTATAGTCTTCAAAGGGATCCGAAATATCTGTTCTCCGATTCCACAGAAATAAGGCTAGCAAAGAGATCCACGAAATACAGGTGTAACTCTGTGAGACGAATTAACAGAACACTAAGCAGTTTCTCAGAAAGCTTCTTTCCAGATTTCATCTGAGGATATTTCCTTTATCACCGTAGCCCTCTATGGGCTTCCAAATATCACTTTACCAATACCACAACAACCGTCTTAGCGAAAGGCTTCTTGAGGGGAAAGCCGTAACTCTGTGAGATGATTTCACAGAACACAAAGAAGTTTGTCAGAAAGCTTCTTTCTCTTTGTTATCAGAGGATATTTCCTTTGGTCCTATAGTCTTCAAAGGGATCTGAAATATCTGTTCTCAGATTCCACAGAAATAAGGCTAGCTAAGAGATCCACGAAATACAGATGTAACTCTGTGAGTGGAAGTCACAGAACACTAAGTAGTTTCTCATAAAGCTTCTTTCCAGATTTCATCTGAGGATATTTCCTTTTTCACCATAGCCCTCTATGGGCTTCCAAATATCACTTTGCCAATTCCACAAGAACTGTCTTAGCGAAAGGCTTATTGAGGGGAAAGCTGTAACTCTGTGAGGTGATTTCACACAACACAAAGAAGTTTCCCAGAAAGCTTCTTTCTCTTTGTTATCGGAGGATATTTCCATTGGCCCTATAGTCTTCAAAGGGTTCCGAAATATCTGTTCTCAGATTCCACAGAAATAAGACTAGCAAAGAGATCCACGAAATACAGATGTAACTCTGTGAGTGGAAGTCACAGAACACTAAGCGGTTTCTCAGAAAGCTTCTTTCCAGATTTCATCTGAGGATATTTCCTTTTTCACCATAGCCCTCTATGGGCTTCCAAATATCACTTTGCCAATTCCACAAGAACTGTCTTAGCGAAAGGCTTCTTGAGGGGAAAGCTGTAACTCTGTGAGATGATTTCACAGAACACAAAGAAGTTTCTCAGAAAGCTTCTTTCTCTTTGTTATCGGTGGATATTTCCTTAGGCCCTATAGTCTTCAAAGGGATCCGAAATATCTGTTCTCAGATACCACAGAAATAAGGCTAGCAAAGAGATTCACGAAACAACGATGTAACTCTGTGAGTTGAATTAACAGAACACTAAGCGGTTTCTCAGAAAGCTTCTTTCCAGATTTCATCTGAGGATATTTCCTTTTTCACCATAGCCCTCTATGGGCTTCCAAATATCACTTTGCCAATTCCACAAGAACTGTCTTAGCGAAAGGCTTCTTGAGGGGAAAGCTGTAACTCTGCGAGATGATTTCACAGAACACAAAGAAGTTTCTCAGAAAGCTTCTTTCTCTTTGTTATCGGAGGATATTTCCTTCGGCCCTATCGTCTTCAAAGGGATCCGAAATATCTGTTCTCAGATTCCACAGAAATAAGGCTAGCAAAGAGATCCACGAAATACAGATGTAACTCTGTGAGTGGAAGTCACTGAACACTAAGCGGTTTCCCAGAAAGCTTCTTTCCAGATTTCATCTGAGGATATTTCCTTTTTCACCATAGCCCTCTGAGGGCTTCCAAATATCACTTTGTCAATTCCACAAGAACTGTCTTAGCGAAAGGCTTCTTGAGGGGAAAGCTATAACTCTGTGAGATGATTTCACAGAACACAAAGAAGTTTCTCAGAAAGCTTCTTTCTCTTTGTTATTGGAGGATATTTCCTTTGGCCCTATAGTTTTCAAAGGGATCCGAAATATCTGTTCTCAGATTCCACAGAAATAAGGCTACCAAAGAGAATCCCGAAATACAGATGTAACGCTGTGAGATGAAATAACAGAACACTAAGCGGTTTCTCAGAAAGCTTCTTTCCAGATTTCATCTGAGGATACTTCCTTTTTCACCATAGCCCTCTATGGGCTTCCAAATATCACTTTGCCAATTCCACAAGAACTGTCTTAGCGAAAGGCATCTTGAGGGGAAAGCTGTAACTCTGTGAGATGATTTCACAGACCACAAAGAAGTTTCTCAGAAGGCTTCTTTCGCTTTGTTATCGGAGGATATTTCCTTTGGCCCTATAGACTTCAAAGGGATCCGAAATATCTGTTCTCAGATTCCACAGAAATAAGGCTACCAAAGAGATCCACGAAATACAGATGTAACTCTGTGAGATGAATTAACAGAACACTAAGCAGTTTCTCAGAAAGCTTCTTTCCAGATTTCATATGAGGATATTTCCTTTTTCAACATAGCTCTCTAAGGGCTTCCAAATATCACTTTGCCAATTCCACAAGAACTGTCTTAGCCAAAGGCTCCTTGAGGGGAAAGTTGTAACTCTGTGAGACGATTTCACAGAACACAAAGGAGTTTCTCAGAAAACTTCTTTCTCTTTGATATCGGAGGATATTCCCTTTGGCCATATAGCCTTAAAAGGGATCCGAAATATCTGTTCTGAGATTCCACAGAAATAAGGCTAGCAAAGAGATACACGAAATACAGATGTAACTCTGTGAGTGGAAGTCACAGAACAATAAGCGGTTTCTTAGAAAGATTCTTTCCAGATTTCATCTGAGGAAATTTCCTTTGTCACCATAGCCCTCTATGGGATTCCAAATATCACGTTGCCAATTCCACAAGAACTGTCTTAGCGAAAGGCTTCTTGAGGGGAAAGCTGTAACTCTGTGAGATGATTTCACAGAACACAAAGAAGTTTCTCAGAAAGCTTCTTTCTCTTTGTTATCGGAGGATATTTCCGTTGGCCCTATAGTCTTGAAAGGGATCCGAAATATCTGTTCTCAGATTCCACAGAAATAAGGCTACCAAAGAGATCCCCGAAATACAGATGTAACGCTATGAGATGAAATAACAGAACACTAAGCGGTTTCTCAGAAAGCCTCTTTCCAGATTTCATCTGAGGATATTTCCTTTTTCACCATAGCCCTCTAAGGGCTTCCAAATATCACTTTGCCAATTCCACAAGAACTGTCTTAGCGAAAGGCTTCTGGAGGGGAAAGCTGTATCTCTGTGAGATGATTTCACAGAACGCAAAGAAGTTTCTCAGAGAGCTTTTTTCCCTTTGTTATCGGAGGATATTTCCTTTGGCCCTATAGTCTTCAAAGGGATCCGAAATATCTGTTCTCAGATTCCACAGAAATAAGGCTAGCAAAGAGATCCACGAAATACAGATGTAACTCTGTGAGTGGAAGTCACAGAACACTAAGCGGTTTCTCAGAAAGCTTCTTTCCAGATTTCATCTGAGGATATTTCCTTTTCCGCCATAGCCCTCTAAGGGCTTCCAAATATCACTTTGCCAATTCCACAAGAACTGTCTTAGCGAAAGGCTGCTTGAGGGGAAAGTTGTAACTCTGTCATATGATTTCACAGAACACAAAGGAGTTTCTCAGAAAGCTTCTTTTTCTTTGTTATCGGAGGATATTTCCTTTGGCCGTATAGCCTTAAAAGGGATTCGAAATATCTGTTTTAAGATTCCACAGAAATAAGGCTAGCAAAGAGATGCACGAAATACAGATGTAACTCAGTGAGTTGAAGTCAAAGAACACTAAGCGGTTTCTCAGAAAGCTTCTTTCCAGTTTTCATCTGAGGATATTTCCTTTCTCACCATAGCCCTCTATGGGCTTCCAAATATCACTTTGCCAATTCCGCAGGAACTGTCTTAGCGAAAGGCTTATTGAGGGGAAAGCTGTAACTCTGTGAGATGATTTCAGAGAACACAAAGAAGTTTCTCACAAAGCTTCTTTCTCTTTGTTATCGGAGGATATTTCCTTTGGCCCTATAGTCTTCAAAGGGATCCGAAATATCTGTTCTCAGATTCCACAGAAATAAGGCTAGCAAAGAGATCCACGAAATACAGATGTAACTCTGTGAGATGAATTAATAGAACACAAAGCAGTTTCTCAGAAAGCTTTTTTCCAGATTTCATCTGAGGATATTTCCTTTTTCACCATAGCCCTCTATGGGCTTCCAAATATCACTTTGCCAATTTCACAAGAACTGTCTTAGAGAAAGGCTTCTTGAGGGGAAATCTGTGACTCTGTGAGATGATTTCACAGAACACAAAGAAGTTTCTCAGAAAGCTTCTTTCTCTTTGTTATCGGAGGACATTTCCTTTGACCCTATAGTCTTCAAGGGGATGCGAAATATCTGTTCTCAGATTCCACAGAAATAAGGCTGGCAAAGAGATCCACGAAATACAGATGTTACTCTGTGAGATGAATTAACAGAACACTAAGCTATTTCTCAGAAAGCTTCTTTCCAGATTTTATCTGAGGATATTTCCTTTTTCACCATAGCCCTCTATGGGCTTCCAAATATCACTTTGCCAATTCCACAAGAACTGTCTTAGCGAAAGGCTTCTTGAGGGGAAAGCTGTATCTCTGTGAGGTGATTTCACAGAACACAAAGCAGTTTCTCAGAAAGGTTCTTTCTCTTTGTTATCGGAGGATATATCCTTTGGACCTACAATCTTCAAAGGGATCAGAAATATCTGTTCTCAGAATTCCACAGAAGTAAGGCTATCAAAGAGATCCACGAAATACAGATGTAACTCTGTGAGTGGAAGTCACAGAACACTAAGCGGTTTCTCAAAAAGCTTCTTTCCAGATTTCATCCTAGTATATTTCCTTTTTCACCATAGCGCTCTATGGGCTTCCAAATATCACTTTGCCAATTCCACAAGAACTGTCTTAGCGAAAGGCTTCTTGAAAGGAAAGTTGTAACTCTGTGAGATGATTTCACATAACACAAAGGAGTTTCTCAGAAAGCTTCTTTCTCTTTGTTATCGGAGGATATTTCTTTTGGTCATATAGCCTTAAAAGGGATCCGAAATATCTGTTCTAAGATTCCACAGAAATAAGGCTAGCAAAGAGATCCATGAAATATAGATGTAACCGTGTGAGATGAATTAACAGAACACTAAGCAGTTTCTCAGAAAGCTTCTTTCCAGATTTCCTCTGAGGATATTTCCTTTTTCACCATAGCCCTCTATGGGCTTCCAAATATCACTTTGCCAATTCCACAAGAACAGTCTTAGCGAAAGGCTTCTTGAGGGGAAAGCTGTAACTCTGTGAGATGATTTCACTGAACACAAAGAAGTTTCTCAGAAAGCTTCTTTCTCTTTGTTATCGGAGGATATTTCCTTTGGCCCTATAGTCTTCAAAGGGATCCCAAATATCTGTTCTCAGATACCACAGAAATAAGGCTAGCAAAGTGATCCACGAAATACAGGTGTAACTCTGTGAGACGAATTAACAGAACACAAAGCAGTTTCTCAGAAAGCTTCTTTCCAGATTTCATCTGAGGATATTTCCTTTTTCACCATAGCCCTCTATGGGCTTCCAAATATCACTTTACCAATTCCACAAGAACTGTCTTAGCGAAAGACTTCCTGAGGGGAAAGCTGTAACTCTGTGAGATGATTTCACAGATCACAAAGAAGTTTCTCAGAAACCTTCTTTCTCTTTGTTATCGGAGGATATTTCCTTTGGACCTATAGTCTTCAAAGGGATCCGAAATATCTGTTCTCAGATTCCACAGAAATAAGGCTAGCAAAGAGATCCACGAAATACAGGTGTAACTCTGTGAGACGAATTAACAGAACACTAAGCAGTTTCTCAGAAAGCTTCTTTCCAGATTTCATCTGAGGATATTTCCTTTATCACCGTAGCCCTCTATGGGCTTCCAAATATCACTTTACCAATTCCACAACAACCGTCTTAGCGAAAGGCTTCTTGAGGGGAAAGCCGTAACTCTGTGAGATGATTTCACAGAACACAAGGAAGTTTGTCAGAAAGCTTCTTTCTCTTTGTTGTCAGAGGATATTTCCTTTGGCCCTATAGTCTTCAAAGGGATCTGAAATATCTGTTCTCAGATTCCACAGAAATAAGGCTAGCAAAGAGATCCACGAAATACAAATGTAACTCTGTGAGATGAATTAACAGAACACTAAGCGGTTTCTCAGAAAGCTTCTTTCCAGATTTCATTTGAGGATATTTCCTTTTTCACCAAAGCCCTCTATGGGCTTCCAAATATCACTTTGCCAATTCCACAAGAACTGTCTTAGCGAAAGGCTTCTTGTGGGGAAAGCTGTAACTCTGTGAGATGATTTCACAGAACACAAAGAAGTTTCTCAGAAAGCTTCTTTCTCTTTGTAATCGGAGGATATTTCCTTTGGCCCTATAGTCTTCAAAGGGATCCGAAATATCTGTTCTCAGATTCCACAGAAATAAGGCTAGCAAAGAGATCCACGAAATACAGATGTAACTCTGTGAGTGGAAGTCACAGAACACTAAGCGGTTTCTCAGAAAGCTACTTTCCAGATTTCATCTGAGGATATTTCCCTTTTCACCATAGCCCTCTAAGGGCTTCCAAATATCACTTTGCCAATTCCACAAGAACTGTCTTAGCGAAAGGCTTCTTGAGGGGAAAGCTGTAACTCTGTGAGATGATTTCACGCAACACAAAGAAGTTTCTCAGAAAGCTTCTTTCTTTTTGTTATCGGAGGATATTTCCTTTGGCCCTATAGTCTTCAAATGGATTCGAAATATCTGTTCTCAGATTCCACAGAAATAAGGCTAGCTAAGAGATCCACGAAATACAGATGTAACTCTGTGAGTGGAAGTCACAGAACACTAAGTAGTTTCTCATAAAGCTTCTTTCCAGATTTCATCTGAGGATATTTCCTTTTTCACCATAGCCCTCTATGGGCTTCCAAATATCACTTTGCCAATTCCACAAGAACTGTCTTAGCGAAAGGCTTATTGAGGGGAAAGCTGTAACTCTGTGAGGTGATTTCACACAACACAAAGAAGTTTCCCAGAAAGCTTCTTTCTCTTTGTTATCGGAGGATATTTCCTTTGGCCCTATAGTCTTCAAAGGGATCCGAAATATCTGTTCTCAGATTCCACAGAAATAAGACTAGCAAAGAGATCCACGAAATACAGATGTAACTCTGTGAGTGGAAGTCACAGAACAAGAGCGGTTTCTCAGAAAGCTTCTTTCCAGATTTCATCTGAGGATATTTCCTTTTTCACCATAGCCCTCTATGGGCTTCCAAATATCACTTTGCCAATTCCACAAGAACTGTCTTTGCGAAAGGCTTCTTGAGGGGAAAGCTGTAACTCTGTGAGATGATTTCACAGAACACAAAGAAGTTTCTCAGAAAGCTTCTTTCTCTTTGTTATCGGTGGATATTTCCTTTGGCCCTATAGTCTTCAAAGGGATCCGAAATATCTGTTCTCAGATACCACAGAAATAAGGCTAGCAAAGAGATTCACGAAACACAGATGTAACTCTGTGAGTTGAATTAACAGAACACTAAGCGGATTCTCAGAAAGCTTCTTTCCAGATTTCATCTGAGGATATTTCCTTTTTCACCATAGCCCTCTATGGGCTTCCAAATATCACTTTGCCCATTCCACAAGAACTGTCTTAGCGAAAGGCTTCTTGAGGGGAAAGCTGTAACTCTGCGAGATGATTTCACAGAACACAAAGAAGTTTCTCAGAAAGCTTCTTTCTCTTTGTTATCGGAGGATATTTCCTTCGGCCCTATAGTCTTCAAAGGGATCCGAAATATCTGTTCTCAGATTCCACAGAAATAAGGCTAGCAAAGAGATCCACGAAATACAGATGTAACTCTGTGAGTGGAAGTCACAGAACACTAAGCGGTTTCTCAGAAAGCTACTTTCCAGATTTCATCTGAGGATATTTCCCTTTTCACCATAGCCCTCTAAGGGCTTCCAAATATCACTTTGCCAATTCCACAAGAACTGTCTTAGCGAAAGGCTTCTTGAGGGGAAAGCTGTAACTCTGTGAGATGATTTCACGCAACACAAAGAAGTTTCTCAGAAAGCTTCTTTCTTTTTGTTATCGGAGGATATTTCCTTTGGCCCTATAGTCTTCAAATGGATTCGAAATATCTGTTCTCAGATTCCACAGAAATAAGGCTAGCTAAGAGATCCACGAAATACAGATGTAACTCTGTGAGTGGAAGTCACAGAACACTAAGTAGTTTCTCATAAAGCTTCTTTCCAGATTTCATCTGAGGATATTTCCTTTTTCACCATAGCCCTCTATGGGCTTCCAAATATCACTTTGCCAATTCCACAAGAACTGTCTTAGCGAAAGGCTTATTGAGGGGAAAGCTGTAACTCTGTGAGGTGATTTCACACAACACAAAGAAGTTTCCCAGAAAGCTTCTTTCTCTTTGTTATCGGAGGATATTTCCTTTGGCCCTATAGTCTTCAAAGGGATCCGAAATATCTGTTCTCAGATTCCACAGAAATAAGACTAGCAAAGAGATCCACGAAATACAGATGTAACTCTGTGAGTGGAAGTCACAGAACACTAAGCGGTTTCTCAGAAAGCTTCTTTCCAGATTTCATCTGAGGATATTTCCTTTTTCACCATAGCCCTCTATGGGCTTCCAAATATCACTTTGCCAATTCCACAAGAACTGTCTTAGCGAAAGGCTTCTTGAGGGGAAAGCTGTAACTCTGTGAGATGATTTCACAGAACACAAAGAAGTTTCTCAGAAAGCTTCTTTCTCTTTGTTATCGGTGGATATTTCCTTTGGCCCTATAGTCTTCAAAGGGATCCGAAATATCTGTTCTCAGATACCACAGAAATAAGGCTAGCAAAGAGATTCACGAAACACAGATGTAACTCTGTGAGTTGAATTAACAGAACACTAAGCGGATTCTCAGAAAGCTTCTTTCCAGATTTCATCTGAGGATATTTCCTTTTTCACCATAGCCCTCTATGGGCTTCCAAATATCACTTTGCCCATTCCACAAGAACTGTCTTAGCGAAAGGCTTCTTGAGGGGAAAGCTGTAACTCTGCGAGATGATTTCACAGAACACAAAGAAGTTTCTCAGAAAGCTTCTTTCTCTTTGTTATCGGAGGATATTTCCTTCGGCCCTATAGTCTTCAAAGGGATCCGAAATATCTGTTCTCAGATTCCACAGAAATAAGGCTAGCAAAGAGATCCACGAAATACAGATGTAACTCTGTGAGATGAATTAACAGAACACTAAGCAGTTTCTCAGAAAGCTTCTTTCCAGATTTCATCTGAGGATATTTCCTTTTTCACCTTAGCCCTCTATGGGCTTCCAAATATCACTTTGCCAATTCCACAAGAACTGTCTTAGCAAAAGGCTTCTTGAGGGGAAATCTGTAACTCTGTGAGATGCTTTCACAGAACACAAAGAAGTATCTCAGAAAGCTTCTTTCTCTTTGTTATCGGAGGATATTTCCTTTGGGGCTAAAGTCTTCAAGGGGATCCGAAATATCTGTTCTCAGATTCCACAGAAAGAAGGCTGGCAAAGAGATCCACGAAATACATATGTAACTCTGTGAGATGAATTAACAGAACACTAAGCAGTTTCTCAGAAAGCTTCTTTCCAGATTTCATATGAGGATATTTCCTTTTTCAACATAGCCCTCTAAGGGCTTCCAAATATCACTTTGCCAATTCCACAAGAACTGTCTTAGCCAAAGGCTTCTTCAGGGGAAAGTTGTAACTCTATGAGCCGATTTCTCAGAACACAAAGGAGTTTCTCAGAAAGCTTCTTTCTCTTTGTTATCGGAGGATATTCCCTTTGGCCATATAGCCTTAAAAGGGATCCGAAATATCTGTTCTGAGATTCCACAGAAATAAGGCTAGCAAAGAGATACACGAAATACAGATGTAACTCTGTGAGTGGAAGTCACAGAACAATAAGCGGTTTCTTAGAAAGCTTCTTTCCAGATTTCATCTGAGGAAATTTCCTTTGTCACCATAGCCCTCTATGGGATTCCAAATATCACTTTGCCAATTCCACAAGAACTGTCTTAGCGAAAGGCTTCTTGAGGGGAAAGCTGTAACTCTGTGAGATGATTTCACATAACACAAAGAAGTTTCTCAGAAAGCTTCTTTCTCTTTGTTATCGGAGGATATTTCCGTTGGCCCTATAGTCTTCAAAGGGATCCGAAATATCTGTTCTCAGATTCCACAGAAATAAGGCTAGGAAAGAGATCCACGAAATACAGATGTAACTCTGTGAGATGAATTAACAGAACACTAAGCAGTTTCTCAGAAAGCTTCTTTCCAGTTTTCATCTGAGGATATTTCCTTTCTCTCCATAGCCCTCTATGGGCTTCCAAATATCACTTTGCCAATTCCGCAAGAACTGTCGTAGCGAAAGGCTTATTGAGGGGAAAGCTGTAACTCTGTGAGATGATTTCAGAGAACACAAAGAAGTTTCTCAGAAAGCTTCTTTCTCTTTGTTATCGGAGGATATTTCCTTTGGCCCTGCAGTCTTCAAAGGGATCCGAAATATCTGTTCTCAGAATTCAACAGAAATAAGGCAAGCAAAGAAATCCACGAAATACAGATGTAACTCTGTGAGTGGAAGTCACAGAACACTAAGCGGTTTCTCAGAAAGCTTCTTTCCAGATTTCATCTGAGGATATTTCCTTTTCCGCCATAGCCCTCTAAGGGCTTCCAAATATCACTTTGCCAATTCCACAAGAACTGTCTTAACGAAAGGCTGCTTGAGGGGAAAGTTGTAACTCTGTGAGATGATTTCACAGAACACAAAGGAGTTTCTCAGAAAGCTTCTTTCTCTTTGTTATCGGAGGATATTTCCTTTGGCCCTATAGTCTTCAAAGGGATCCGAAATATCTGTTCTGAGATTCCACAGAAATAAGGCTAGGAAAGAGATCCAGGAAATACAGATGTAACTCTGTGAGTCGAAGTCAGAGAACACTAAGCGGTTTCTCAGAAAGCTTCTTTCCAGATTTCATCTGAGGATATTTCCTTTTTCACCATAGCCCTCTGTGGGCTTTCAAATATAACTTTGCCATTTCCACAAGAACTGTCTTAGCGAAGGCTTCTTGAGGGGAAAGCTGTAAATCTGTGAGATGATTTCACAGAACACAAAGAAGTTTCTCAGAAAGCTTCTTTCTCTTTGTTATCAGAGGATATTTCCTTTGGCCCTGTATTCTTCAAAGGGATCCGAAATATCTGTTCTGAGATTCCACAGAAATAAGGCTAGCAAAGATATCCACGAAATACAGATGTAACTCTGTGAGATGAATTATCAGAACACTAAGCAGTTTCTCAGAAAGCTTCTTTACAGTTTTCATCTGAGGATATTTCCTTTTTCACCATAGCCCTCTATGGGCTTCCGAATATCTCTTTGCCAATTCCACAAGAACTGTCTTAGCGAAAGGCTTCTTGAGGGGAAAGCTGTAACTCTGTGAGATGATTTCACAGAACACAAAGAAGTTTCTCAGAAAGCTTCTTTCTCTTTGTTATCGGAGGATATTTCCTTTGGCCCTATAGTCTTCAAAGGGATCCGAAATATCTGTTCTCAGATTCCACAAAAATAAGGCTAGCAAAGAGATCCACGAAATACAGATGTAACTCTGTGAGATGAATTAACAGAACACTAAGCAGTTTCTCAGAAAGCTTCTTTCCAGATTTCATCTGAGGATATTTCCTTTTCCACCATAGCCCTCTATGGGCTTCCGAATATCACTTTGCCAATTCCACAAGAAGTGTCTTAGCGAAAGGCTTCTTGAGGGGAAAGCTGTAACTCTGTGAGCTGATTTCACAGAACACAAAGAAGTTTCTCAGAAAGCTTCTTTCTCTTTGTTATCGGAGGATATTTCCTTTGGCCCTGTAGTCTTCAAAGGGATCGGAAATATCTGTTCTCAGATTCCACAGAAATAGGGCTAGCAAAGAGATCCACGAAATACAGATGTAACTCTGTGAGATGAAATAACAGAACACTAAGCAGTTTCTCAGAAAGCTTCTTTCCAGATTTCATCCGAGGATATTTCCTTTTTCACCATACCCCTCTATGGGCATCCAAATATCACTTTGCCAATTCCTCAAGAAATGACTTAGCGAAAGTTTTCTTGAGGGGAAAACTGTAACTCTGTGAGATGATTTCACAGAACACAAAGAAGTTTCTCAGAAAGCTTTTTTCTCTGTATTATCGGAGGATTTTTCCTTTGGCCCTATAGTCTTCAAAGGGTTCGGAAATATCTGTTCTCAGATTCCACAGAAATAAGGCTAGCAAAGAGATCCAAGAAATACAGATGTAACTCTGTGAGATGAATTAACAGAACACTAAGCAGTTTCTCGGAAAGCTTCTTTCCAGATTTCATCTGAGGATATTTCCTTTTTCACCATAGCCCTCTATGGGCTTCCCAATATCACTTTGCCAATTCCACAAGAACTGTCTTAGCGAAAGACTTCTTGAGGGGAAAGCTGTAACTCTGTGAGATGAATTCACAGAACACAAAGAAGTTTCTCAGAAAGCTTCTTTCTCTTTGTTATCGGAGGATATTTCCTTTGGCCCTATAGTCTTCAAAGGGATCCGAAATATCTGTTCTCAGATTCCACAGAAATAAGGCTAGCAAAGAGATCCACGAAATACAGATGTAACTCTGTGAGATGAATTAACAGAACACTAAGCAGTTTCTCAGAAAGCTTCTTTCCAGATTTCATCTGATGATATTTCCTTTTTCACCATAGCCCTCTATGGACTTCCAAATATCACTTTTCCAATTCCACAAGAACTGTCTTAGCGAAAGGCTTCTTCAGGGGAAAGCTGTAACTCTGTGGGATGATTTCAGAGAACACAAAGAAGTTTCTCAGAAAGCTTCTTTCTCTTTGTTATCGGAGGATTTTTCCTTTGGCCCTATAGTATTCAAAGGGATCGGAAATATCTGCTCTCAGATTCCACAGAAATAAGGCTAGCAAAGAGATCCAAGAAATACAGATGTAACTCTGTGAGATAATTAACAGAACACTAAGCAGTTTCTCAGAAAGCTTCTTTCCAGATTTCATCTGAGGATATTTCCTTTTTCACCATAGCCCTCTTATGGCTTCCAAATATCACTTTGCCAATTCCACAAGAACTGTCTTAGCGAAAGGCTTCTTGAGGGGAAAGCTGTAACTCTGTGAGATGATTTCACAGAACACAAAGAAGTTTCTCAGAAAGCTTCTTTCTCTTTGTTATCGGAGGATTTTTCCTTTGGCCCTATAGTCTTCAAAGGGATCGGAAATATCTGTTCTCAGATTCCACAGAAATAAGGCTACCAAAGAGATCCACGAAATACAGATGTAACTCTGTGAGTTGAATTAACAGAACATTAAGCAGTTTCTCAGAAAGCTTCTTTCCAGATTTCATCTGAGGATATTTCCTTTTTCACCATAGCCCTCTATGGGCTTCCAAATATCACTTTGCCAATTCCACAAGAACTGTCTTAGCGAAAGATTTCTTGAGGGGAAAGCTGTAACTCTGTGAGATGATTTCACAGAACACAAAGAAGTTTCTCAGAAAGCTTCTTTCTCTTTGTTATCGGAGGATATTTCCTTTGGCCCCATAGTCTTCAAAGGGATCCGAAATATCTGTTCTCAGATTCCACAGAAATAAGGCTAACAAAGAGATCCAGGTAATACAGATGTAACTCTGTTAGTCGAAGTCAGAGAACACTAAGCCGTTTCTCAGAAATCTTCTTTCCAGATTTCACCTGAGGATATTTCCTTTTTCACCATAGTTCTCTATGGGCATCCAAATATCACTTTGCCAATTCCACAAGAACTGTCTTAGCGAAAGGCTTCTTGAGGGGAAAGCTGTAACTCTGTGAGATAATTTCACAGAACACAAAGAAGTTTCTCAGAAAGCTTCTTTCTCTTTGTTATCCTAGGATTTTTCCTTTGGCCCTATAATCTTCAAAGGGATCGGAAATATCTGTTCTCAGATTCCACAGAAATAAGGCTAGCAAAGAGATCCAAGAAATACACATGTAACTCTGTGAGATGAATTAACAGAACACTAAGCAGTTTCTCAGAAAGGTTCTTTCCAGATTTCATCTGAGGATATTTCCTTTTTCACCATAGCCCTCTATGGGCTTCCAAATATCACTTTGCCAATTCCACAAGAACTGTCTTAGCGAAAGACGTCTTAAGGGGAAAGGTGTAACTCTGTGAGATGATTTCACAGAACACAAAGAAGTGTCTCAGAAAGCTTCTTTCTCTTTGTTATCGGTGGATATTTCCTTTGGCCCTATAGTCTTCAAAGGGATCCGAAATATCTGTTCTCAGATTCCACAGAAATAAGGCTAGCAAAGAGATCCAGGAAATACAGATGTAACTCTGTGAGATGAATTAACAGAACAGTAAGCAGTTTCTCAGAAAGCTTCTTTCCAGATTTCATCTGAGGATATTTCCTTTTTCACCATACACCTCTATGTGCATCCAAATATCACTTTGCCAATTCCACAAGAACTGTCTTAGCGAAAGGCTTCTTGAGGGGAAAGCTGTAACTCTGTGAGATGATTTCACAGAACACAAAGAAGTTTCTCAGAAAGCTTCTTTCTCTTTGTTACCGGAGGATTTTTCCTTTGTCCCTATAGTCTTCAAAGGGATCGGAAATATCTGTTCTCAGATTCCACAGATATAAGGCTAGCAAAGAGGTCCACGAAATACAGTTGTAACTCTGTGAGATGAATTAACAGAACACTAAGCAGTTTCTCAGAAAGCTTCTTTCCAGATTTCATCTGAGGATATTTCCTTTTTCACTATAGCCCTCTATGGACTTCCAAATATCACTTTGCCAATTCCACAAGAACTGTCTTATCGAAAGGCTTCTTGAGGGGAAAGCTGTAACTCTGTGAGATGATTTCACAGAACACAAAGAAGTTTCTCAGAAAGCTTCTTTCTCTTTGTTATCGGAGGATATTTCCTTTGACCCTATAGTCTTCAAAGGGATCCGAAATATCTGTTCTGAGATTCCACAGAAATAAGGCTAGCAAAGAGATCCAGGAAATACAGATGTAACTCTGTGAGTCGAAGTCAGAGAACACTAAGCGGTTTCGCAGAAAGCTTCTTTCCAGATTTCATCTGAGGATATTTCCTTTTTCACCATAGCCCTCTGTGGGCTTTCAAATATCACTTTGCCATTTCCACAAGAACTGCCTTAGCGAAAGGCTTCTTGAGGGGAAAGCTGTAAATCTGTGAGATGATTTCACAGAACACAAAGAAGTTTCTCAGAAAGCTTCTTTCTCTTTGTTATCAGAGGATATTTCCTTTGGCCCTGTAGTCTTCAAAGGGATCCGAAATATCTGTTCTCAGATTCCACAGAAATAAGGCTAGCAAAGAGATCCACGAAATACAGATGTAACTCTGTGAGATGAATTATCAGAACACTAAGCAGTTTCTCAGAAAGCTTCTTTCCAGTTTTCATCTGAGCATATTTCCTTTTTCACCATAGCCCTCGATGGGCTTCCGAATATCTCTTTGCCAATTCCACAAGAACTGTCTTAGCGAAAGGCTTCTTGAGGGGAAAGCTGTAACTCTGTGAGATGATTTCACAGAACACAAAGAAGTTTCTCAGAAAGCTTCTTTCTCTTTGTTATCGGAGGATATTTCCTTTGGCCCTATAGTCTTCAAAGGGATCCGAAATATCTGTTCTCAGATTCCACAGAAATAAGGCTAGCAAAAAGATCCACGAAATACAGATGTAACTCTGTGAGATGAATTAACAGAACACTAAGCAGTTTCTCAGAAAGCTTCTTTCCAGATTTCATCTGAGGATATTTCCTTTATCACCATAGCCCTCTATGGACTTCCGAATATCACTTTGCCAATTCCACAAGAACTGTCTTAGCGAAAGGCTTCTTGAGGGGAAAGCTGTAACTCTGTGAGATGATTTCACAGAACACAAAGAAGTTTCTCAGAAAGCTACTTTCTCTTTGATATCGGAGGATATTTCCTTTGGCCCTATAGTCTTCAAAGGGATCCGAAATATCGGTTCTCAGATAACACAGAAATAAGGCTAGCAAACAGATGCACGTAAAACAGAAATAACTCTGTGAGATGAATTAACAGAACACTAAGCAGTTTCTAAGAAAGCTTCTTTCCAGATTTCATCTGAGGTTATTTCCTTTTTCACCATAGCCCTCTGTGGGCTTCCATAAATCACTTTGCCAATTCCACAAGAACTGTCTTAGCGAAAGGCTTCTTGAGGGGAAAGCTGTAACTCTGTGAGATGATTTCACAGAACACAAAGAAGTTTCTCAGAAAACTTCTCTCTCTTTGTTATCGGAGGATATTTCCTTTGACTCTATAGTCTTCAAAGGGATCCGAAATATCTGTTCTCAGATTCCACGGAAATAATGCTAGCAAAGAGATCCACGAAATACAGCTGTAACTCTGTGAGTGGAAGTCACAGAACACTAAGCGGTTTCTCAGAAAGCTTCTTTCCAGATTTCACCCGAGGATATTTCCTTTTTCACCTTAGCCCTCTATGATCTTCCAAATATCACTTTGCCAATTCCACAAGAACTGTCTTAGCGAAAGGCTTCTTGAGGGGAAAGCTGTAACTCTGTGAGATGATTTCACAGAACACAAAGAAGTTTCTCAGAAAGCTTCTTTCTCTTTGTTATCGTAGGATATTTGCTTTGGCCCTATTATCTTCAAAGGGATCCGAAATATCGGTTCTCAGATTCCACAGAAATAAGTCTAGCAAAGAGATCCACGAAATACAGATGTAACTCTGTGAGATGAATTAACAGAACACTAAGCTGTTTCTCAGAAAGCTTCTTTCCAGATTTCATCTGAGGATATTTCCTTTTTCACCATAGCCCTCTATGGGCTTCCAAATATCACTTTGACAATTCCACAAGAACTGTCTTATCGAAAGGCTTCTTGAGGGGAAAGCTGTAACTCTGTGAGATTATTTCACAGAACACAAAGAAGTTCCTCAGAAAGCTTCTTTCTCTTTGTTATCGGAGGATATTTCCTTTGGCCCTATAGTCTTCAGAGGGATCCGAAATATCTGTTCTCAGATTCCACAGAAATAAGGCTAGCAAAGAGATAAAGGAAATACAGCTGTAACTCTGTGAGTGGAAGTCACAGAACACTAAGCGGTTTCTCGCAAAGCTTCTTTCCAGATTTCATCTGAGGATATTTCCTTTTTCAAAATAGCCCTCTATGGGCTTCCAAATACCACTTTGCCTATTCCACAAGAATTATCTTAGCGAAAGGCTTCTTGAGGGGAAAGCTGTAACTCTGTGAGATGATTTCACAGAACACAAAGAAGTTTCTCAGAAAGCTTGTTTCTCTTTGTTATCGGAGGATATTCCCTTTGGCCCTACAGTCTTCAAAGGGATCCGAAATATCTGTTCTCAGATTCCAGAGAAATAAGGCTAGCAAAGAGATCCACGAAATACAGATGTAACTCTGTGAGTGGAAGTCACAGAACACTAAGCGGTTTCTCAGAAAGCTTCTTTCCAGATGTCATCTGAGGATATTTCCTTTTTCACCATAACCCTCTATGGGCTTCTAAATATCACTTTGCCAATTCCACAAGAACTGTCTTAGCGAAAGGCTTCTTGAGGGGAAAGCTGTAGCTCTGTGAGATGATTTCACAGAACACAAAGAAGTTTCTCAGAAAGCTTCTTTCTCTTTGTTATCGGAGGATATTTCCTTTGGCCCTATAGTCTTCAAGGGGATCCGAAGTATCTCTTCTCAGATTCCACAGAAATAAGGCTAGCAAAGAGATCGACGAAATACCGATGTAACTCTGTGAGTTGAAGTCACAGAACACTAAGCGGTTTCTCCGAAAGCTTCTTTCCAGATTTCATCTGAGGATATTTCCTTTTTCACCATAGCCCTCTATGGGCTTCCAAATATCACTTTGCCAATTCCACAAGAACTGTCTTAGCGAAAGGCTTGTTGAGGGGAAACCTGTAACTCTGTGAGATGATTTCACAGAACACAAAGAAGTTTCTCAGAAAGCTTCTTTCTCTTTGTTATTGGAGGATATTTCCTTTGGCCCTATAGTCCTCAAAAGGATCCGAAATATCTGTCCTCAGATTCCACAGATAAGGATAGCAAAGAGATCCACGAAATACACATGTTACTCTGTGAGTGGAAGTCACAGAACACTAAGCGGTTTCTCAGAAAGGTTCTTTCCATATTTCATCTGAGGATATTTCCTTTTTCACCATAGCCCTCTCTGGGCTTCCAAATATCACTTTGCCAATTCCACAAGAACTGTCTTAGCGAAAGCCTTCTTGAGGGGAAAGCTGTAACTCTGTGAGATGATATCACAGAACACAAAGAAGTTTCTCATAAAGCTTCTTTCTCTTTGTTATCGGAGGATATTTCCTTTGGCCCTATTGTCTTCAAAGGGATCACAAATATCTGTCCTCAGATTCCCCAGATAAGGATAGCAAAGAGATCCACGAAATACAGATGTAACTGTGTGAGATGAATTAACAGAACACTAAGCAATTTCTCAGAAAGGTTCTTTGCAGATTTCATCTGAGGATATTTCCTTTTTCAACATAGCCCTCTATGGGCTTCCAAATAACACTTTGCCAATTCCACAAGAACTGTCTTAGCGAAAGGCTTCTTGAGGGGAAAGCTGTAACTCTGCGAGATGATTTCACAGAACACAAAGAAGTTTCTCAGAAAGCTTCTTTCTCTTTGTTATCGGAGGATATTTCCTTTGGCCCTATTGTCTTCAAAGGGATCCGAAATATCTGTTCTCAGATTCCACATAAATAAGGCTGGCAAAGAGATCCACGGAATACAGATGTAACTCTATGAGTGGAAGTCACAGAACACTAAGCGGTTTCTCAGAAAGCTTCTTTCCAGATTTCATCTGAGGATATTTCATTTTTCACCATAGCCCTCTATGGGCTTCCAAATATCACTTTGCCAATTCCACAAGAACTGTCTTAGCGAAAGGCTTCTTGAGGGGAAAGCTGTAACTCTGTGAGATGATTTCACAGAACACAAAGAAGTTTCTCAGAATGCTTCTTTCCTTTTGTTATCGGAGGATATTTCCTTTGGCCCTATAGTCTTCAAAGGGATCCGAAATATCTGTTCTCAGATTCCACAGAAATAAGGCTAGCAACGAGATCCACGAACAGATGTAACTCTGTGAGATGAATTAACAGAACACTAAGCAGTTTCTCAGAAAGCTTCTTTCCAGATTTCATCTGAGGATATTTCCTTTTTCACCGTAGCCCTCTATGGGCTTCCAAATATCACTTTGCCAATTCCACAAGAACTGTCTTAGCGAAAGGCTTCTTGAGGGGAAAGCTGTAACTCTGTGAGATGATTTCACAGAACACAAAGAAGTTTCTCAGAAAGCTTCTTTCTCTTTGTTATCGGAGGATATTCCTTTGGCCCTATAGTCTTCAAAGGGATCCGAAATATCTGTTCTAAGTTTCCACAGAAATAAGGCTAGCACAGAGATCCACGAAATACAGATGTAACTCTGTGAGATGAATTAACAGAACACTAAGCAGTTTCTCAGAAAGCTTCTTTCCAGATTTCATATGAGGATATTTCCTTTTTCACCATAGCCCACAACGGGCTTCCAAATATCACTTTGCCAATTCCACAAGAACAGTCTTAGCGAAAGGCTTCTTTAGTGGAAAGCTGTAACTCTCTGAGATGATTTCACAGAACACAAAGAAGTTTCTCAGAAAGCTTGTTTCTCTGTGTTATCGGAGGATATTTCCTTTAGCCCTATAGTCTTAAAAGATTTCGGAAATATCTGTTCTCAGATTCCACAGAAATAAGGCTAGCAAAGAGATGCACGAAATACAGATTTAACTCTGTGAGTAGAAGTCAAAGAACACTAAGCAGTTTCTCAGAAAGCTTCTTTCCAGTTTTCACCTGAGGATATTTCCTTTCTCATCATTGCCCTCTATGGGCTTCCAAATATCACTTTGTTAATTCCTCAAAAGCTGTCTTAGCGAAAGGTTTCTTGAGGGAAACCTGTAACTCTGTGAGATGAATTCACAGAACACAAAGAAGTTTCTCAGAAAGCTTCTTTCTCTTTGTTATCAGAGGATACTTCCTTTGGCCCTATATTCTTCAAAGGGATCCGAAATATCTGTTCTCAGTTTCCACCGAAATAAGGCTAGCAAAGATATCCAAGAAATAAAGAAGTAACTCTGTGAGTGGAAGTCACAGAACACTACGCGGTTTCTCAGAAAGCTTCTTTCCAGATTTCATCTGAGGATATTTCCTTTTTCACCATAGCCCTCTATGGGCTTCCAAATATCACTTTGGCAATTCCACAAGAACTGTCTTAGCGAAAGGCTTCTTGAGGGGAAAGCTGTAACTCTGTGAGATGATTTCACAGAACACAAAGAAGTTTCTCAGAAAGCTTCTTTCTCTCTGTTATCGGAGGATATTTCCTTTGGCCCTATACTCTTCAAGGGGATCCGAAATATCTGTTCTCAGATTCCACAGAAATAAGGCTAGCAAAGAGATCCACGAAATACAGATGTAACTCTGTGAGTGGAACTCACGGAACACTGAGCGGGTTCTCAGAAAGCTTCTTTCCAGATTTCATCTGAGGATATTTCCTTTTTCACCATAGCCCTCTATGGGCTTCCAAATATCACTTTGCCAATTCCACAAGAACTGTCTTAGCGAAAGGCTTCTTGAGGGGAAAGCTGTAACTCTGTGAGATGATTTCACAGAACACAAAGAAGTTTCTCAGAAAGCTTCTTTCTCTTTGTTATCGGAGGTTATTTCCTTTGGCCCTATAGTCTTCAATTGGATCCGAAATATCTGTTCTCTGATTCCACAGAAATAAGGCTAGCAAAGATATCCACGAAACACAGATGTAACTCTGTGAGTGGAAGACACAGAACACTAAGCGGTTTCACCGAAAGCTTCCTCCCGGATTTCATCTGAGGATATTTCCTTTTTCACCATAGCCCTCTATGTGCTTCCAAATATCACTTAGCCAATTCCACAAGAACTGTCTTAGCGAAAGGCTTCTTGAGGGGAAAGCTGTAACTCTGTGAGATGATTTCACAGAACACAAAGAAGTTCCTCAGAAAGCTTGTTTCTCTTTGTTATCGGAGGATATTCCCTTTGGCCCTATAGTCTTCAAAGGGATCCGAAATATCTGTTCTCAGCTTCCACAGAAATAAGGCTAGCAAAGAGATCCACGAAATACAGATGTTACTCTGTGAGATGAATTAACAGAACACTAAGCAGTTTCTCAGAAAGCTTCTTTCCAGATTTCATCTGAGGATATTTCCTTTTTCACCATAGCCCTCTATGGGCTTCCAAATATCACTTTGCCAATTCCACAAGAACTGTTTTAGCGAAAGGCTTCTTGAGGGGAAAGCTGTAACTCTCTGAGATGATTTCACAGAACACAAAGAAGTTTCTCAGAAAGCTTCTTTCTCTTTGTTATCGGAGCTTATTTCCTTTGGCCCTACAGTCTTCCAAGGGATCCGAAATATCTGTTCTCAGTTTCCACAGAAATAAGGCTAGCACAGAGATCCACGAAACACAGATGTAACTCTGTCAGATGAATTAACAAAACACTAAGCAGTTTCTCAGAAAGCTTCTTTCCAGATTTCATCTGAGGATATTTCCTTTTTCACCATAGCCCTCCATGGGCTTCCAAATATCACTTTGCCAATTCCAAAAGAACTGTCTTAGCGAAAGGCTTCTTGAGGGGAAAGCTGTAACTCTGTGAGATGATTTTACAGAACACAAAGAAGTTTTTCAGAAAGGTTCCTTTATTTGTTATCGGAGGATATTCCCTTTGGCCCTATAGTCTTCAAAGGAATCCGAAATATCTGTTCTCAGATTCCACAGAAATAAGGCTGGAAAGAGATCCACGAAATACAGATGTAACAGTGTGAGATGAATTAACAGAACACTAAGCAGTTTCTCAGAAAGCTTCTTTCCAGATTTCATCTGAGGATATTTCCTTTTTCACCATAGCCCTCTATGGACTTCAAAATATCACTTTGCCAATTCCACAAGAACTGTCTTAGCGAAAGGCTTCTTGAGGGGAAAGCTGTAACTCTGTGAGATGATTTCACAGAACACAAAGAAGTTTCTCAGAAAGCTTCTTTCTCTTTGTTATCGGAGGATATTTCCTTTGGCCCTGTAGTCTTCAAAGGGATCCGAAATATTTGTTCTCAGATTCCACAGAAACAAGGCTAGCAAAGAGATCAACGAAATACACATGTAACTCTGTGAGATGAATTAACAGAACACTAAGCAGTTTCTCAGAAAGCTTCTTTCCAGATTTCATGGGAGGATATTTCCTTTTTCACCATAGCCCTCTATGGGCTTCCAAATATCACTTTGCCAATTCCACAAGAACTGTCTTAGCGAAAGGCTTCTTGAGTGGAAAGCTGTAACTCTGTGAGATGATTTCACAGAACACAAAGAAGTTTCTCATAAACGTTCTTTCTCTTTGTTATCAGAGGAGATTTCCTTTGGCCCTAGAGCCTTCAAAGGGATCCGAAATATCTGTTCTCAGATTCCACAGAAATAAGGCTAGCAAAGAGATACACGAAATACAGATGTAACTCTGTGAGTAGAAGTCAAAGAACACTAAGCAGTTTCTCAAAAAGCTTCTTTCCAGATTTCATCTGAGGATATTTCCTTTTTCACCGTAGCCCTCTAGGGGCTTCCAAATATCACTTTGCTAATTCCTCAAAAACTGTCTTAGCGAAAGGCTTCTTGAGGGGAAAGCTGTAACTCTGTGAGATGATTTCACAGAACACAAAGAAGTTTCTCAGAAAGCTTCTTTCCCTTTGTTATCGGAGGATATTTCCTTTGGCCCTATAGTCTTCAAGGGGAAACGAAATATTTGTTCTCAGATTCCACAGAAATAAGGCTAGCAAAGAGATCCACGAAATACAGATGTAACTCTGTGAGTGGAAGTCACAGAACACTAAGCGGTTTCTCAGAAAGCTTCTTTCCAGATTTCATCTGACGATATTTCCTTTTTCACCAGAGCCCTCTATGGGCTTCCAAATATCACTTTGCCAATTCCACAAGAACTGTTTTTGCGAAAGGCTTCTTGAGGGGAAAGCTGTAACTCTGTGAGATGATTTCACAGAACACAAAGGAGTTTCTCAGAAAGCTTCTTTCTCTTTGTTATCGGAGGATATTTCCTTTGGCCCTAGAGCCTTCAAAGGGATCCGAAGTATCTGTTCTAAGTTTCCACAGAAATAAGGCTAGCACAGAGATCCACGAAATACAGATGTAAATCTGTGAGATGAATTAACAGAACACTAAGCGGTTTCTCAGAAAGCTTCTTTCCAGATTTCATCTGAGGATATTTCCTTTTTCACCATAGCCCTCTATGGGCTTCCAAATATCACTTTGCCAATTCCACAAGAACTGTCTTAGCGAAAGGCTTCTTTAGTGGAAAGCTGTAACTCTGTGAGATGATTTCACAGAACACAAAGAAGTTTCTCAGAAAGCTTCTTTCTCTTTGTTATCGGAGGATATTTCCTTTAGCCCTATAGTCTTAAAAGGGATCCGAAATATCTGTTCTCAGATTCCACAGAAATAAGGCTAGCAAAGAGATTCACGAAATACAGATGTAACTCTGTGAGTAGAAGTCAAGGAACACTAAGCAGTTTCTCAGAAAGCTTCTTTCCAGTTTTCATCTGAGGATATTTCCTTTCTCATCGTAGCCCTCTATGGGCTTCCAAATATCACTTTGCTATTTCCTCAAAAACTGTCTTAGCGAAAGGCTTCTTGAGGGGAAAGCTGTAACTCTGTGAGATGATTTCACAGAACACAAAGAATTTTCTCAGAAAGCTTCTATCTCTTTGTTATCAGAGGATATTTCCTTTGGCCCTATAGTCTTCTAAGCGATCCGAAATATCTGTTCTCAGATTCCACAGAAATAAGGCTAGCAAAGAGATCCAGGAAATACAGATGTAACTCTGTGAGTGGAAGTGACAGAACACTAAGCGGTTTCTCAGAAAGCTTCTTTCCATATTTCATCTGAGGATATTTCCTTTTTCACCCTAGCCCTGTATGGGTTTCCAAATATCACTTTGCCAATTCCACAAGAACTGTCTTAGCGAAAGGCTCCTTGAGGGGTAAGCTGTAACTCTGTGAGATGATTTCACAGAACACAAAGAAGTTTCTCAGAAACCTTCTTTCTCTTTGTTATCGGAGGATATTTCCTTTAGCCCTATATTCTTAAAAGGGATCCGAAATATCTGTTCTCAGATTCCACAGAAATAAGGCTAGCAAAGAGATGCACGAAATACAGATTTAACTCTGTGAGCAGAAGTCAAAGAACACTAAGCAGTTTCTCAGAAAGCTTCTTTCCAGTTTTCATCTTAGGATATTTCCTTTCTCATCATAGCCCTCTATGGGCTTCGAAATATCACTTTGCTAATTCCTCAAAAACTGTCTTAGTGAAAGGTTTCTTGAAGGGAAACCTGTAACTCTGTGAGATGAATTCGCAGAACACAAAGAAGTTTCTCAGAAAGCTTCTTTCTCTTGATTATCAGAGGATATTTCCTTTGCCCCTATAGTATTCAAAGGGATCCGAAATATCTGTTCTCAGATTCCATAGAAATAAGTCTAGCAACGAGATCCACGAAATACAGATGTAACTCTGTGAGATGAATTAACAGAACACTAAGCAGTTTCTCAGAAAGCTTCTTTCCAGATTTCAACTGAGGATACTTCCTTTTTTACAATAGCCCTCTATGGGCTTCCAAATATCACTTTGCCAATTCCACAAGAACTGTCTTAGCGAAAGGCTTCTTGAGGGGAAAGCTGTAACTCTGTGAGAAGATTTCATAGAACACAAAGAAGTTTCTCAGAAAGCTTCTTTCTCTTTGTTATCGGAGGATATTTCCTTTAGCCCTATAGTCTTCAAAGGGATCCGAAATATCTGTTCTCAGATTCCACAGAAATAAGGCTAGCAAAGAGATTCACGAAATACAGATGTAACTCTGTGAGTAGAAGTCAAAGAACACTAAGCAGTTTCTCAGAAAGCTTCTTTCCAGTTTTCATCTGAGGATATTTCCTTTCTCATCATAGCCCTCTATGGGCTTCCAAATATCACTTTGCTAATTCCTCAAAAACTGTCTTAGCGAAAGGCTTCTTGACGGGAAAGCTGTAACTCTGTGAGATGATTTCACAGTTCACAAAGAAGTTTCTCAGAAAGCTTCTTTCTCTTTGTTATCAGAGGATATTTCCTTTGGCCCTATAGTCTTCTAAGGGATCCAAAATATCTCTTCTCAGATTCCACAGAAATAAGGCTAGCAAAGAGATCCACGAAATACAGATGTAACTCTGTGAGTGGAAGTGACAGAACAGTAAGCATTTTCTCAGAAAGCTTCTTCCCAGATTTCATCTGAGGATATTTCCTTTTCCAGCATAGCCCTCTATGGGCTTCCGAATATCACTTTGCCAATTCCACAAGAACTGTCTTAGCGAAAGGCTTTTTGAGGGGAAAGCTGTAACTCTGTGAGATGATTTCTCAGAACACAAAGAAGTTTCTCAGAAAGCTTCTTTCTCTTTGTTATCGGAGGATATTACCTTTGGCCCTATAGTCTTCAAAGGGATCCGAAATATCTGTTCTCAGATTCCACAGAAATAAGGCTACCAAAGATATCCACGAAATACAGATGTAACTCTGTGAGATGAATTAACAGAACCCTAAGCTGTTTCTCAGAAAGCTTCTTTCAAGATTTCATCTGAGGATATTTCCTTTTTCACCACTGCCCTCTATGGGCTTCCAAATATCACTTTGCCAATTCCACAAGAACTGTGTTAGCGAAAGCCTTCTTGAGAGGAAAGCTGTAACTCTGTGAGATGATTTCACAGAACACAAAGAAGTTTCTCAGAAAGCTTCTTTCTCTTTGTTATTGGAGGATATTTCTTTGGCCCTATAGTCTTCAAAGGGATCCGAAATATCTGTTCTCAGATTCCACACAAATAAGGCTAGCAAAGAGATCCACGAAATACAGATGTTACTCTGTGAGTGGAAGTCACAGAACACTAAGTAGTTTCTCAGAAAGCTTTTTTCCAGATTTCATCTGAGGATATTTCCTTTATCACCATAGCCCTCTATGGGCTTCCAAATATCACTTTGCCAATTCCACAAGAACTGTCTTAGCGAAAGGCTTCTTGAGGGGAAAGCTGTAACTCTGTGAGATGATTTCACAGAATACAAAGAAGTTTCTCAGAAAGCTTCTTTCTCTTATTTATCGGAGGATATTTCCTTTGGCCCTATAGTCCTCAAAGGGATCCGAAATATCTGTCCTAAGTTTACACAGAAATAAGGCTAGCACAGAGATCCACTAAATACACATGTAACTCTGTGAGATGAATTAACAGAACACTAAGCAATTTCTCAGAAAGCTTCTTTCCAGATTTCATCTGAGGAGATTTCCTTTTTTACCATAGCCCTCTATGGGCTTCCAAATATCACTTTGCCAATTCCACAAGAACTGTCTTAGCGAAAGGCTTCTTGAGGGGATAGCTGTAACTCTGTGAGATGATTTCACAGAACACAAAGAAGTTTCTCAGAAAGCTTCTTTCTCTTTGTTATCGGAGGATATTCCCTTTGACCCTGTAGTCTTCAAATGGATCAGAAATATCTGTTCTCAGATTCCACAGAAATAAGGCTAGCAAAGAGATCCACGAAATACAGATGTAACTCTGTGAGTGGGAGTCACAGAACACTAAGCGGTTTCTACGAAAGCTTCTTTCCAGATTTCATCTGAGGATATTTCCTTTTTCACCATAGCCCTCTATGGGCTTCCAAATATCACTTTGCCAAATCCACTAGAACTGTCTTAGCGAAAGGCTTCTTGAGGGGGAACCTGTAACTCTGTGAGATGATTTCACAAAACACAAAGAAGTTTCCCAGAAAACTTCTTTCTCTTTGTTATCGGAGGATATTTCCTTTGGCCCTATAGTCTTCAAAGGGATTCGAAATATCTGTTCTCAGATTCCACAGAAATAAGGCTAGCAAAGAGATCCACGAAATACAGATGTAACTCTGTGAGTGGAAGTCACAGAACACTAAGCGGTTTCTCAGAAAGCTTCTCTCCAGATTTCATCCGAGGATATTTCCTTTTTCACCATAGCCCTCTATGGGCTTCCAAATATCACTTTGCCAATTCCACAAGAACTGTCTTAGTGAACGGCTTCTTGAGGGGAAAGCTGTAACTCTGTGAGATGATTTCACAGAACACAAAGAAGTTTCTCAGAAAGCTTCTTTCTCTTGGTATCGGAGGATATTTCCTTTGGCCCTGTAGTCTTCAAAGGGATCCGAAATATCTGTTCTCAGATTCCACAGAAATAAGGCTAGCAAAGAGATCCACGAAATACAGATGTAACTCTGTGAGATGAATTAACTGAATACTAAGAAGTTTCTCAGAAAGCTTCTTTCCAGATTTCATCTGAGGATATTTCCTTTTTTACCATAGCCCTCTATGGGCTTCCAAATATCACTTTGCCAATTCCACAAGAACTGTCTTAGCGAAAGGCTTCCTGAGGGGATAGCTGTAACTCTGTGAGATGATTTCACAGATCACAAAGAAGTTTCTCAGAAAGCTTCTTTCTCTTTGTTATCGGAGGATATTTCCTTTGGCCGTATAGCCTTAAAAGGGATCCGAAATATCTGTTTTAAGATTCCACAGAAATAAGGCTAGCAAAGAGATGCACGAAATACGGATGTAACTCAGTGAGATGAAGTCAAAGAACACTAAGCAGTTTCTCAGAAGGCTTCTTTCCAGTTTTCATCTGAGGATATTTCCTTTCTCACCATAGCCCTCTATGGGCTTCCAAATATCACTTTGCCAATTCCACAAGAACTGTCTTAGCGAAAGGCTTCTTGAGGGGAAAGCTGTATCTCTGTGAGATGATTTCACAGAACACAAAGAAGTTTCTCAGAAATCTTCTTTCCCCTTGTGATGGGAGGATATTCCCTTTGGCCCTATAGTCTTCAAAGGGATGCGAAATATCTGTTCTCAGATTCCACAGAAATAAGGCTAGCAAAGAGATCCACGAAATACAGATGTAACTCTGTGAGATGAATTAACAGAACACTAAGCAATTTCTCAGAAAGCTTCTTTCCAGATTTCATCTGAGGATATTTCCTTTTTCACCGTAGCCGTGTATGGGCTTCCAAATATCACTTTGCCAATTCCACAGAAAATGTCTTAGTGAAAGGCTTCTGGAGTGGAAAGTTGTAACTCTGTGAGATGATTTCACATAACACAAAGGAGTTTCTCAGAAAGCTTCTTTCTCTTCGTAATCGGAGGATATTTCCTTTGGCCCTAAAGTCTTCAAGGGGATCCGAAATATCTGTTCTCAGATTCCACAGAAATAAGGCTGGCAAATAGATCCACGAAATACAAGTGAAATTCTGTGAGATAAATTAACAGAACACTAAGCAGTTTCTCAGAAAGCTTCTTTCCAGATATCATCTGAGGATATTTCCTTTTTCACCATAGCCCTCTATGGACTTCCAAGTATCACTTTGCCAATTCCACAAGAACTGTCTTAGCGAAAGGCTTCTTGAGGGGAAAGCTGTAATTCTGTGAGATGATTTCACAGAACACAAAGAAGTTTCTCAGAAAGCTTCTTTCTCTTTGTTATCGGAGGATATTTCCTTTGGCCCTATAGTCTTCAAAGGGATCCGAAATATCTGTTCTCAGATTCCACAGAAATAAGGCTAGCAAAGAGATCGATGAAATACAGGTGTAAATCTGTGAGATGAATTAACAGAACACTAAGCTGTTTCTCAGAAAGCTTCTTTCCAGATTTCATCTGAGGATATTTCCTTTTTCACCGTATCCCTCTATGGGCTTCCAAATATCACTTTGACAATTGCACAAGAACTGTCTTAGCGAAAGACTTCTTGATGGGAAAGCTGTAACTCTCTGAGATGATTTCACAGAACACAAAGAAGATTCTCAGAAAGCTTCTTTCTCTTTGTTTTCGGAGGATATTTCCTTTGGCCCTATAGTCTTTAAGGGATCCGAAATATCTGTTCTCAGAATCCACAGAAATAAGGCTAGCAAAGAGATCCACGAAATAGAGATGTAACTCTGTGAGTGGAAGTCACAGAACACTAAGCGGTTTCTCAAAAAGCCTCTTTCCTGATTTCATCGGAGGATATTTCCTTTTTCACCATAGCGCTCTATGGGCTTCCAAATATTACTTTGCCATTTCCACAAGAACTGTCTTAGCGAAAGGCTTCTTGAGGGGAAAGTTGTAACTCTGTGAGATGATTTCACATAACACAAAGGAGTTTCTCAGAAAGCTTCTTTCTCTTTGTTATCGGAGGATATTTCCTTTGGCCATATAGCCTTAAAAGGGATCAGAAATATCTCTTCTAAGATTCCACAGAAATAAGGCTAGCAAAGAGATCCACGAAATACAGATGTAACTCTGTGAGACGAATTAACAGTACACTAAACAGTTTCTCAGAAAGCTTCTTTCCACATTTCATCTGAGGATATTTCCTTTTTCACCATAGCCCTCTATGGGCTTCCAATTATCACTTTGCCAATTCCACAAGAACTGTCTTAGCGAAAGGCTTCTAGAGGGGAAGCTGTAACTCTGTGAGATGATTTCACAGAACACAAAAAAGTTTCTCAGAAAGCTTCTTTCTCTTTGTAATCGGAGGATATTTCCTTTGGCCCTATAGTCTTCAAAGGGATCCGAAATATCTGTTCTCAGATTCCACAGAAATAAGGCTAGCAAAGAGATCCACGAAATACAGATGTAACTGTGTGAGTGGAAGTCACAGAAACTAAGTAGTTTCTCAGAAAGCTTCTTTCCAGATTTCATCTGAGGATATTTCCTTTATCACCATAGCCCTCTAAGGGCTTCCAAATATCACTTTGCCAATTCCACAAGAACTGTCTTACCGAAAGGCTTCTTGAGGGGAAAGCTGTAACTCTGTGAGATGATTTCACACAACACAAAGAAGTTTCTCAGAAAGCTTCTTTCTCTTTGTTATCGGAGGATATTTCCTTTGGCCCTATAGTCTTCAAAGGGATCCGAAATATCTGTTCTCAGATTCCACAGAAATAAGGCTAGCAAAGAGATCCACGAAATACAGATGTAACTCTGTGAGTGGAAGTCACAGAACACTAAGCGGTTCTCAGAAAGCTTCTTTCCAGATTTCATCTGAGGATATTTCCTTTTTCACCGTAGCCCTCTATGGGCTTCCAAATATCACTTTGCCAATTCCACAAGAACTGTCTTAGCGAAAGGCTTCTTGATTGGAAAGCTGTAACTCTGTGAGATGATTTCACAGAACACAAAGGAGTTTCTCAGAAAGCTTCTTTCTCTTTGTTATCGGAGGATATTTCTTTTGGCCCTAGAGTGTTCAAAGGGATCCGAAATATCTGTTCTAAGTGTCCACAGAAATAAGGCTAGCACAGAGATCCACGAAATATAGATGTAACTCTGTGAGATGAATTAACTGAACACTAAGCGGTTTCTCAGAAAGCTTCTTTCCAGATTTCATCTGAGGATATTTCCTTTTTCACCATAGCCCTCTAGGGGCTTCCAAATATCACTTTGCCAATTCCACAAGAACTGTCTTATCGAAAGGTTTCTTGAGGGGAAAGCTGTAACTCTGTGAGATGATTTCACAGAACACAAAGGAGTTTCTCAGAAAGCTTCTTTCTCTTTGTTATCGGAGGTTATTTCCTTTAGCCCTATAGTCTTAAAAGGGATCCGAAATATCTGTTCTCAGATTCCACAGAAATAAGTCTAGCAAAGAGATACACGAAATACAGATTTAACTCTGTGAGTAGAAGTCAAAGAACACTAAGCTGTTTCTCAGAATGCTTCTTTCCAGTTTTCATCTGAGGATATTTCCTTTCTCATCGTAGCCCTCTATGGGCTTCCAAATATCACTTTGCTAATTCCTCAAAAACTGTCTTAGCGAAAGGTTTCTTGAGGGGAAACCTGTAACTCTGTGAGATGAATTCACAGAACACAAAGAAGTTTCTCAGAAAGCTTCTTTCTCTTTGTTATCAGAAGATATTTCCTTTGGCCCTATAGTCTTCAAAGGGATCCGAAATATCTGTTCTCAGATTCCACAGAAATAAGGCTAGCAAAGAGATCCACGAAATACAGATGTAACTCTGTGAGTGGAAGTCACAGAACACTAAGCGGTTTCTCAGAAAGCTTCTTTCCAGATTTCATCTGAGGATATTTCCTTTTTCACCATAGCCCTCTATGGGCTTCCAAATATCACTTTGCCAGTTCCAGAAGAACTGTCTTAGCGAAAGTCTTCTTGAGGGGAAAGCTGTAACTCTGTGAGATGATTTCACAGAACACAAAGAAGTTTCTCAGAAAGCTTCTTTCTCTTTGTTATCGGAGGATATTTCCTTTGGCCCTATAGTCTTCAAAGGGATCCGAAATATCTGTTCTCAGATTCCACAGAAATAAGGCTGGCAAAGAGATCCACGAAATACAGGTGTAACTCTTTGACATGAATTAACAGACACTAAGCTGTTTCTCAGAAAGCTTCTTTCCAGATTTCATCTGAGGATATTTCCTTTTTCACCATAGCCCTCTATGGGCTTCCAAATATCACTTTGCCAATTCCACAAGAACTGTCTTAGCGAAAGGCTTCTTTAGGGGAAAGCTGTAACTCTGTGAGATGATTTCACAGAACACAAAGTAGTTTCTCAGAAAGCTTCTTTCTCTTTGTTATCGGAGGATATTTCCTTTGGCCCTATAGTCTTCAAGGGGAAACGAAATATCTGTTCTCAGATTCCACAGAAATAAGGCTGGCAAAGAGATCCACGAAATACAGATGTAACTCTGTGAGATGAATTAACAGAACCCTAAGGTATTTCTCAGAAAGCTTCTTTCCAGATTTCATCTGAGGATATTTCCTTTTTCACCATAGCCCTCTATGGGCTTCCAAATATCACTTTGACAATTCCACAAGAAGTGTCTTAGCGAAAGGCTTCTTGAGAGGAAAGGTGTATCTCTGTGAGGTGATTTCACAGAACACAAAGAAGTTTCTCAGAAAGGTTCTTTCTCTTTCTTATCGGAGGATATTCCTTTGGCCCTATAATCTTCAAAGGGATTCGAAATATCTGTTCTCAGAATTCCACAGAAATAAGGCTAGCAAAGAGATCCACGAAATACAGATGTAACTCTCTGAGTGGAAGTCACAGAACACTAAGCGGTTTCTCAAAAAGCTTCTTTCCAGATTTCATCGGAGTATATTTCCTTTTTCACCTTAGCGCTCTATGGGCTTCCAAATATTACTTTGCCATTTCCACAAGAACTGTCTTAGCGAAAGGCTTCTTGAGGGGAAAGTTGTAACTCTGTGAGATGATTTCACATAACACAAAGGAGTTTCTCAGAAAGCTTCTTTCTCTTTCTTATCAGAGGATATTTCCTTTGGCCATATAGCCTTAAAAGGGATCAGAAATATCTCTTCTAAGATTCCACAGAAATAAGGCTAGCAAAGAGATCCACGAAATACAGATGTAACTCTGTGAGATGAATTAACAGAACACTAAACAGTTTCTCAGAAAGCTTCTTTCCACATTTCATCTGAGGATATTTCCTTTTTCACCATAGCCCTTTATGGGCTTCCAATTATCACTTTGCCAATTCCACAAGAACTGTCTTAGCGAAAGGCTTCTTGAGGGGAAAGCTGTAACTCTGTGAGATGATTTCACAGAACACAAAGAAGTTTCTCAGAAAGCTTCTTTCTCTTTGTTATCGGAGGATATTCCCTTTGACCCTGTAGTCTTCAAATGGATCAGAAATATCTGTTCTCAGATTCCACAGAAATAATGCTAGCAAAGAGATCCACGAAATACTGATGTAACTCTGTGAGTGGAAGTCTCAGAACACTAAGCGGTTTCTCAGAGCTTCTTTCCAGATTTCATCTGAGGATATTTCCTTTTTCACCATAGCCCTCTGTAGGCTTCCAAATATCACTTTGCCAATTTCAGAAGAACTGTCTTAGCGAAAGGCTTCTTGAGGGGAAACCAGTAACTCTGTGAGATGATTTCACAGAACACAAAGAAGTTTCTCAGAAAGCTTCTTTCTCTTTGTTATCGGAGGATATTTCCTTTGGCCCTATAGTCTTCAAAGGGATCCGAAATATCTGTTCTCAGATTCCACAGAAATAAGGCTAGCAAAGAGATCCACGAAATACCGATGTAACTCTGTGAGTGGAACTCACAATACACTAAGCGGTTTCTCAGAAAGCTTCTTTTCAGATTTCATCTGAGGATATTTCCTTTTCCACCATACCCCTCTATGGGCTTCCAAATATCACTTTGCCAATTCCACAAGAACTGTCTTAGCGAAAGCCTTCTTGAGGGGAAAGTTGTAACTCTGTGAGATGATTTCACAGAACCCAAAGAAGTTTCTCAGAAAGCTTCTTTCTCTTTGTTATCGGAGGATATTTCCTTTGGCACTATAGTTTTAAAAGGGATCCGAAATATCTGTTCTCAGATTCCACAGAAATAAGGCTAGCAAAGAGATCCACGAAATACAGATGTAACTCTGTGAGATGAATTAACAGAACACTAAGCTGTTTCTCAGAAAGCTTCTTTCCAGATTTCATCTGAGGATATTTCCATTTTCACCATAGCCCTCTATGGGCTTCCAAATATCACTTTGCCAATTCCACAAGAACTGTCTTAGCGAAAGGCTTCTTGAGGGTAAAGCTGTAACTCTGTGAGATGATTTCACAGAACACAAAGAAGTTTCTCAGAAAGCTTCTTTCTCTTTGTTATGAGGATATTTCCTTTGGCCCTATAGTCTTCAAAGAGATCCGAAATATCTGTTCTCAGATTCCACAGAAATAAGGCTAGCAAAGAGATCCACGAAATACAGATGTAACTCTGTGAGATGAATTAACAGAACACTAAGCAGTTTCTCAGAAAGCTTCTTTCCAGATTTCATCTGAGGATATTTCCTTTATCACCATAGCCCTCTATGGGCTTCCAAATATCACTTTGCCAATTCCACAAGAACTGTCTTAGCGAAAGGCTTCTTGAGGGGATAGCTGTAACTCTGAGAGATGATTTCACAGAACACAAAGAAGTTTCTCAGAAAGCTTCTTTCTGTTTGTTATCGGAGGATATTTCCTTTGGCCCTATAGTCTTCAAAGGGATCCGAAATATCTCTTCTCAGATTCCACAGAAATAAAGCTAGCAAAGAGATCCACGAAATACAGATGTAACTCTGTGAGTGGAAGTCACAGAACACTAAGCGGTTTCTCAGAAAGCTTCTTTCCACATTTCATCTGAGGATATTTCCTTTTTCACCATAGCCCTCTAAGGGCTTCCAAATATCACTTTGCCAATTCCACAAGAACTGTCTTAGCGAAAGGCTTCTTGAGGGGAAAGCTGTAACTCTGTGAGATGATTTCACAGAACACAAAGAAGTTTCTCAGAAAGCTTCTTTCTCTTTGTTATCGGAGGATATTTCCTTTGGCCCTATAGTCTTCAAAGGGATCCGAAATATCTGTTCTCAGATTCCACAGAAATAAGGCTAGCAAAGAGATCCACGAAATACAGATGTAACTCTGTGAGTGGAAGTCACAGAACACTAAGCGGTTTCTCAGAAAGCTTCTTTCCAGATTTCATCTGAGGATATTTCCTTTTCCGCCATAGCCCTCTAAGGGCTTCCAAATATCACTTTGCCAATTCCAGAAGAACTGTCTTAGCGAAAGGCTGCTTGAGGGGAAAGTTGTAACTCTGTGATATAATTTCACAGAACACAAAGGAGTTTCTTAGAAAGCTTCTTTCTCTTTGTTATCGGAGGATATTTCCTTTGGCCGTATAGCCTTAAAAGGGATCCGAAATATCTGTTTTAAGATTCCACAGAAATAAGGCTAGCAAAGAGATGCACGAAATACAGATGTAACTCAGTGAGTTGAAGTCAAAGAACTCTAAGCAGTTTCTCAGAAAGCTTCTTTCCAGTTTTCATCTGAGGATATTTCCTTTCTCACCATAGCCCTCTATGGGCTTCCAAATATCACTTTGCCAATTCCGCAAGAACTGTCTTAGCGAAAGGCTTATTGAGGGGAAAGCTGTAACTCTGTGAAATGATTTCAGAGAACACAAAGAAGTTTCTCAGAAAGCTTCTTTCTCTTTGTTATCGGAGAATATTTCCTTTGGCCCTATAGTCTTCAAAGGGATCCGAAATATCTGTTCTCAGATTCCACAGAAATAAGGCTAGCAAAGAGATCCACGAAATACAGATGTAACTCTGTGAGATGAATTAACAGGACACTAAGCAGTTTCTCAGAAAGCTTTTTTCCTGATTTCATCTGAGGATATTTCCTTTTTCACCATAGCCCTCTAAGGGCTTCCAAATATCACTTTGCCAATTTCACAAGAACTGTCTTAGAGAAAGGCTTCTTGAGGGGAAATCTGTGACTCTGTGACATGATTTCACAGAACACAAAGAAGTTTCTCAGAAAGCTTCTTTCTCTTTGTTATCGGAGGATATTTCCTTTGGCCCTATAGTCTTCAAGGGGATGCGAAATATCTGTTCTCAGATTCCACAGAAATAAGGCTGGCAAAGAGATTCACGAAATACAGATGTAAATCTGTGAGATGAATTAACAGAACACTAAGCTATTTCTCGGAAAGCTTCTTTCCAGATTTCATCTGAGGATATTTCCTTTATCACCATAGCCCACTATGGGCTTCCAAATATCACTTTGCCAATTCCACAAGAACTGTCTTAGCGAAAGGCTTCTTGAGGGGATAGCTGTAACTCTGTGAGATGATTTCACAGAACACAAAGAAGTTTCTCAGAAAGCTTCTTTCTCTTTGTTATCGGAGGATATTTCCTTTGGCCCTATAGACTTCAAAGGGATCCGAAATATCTGTTCTCAGATTCCACAGAAATAAGGCTAGCAAAGAGATCCACGAAATACAGATGTAACTCTGTGAGTGGAAGTCACAGAACACTAAGCGGTTTCTCAGAAAGCTTCTTTCCAGATTTCATCTGAGGATATTTCCTTTTTCACCATAGCTCTCTATGGGCTTCCAAATATCACTTTGCCAATTCCACAAGAACTGTCTTAGCGAAAGACTTCTTGAGGGGAAAGCTGTATCTCTGTGAGATGATTTCACAGAACACAAAGAAGTTTCTCAGAAATCTTCTTTCTCTTTGTGATGGGAGGATATTTCCTTTTGCCCTATAGTATTCAAAGGGATCCGAAATATCTGTTCTCAGATTCCACAGAAATAAGGCTAGAAAAGAGATCCACGAAATACAGATGTAACTCTGTGAGTGGAAGTCACAGAACACTAAGCGGTTTCTCAGAAAGCTTCTTTCCAGATTTCATCTGAGGATATTTCCTTTTCCACCATAGCCCTCCATGGGCTTCCAATTATCACTTTGCCAATTCCACAAGAACTGTCTTAGCGAAAGGCTGCTTGAGGGGAAAGTTGTAACTCTGTGATATGATTTCACAGAACACAAAGGAGTTTCTCAGAAAGCTTCTTTCTCTTTGTTATCGGAGGATATTTCCTTTGGCCGTATAGCCTTAAAAGGGATCCGAAATATCTGTTTTAAGATTCCACAGAAATAAGACTAGCAAAGAGATGCACGAAATACATATGTAACTCTGTGAGTTGAAGTCAAAGAACACTAAGCAGTTTCTCAGAAAGCTTCTTTCCAGTTTTCATCTGAGGATATTTCCTTTCTCACCATAGCCCTCTAAGGGCTTCCAAATATCACTTTGCCAATTCCACAAGAACTGTCTTAGCGAAAGGCTTCTTGAGGGGATAGCTGTAACTCTGTGAGATGTTTTCACAGAACACAAAGAAGTTTCTCACAAAGCTTCTTTCTCTTTGTTATCGGAGGATATTTCCTTTGGCCCTATAGTCTTCAAAGGGATCCGAAATATCTGTTGTCAGATTCCACAGAAATAAGGCTAGCAAAGAGATCCACGAAATACATATGTAACTCTGCAGTGGAAGTCACAGAACACTAAGCGGTTTCTCAGAAAGCTTCTTTCCACATTTCATCTGAGGATATTTCCATTTTCACCATAGCCCTCTAAGGGCTCCCAAATATCACTTTGCCAATTCCACAACAACTGTCTTAGCGAAAGGCTTCTTGAGGGGAAAGCTGTAACTCTGTGAGATGATTTCACAGAACACAAAGAAGTTTCTCAGAAAGCTTCTTTCTCTTTGTTATCGGAGGATATTTCCTTTGGCCCTATAGTCTTCAAGGGGATGCGAAATATCTCTTCTCAGATTCCACAGAAATAAGGCTGGCAAAGAGATCCACGAAATACAGATGTAACACTGTGAGATGAATTAACAGAACACTAAGCTATTTCTCAGAAAGTTTCTTTCCAGATTTCATCTGAGGATATTTCCTTTTTCACCATAGCCCTCTATGGGCTTCCAAATATCACTTTGCCAATTCCACAAGAACTGTCTTAGCGAAAGGCTTCTTGAGGTGAAAGATGTATCTCTGTGAGATGATTTCACAGAACACAAAGAAGTTTCTCAGAAAGGTTCTTTCTCTTTGTTATCGGAGGATATTTCCTTTGGCCCTGTAGTCTTCAAAGGGATCTGAAATATCTGTTCTCAGAATTCCACAGAAATAAGGCTAGCAAAGAGATCCACGAAATACAGATGTAACTCTGTGAGTGGAAGTCTCAGAACACTAAGCGGTTTCTCAGAAAATTTCTTTCCAGATTTCATCTGAGGATATTTCCTTTTTCACCATAGCCCTCTATGGTCTTCCAAATATCACTTTGCCAAATCCACAAGAACTGTCTTAGCGAAAGGCTTCTTTAGGGGAAACCAGTAACTCTGTGAGATGATTTCACAGAACACAAAGAAGTATCTCAGAAAGCTTCTTTCACTTTGTTATCGGTGGATATTTCCTTTGGCCCTATAGTCTTCAAAGGGATCCGAAATATCTGTTCTCAGATTCCACAGAAATAAGGCTATCAAAGAGATCCACGAAATACAGATGTAACTCTGTGAGTGGAAGTCACAGAACACTAAGCGTTTTCTCAGAAAGCTTCTTTTCAGATTTCATCTGAGGATATTTTCTTTTCCACCATAGCCCTCTATGGGCTTCCAAATATCACTTTGCCAATTCCACAAGAACTGTCTTAGCGAAAGGCTTCTTGAGGGGAAAGCTGTAACTCTGTGAGATGATTTCACAGAACACAAAGAAGTTTCTCAGAAATCTTCTTTCTCTTTGTTATGAGGATATTTCCTTTGGCCCTATAGTCTTCAAAGAGATCCGAAATATCTGTTCTCAGATTCCACAGAAATAAGGCTAGCAAAGAGATCCACGAAATACAGATGTAACTCTGTGAGATGAATTAACAGAACACTAAGCAGTTTCTCAGAAAGCTTCTTTCCAGATTTCATCTGAGGATATTTCCTTTATCACCATAGCCCACTATGGGCTTCCAAATATCACTTTGCCAATTCCACAAGAACCGTCTTAGCGAAAGGCTTCTTGAGGGGATAGCTGTAACTCTGTGAGATGATTTCATAGAACACAAAGAAGTTTCTCAGAAAGCTTCTTTCTCTTTGTTATCGGAGGATATTTCCTTTGGCCCTATAGTCTTCAAAGGGATCCGAAATATCTGTTCTCAGATTCCACAGAAATAAGGCTAGCAAAGAGATCCACGAAATACAGATGTAACTCTGTGAGTGGAAGTCACAGAACACTAAGCGGTTTCTCAGAAAGCTTCTTTCCACATTTCATCTGAGGATATTTCCTTTTCCGCCATAGCCCTCTAAGGGCTTCCAAATGTCACTTTGCCAATTCCAGAAGAACTGTCTTAGTGAAAGGCTGCTTGAGGGGAAAGTTGTAACTCTGTGATATAATTTCACAGAACACAAAGGAGTTTCTTAGAAAGCTTCTTTCTCTTTGTTATCGGAGGATATTTCCTTTGGCCGTATAGCCTTAAAAGGGATCCGAAATATCTGTTTTAAGATTCCACAGAAATAAGGCTAGCAAAGAGATGCACGAAATACAGATGTAACTCAGTGAGTTGAAGTCAAAGAACTCTAAGCAGTTTCTCAGAAAGCTTCTTTCCAGTTTTCATCTGAGGATATTTCCTTTCTCACCATAGCCCTCTATGGGCTTCCAAATATCACTTTGCCAATTCCGCAAGAACTGTCTTAGCGAAAGGCTTATTGAGGGGAAAGCTGTAAATCTGTGAGATGATTTCAGAGAACACAAAGAAGTTTCTCAGAAAGCTTCTTTCTCTTTGTTATCGGAGGATATTTCCTTTGGCCCTATAGTCTTCAAAGGGATCCGAAATATCTGTTCTCAGATTCCACAGAAATAAGGCTAGCAAAGAGATCCACGAAATACAGATGTAACTCTGTGAGATGAATTAATAGGACACTAAGCAGTTTCTCAGAAAGCTTTTTTCCAGATTTCATCTGAGGATATTTCCTTTTTCACCATAGCCCTCTATGGGCTTCCAAATATCACTTTGCCAATTTCACAAGAACTGTCTTAGAGAAAGGCTTCTTGAGGGGAAATCTGTGACTCTGTGAGATGATTTCACAGAACACAAAGAAGTTTCTCACAAAGCTTCTTTCTCTTTGTTATCGGAGGATATTTCCTTTGGCCCTATAGTCTTCAAGGGGATGCGAAATATCTGTTCTCAGATTCCACAGAAATAAGGCTGGCAAAGAGATCCACGAAATACAGATGTAACTCTGTGAGTTGAATTAACAGAACACTAAGCTATTTCTCGGAAAGCTTCTTTCCAGATTTCATCTGAGGATATTTCCTTTTTCACCATAGCCCTCTATGGGCTTCCAAATATCACTTTGCCAATTCCACAAGAACTGTCTTAGCGAAAGGCTTCTTGAGGGGAAAGCTGTAACTCTGTGAGATGATTTCACAGAACACAAAGAAGTTTCTCAGAAAGCTTCTTTCTCTTTTTTATCGGAGGATATTTCCTTTCGCCCTATAGTCTTCAAATGGATCCGAAATATCTGTTCTCAGATTCCACAGAAATAAGGCTAGCAAAGAGATCTACGAAATACAGATGTAACTCTGTGAGATGAATTAACAGAACACTAAGCGGTTTCTCAGAAAGCTTCTTTCCAGATTTCATCTGAGGATATTTCCTTTTTTACCATAGCTCTCTATGGGCTTCCAAATATCAATTTGCCAATTCCACAAGAACTGTCTTAGCGAAAGGTTTTTGAGGGGATAGCTGTAACTCTGTGAGACGATTTCACAGAACACAAAGAAGTTTCTCGGAAAGCTTCTTTCTCTTTGTTATAGCAGGATATTTCCTTTGGCCCTATAGTCTTCAAATGGATACGAAATATCTGTTCTCAGATTCCACAGAAATAAAGCTAGCAAAGAGATCCACGAAATACAGATGTAACTCTGTTGGTGGAAGTCACAGAACACTAAGCGGTTTCTCAGAAAGCTTCTTTCCAGATTTCATCTGAGGATATTTCCTTTTTCACCATAGCTCTCTATGGGCTTCCAAATATCACTTTGCCAATTCCACAAGAACTGTCTTAGCGAAAGACTTCTTGAGGGGAAAGCTGTATCTCTGTGAGATGATTTCACAGAACACAAAGAAGTTTCTCAGAAATCTTCTTTCTCTTTGTGATGGGAGGATATTTCCTTTGGCCCTAGAGTCTTCAAAGGGATCCGAAATATCTGTTCTCAGATTCCACAGAAATAAGGCTAGAAAAGAGATCCACGAAATACAGATGTAACTCTGTGAGTGGAAGTCTCAGAACACTAAGCGGTTTCTCAGAAAGCTTCTTTTCAGATTTCATCTGAGGATATTTCCTTTTCCACCATAGCCCTCTATGGGCTTCCAAATATCACTTTGCCAATTCCACAAGAACTGTCTTAGCGAAAGCCTTCTTGAGGAGAAAGTTGTAACTCTGTGAGATGATTTCACAGAACACAAAGAAGTTTCTCAGAAAGCTTCTTTCTCTTTGTTATCGCAGGATATTTCCTTTGGCCCTATAGTCTTCAAATGGATCCGAAATATCTGTTCTCAGAATTCCACAGAAATAAGGCTAGCAAAGAGATCCACGAAATACAGATGTAACTCTGTGAGATGAATTAACAGAACACTAAGCAGTTTCTCAGAAAGCTTCTTTCCAGATTTCATCTGAGGATATTTCCTTTTTTACCATAGCCCTCTATGGGCTTCCAAATATCACTCTGCCAATTTTACAAGAACTGTCTTAGCGAAAGCCTTCTTGAGGGGATAGCTGTAACTCTGTGAGACGATTTCACAGAACACAAAGAAGTTTCTCAGAAATCTTCTTTCTCTTTGTGACGGGAGGATATTTCCTTTGGCCCTAGAGTCTTCAAAGGGATCCGAAATATCTGTTCTCAGATTCCACAGAAATAAGGCTAGAAAA
This sequence comes from Macaca fascicularis, assembly GCF_037993035.2. Lineage (NCBI taxonomy): Eukaryota > Metazoa > Chordata > Mammalia > Primates > Cercopithecidae > Macaca > Macaca fascicularis. Next base: position 83,485,198 of record NC_088379.1, read on the forward strand.
GAGATCCACGAAATACAGATGTAACTCTGTGAGTGGAAGTCACAGAACACTAAGCGGTTTCTCAGAAAGCTTCTTTCCAGATTTCATCTGAGGATATTTCCTTTTCCACCATATCCCTCCATGGGCTTCCAAATATCACTTTGGCAATTCCACAAGAACTGTCTTAGCGAAAGCCTTCTTGAGGAGGAAGTTGTAACTCTGTGAGATGATTTCCGAGAACACAAAGAAGTTTCTCAGAAAGCTTCTTTCTCTTTGTTATCGGAGGATATTTCCTTTGGCCCTATAGTCTTCAAGGGGATGCGAAATATCTCTTCTCAGATTCCACGGAAATACGGCTGGCAAAGAGATCCACGAAATACAGATGTAACACTGTGAGATGAATTAACAGAACACTAAGGTATTTCTCAGAAAGTTTCTTTCCAGATTTCATCTGAGGATATTTCCTTTTTAACCATAGCCTTCTATGGGCTTCCAAATATCACTTTGCCAATTCCACAAAAACTGTCTTAGCGGAAGGCTTCTTGAGGTGAAAGATGTATCTCTGTGAGATGATTTCACAGAACACAAAGAAGTTTCTCAGAAAGCTTCTTTCTCTTTGTTATCGGAGGATATTTCCTTTGGCCCTGTAGTCTTCAAAGGGATCCGAAATATCTGTTCTCAGAATTCCACAGAAATAAGGCTAGCAAAGAAATCCACGAAATACAGATGTAACTCTGTGAGTGGAAGTCACAGAACACTAAGCGGTTTCTCAGAAAGCTTCTTTCCAGATTTCATCTGAGGATATTTCCTTTTCCGCCATAGCCCTCTAAGGGCTTCCAAATATCACTTTGCCAATTCCACAAGAACTGTCTTAACGAAAGGCTGCTTGAGGGGAAAGCTGTAACTCTGTGAGATGATTTCACAGAACACAAAGGAGTTTCTCAGAAAGCTTCTTTCTCTTTGTTATCGGAGGATATTTCCTTTGGCCGTATAGCCTTAAAAGGGATCCGAAATATCTGTTTTAAGATTCCACAGAAATAAGGCTAGCAAAGAGATGCACGAAATACAGATGTAACTCAGTGAGTTGAAGTCAAAGAACACTAAGCAGTTTCTCAGAAAGCTTCTTTCCAGTTTTCATCTGAGGATATTTCCTTTCTCACCATAGCCCTCTATGGGCTTCCAAATATCACTTTGCCAATTCCGCAAGAACTGTCTTAGCGAAAGGCTTATTGAGGGGAAATCTGTGACTCTGTGAGATGATTTCACAGAACACAAAGAAGTTTCTCAGAAATCTTCTTTCTCTTTGTTATCGGAGGATATTTCCTTTGGCCCTATAGTCTTCAAGGGGATGCGAAATATCTGTTCTCAGATTCCACAGAAATAAGGCTGGCAAAGAGATCCACGAAATACAGATGTAACTCTGTGAGATGAATTAACAGAACACTAAGCTATTTCTCGGAAAGCTTCTTTCCAGATTTCATCTGAGGATATTCCCTTTTTCAACATAGCCCTCTATGGGCTTCCAAATATCACTTTGCCAATTCCACAAGAACTGTCTTAGCGAAAGGCTTCATGAGGGGAAAGCTGTAACTCGGTGAGGTGATTTCAAGAACACAAAGAAGTTTCTCAGAAAGCTTCTTTCTCTTTGTTATCGGAGGATATTTCCTTTGGCACTATATTCTTCAAAGGCATCCGAAATATCTGTTCTCAGATTCCACAGAAATAAGGCTAGCAAAGAGATCCACGAAATACAGATGTAACTCTGTGATATGAATTAACAGAACACTAAGCAGTTTCTCAGAAAGCTTCCTTCCAGATTTCATCTGAGGATATTTCCTTTTTCACCATAGGACTCTATGGGCTTCCAAATATCACTTTTCCAATTCCACAAGAACTGGCTTAGCGAAAGGTTTCTTGAGGGGAAAGGTGTAACTCTGTGAGATGACTTCACAGAACACAAAGAAGTTTCTCAGAAAGCTTCTTTCTCTTTGGTATCGGAGGATATTTCCTTTGGCCCTATAGTCTTAAAGGGATCCGAAATATCTGTTGTCAGATTTCACAGAAATAAGGCTAGCAAAGAGATCCACGAAATACAGATGTAACTCTGTGAGTGGAAGTCACAGAACACTAAGCGGTTTCTCAGAAAGCTTCTTTCCAGATTTCATCTGAGGATATTTCCTTTTTCACCATAGCTCTCTATGGGCTTCCAAATATCACTTTGCCAATTCCACAAGAACTGTCTTAGCGAAAGACTTCTTGAGGGGAAAGCTGTATCTCTGTGAGATGATTTCACAGAACACAAAGAAGTTTCTCAGAAATCTTCTTTCTCCTTGTGATGGGAGGATATTTCCTTTGGCCCTATAGTCTTCAAAGGGATCCGAAATATCTGTTCTCAGATTCCACAGAAATAAGGCTAGAAAAGAGATCCACGAAATACAGATGTAACTCTGTGAGTGGAAGTCACAGAACACTAAGCGGTTTCTCAGAAAGCTTCTTTCCAGATTTCATCTGAGGATATTTCCTTTTCCACCATAGCCCTCCATCGGCTTCCAAATATCACTTTGCCAATTCCACAAGAACTGTCTTAGCGAAAGGCTGCTTCAGGGGAAAGTGGTAACTCTGTGAGATGATTTCACAGAACACAAAGGAGTTTCTCAGAAAGCTTCTTTCTCTTTGTTATCGGAGGATATTTCCTTTGGCCGTATAGCCTTAAAAGGGATCCGAAATATCTGTTTTAAGATTCCACAGAAATAAGGCTAGCAAAGAGATGCACGAAATACATATGTAACTCTGTGAGTTGAAGTCAAAGAACACTAAGCAGTTTCTCAGAAAGCTTCTTTCCAGTTTTCATCTGAGGATATTTCTTTTCTCACCATAGCCCTCTATGGGGTTCCAAATATCACTTTGCCAATTCCGCAAGAAGTGTCTTAGCGAAAGGCTTATTGAGGGGAAAGCTGTAACTCTGTGAGATGATTTCAGAGAACACAAAGAAGTTTCTCAGAAAGCTTCTTTCTCTTTGTTATCGGAGGATATTTCCTTTGGCCCTATAGTCTTCAAAGGGATCCGAAATATCTATTCTCAGATTCCACAGAAATAAGGCTAGCAAAGAGATCCACGAAATACAGATGTAACTCTGTGAGATGAATTAATAGAACACTAAGCAGTTTCTCAGAAAGCTTTTTTCCAGATTTCATCTGAGGATATTTCCTTTTTCACCATAGCCCTCTATGGGCTTCCAAATATCACTTTGCCAATATCACAAGAACTGTCTTAGAGAAAGGCTTCTTGAGGGGAAATCTGTGACTCTGTGAGATGATTTCACATAACACAAAGAAGTTTCTCAGAAAGCTTCTTTCTCTTTGTTATCGGAGGATATTTCCTTTGGCCCTATAGTCTTCAAGGGGATGCGAAATATCTGTTCTCAGATTCCACAGAAATAAGGCTGGCAAAGAGATCCACGAAATACAGATGTAACTCTGTGAGATGAATTAACAGAACACTAAGCTATTTCTCGGAAAGCTTCTTTCCAGATTTCATCTGAGGATATTTCCTTTTTCACCATAGCCCTCTATGGGCTTCCAAATATCACTTTGCCAATTCCACAAGAACTGTCTTAGCGAAAGATTTCTTGAGGGGAAAGCTGTAACTCTGTGAGCTGATTTCAAGAACACAAAGAAGTTTCTCAGAAAGCTTCTTTCTCTTTGTTATCGGAGGATATTTCCTTTGGCCCTATAGTCTTCAAGGTATCCGAAATATCTGTTCTCAGATTCCACAGAAATAAGGCTAGCAAAGAGATCCACGAAATACAGATGTAACTCTGTGAGATGAATTAACAGAACACTAAACAGTTTCTCAGAAAGCTTCTTTCCAGATTTCATCTGAGGATATTTTCTTTTTTACCATAGCCCTCTATGGGCTTCCAAATATCACTTTGCCAATTCCACAAGAACTGTCTTGGCGAAAGGTTTCTTGAGAGGATAGCTGTAACTCTGTGAGACGATTTCACAGAACCCAAAGAAGTTTCTCAGAAAGCTTCTTTCTCTTTGTTATCGCAGGATATTTCCTTTGGCCCTATAGTCTTCAAATGGATACGAAATATCTGTTCTCAGATTCCACAGAAATAAGGCTAGCAAAGAGATCCACGAAATACAGATGTAACTCTGTGAGTGGAAGTCACAGAACACTAAGCGGTTTCTCAGAAAGCTTCTTTCCAGATTTCATCTGAGGATATATCCTTTTTCACCATAGCTCTCTATGGGCTTCCAAATATCACTTTGCCAATTCCACAAGAACTGTCTTAGCGAAAGACTTCTTGAGGGTAAAGCTGTACCTCTGTGAGATGATTTCACAGAACACAAAGAAGTTTCTCAGAAAGCTTCTTTCTCTTTGTTATCGGAGGATATTTCCTTTGACCCTATAGTCTTCAAGGGGATGCGAAATATCTGTTTTCAGATTCCACAGAAATAAGGCTGGCAAAGAGATCCACGAAATACAGATGTTACTCTGTGAGATGAATTAACAGAACACTAAGCTATTTCTCAGAAAGCTTCTTTCCAGATTTCATCTGAGGATATTTCCTTTTTCACCATAGCCCTCTATGGGCTTCCAAATATCACTTTGCCAATTCCACAAGAACTGTCTTAGCGTAAGGCTTCTTGAGGGGAAAGCTGTATCTCTGTCAGGTGATTTCACAGAACACAAAGAAGTTTCTCAGAAAGGTTCTTTCTCTTTGTTATCGGAGGATATTTCCTTTGGCCCTACAATCTACAAAGGGATCAGAAATATCTGTTCTCAGAATTCCACAGAAGTAAGGCTAGCAAAGAGATCCACGAAATACAGATGTAACTCTGTGAGTGGAAGTCACAGAACACTAAGCGGTTTCTCAAAAAGCTTCTTTCCAGATTTCATCCTAGTATATTTCCTTTTTCACCATAGCGCTCTATGGGCTTCCAAATATCACTTTGCCAATTCCACAAGAACTGTCTTAGCGAAAGGCTTCTTGAAAGGAAAGTTGTAACTCTGTGAGATGATTTCACAGAACACAAAGGAGTTTCTCAGAAAGCTTCTTTCTCTTTGTTATCGGAGGATATTTCCTTTGGTCATATAGCCTTAAAAGGGATCCGAAATATCTGTTCTAAGATTCCACAGAAATAAGGCTAGAAAAGAGATCCACGAAATATAGATGTAACCGTGTGAGATGAATTAACAGAACACTAAGCAGTTTCTCAGAAAGCTTCTTTCCAGATTTCCTCTGAGGATATTTCCTTTTTCACCATAGCCCTCTATCGGCTTCCAAATATCACTTTGCCAATTCCACAAGAACTGTCTTAGCGAAAGGCTTCTTGAGGGGAAAGCTGTAACTCTGTGAGATGATTTCACTGAACACAAAGAAGTTTCTCAGAAAGCTTCTTTCTCTTTGTTATCGGAGGATATTTCCTTTGGCCCTATAGTCTTCAAAGGGATCCCAAATATCTGTTCTCAGATACCACAGAAATAAGGCTAGCAAAGTGATCCACGAAATACAGGTGTAACTCTGTGAGACGAATGAACAGAACACTAAGCAGTTTCTCAGAAAGCTTCTTTCCAGATTTCATCTGAGGATATTTCCTTTTTCACCATAGCCCTCTATGGGCTTCCAAATATCACTTTACCAATTCCACAAGAACTGTCTTAGCGAAAGGCTTCCTGAGGGGAAAGCTGTAACTCTGTGAGATGATTTCACAGATCACAAAGAAGTTTATCAGAAAGCTTCTTTCTCTTTGTTATCGGAGGATATTTCCTTTGGCCCTATAGTCTTCAAAGGGATCCGAAATATCTGTTCTCAGATTCCACAGAAATAAGGCTAGCAAAGAGATCCACGAAATACAGGTGTAACTCTGTGAGACGAATTAACAGAACACTAAGCAGTTTCTCAGAAAGCTTCTTTCCAGATTTCATCTGAGGATATTTCCTTTTCCACCATAGCCCTCCATGGGCTTCCAAATATCACTTTACCAATTCCACAACAACCGTCTTAGCGAAAGGCTTCTTGAGGGGAAAGCCGTAACTCTGTGAGATGATTTCACAGAACCCAAAGAAGTTTGTCAGAAAGCTTCTTTCTCTTTGTTATCAGAGGATATTTCCTTTGGCCCTATAGTCTTCAAAGGGATCTGAAATATCTGTTCTCAGATTCCACAGAAATAAGGCTAGCAAAGAGATCCACGAAATACAAATGTAACTCTGTGAGATGAATTAACAGAACACTAAGCGGTTTCTCAGAAAGCTTCTTTCCAGATTTCATTTGAGGATATTTCCTTTTTCACCAAAGCCCTCTATGGGCTTCCAAATATCACTTTGCCAATTCCACAAGAACTGTCTTAGCGAAAGGCTTCTTGTGGGGAAAGCTGTAACTCTGTGAGATGATTTCACAGAACACAAAGAAGTTTCTCAGAAAGCTTCTTTCTCTTTGTAATCGGAGGATATTTCCTTTGGCCCTATAGTCTTCAAAGGTTTCCGAAATATCTGTTCTCAGATTCCACAGAAATAAGGCTAGCAAAGAGATCCACGAAATACAGATGTAACGCTGTGAGTGGAAGTCACAGAACACTAAGCGGTTTCTCAGAAAGCTTCTTTAAAGATTTCATCTGAGGATATTTCCTTTTTCTCCATAGCCCTCTATGGGATTCCAAATATCACTTTGCCAATTCCACAAGAACTGTCTTAGCGAAAGGCTTCTTGAGGGGAAAGCTGTAACTCTGTGAGATGATTTCACACAACACAAAGAAGTTTCTCAGAAAGCTTCTTTCTTTTTGTTATCGGAGGATATTTCCTTTGGCCCTATAGTCTTCAAATGGATTCGAAATATCTGTTCTCAGATTCCACAGAAATAAGGCTAGCAAAGAGATCCACGAAATACAGATGTAACTCTGTGAATGGAAGTCACAGAATACTAAGTAGTTTCTCATAAAGCTTCTTTACAGATTTCATCTGAGGATATTTCCTTTTTCACCATAGCCCTCTATGGGCTTCCAAATATCACTTTGCCAATTCCACAAGAACTGTCTTAGCGAAAGGCTTCTTGAGGGGAAAGCTGTAACTCTGTGAGATGATTTCACAGAACACAAAGAAGTTTCTCAGAAAGCTTCTTTCTCTTTGTTATCGGAGGATATTTCCTTTGGCCCTATAGTCTTCAAAGGGATCCGAAATATCTGTTCTCAGATTAAACAGAAATAAGGCTAGCAAAGAGATCCACGAAATATAGATGTAACTCTGTGAGATGAATTAACAGAACACTAAGCAGTTTCTCAGAAAGCTTCTTTCCAGATTTCATCTGAGGATGTTTCCTTTTTCACCATAGCACTCTATGGGCTTCCAAATATCACTTTACCAATTCCACAATAACTGTCTTAGCGAAAGGCTTCTTGAGGGGAAAGCTGTAACTCTGTGAGATTATTTCACAGAACACAAAGAAGTTTCTCAGAAAGCTTCTTTCTCTTTGTTATCGGAGGATATTTCCTTTGGCCTTAGAGTCTTCAAAGGGATCCGAAATATCTGTTCTCAGATTCCACAGAAATAAGGCTAACAAAGAGATCCAGGAAATACAGATGTAACTCTGTGAGTGGAAGTCACAGAACACTAAGCGGTTTCTCAGAAAGCTTCTTTCCAGATTTCATCTGAGGATATTTCCTTTTTCACCATAGCCCTCTGTGGGCTTCCAAATATCACTTTGCCATTTCTACAAGAACTGTCTTAGCGAAAGGCTTCTTGAGGGGAAAGCTGTAACTCTGTGAAATGATTTGACAGAACACAAAGAAGTTTCTCAGAAGGCTTCTTTCTCTTTGTTATCGGAGGATATTTCCTTTGGCCCTATAGTCTTCAAAGGGGTCCGAAATATCTGTTCTCAGATTCCAAAGAAATAAGGCTAGCAAAGAGATCCACGAAATACAGATGTAACTCTGTGAGTGGAAGTCACAGAACACTAAGTAGTTTCTCAGAAAGCTTCTTTCCAGATTTCATCTGAGGAAATTTCCTTTGTCACCATAGCCCTCTATGGGCTTCCAAATATCACTTTGCCAATTCCACAAGAACTGTCTTAGCGAAAGGCTTCTTGAGGGGAAAGCTGTAACTCTGTGAGATGATTTCACATAACACAAAGAAGTTTCTCAGAAAGCTTCTTTCTCTTTGTTATCGGAGGATATTTCCGTTGGCCCTATAGTCTTCAAAGGGATCCGAAATATCTGTTCTCAGATTCCACAGAAATAAGGCTAGCAAAGAGATCCACGAAATACAGATGTAACTCTGTGAGTGGAAGTCACAGAACACTAAGCGGTTTCCCAGAAAGCTTCTTTCCAGATTTCATCTGAGGATATTTCCTTTTTCACCATAGCCCTCTGAGGGCTTCCAAATATCACTTTGTCAATTCCACAAGAACTGTCTTAGCGAAAGACTTCTTGAGGGGAAAGCTATAACTCTGTGAGATGATTTCACAGAACACAAAGAAGTTTCTCAGAAAGCTTCTTTCTCTTTGTTATTGGAGGATATTTCCTTTGGCCTTATAGTTTTCAAAGGGATCCGAAATATCTGTTCTCAGATTCCACAGAAATAAGGCTACCAAAGAGAATCCCGAAATACAGATGTAACGCTGTGAGATGAAATAACAGAACACTAAGCGGTTTCTCAGAAAGCTTCTTTCCAGATTTCATCTGAGGATACTTCCTTTTTCACCATAGCCCTCTATGGGCTTCCAAATATCACTTTGCCAATTCCACAAGAACTGTCTTAGCGAAAGGCATCTTGAGGGGAAAGCTGTAACTCTGTGAGATGATTTCACAGAACACACAGAAGTTTCTCAGAAGGCTTCTTTCTCTTTGTTATCGGAGGATATTTCCTTTGGCCCTATAGACTTCAAAGGGATCCGAAATATCTGTTCTCAGATTCCACAGAAATAAGGCTACCAAAGAGATCCACGAAATACAGATGTAACTCTGTGAGATGAATTAACAGAACACTAAGCAGTTTCTCAGAAAGCTTCTTTCCAGATTTCATATGAGGATATTTCCTTTTTCAACATAGCCCTCTAAGGGCTTCCAAATATCACTTTGCCAATTCCACAAGAACTGTCTTAGCCAAAGGCTTCTTGAGGGGAAAGTTGTAACTCTGTGACACGATTTCACAGAACACAAAGGAGTTTCTCAGAAAACTTCTTTCTCTTTGTTATCGGAGGATATTCCCTTTGGCCATATAGCCTTAAAAGGGATCCGAAATATCTGTTCTGAGATTCCACAGAAATAAGGCTAGCAAAGAGATACACGAAATACAGATGTAACTCTGTGAGTGGAAGTCACAGAACAATAAGCGGTTTCTTAGAAAGCTTCTTTCCAGATTTCATCTGAGGAAATTTCCTTTGTCACCATAGCCCTCTATGGGATTCCAAATATCACTTTGCCAATTCCACAAGAACTGTCTTAGCGAAAGGCTTCTTGAGGGGAAAGCTGTAACTCTGTGAGATGATTTCACATAACACAAAGAAGTTTCTCAGAAAGCTTCTTTCTCTTTGTTATCGGAGGATATTTCCGTTGGCCCTATAGTCTTCAAAGGGATCCGAAATATCTGTTCTCAGATTCCACAGAAATAAGGCTAGGAAAGAGATCCACGAAATACAGATGTAACTCTGTGAGATGAATTAACAGAACACTAAGCAGTTTCTCAGAAAGCTTCTTTCCAGTTTTCATCTGAGGATATTTCCTTTCTCTCCATAGCCCTCTATGGGCTTCCAAATATCACTTTGCCAATTCCGCAAGAACTGTCTTAGCGAAAGGCTTATTGAGGGGAAAGCTGTAACTCTGTGAGATGATTTCAGAGAACACAAAGAAGTTTCTCAGAAAGCTTCTTTCTCTTTGTTATCGGAGGATATTTCCTTTGGCCCTGTAGTCTTCAAAGGGATCCGAAATATCTGTTCTCAGAATTCAACAGAAATAAGGCTAGCAAAGAAATCCACGAAATACAGATGTAACTCTGTGAGTGGAAGTCACAGAACACTAAGCGGTTTCTCAGAAAGCTTCTTTCCAGATTTCATCTGAGGATATTTCCTTTTCCGCCATAGCCCTCTAAGGGCTTCCAAATATCACTTTGCCAATTCCACAAGAACTGTCTTAACGAAAGGCTGCTTGAGGGGAAAGTTGTAACTCTGTGAGATGATTTCACAGAACACAAAGGAGTTTCTCAGAAAGCTTCTTTCTCTTTGTTATCGGAGGATATTTCCTTTGGCCGTATAGCCTTAAAAGGGATCCGAAATATCTGTTTTAAGATTCCACAGAAATAAGGCTAGCAAAGAGATGCACGAAATACAGGTGTAACTCAGTGAGTTGAAGTCAAAGAACACTAAGCAGTTTCTCAGAAAGCTTCTTTCCAGTTTTCATCTGAGGATATTTCCTTTCTCACCATAGCCCTCTATGGGCTTCCAAATATCACTTTGCCAATTCCGCAAGAACTGTCTTAGCGAAAGGCTTATTGAGGGGAAATCTGTGACTCTGTGAGATGATTTCACAGAACACAAAGAAGTTTCTCAGAAAGCTTCTTTCTCTTTGTTATCGGAGGATATTTCCTTTGGCCCTATAGTCTTCAAGGGGATGCGAAATATCTGTTCTCAGATTCCACAGAAATAAGGCTGGCAAAGAGATCCACGAAATACAGATGTAACTCTGTGAGATGAATTAACAGAACACTAAGCTATTTCTCGGAAAGCTTCTTTCCAGATTTCATCTGAGGATATTCCCTTTTTCACCATAGCCCTCTATGGGCTTCCAAATATCACTTTGCCAATTCCACAAGAACTGTCTTAGCGAAAGGCTTCATGAGGGGAAAGCTGTAACTCTGTGAGGTGATTTCAACAACACAAAGAAGTTTCTCAGAAAGCTTCTTTCTCTTTGTTATCGGAGGATATTTCCTTTGGCACTATAGTCTTCAAAGGCATCCGAAATATCGGTTCTCAGATTCCACAGAAATAAGGCTAGCAAAGAGATCCACGAAATACAGATGTAACTCTGTGATATGAATTAACAGAACACTAAGCAGTTTCTCAGGAAGCTTCTTTCCAGATTTCATCTGAGGATATTTCCTTTTTCACCATAGGACTCTATGGGCTTCCAAATATCACTTTTCCAATTCCACAAGAACTGGCTTAGCGAAAGGCTTCTTGAGGGGAAAGCTGTAACTCTGTGAGATGACTTCACAGAACACAAAGAAGTTTCTCAGAAATCTTCTTTCTCTTTGTGATGGGAGGATATTTCCTTTGGCCCTATAGTCTTCAAAGGGATCCGAAATATCTGTTCTCAGATTCCACAGAAATAAGGCTAGAAAAGAGATCCACGAAATACAGATGTAACTCTGTGAGTGGAAGTCACAGAACACTAAGCGGTTTCTCAGAAAGCTTCTTTCCAGATTTCATCTGAGGATATTTCCTTTTCCACCATAGCTCTCCATGGGCTTCCAAATATCACTTTGCCAATTCCACAAGAACTGTCTTAGCGAAAGGCTGCTTCAGGGGAAAGTGGTAACTCTGTGAGATGATTTCACAGAACACAAAGGAGTTTCTCAGAAAGCTTCTTTCTCTTTGTTATCGGAGGATATTTCCTTTGGCCGTATAGCCTTAAAAGGGATCCGAAATATCTGTTTTAAGATTCCACAGAAATAAGGCTAGCAAAGAGATGCACGAAATACATATGTAACTCTGTGAGTTGAAGTCAAAGAACACTAAGCAGTTTCTCAGAAAGCTTCTTTCCAGTTTTCATCTGAGGATATTTCTTTTCTCACCATAGCCCTCTATGGGCTTCCAAATATCACTTTGCCAATTCCGCAAGAACTGTCTTAGCGAAAGGCTTATTGAGGGGAAAGCTGTAACTCTGTGAGATGATTTGAGAGAACACAAAGAAGTTTCTCAGAAAGCTTCTTTCTCTTTGTTATCGGGGGATATTTCCTTTGGCCCTATAGTCTTCAAGGGGATGCGAAATATCTCTTCTCAGATTCCACAGAAATAAGTCTGGCAAAGAGATCCACGAAACACAGATGTAACTCTGTGATACGAATTAACAGAACACTAAGCAGTTTCTCAGAAAGCTTCTTTCCAGATTTCATCTGAGGATATTTCCTTTTTCATCATAGGACTCTATGGGCTTCCAAATATCACTTTTCCAATTCCACAAGAACTGTCTTAGCGAAAGGCTTCTTGAGGGGAAAGCTGTAACTCTGGGAGATGACTTCACAGAACACAGAGAAGTTTCTCAGAAAGCTTCTTTCTCTTTGGTATCGGAGGATATTTCCTTTGGCCCTATAGTCTTAAAAGGGATCCGAAATATCTGTTGTCAGATTACACAGAAATAAGGCTATCAAAGAGATCCACGAAATACAGATGTAACTCTGTGAGATGAATTAACAGAACACTAAGCAGTTTCTCAGATAGCTTCTTTCCAGATTTCATCTGAGGATATTTCCTTTTTCACCGTAGCCCTCTATGGGCTTCCAAATATCACTTTGCCAATTCCACAAGAACTGTCTTAGCGAAAGGCTTCTTGAGGGGAAAGCTGTATCTCTGTGAGATGATTTCACAGAACACAAAGAAGTTTCTCAGAAAGCTTCTTTCTCTTTGTTATCGGAGGATATTTCCTTTGGCCCTATAGTCTTCAAATGGATCCGAAATATCTGTTCTCAGATTCCACAGAAATAAGGCTAGCAAAGAGTTCCACGAAATACAGATGTAACTCTGTGAGATGAATTAACAGAACACTAAGCAGTTTCTCAGAAAGCTTCTTTCCAGATTTCATTTGAGGATATTTCCTTTTTTATCATAGCCCTCTATGGGCTTCCAAATATCACTTTGCCAATTCCACAAGAACTGTCTTAGCGAAAGCCTTCTTGAGGGGATAGCTGTAACTCTGTGAGACGATTTCACAGAACACAAAGAAGTTTCTCAGAAAGCTTCTTTCTCTTTGTTATCGCAGGATATTTCCTTTGGCCCTATAGTCTTCAAATGGATACGAAATATCTGTTCTCAGATTCCACAGAAATAAGGCTAGCAAAGAGATCCACGAAATACAGATGTAACTCTGTGAGTGGAAGTCACAGAACACTAAGCGGTTTCTCAGAAAGCTTCTTTCTACATTTCATCTGAGGATATTTCCTTTTTCACCATAGCCCTCTAAGGGCTTCCAAATATCACTTTGCCAATTCCACAAGAACTGTCTTAGCGAAAGGCTTCTTGAGGGGAAAGCTGTAACTCTGTGAGATGTTTTCACAGAACACAAAGAAGTTTCTCAGAAAGCTTATTTCTCTTTGTTATCGGAGGATATTTCCTTTGGCCCTATAGTCTTCAAAGGGATCCGAAATATCTGTTCTCAGATTCCACAGAAATAAGGCTAGCAAAGAGATCCACGAAATACAGATGTAACTCTGTGAGTGGAAGTCACAGAACACTAAGCGGTTTCTCAGAAAGCTTCTTTCCAGATTTCATCTGAGGATATTTCCTTTTCCGCCATAGCCCTCTAAGGGCTTCCAAATATCACTTTGCCAATTCCACAAGAACTGTCTTAGCGAAAGGCTGCTTGAGGGGAACGTTGTAACTCTGTGATATGATTTCACAGAACACAAAGGAGTTTCTCAGAAAGCTTCTTTCTCTTTGTTATCGGAGGATATTTCCTTTGGCCGTATAGCCTTAAAAGGGATCCGAAATATCTGTTTTAAGATTCCACAGAAATCAGGCTAGCAAAGAGATGCACGAAATACAGATGTAACTCAGTGAGTTGAAGTCAAAGAACACTAAGCGGTTTCTCAGAAAGCTTCTTTCCAGTTTTCATCTGAGGATATTTCCTTTCTCACCATAGCCCTCTATGGGCTTCCAAATATCACTTTGCCAATTCCGCAGGAACTGTCTTAGCGAAAGGCTTATTGAGGGGAAAGCTGTAACTCTGTGAGATGATTTCAGAGAACACAAAGAAGTTACTCACAAAGCTTCTTTCTCTTTGTTATCGGAGGATATTTCCTTTGGCCCTATAGTCTTCAAAGGGATCCGAAATATCTGTTCTCAGATTCCACAGAAATAAGGCTAGCAAAGAGATCCACGAAATACAGATGTAACTCTGTGAGATGAATTAATAGAACACTAAGCAGTTTCTCAGAAAGCTTTTTTCCAGATTTCATCTGAGGATATTTCCTTTTTCACCATAGCCCTCTATGGGCTTCCAAATATCACTTTGCCAATTTCACAAGAACTGTCTTAGAGAAAGGCTTCTTGAGGGGAAATCTGTGACTCTGTGAGATGATTTCACAGAACACAGAGAAGTTTCTCAGAAAGCTTCTTTCTCTTTGTTATCGGAGGATATTTCCTTTGGCCCTATAGTCTTCAAGGGGATGCGAAATATCTGTTCTCAGATTCCACAGAAATAAGGCTGGCAAAGAGATCCACGAAATACAGATGTAACTCTGTGAGATGAATTAACAGAACACTAAGCTATTTCTCGGAAAGCTTCTTCCCAGATTTCATCCGAGGATATTTCCTTTTTCACCATAGCCCTCTATGGGCTTCCAAATATCACTTTGCCAATTCCACCAGAACTGTCTTAGCGAAAGGTTTCTTGAGGGGAAAGCTGTAACTTTGTGAGCTGATTTCAAGAACACAAAGAAGTTTCTCAGAAAGCTTCTTTCTCTTTGTTATCGGAGGATATTTCCTTTGGCCCTATAGTCTTCAAAGGTATCCGAAATATCTGTTCTCAGATTCCACAGAAATAAGGCTAGCAAAGAGATCCACGAAATACAGATGTAACTCTGTGAGATGAATTAACAGAACACTAAGCAGTTTCTCAGAAAGCTTCTTTCCAGATTTCATCTGAGGATATTTCCTTTTTTACCATAGCCCTCTATGGGCTTCCAAATATCACTTTGCCAATTCCACAAGCACTGTATTAGCGAAAGGCTTCTTGAGGGTAAAGCTGTACCTCTGTGAGATGATTTCACAGAACACAAAGAAGTTTCTCAGAAAGCTTCTTTCTCTTTGTTATCGGAGGACATTTCCTTTGACCCTATAGTCTTCAAGGGGATGCGAAATATCTGTTCTCAGATTCCACAGAAATAAGGCTGGCAAAGAGATCCACGAAATACAGATGTTACACTGTGAGATGAATTAACAGAACACTAAGCTATTTCTCAGAAAGCTTCTTTCCAGATTTCATCTGAGGATATTTCCTTTTTCACCATAGCCCTCTATGGGCTTCCAAATATCACTTTGCCAATTCCACAAGAACTGTCTTAGCGAAAGGCTTCTTGAGGGGAAAGCTGTATCTCTGTGAGGTGATTTCACAGAACACAAAGAAGTTTCTCAGAAAGGTTCTTTCTCTTTGTAATCGGAGGATATTTCCTTTGGACCTACAATCTTCAAAGGGATCAGAAATATCTGTTCTCAGAATTCCACAGAAGTAAGGCTATCAAAGAGATCCACGAAATACAGATGTAACTCTGTGAGTG
Organism: Macaca fascicularis; assembly: GCF_037993035.2. Taxonomy (NCBI): domain Eukaryota; kingdom Metazoa; phylum Chordata; class Mammalia; order Primates; family Cercopithecidae; genus Macaca; species Macaca fascicularis. The sequence goes on from NC_088379.1 coordinate 83,500,666, forward strand.
GAAGTCACAGAACACTAAGCGGTTTCTCAAAAAGCTTCTTTCCAGATTTCATCCTAGTATATTTCCTTTTTCACCATAGCGCTCTATGGGCTTCCAAATATCACTTTGCCAATTCCACAAGAACTGTCTTAGCGAAAGGCTTCTTGAAAGGAAAGTTGTAACTCTGTGAGATGATTTCACATAACACAAAGGAGTTTCTCAGAAAGCTTCTTTCTCTTTGTTATCGGAGGATATTTCCTTTGGTCATATAGCCTTAAAAGGGATCCGAAATATCTGTTCTAAGATTCCACAGAAATAAGGCTAGCAAAGAGATCCACGAAATATAGATGTAACCGTTTGAGATGAATTAACAGAACACTAAGCAGTTTCTCAGAAAGCTTCTTTCCAGATTTCCTCTGAGGATATTTCCTTTTTCACCATAGCCCTCTATGGGCTTCCAAATATCACTTTGCCAATTCCACAAGAACTGTCTTAGCGAAAGGCTTCTTGAGGGGAAAGCTGTAACTCTGTGAGATGATTTCACTGAACACAAAGAAGTTTCTCAGAAAGCTTCTTTCTCTTTGTTATCGGAGGATATTTCCTTTGGCCCTATAGTCTTCAAAGGGATCCCAAATATCTGTTCTCAGATACCACAGAAATAAGGCTAGCAAAGTGATCCACGAAATACAGGTGTAACTCTGTGAGACGAATTAACAGAACACAAAGCAGTTTCTCAGAAAGCTTCTTTCCAGATTTCATCTGAGGATATTTCCTTTTTCACCATAGCCCTCTATGGGCTTCCAAATATCACTTTACCAATTCCACAAGAACTGTCTTAGCGAAAGACTTCCTGAGGGGAAAGCTGTAACTCTGTGAGATGATTTCACAGATCACAAAGAAGTTTCTCAGAAAGCTTCTTTCTCTTTGTTATCGGAGGATATTTCCTTTGGCCCTATAGTCTTCAAAGGGATCCGAAATATCTGTTCTCCGATTCCACAGAAATAAGGCTAGCAAAGAGATCCACGAAATACAGGTGTAACTCTGTGAGACGAATTAACAGAACACTAAGCAGTTTCTCAGAAAGCTTCTTTCCAGATTTCATCTGAGGATATTTCCTTTATCACCGTAGCCCTCTATGGGCTTCCAAATATCACTTTACCAATTCCACAACAACCGTTTAGCGAAAGGCTTCTTGAGGGGAAAGCCGTAACTCTGTGAGATGATTTCACAGAACACAAAGAAGTTTGTCAGAAAGCTTCTTTCTCTTTTTTATCAGAGGATATTTCCTTTGGCCCTATAGTCTTCAAAGGGATCTGAAATATCTGTTCTCAGATTCCACAGAAATAAGGCTAGCAAAGAGATCCACGAAATACAAATGTAACTCTGTGAGATGAATTAACAGAACACTAAGCGGTTTCTCAGAAAGCTTCTTTCCAGATTTCATTTGAGGATATTTCCTTTTTCACCAAAGCCCTCTATGGGCTTCCAAATATCACTTTGCCAATTACACAAGAACTGTCTTAGCGAAAGGCTTCTTGTGGGGATAGCTGTAACTCTGTGAGATGATTTCACAGAACACAAAGAAGTTTCTCAGAAAGCTTCTTTCTCTTTGTAATCGGAGGATATTTCCTTTGGCCCTATAGTCTTCAAAGGGATCCAAAATATCTGTTCTCAGATTCCACAGAAGTAAGGCTAGCAAAGAGATCCACGAAATACAGATGTAACTCTGTGAGTGGAAGTCACAGAACACTAAGCGGTTTCTCAGAAAGCTTCTTTCCAGATTTCATCTGAGGATATTTCCCTTTTCACCATAGCCCTCTAAGGGCTTCCAAATGTCACTTTGCCAATTCCACAAGAACTGTCTTAGCGAAAGGCTTCTTGAGGGGAAAGCTGTAACTCTGTGAGATGATTTCACACAACACAAAGAAGTTTCTCAGAAAGCTTCTTTCTTTTTGTTATCGGAGGATATTTCCTTTGGCCCTATAGTCTTCAAATGGATTCGAAATATCTGTTCTCAGATTCCACAGAAATAAGGCTAGCTAAGAGATCCACGAAATACAGATGTAACTCTGTGAGTGGAAGTCACAGAACACTAAGTAGTTTCTCATAAAGCTTCTTTCCAGATTTCATCTGAGGATATTTCCTTTTTCACCATAGCCCTCTATGGGCTTCCAAATATCACTTTGCCAATTCCACAAGAACTGTCTTAGCGAAAGGCTTATTGAGGGGAAAGCTGTAACTCTGTGAGGTGATTTCACACAACACAAAGAAGTTTCCCAGAAAGCTTCTTTCTCTTTGTTATCGGAGGATATTTCCTTTGGCCCTATAGTCTTCAAAGGGTTCCGAAATATCTGTTCTCAGATTCCACAGAAATAAGACTAGCAAAGAGATCCACGAAATACAGATGTAACTCTGTGAGTGGAAGTCACAGAACACTAAGCGGTTTCTCAGAAAGCTTCTTTCCAGATTTCATCTGAGGATATTTCCTTTTTCACCATAGCCCTCTAAGGGCTTCCAAATATCACTTTGCCAATTCCACAAGAACTGTCTTAGCGAAAGGCTTCTTGAGGGGAAAGCTGTAACTCTGTGAGATGATTTCACAGAACACAAAGAAGTTTCTCAGAAAGCTTCTTTCTCTTTGTTATCGGTGGATATTTCCTTAGGCCCTATAGTCTTCAAAGGGATCCGAAATATCTGTTCTCAGATACCACAGAAATAAGGCTAGCAAAGAGATTCACGAAACAACGATGTAACTCTGTGAGTTGAATTAACAGAACACTAAGCGGTTTCTCAGAAAGCTTCTTTCCAGATTTCATCTGAGGATATTTCCTTTTTCACCATAGCCCTCTATGGGCTTCCAAATATCACTTTGCCAATTCCACAAGAACTGTCTTAGCGAAAGGCTTCTTGAGGGGAAAGCTGTAACTCTGTGAGATGATTTCACAGAACACAAAGAAGTTTCTCAGAAAGCTTCTTTCTCTTTGTTATCGGAGGATATTTCCTTTGGCCCTATAGTCTTCAAAGGGATCCGAAATATCTGTTCTCAGATTCCACAGAAATAAGGCTAGCAAAGAGATCCACGAAATATAGATGTAACTCTGTGAGATGAATTAACAGAACACTAAGCAGTTTCTCAGAAAGCTTCTTTCCAGATTTCATCTGAGGATATTTCCTTTTTCACCATAGCACTGTATGGGCTTCCAAATATCACTTTGCCAATTCCACAAGAACTGTCTTAGCGAAAGGCTTCTTGAGGGGAAAGCTGTAACTCTGTGAGATGATTTCACAGAACACAAAGAAGTTTCTCAGAAAGCTTCTTTCTCTTTTTTATCGGAGGATATTTCCTTTGGCCTTATAGTCTTCAAAGGGATCCGAAATATCTGTTCTCAGATTCCACAGAAATAAGGCTAGCAAAGAGATCCAGGAAATACAGATGTAACTCTGTGAGTGGAAGTCACAGAACACTAAGCGGTTTCTCAGAAAGCTTCTTTCCAGATTTCATCTGAGGATATTTCCTTTTTCACCATAGCCCTCTGTGGGCTTCCAAATATCACTTTGCCATTTCCACAAGAACTGTCTTAGCGAAAGGCTTCTTGAGGGGAAAGCTGTAACTCTGTGAGATGATTTGACAGAACACAAAGAAGTTTCTCAGAAGGCTTCTTTCTCTTTGTTATCGGAGGATATTTCCTTTGGCCCTATAGTCTTCAAAGGGGTCCGAAATATCTGTTCTCAGATTCCAAAGAAATAAGGCTAGCAAAGAGATCCACGAAATACAGATGTAACTCTGTGAGTGGAAGTCACAGAACACTAAGTAGTTTCTCAGAAAGCTTCTTTCCAGATTTCATCTGAGGATATTTCCTTTTTCACCATAGCCCTCTATGGGCTTCCAAATATCACTTTGCCAATTCCACAAGAACTGTCTTAGCGAAAGGCTTCTTGAGGGGAAAGCTGTAACTCTGCGAGATGATTTCACAGAACACAAAGAAGTTTCTCAGAAAGCTTCTTTCTCTTTGTTATCGGTGGATATTTCCTTTGGCCCTATAGTCTTCAAAGGGATCCGAAATATCTGTTCTCAGATACCACAGAAATAAGGCTAGCAAAGAGATTTACGAAACACAGATGTAACTCTGTGAGTTGAATTAACAGAACACTAAGCGGATTCTCAGAAAGCTTCTTTCCAGATTTCATCTGAGGATATTTCCTTTTTCACCATAGCCCTCTGAGGGCTTCCAAATATCACTTTGTCAATTCCACAAGAACTGTCTTAGCGAAAGGCTTCTTGAGGGGAAAGCTATAACTCTGTGAGATGATTTCACAGAACACAAAGAAGTTTCTCAGAAAGCTTCTTTCTCTTTGTTATTGGAGGATATTTCCTTTGGCCCTATAGTTTTCAAAGGGATCCGAAATATCTGTTCTCAGATTCCACAGAAATAAGGCTACCAAAGAGAATCCCGAAATAGAGATGTAACGCTGTGAGATGAAATAACAGAACACTAAGCGGTTTCTCAGAAAGCTTCTTTCCAGATTTCATCTGAGGATACTTCCTTTTTCACCATAGCCCTCTATGGGCTTCCAAATATCACTTTGCCAATTCCACAAGAACTGTCTTAGCCAAAGGCATCTTGAGGGGAAAGCTGTAACTCTGTGAGATGATTTCACAGAACACAAAGAAGTTTCTCAGAAGGCTTCTTTCTCTTTGTTTTCGGAGGATATTTCCTTTGGCCCTATAGACTTCAAAGGGATCCGAAATATCTGTTCTCAGATTCCACAGAAATAAGGCTACCAAAGAGATCCCCGAAATACAGATGTAACGCTGTGAGATGAAATAAGAGAACACTAAGCGGTTTCTCAGAAAGCCTCTTTCCAGATTTCATCTGAGGATATTTCCTTTTTCACCATAGCCCTCTAAGGGCTTCCAAATATCACTTTGCCAATTCCACAAGAACTGTCTTAGCGAAAGGCTTCTGGAGGGGAAAGCTGTAACTCTGTGAGATGATTTCACAGAACGCAAAGAAGTTTCTCAGAGAGCTTTTTTCCCTTTGTTATCGGAGGATATTTCCTTTGGCCCTATAGTCTTCAAAGGGATCCGAAATATCTCTTCTCAGATTCCACAGAAATAAGGCTAGCAAAGAGATCCACGAAATATAGATGTAACTCTGTGAGATGAATTAATAGAACACTAAGCAGTTTCTCAGAAAGCTTCTTTCCAGATTTCATCTGAGGATATTTCCTTTTTCACCATAGCCCTCTATGGGCTTCCAAATATCACTTGCCAATTCCACAAAAACTGTCTTAGCGAAAGGCTTCTTGAGGGGAAAGCTGTAACTCTATGAGATGATTTCACAGAACACAAAGAAGTTTCTCAGAAAGCTTCTTTCTCTTTGTTATCGGAGGATATTTCCTTTGGCCCTATAGTCTTCAAAGGGATCCGAAATATCTGTTCTCAGATACCACAGAAATAAGGCTAGCAAAGAGATCCACGAAATACAGATGTAACTCTGTGAGATGAATTAACAGAACACTAAGCAGTTTCTCAGAAAGCTTCTTTCCAGATTTCATCTGAGGATATTTCCTTTTTCACCTTAGCCCTCTATGGGCTTCCAAATATCACTTTGCCAATTCCACAAGAACTGTCTTAGCAAAAGGCTTCTTGAGGGGAAATCTGTAACTCTGTGAGATGCTTTCACAGAACACAAAGAAGTATCTCAGAAAGCTTCTTTCTCTTTGTTATCGGAGGATATTTCCTTTGGGGCTAAAGTCTTCAAGGGGATCCGAAATATCTGTTCTCAGATTCCACAGAAAGAAGGCTGGCAAAGAGATCCACGAAATACATATGTAACTCTGTGAGATGAATTAACAGAACACTAAGCAGTTTCTCAGAAAGCTTCTTTCCAGATTTCATATGAGGATATTTCCTTTTTCAACATAGCCCTCTAAGGGCTTCCAAATATCACTTTGCCAATTCCACAAGAACTGTCTTAGCCAAAGGCTTCTTCAGGGGAAAGTTGTAACTCTATGAGCCGATTTCTCAGAACACAAAGGAGTTTCTCAGAAAGCTTCTTTCTCTTTGTTATCGGAGGATATTTCCTTTGACCATATAGCCTTAAAAGGAATCCGAAATATCTGTTCTAAGATTCCACAGAAATACGGCTAGCAAAGAGATCCACGAAATACAGATGTAACTCTGTGAGTGGAAGTCACAGAACACTAAGTAGTTTCTCAGAAAGCTTCTTTCCAGATTTCATCTGAGGAAATTTCCTTTGTCACCATAGCCCTCTATGGGCTTCCAAATATCACTTTGCCAATTCCACAAGAACTGTCTTAGCGAAAGGCTTCTTGAGGGGAAAGCTGTAACTCTGTGAGATGATTTCACATAACACAAAGAAGTTTCTCAGAAAGCTTCTTTCTCTTTGTTATCGGAGGATATTTCCGTTGGCCCTATAGTCTTCAAAGGGATCCGAAATATCTGTTCTCAGATTCCACAGAAATAAGGCTAGCAAAGAGATCCACGAAATACAGATGTAACTCTGTGAGTGGAAGTCACAGAACACTAAGCGGTTTCCCAGAAAGCTTCTTTCCAGATTTCATCTGAGGATATTTCCTTTTTCACCATAGCCCTCTGAGGGCTTCCAAATATCACTTTGTCAATTCCACAAGAACTGTCTTAGCGAAAGACTTCTTGAGGGGAAAGCTATAACTCTGTGAGATGATTTCACAGAACACAAAGAAGTTTCTCAGAAAGCTTCTTTCTCTTTGTTATTGGAGGATATTTCCTTTGGCCTTATAGTTTTCAAAGGGATCCGAAATATCTGTTCTCAGATTCCACAGAAATAAGGCTACCAAAGAGAATCCCGAAATACAGATGTAACGCTGTGAGATGAAATAACAGAACACTAAGCGGTTTCTCAGAAAGCTTCTTTCCAGATTTCATCTGAGGATACTTCCTTTTTCACCATAGCCCTCTATGGGCTTCCAAATATCACTTTGCCAATTCCACAAGAACTGTCTTAGCGAAAGGCATCTTGAGGGGAAAGCTGTAACTCTGTGAGATGATTTCACAGAACACAAAGAAGTTTCTCAGAAGGCTTCTTTCTCTTTGTTATCGGAGGATATTTCCTTTGGCCCTATAGACTTCAAAGGGATCCGAAATATCTGTTCTCAGATTCCACAGAAATAAGGCTACCAAAGAGATCCACGAAATACAGATGTAACTCTGTGAGATGAATTAACAGAACACTAAGCAGTTTCTCAGAAAGCTTCTTTCCAGATTTCATATGAGGATATTTCCTTTTTCAACATAGCCCTCTAAGGGCTTCCAAATATCACTTTGCCAATTCCACAAGAACTGTCTTAGCCAAAGGCTTCTTGAGTGGAAAGTTGTAACTCTGTGAGACGATTTCACAGAACACAAAGGAGTTTCTCAGAAAACTTCTTTCTCTTTGTTATCGGAGGATATTCCCTTTGGCCATATAGCCTTAAAAGGGATCCGAAATATCTGTTCTGAGATTCCACAGAAATAAGGCTAGCAAAGAGATACACGAAATACAGATGTAACTCTGTGAGTGGAAGTCACAGAACAATAAGCGGTTTCTTAGAAAGCTTCTTTCCAGATTTCATCTGAGGAAATTTCCTTTGTCACCATAGCCCTCTATGGGATTCCAAATATCACTTTGCCAATTCCACAAGAACTGTCTTAGCGAAAGGCTTCTTGAGGGGAAAGCTGTAACTCTGTGAGATGATTTCACATAACACAAAGAAGTTTCTCAGAAAGCTTCTTTCTCTTTGTTATCGGAGGATATTTCCGTTGGCCCTATAGTCTTCAAAGGGATCCGAAATATCTGTTCTCAGATTCCACAGAAATAAGGCTAGGAAAGAGATCCACGAAATACAGATGTAACTCTGTGAGATGAATTAACAGAACACTAAGCAGTTTCTCAGAAAGCTTCTTTCCAGTTTTCATCTGAGGATATTTCCTTTCTCTCCATAGCCCTCTATGGGCTTCCAAATATCACTTTGCCAATTCCGCAAGAACTGTCGTAGCGAAAGGCTTATTGAGGGGAAAGCTGTAACTCTGTGAGATGATTTCAGAGAACACAAAGAAGTTTCTCAGAAAGCTTCTTTCTCTTTGTTATCGGAGGATATTTCCTTTGACCCTGCAGTCTTCAAAGGGATCCGAAATATCTGTTCTCAGAATTCAACAGAAATAAGGCTAGCAAAGAAATCCACGAAATACAGATGTAACTCTGTGAGTGGAAGTCACAGAACACTAAGCGGTTTCTCAGAAAGCTTCTTTCCAGATTTCATCTGAGGATATTTCCTTTTCCGCCATAGCCCTCTAAGGGCTTCCAAATATCACTTTGCCAATTCCACAAGAACTGTCTTAACGAAAGGCTGCTTGAGGGGAAAGTTGTAACTCTGTGAGATGATTTCACAGAACACAAAGGAGTTTCTCAGAAAGCTTCTTTCTCTTTGTTATCGGAGGATATTTCCTTTGGCCGTATAGCCTTAAAAGGGATCCGAAATATCTGTTTTAAGATTCCACAGAAATAAGGCTAGCAAAGAGATGCACGAAATACAGGTGTAACTCAGTGAGTTGAAGTCAAAGAACACTAAGCAGTTTCTCAGAAAGCTTCTTTCCAGTTTTCATCTGAGGATATTTCCTTTCTCACCATAGCCCTCTATGGGCTTCCAAATATCACTTTGCCAATTCCGCAAGAACTGTCTTAGCGAAAGGCTTATTGAGGGGAAATCTGTGACTCTGTGAGATGATTTCACAGAACACAAAGAAGTTTCTCAGAAAGCTTCTTTCTCTTTGTTATCGGAGGATATTTCCTTTGGCCCTATAGTCTTCAAGGGGATGCGAAATATCTGTTCTCAGATTCCACAGAAATAAGGCTGGCAAAGAGATCCACGAAATACAGATGTAACTCTGTGAGATGAATTAACAGAACACTAAGCTATTTCTCGGAAAGCTTCTTTCCAGATTTCATCTGAGGATATTCCCTTTTTCACCATAGCCCTCTATGGGCTTCCAAATATCACTTTGCCAATTCCACAAGAACTGCCTTAGCGAAAGGCTTCATGAGGGGAAAGCTGTAACTCTGTGAGGTGATTTCAAGAACACAAAGAAGTTTCTCAGAAAGCTTCTTTCTCTTTGTTATCGGAGGATATTTCCTTTGGCACTATAGTCTTCAAAGGCATCCGAAATATCGGTTCTCAGATTCCACAGAAATAAGGCTAGCAAAGAGATCCACGAAATACAGATGTAACTCTGTGATATGAATTAACAGAACACTAAGCAGTTTCTCAGAAAGCTTCTTTCCAGATTTCATCTGAGGATATTTCCTTTTTCACCATAGGACTCTATGGGCTTCCAAATATCACTTTTCCAATTCCACAAGAACTGGCTTAGCGAAAGGCTTCTTGAGGGGAAAGCTGTAACTCTGTGAGATGACTTCACAGAACACAAAGAAGTTTCTCAGAAATCTTCTTTCTCTTTGTGATGGGAGGATATTTCCTTTGGCCCTATAGTCTTCAAAGGGATCCGAAATATCTGTTCTCAGATTCCACAGAAATAAGGCTAGAAAAGAGATCCACGAAATACAGATGTAACTCTGTGAGTGGAAGTCACAGAACACTAAGCGGTTTCTCAGAAAGCTTCTTTCCAGATTTCATCTGAGGATATTTCCTTTTCCACCATAGCTCTCCATGGGCTTCCAAATATCACTTTGCCAATTCCACAAGAACTGTCTTAGCGAAAGGCTTCTTGAGGGGAAAGCTGTAACTCTGTGAGATGATTTCACAGAACACAAAGGAGTTTCTCAGAAAGCTTCTTTCTCTTTGTTATCGGAGGATATTTCCTTTGGCCGTATAGCCTTAAAAGGGATCCGAAATATCTGTTTTAAGATTCCACAGAAATAAGGCTAGCAAAGAGATGCACGAAATACATATGTAACTCTGTGAGTTGAAGTCAAAGAACACTAAGCAGTTTCTCAGAAAGCTTCTTTCCAGTTTTTATCTGAGGATATTTCTTTTCTCACCATAGCCCTCTATGGGCTTCCAAATATCACTTTGCCAATTCCGCAAGAACTGTCTTAGCGAAAGGCTTATTGAGGGGAAAGCTGTAACTCTGTGAGATGATTTGAGAGAACACAAAGAAGTTTCTCAGAAAGCTTCTTTCTCTTTGTTATCGGAGGATATTTCCTTTGGCCCTATAGTCTTCAAGGGGATGCGAAATATCTCTTCTCAGATTCCACAGAAATAAGTCTGGCAAAGAGATCCACGAAACACAGATGTAACTCTGTGATACGAATTAACAGAACACTAAGCAGTTTCTCAGAAAGCTTCTTTCCAGATTTCATCTGAGGATATTTCCTTTTTCATCATAGGACTCTATGGGCTTCCAAATATCACTTTTCCAATTCCACAAGAACTGTCTTAGCGAAAGGCTTCTTGAGGGGAAAGCTGTAACTCTGGGAGATGACTTCACAGAACACAGAGAAGTTTCTCAGAAAGCTTCTTTCTCTTTGGTATCGGAGGATATTTCCTTTGGCCCTATAGTCTTAAAAGGGATCCGAAATATCTGTTGTCAGATTACACAGAAATAAGGCTAGCAAAGAGATCCACGAAATACAGATGTAACTCCGTGAGATGAATTAACAGAACACTAAGCAGTTTCTCAGATAGCTTCTTTCCAGATTTCATCTGAGGATATTTCCTTTTTCACCGTAGCCCTCTATGGGCTTCCAAATATCACTTTGCCAATTCCACAAGAACTGTCTTAGCGAAAGGCTTCTTGAGGGGAAAGCTGTATCTCTGTGAGATGATTTCACAGAACACAAAGAAGTTTCTCAGAAAGCTTCTTTCTCTTTGTTATCGGAGGATATTTCCTTTGGCCCTATAGTCTTCAAATGGATCCGAAATATCTGTTCTCAGATTCCACAGAAATAAGGCTAGCAAAGAGTTCCACGAAATACAGATGTAACTCTGTGAGATGAATTAACAGAACACTAAGCAGTTTCTCAGAAAGCTTCTTTCCAGATTTCATTTGAGGATATTTCCTTTTTTATCATAGCCCTCTATGGGCTTCCAAATATCACTTTGCCAATTCCACAAGAACTGTCTTAGCGAAAGCCTTCTTGAGGGGAAAGCTGTAACTCTGTGAGACGATTTCACAGAACACAAAGAAGTTTCTCAGAAAGCTTCTTTCTCTTTGTTATCGCAGGATATTTCCTTTGGCCCTATAGTCTTCAAATGGATACGAAATATCTGTTCTCAGATTCCACAGAAATAAGGCTAGCAAAGAGATCCACGAAATACAGATGTAACTCTGTGAGTGGAAGTCACAGAACACTAAGCGGTTTCTCAGAAAGCTTCTTTCCACATTTCATCTGAGGATATTTCCTTTTTCACCATAGCCCTCTAAGGGCTTCCAAATATCACTTTGCCAATTCCACAAGAACTGTCTTAGCGAAAGGCTTCTTGAGGGGAAAGCTGTAACTCTGTGAGATGTTTTCACAGAACACAAAGAAGTTTCTCAGAAAGCTTCTTTCTCTTTGTTATCGGAGGATATTTCCTTTGGCCCCATAGTCTTCAAAGGGATCCGAAATATCTGTTCTCAGATTCCACAGAAATAAGGCTAGCAAAGAGATCCACGAAATACAGATGTAACTCTGTGAGTGGAAGTCACAGAACACTAAGCGGTTTCTCAGAAAGCTTCTTTCCAGATTTCATCTGAGGATATTTCCTTTTCCGCCATAGCCCTCTAAGGGCTTCCAAATATCCCTTTGCCAATTCCACAAGAACTGTCTTAGCGAAAGGCTGCTTGAGGGGAAAGTTGTAACTCTGTGATATGATTTCACAGAACACAAAGGAGTTTCTCAGAAAGCTTCTTTCTCTTTGTTATCGGAGGATATTTCCTTTGGCCGTATAGCCTTAAAAGGGATCCGAAATATCTGTTTTAAGATTCCACAGAAATCAGGCTAGCAAAGAGATGCACGAAATACAGATGTAACTCAGTGAGTTGAAGTCAAAGAACACTAAGCGGTTTCTCAGAAAGCTTCTTTCCAGTTTTCATCTGAGGATATTTCCTTTCTCACCATAGCCCTCTATGGGTTTCCAAATATCACTTTGCCAATTCCGCAGGAACTGTCTTAGCGAAAGGCTTATTGAGGGGAAAGCTGTAACTCTGTGAGATGATTTCAGAGAACACAAAGAAGTTTCTCACAAAGCTTCTTTCTCTTTGTTATCGGAGGATATTTCCTTTGGCCCTATAGTCTTCAAAGGGATCCGAAATATCTGTTCTCAGATTCCACAGAAATAAGGCTAGCAAAGAGATCCACGAAATACAGATGTAACTCTGTGAGATGAATTAATAAAACACTAAGCAGTTTCTCAGAAAGCTTTTTTCCAGATTTCATCTGAGGATATTTCCTTTTTCACCATAGCCCTCTATGGGCTTCCAAATATCACTTTGCCAATTTCACAAGAACTGTCTTAGAGAAAGGCTTCTTGAGGGGAAATCTGTGACTCTGTGAGATGATTTCACAGAACACAAAGAAGTTTCTCAGAAAGTTTCTTTCTCTTTGTTATCGGAGGATATTTCCTTTGGCCCTATAGTCTTCAAGGGGATGCGAAATATCTGTTCTCAGATTCCACAGAAACAAGGCTGGCAAAGAGATCCACGAAATACTGATGTAACTCTGTGAGATGAATTAACAGAACACTAAGCTATTTCTCGGAAAGCTTCTTCCCAGATTTCATCTGAGGATATTTCCTTTTTCACCATAGCCCTCTATGGGCTTCCAAATATCACTTTGCCAATTCCACCAGAACTGTCTTAGCGAAAGGTTTCTTGAGGGGAAAGCTGTAACTTTGTGAGCTGATTTCAAGAACACAAAGAAGTTTCTCAGAAAGCTTCTTTCTCTTTGTTATCGGAGGATATTTCCTTTTTCCCTATAGTCTTCAAAGGTATCCGAAATATCTGTTCTCAGATTCCACAGAAATAAGGCTAGCAAAGAGATCCACGAAATACAGATGTAACTCTGTGAGATGAATTAACAGAACACTAAGCAGTTTCTCAGAAAGCTTCTTTCCAGATTTCATCTGAGGATATTTCCTTTTTTACCATAGCCCTCTATGGGCTTCCAAATATCACTTTGCCAATTCCACAAGCACTGTATTAGCGAAAGGCTTCTTGAGGGTAAAGCTGCACCTCTGTGAGATGATTTCACAGAACACAAAGAAGTTTCTCAGAAAGCTTCTTTCTCTTTGTTATCGGAGGACATTTCCTTTGACCCTATAGTCTTCAAGGGGATGCGAAATATCTGTTCTCAGATTCCACAGAAATAAGGCTGGCAAAGAGATCCACGAAATACAGATGTTACTCTGTGAGATGAATTAACAGAACACTAAGCTATTTCTCAGAAAGCTTCTTTCCAGATTTCATCTGAGGATATTTCCTTTTTCACCATAGCCCTCTATGGGCTTCCAAATATCACTTTGCCAATTCCACAAGAACTGTCTTAGCGAAAGGCTTCTTGAGGGGAAAGCTGTATCTCTGTGAGTTGATTTCACAGAACACAAAGAAGTTTCTCAGAAAGGTTCTTTCTCTTTGTAATCGGAGGATATTTCCTTTGGACCTACAATCTTCAAAGGGATCAGAAATATCTGTTCTCAGAATTCCACAGAAGTAAGGCTATCAAAGAGATCCACGAAATACAGATGTAACTCTGTGAGTGGAAGTCACAGAACACTAAGCGGTTTCTCAAAAAGCTTCTTTCCAGATTTCATCCTAGTATATTTCCTTTTTCACCATAGCGCTCTATGGGCTTCCAAATATCACTTTGCCAATTCCACAAGAACTGTCTTAGCGAAAGGCTTCTTGAAAGGAAAGTTGTAACTCTGTGAGATGATTTCACATAACACAAAGGAGTTTCTCAGAAAGCTTCTTTCTCTTTGTTATCGGAGGATATTTCCTTTGGTCATATAGCCTTAAAAGGGATCCGAAATATCTGTTCTAAGATTCCACAGAAATAAGGCTAGCAAAGAGATCCACGAAATATAGATGTAACCGTTTGAGATGAATTAACAGAACACTAAGCAGTTTCTCAGAAAGCTTCTTTCCAGATTTCCTCTGAGGATATTTCCTTTTTCACCATAGCCCTCTATGGGCTTCCAAATATCACTTTGCCAATTCCACAAGAACTGTCTTTGCGAAAGGCTTCTTGAGGGGAAAGCTGTAACTCTGTGAGATGATTTCACTGAACACAAAGAAGTTTCTCAGAAAGCTTCTTTCTCTTTGTTATCGGAGGATATTTCCTTTGGCCCTATAGTCTTCAAAGGGATCCCAAATATCTGTTCTCAGATACCACAGAAATAAGGCTAGCAAAGTGATCCACGAAATACAGGTGTAACTCTGTGAGACGAATTAACAGAACACAAAGCAGTTTCTCAGAAAGCTTCTTTCCAGATTTCATCTGAGTATATTTCCTTTTTCACCATAGCCCTCTATGGGCTTCCAAATATCACTTTACCAATTCCACAAGAACTGTCTTAGCGAAAGACTTCCTGAGGGGAAAGCTGTAACTCTGTGAGATGATTTCACAGATCACAAAGAAGTTTCTCAGAAAGCTTCTTTCTCTTTGTTATCGGAGGATATTTCCTTTGGCCCTATAGTCTTCAAAGGGATCCGAAATATCTGTTCTCCGATTCCACAGAAATAAGGCTAGCAAAGAGATCCACGAAATACAGGTGTAACTCTGTGAGACGAATTAACAGAACACTAAGCAGTTTCTCAGAAAGCTTCTTTCCAGATTTCATCTGAGGATATTTCCTTTATCACCCTAGCCCTCTATGGGCTTCCAAATATCACTTTACCAATTCCACAACAACCGTCTTAGCGAAAGGCTTCTTGAGGGGAAAGCCGTAACTCTGTGAGATGATTCCACAGAACACAAAGAAGTTTGTCAGAAAGCTTCTTTCTCTTTGTTATCAGAGGATATTTCCTTTGGCCCTATAGTCTTCAAAGGGATCTGAAATATCTGTTCTCAGATTCCACAGAAATAAGGCTAGCAAAGAGATCCACGAAATACAAATGTAACTCTGTGAGATGAATTAACAGAACACTAAGCGGTTTCTCAGAAAGCTTCTTTCCAGATTTCATTTGAGGATATTTCCTTTTTCACCAAAGCCCTCTATGGGCTTCCAAATATCACTTTGCCAATTACACAAGAACTGTCTTAGCGAAAGGCTTCTTGTGGGGAAAGCTGTAACTCTGTGAGATGATTTCACAGAACACAAAGAAGTTTCTCAGAAAGCTTCTTTCTCTTTGTAATCGGAGGATATTTCCTTTGGCCCTATAGTCTTCAAAGGGATCCGAAATATCTGTTCTCAGATTCCACAGAAATAAGGCTAGCAAAGAGATCCACGAAATACAGATGTAACTCTGTGAGTGGAAGTCACAGAACACTAAGCGGTTTCTCAGAAAGCTTCTTTCCAGATTTCATCTGAGGATATTTCCCTTTTCACCATAGCCCTCTAAGGGCTTCCAAATGTCACTTTGCCAATTCCACAAGAACTGTCTTAGCGAAAGGCTTCTTGAGGGGAAAGCTGTAACTCTGTGAGATGATTTCACACAACACAAAGAAGTTTCTCAGAAAGCTTCTTTCTTTTTGTTATCGGAGGATATTTCCTTTGGCCCTATAGTCTTCAAATGGATTCGAAATATCTGTTCTCAGATTCCACAGAAATAAGGCTAGCTAAGAGATCCACGAAATACAGATGTAACTCTGTGAGTGGAAGTCACAGAACACTAAGTAGTTTCTCATAAAGCTTCTTTCCAGATTTCATCTGAGGATATTTCCTTTTTCACCATAGCCCTCTATGGGCTTCCAAATATCACTTTGCCAATTCCACAAGAACTATCTTAGCGAAAGGCTTATTGAGGGGAAAGCTGTAACTCTGTGAGGTGATTTCACAGAACACAAAGAAGTTTCCCAGAAAGCTTCTTTCTCTTTGTTATCGGAGGATATTTCCTTTGGCCCTATAGTCTTCAAAGGGATCCGAAATATCTGTTCTCAGATTCCACAGAAATAAGACTAGCAAAGAGATCCACGAAATACAGATGTAACTCTGTGAGTGGAAGTCACAGAACACTAAGCGGTTTCTCAGAAAGCTTCTTTCCAGATTTCATCTGAGGATATTTCCTTTTTCACCATAGCCCTCTATGGGCTTCCAAATATCACTTTGCCAATTCCACAAGAACTGTCTTAGCGAAAGGCTTCTTGAGGGGAAAGCTGTAACTCTGTGAGATGATTTCACAGAACACAAAGAAGTTTCTCAGAAAGCTTCTTTCTCTTTGTTATCGGTGGATATTTCCTTTGGCCCTATAGTCTTCAAAGGGATCCGAAATATCTGTTCTCAGATACCACAGAAATAAGGCTAGCAAAGAGATTCACGAAACACAGATGTAACTCTGTGAGTTGAATTAACAGAACACTAAGCGGTTTCTCAGAAAGCTTCTTTCCAGATTTCATCTGAGGATATTTCCTTTTTCACCATAGCCCTCTATGGGCTTCCAAATATCACTTTGCCAATTCCACAAGAACTGTCTTAGCGAAAGGCTTCTTGAGGGGAAAGCTGTAACTCTGTGAGATGATTTCACAGAACACAAAGAAGTTTCTCAGAAAGCTTCTTTCTCTTTGTTATCGGAGGATATTTCCTTTGGCCCTATAGTCTTCAAAGGGATCCGAAATATCTGTTCTCAGATTCCACAGAAATAAGGCAGGCAAAGAGATCCACGAAATATAGATGTAACTCTGTGAGATGAATTAACAGAACACTAAGCAGTTTCTCAGAAAGCTTCTTTCCAGATTTCATCTGAGGATATTTCCTTTTTCACCATAGCACTGTATGGGCTTCCAAATATCACTTTGCCAATTCCACAAGAACTGTCTTAGCGAAAGACTTCTTGAGGGGAAAGCTGTAACTCTGTGAGATGATTTCACAGAACACAAAGAAGTTTCTCAGAAAGCTTCTTTCTCTTTTTTATCGGAGGATATTTCCTTTGGCCTTATAGTCTTCAAAGGGATCCGAAATATCTGTTCTCAGATTCCACAGAAATAAGGCTAGCAAAGAGATCCAGGAAATACAGATGTAACTCTGTGAGTGGAAGTCACAGAACACTAAGCGGTTTCTCAGAAAGCTTCTTTCCAGATTTCATCTGAGGATATTTCCTTTTTCACCATAGCCCTCTGTGGGCTTCCAAATATCACTTTGCCATTTCCACAAGAACTGTCTTAGCCAAAGGCTTCTTCAGGAGAAAGTTGTAACTCTATGAGCCGATTTCTCAGAACACAAAGGAGTTTCTCAGAAAGCTTCTTTCTCTTTGCTATCGGAGGATATTTCCTTTGACCATATAGCCTTAAAAGGAATCCGAAATATCTGTTCTAAGATTCCACAGAAATACGGCTAGCAAAGAGATCCACGAAATACAGATGTAACTCTGTGAGTGGAAGTCACAGAACAATAAGCGGTTTCTCAGAAAGCTTCCTTCCAGATTTCATCTGAGGATATTTCCTTTGTCACCATAGCCCTCTATGGGCTTCCAAATATCACTTTGCCAATTCCACAAGAACTGTCTTAGCTAAGGATTCTGGAGGGGAAAGCTGTAACTGTGTGAGATGATTTCAGAGAACACAAAGAAGTTTCTCAGGAAGCTTCTTTCCCTTTGTTATCGGAGGATATTTCCTATGGCCCTATAGTCTTCAAAGGGATCCGAAATATCTGTTCTCAGATTCCAAAGAAATAAGGCTAGCAAAGAGATCCACGAAATATAGATATAACTCTGTGAGATGAATTAACAGAACACTAAGCAGTTTCTCAGAAAGCTTCTTTCCAGATTTCATCTGAGGATATTTCCTTTTTCACCATAGCACTCTATGGGCTTCCAAAAATCACTTTGCCAATTGCAGAAGAACTGTCTTAGCGAAAGGCTTCTTGAGGGGAAAGCTGTAACTCTGTGAGATGATTTCACAGAACACAAAGAAGTTTCTCAGAAAGCTTCTTTCTCTTTGTTAGCGGAGGATATTTCCTTTGGCCTTATAGTCTTCAAAGGGATCCGAAATATCTGTTCTCAGATTCCACAGATATAAGGCTAGCAAAGAGATCCACGAAATACAGATGTAACTCTGTGAGTGGAAGTCACAGAACACTAAGCGGTTTCTCAGAAAGCTTCTTTCCAGATTTCATCTGAGGATATTTCCTTTTTCACCATAGCCCTCTGTGGGCTTCCAAATATCACTTTGCCATTTCCACAAGAACTGTCTTAGCGAAAGGCTTCTTGAGGGGAAAGCTGTAACTCTGTGAGATGATTTGACAGAACACAAAGAAGTTTCTCAGAAGGCTTCTTTCTCTTTGTTATTGGAGGATATTTCCTTTGGCCCTATAGTCTTCAAAGGGGTCCGAAATATCTGTTCTCAGATTCCAAAGAAATAAGGCTAGCAAAGAGATCCACGAAATACAGATGTAACTCTGTGAGTGGAAGTCACAGAACACTAAGTAGTTTCTCAGAAAGCTTCCTTCCAGATTTCATCTGAGGATATTTCCTTTTTCACCATAGCCCTCTATGGGCTTCCAAATATCACTTTGCCAATTCCACCAGAACTGTCTTAGCGAAAGGCTTCTTGAGGGGAAAGCTGTAACTCTGCGAGATGATTTCACAGAACACAAAGAAATTTCTCAGAAAGCTTCTTTCTCTTTGTTATCGGAGGATATTTCCTTTGGCCCTATAGTCTTCAAAGGGATCCGAAATATCTGTTCTCAGATTCCACAGAAATAAGGCTACCAAAGAGATCCCCGAAATACAGATGTAACGCTGTGAGATGAAATAACAGAACACTAAGCGGTTTCTCAGAAAGCTTCTTTCCAGATTTCATCTGAGGATACTTCCTTTTTCACCATAGCCCTCTATGGGCTTCCAAATATCACTTTGCCCATTCCACAAGAACTGTCTTAGCGAAAGGCTTCTTGAGGGGAAAGCTGTAACTCTGTGAGATGATTTCGCAGAACACAAAGAAGTTTCTCAGAGAGCTTTTTTCCCTTTGTTATCGGAGGATATTTCCTTTGGCCCTATAGTCTTCAAAGGGATCCGAAATATCTGTTCTCAGATTCCACAGAAATAAGGCTAGCAAAGAGATCCACGAAATACAGATGTAACTCTGTGAGATGAATTAACAGAACACTAAGCAGTTTCTCAGAAAGCTTCTTTCCAGATTTCATCTGAGGATATTTCCTTTTTCACCATAGCCCTCTATGGGCTTCCAAATATCACTTTGCCAATTACACAAGAACTGTCTTAGCAAAAGGCTTCTTGAGGGGAAATCTGTAACTCTGTGAGATGCTTTCACAGAACACAAAGAAGTATCTCAGAAAGCTTCTTTCTCTTTAGTATCGGAGGATATTTCCTTTGGGCTTAAAGTCTTCAAGGGGATCCGAAATATCTGTTCTCAGATTCCACAGAAAGAAGACTGGCAAAGAGATCCACGAAATACAGATGTAACTCTGTGAGATGAATTAACAGAACACTAAGCAGTTTCTCAGAAAGCTTCTTTCCAGATTTCATATGAGGATATTTCCTTTTTCAACATAGCCCTCTAAGCGCTTCCAAATATCACTTTGCCAATTCCACAAGAACTGTCTTAGCCAAAGGCTTCTTCAGAGGAAAGTTGTAACTCTATGAGCCGATTTCACAGAACACAAAGGAGTTTCTCAGAAAGCTTCTTTCTCTTTGTTACCGGAGGATATTTCCTTTGACCATATAGCGTTAAAAGGAATCCGAAATATCTGTTCTAAGATTCCACAGAAATAAGGCTAGCAAAGAGATCCACGAAATACAGATGTAACTCTGTGAGTGGAAGTCACAGAACAATAAGCGGTTTCTCAGAAAGCTTCTTTCCATATTTGATCTGAGGAAATTTCCTTTGTCACCATAGCCCTCTATGGGATTCCAAATATCACTTTGCCTATTCCACAAGAACTGTCTTAGCGAAAGGCTTCTTGAGGGTAAAGCTGTAACTCTGTGAGATGATTTCACAGAACACAAAGAAGTTTCTCAGAAAGCTTCTTTCTCTTTGTTATTGGAGGATATTTCCTTTGGCCCTATAGTCTTCAAAGGGATCCGAAATATCTGTTCTCAGATTCCACAGAAATAAGGCTAGCAAAGAGATCTACGAAAGACAGATGTAACTCTGTGAGATGAATTAACAGAACACTAAGCGGTTTCTCAGAAAGCTTCTTTCCAGATTTCATCTGAGGATACTTCCTTTTTCACCATAGCCCTCTATGGGCTTCCAAATATCACTTTGCCATTTCCACAAGAACTGTCTTAGCGAAAGGCATCTTGAGGGGAAAGCTGTAACTCTGTGAGATGATTTCACAGAACACAAAGAAGTTTCTCAGAAGGCTTCTTTCTCTTTGTTATCGGAGGATATTTCCTTTGGACCTATAGACTTCAAAGGGATCCGAAATATCTGTTCTCAGATTCCACAGAAATAAGGCTACCAAAGAGATCCACGAAATACAGATGTAACTCTGTGAGATGAATTAACAGAACACTAAGCAGTTTCTCAGAAAGCTTCTTTCCAGATTTCATATGAGGATATTTCCTTTTTCAACATAGCCCTCTAAGGGCTCCCAAATATCACTTTGCCAATTCCACAAGAACTGTCTTAGCCAAAGGCTTCTTGAGGGGAAAGTTGTAAATCTGTGAGACGATTTCACAGAACACAAAGGAGTTTCTCAGAAAACTTCTTTCTCTTTGTTATCGGAGGATATTCCCTTTGGCCATATAGCCTTAAAAGGGATCCGAAATATCTGTTCTGAGATTCCACAGAAATAAGGCTAGCAAAGAGATACACGAAATATAGATGTAACTCTTTGAGTGGAAGTCACAGAACAATAAGCGGTTTCTTAGAAAGCTTCTTTCCAGATTTCATCTGAGGAAATTTCCTTTGTCACCATAGCCCTCTATGGGATTCCAAATATCACTTTGCCAATTCCACAAGAACTGTCTTAGAGAAAGGCTTCTTGAGGGGAAAGCTGTAACTCTGTGAGATGATTTCACATAACACAAAGAAGTTTCTCAGAAAGCTTCTTTCTCTTTGTTATCGGAGGATATTTCCGTTGGCCCTATAGTCTTCAAAGGGATCCGAAATATCTGTTCTCAGATTCCACAGAAATAAGGCTACCAAAGAGATCCCCGAAATACAGATGTAACGCTGTGAGATGAAATACCAGAACACTAAGCGGTTTCTCAGAAAGCCTCTTTCCAGATTTCATCTGAGGATATTTCCTTTTTCACCATAGCCCTCTATGGGCTTCCAAATATCACTTTGCCAATTCCACAAGAACTGTCTTAGCGAAAGGCTTCTTGAGGGGAAAGCTGTAACTCTGTGAGATGATTTCGCAGAACACAAAGAAGTTTCTCAGAGAGCTTTTTTCCCTTTGTTATCGGAGGATATTTCCTTTGGTCCTATAGTCTTCAAAGGGATCCGAAATATCTGTTCTCAGATTCCACAGAAATAAGGCTAGCAAAGAGATCCACGAAATATAGATGTAACTCTGTGAGATGAATTAATAGAACACTAAGCAGTTTCTCAGAAAGCTTCTTTCCAGATTTCATCTGAGGATATTTCCTTTTTCACCATAGCCCTCTATGGGCTTCCAAATATCACTTTGCCAATTCCACAAGAACTGTCTTAGCGAAAGGCTTCTTGAGGGGAAAGCTGTAACTCTATGAGATGATTTCACAGAACACAAAGAAGTTTCTCAGAAAGCTTCTTTCTCTTTGTTATCGGAGGATATTTCCTTTGACCATATAGCCTTAAAAGGAATCCGAAATATCTGTTGTCAGATTACACAGAAATAAGGCTAGCAAAGAGATCCACGAAATACAGATGTAACTCTGTGAGTGGAAGTCACAGAACAATAAGCGGTTTCTAAGAAAGCTTCTTTCCATATTTGATCTGAGGAAATTTCCTTTGTCACCATAGCCCTCTATGGGATTCCAAATATCACTTTCCCAATTCCACAAGAACTGTCTTAGCGAAAGGCTTCTTGAGGGGAAAGCTGTAACTCTGTGAGATGATTTCACAGAACACAAAGAAGTTTCTCAGAAAGCTTCTTTCTCTTTGTTATCGGAGGATATTTCCTTTGGCCCTATAGTCGTCAAAGGGATCCGAAATATCTGTTCTCAGATTCCACAGAAATAAGGCTAGCAAAGAGATCTACGAAAGACAGATGTAACTCTGTGAGATGAATTAACAGAACACTAAGCGGTTTCTCAGAAAGCTTCTTTCCAGATTTCATCTGAGGATACTTCCTTTTTCACCAAAGCCCTCTATGGGCTTCCAAATATCACTTTGCCATTTCCACAAGAACTGTCTTAGCGAAAGGCATCTTGAGGGGAAAGCTGTAACTCTGTGAGATGATTTCACAGAACACAAAGAAGTTTCTCAGAAGGCTTCTTTCTCTTTGTTATCGGAGGATATTTCCTTTGGACCTATAGACTTCAAAGGGATCCGAAATATCTGTTCTCAGATTCCACAGAAATAAGGCTACCAAAGAGATCCACGAAATACAGATGTAACTCTGTGAGATGAAGTAACAGAACACTAAGCAGTTTCTCAGAAAGATTCTTTCCAGATTTCATATGAGGATATTTCCTTTTTCAACATAGCCCTCTAAGGGCTCCCAAATATCACTTTGCCAATTCCAAAAGAACTGTCTTAGCCAAAGGCTTCTTGAGGGGAAAGTTGTAACTCTGTGAGACGATTTCACAGAACACAAAGGAGTTTCTCAGAAAACTTCTTTCTCTTTGTTATCGGAGGATATTCCCTTTGGCCATATAGCCTTAAAAGGGATCCGAAATATCTGTTCTGAGATTCCACAGAAATAAGGCTAGCAAAGAGATACACGAAATATAGATGTAACTCTGTGAGTGGAAGTCACAGAACAATAAGCGGTTTCTTAGAAAGCTTCTTTCCAGATTTCATCTGAGGAAATTTCCTTTGTCACCATAGCCCTCTATGGGATTCCAAATATCTCTTTGCCAATTCCACAAGAACTGTCTTAGCGAAAGGCTTCTTGAGGGGAAAGCTGTAACTCTGTGAGATGATTTCACATAACACAAAGAAGTTTCTCAGAAAGCTTCTTTCTCTTTGTTATCGGAGGATATTTCCTTTGGCCCTATAGTCTTCAAAGGGATCCGAAATATCTGTTCTCAGATTCCACAGAAATAAGGCTAGCAAAGAGATCCACGAAATACAGATGTAACTCTGTGAGATGAATTAACAGAACACTAAGCAGTTTCTCAGAAAGCTTCTTTCCAGATTTCATCTGAGGATATTTCCTTTTTCACCATAGCCCTCTATGGGCTTCCAAATATCACTTTGCCAATTTCACAAGAACTGTCTTAGCGAAAGGCTTCTTGAGGGGAAAGCTGTAACTCTGTGAGATGATTTCACAGAACACAAAGAAGTTTCTCAGAAAGCTTCTTTCTCTTTGTTATCGGTGGATATTTCCTTTGGCCCTATAGTCTTCAAAGGGATCCGAAATATCTGTTCTCAGATACCACAGAAATAAGGCTAGCAAAGAGATTCACGAAACACAGATGTAACTCTGTGAGTTGAATTAACAGAACACTAAGCGGTTTCTCAGAAAGCTTCTTTCCAGATTTCATCTGAGGATATTTCCTTTTTCACCATAGCCCTCTATGGGCTTCCAAATATCACTTTGCCAATTCCACAAGAACTGTCTTAGCGAAAGGCTTCTTGAGGGGAAAGCTGTAACTCTGTGAGATGATTTCACAGAACACAAAGAAGTTTCTCAGAAGGCTTCTTTCTCTTTGTTATCGGAGGATATTTCCTTTGGCCCTATAGACTTCAAAGGGATCCGAAATATCTGTTCTCAGATTCCACAGAAATAAGGCTACCAAAGAGATCCACGAAATACAGATGTAACTCTGTGAGATGAATTAACAGAACACTAAGCAGTTTCTCAGAAAGCTTCTTTCCAGATTTCATATGAGGATATTTCCTTTTTCAACATAGCCCTCTAAGGGCTTCCAAATATCACTTTGCCAATTCCACAAGAACTGTCTTAGCCAAAGGCTTCTTGAGGGGAAAGTTGTAACTCTGTGAGACGATTTCACAGAACACAAAGGAGTTTCTCAGAAAACTTCTTTCTCTTTGTTATCGGAGGATATTCCCTTTGGCCATATAGCCTTAAAAGGGATCCGAAATATCTGTTCGGAGATTCCACAGAAATAAGGCTAGCAAAGAGATACACGAAATACAGATGTAACTCTGTGAGTGGAAGTCACAGAACAATAAGCGGTTTCTTAGAAAGCTTCTTTACAGATTTTATCTGAGGAAATTTCCTTTGTCACCATAGCCCTCTATGGGATTCCAAATATCACTTTGCCAATTCCACAAGAACTGTCTTAGAGAAAGGCTTCTTGAGGGGAAAGCTGTAACTCTGTGAGATGATTTCACATAACACAAAGAAGTTTCTCAGAAAGCTTCTTTCTCTTTGTTATCGGAGGATATTTCCGTTGGCCCTATAGTCTTCAAAGGGATCCGAAATATCTGTTCTCAGATTCCACAGAAATAAGGCTACCAAAGAGATCCCCGAAATACAGATGTAACGCTGTGAGATGAAATAACAGAACACTAAGCGGTTTCTCAGAAAGCCTCTTTCCAGATTTCATCTGAGGATATTTCCTTTTTCACCATAGCCCTCTAAGGGCTTCCAAATATCACTTTGCCAATTCCACAAGAACTGTCTTAGCGAAAGGCTTCTGGAGGGGAAAGCTGTAACTCTGTGAGATGATTTCACAGAACACAAAGAAGTTTCTCAGAGAGCTTTTTTCCCTTTGTTATCGGAGGATATTTCCTTTGGCCCTATAGTCTTCAAAGGGATCCGAAATATCTGTTCTAAGATTCCACAGAAATAAGGCTAGCAAAGAGATCCACGAAATATAGATGTAATTCTGTGAGATGAATTAATAGAACACTAAGCAGTTTCTCAGAAAGCTTCTTTCCAGATTTCATCTGAGGATATTTCCTTTTTCACCATAGCCCTCTATGGGCTTCCAAATATCACTTTGCCAATTCCACAATAACTGTCTTAGCGAAAGGTTTCTTGAGGGGAAAGCTGTAACTCTATGAGATGATTTCACAGAACACAAAGAAGTTTCTCAGAAAGCTTCTTTCTCTTTGTTATCGGAGGATATTTCCTTTGGCCCTATAGTCTTCAAAGGGATCCGAAATATCTGTTCTCAGATACCACAGAAATAAGGCTAGCAAAGAGATCCACGAAATACAGATGTAACTCTGTGAGATGAATTAACAGAACACTAAGCAGTTTCTCAGAAAGCTTCTTTCCAGATTTCATCTGAGGATATTTCCTTTTTCACCATAGCCCTCTATGGGCTTCCAAATATCACTTTGCCAATTCCACAAGAACTGTCTTAGCAAAAGGCTTCTTGAGGGGATATCTGTAACTCTGTGAGATGCTTTCAAAGAACACAAAGAAGTATCTCAGAAAGCTTCTTTCTCTTAGTTATCGGAGGATATTTCCTTTGGGCCTAAAGTCTTCAAGGGGATCCGAAATATCTGTTCTCAGATTCCACAGAATTAAGGCTGGCAAAGAGATCCACGAAACACAGATGTAACTCTGTGAGTTGAATTAACAGAACACTAAGCGGTTTCTCAGAAAGCTTCTTTCCAGATTTCATCTGAGGATATTTCCTTTTTCAAAATAGCCCTCTTTGGGCTTCCAAATATCACTTTGTCAATTCCACAAGAACTGTCTTAGCGAAAGGCTTCTTGAGGGGAAATCTATAACTCTGTGAGATGATTTCACAGAACACAAAGAAGTTTCTCAGAAAGCTTCTTTCTCTTTGTTATCGGAGGATATTTCCTTTGGCCCTATAGTCTTCAAAGGGATCCGAAATATCTATTCTCAGATTCCACAGAAATAAGGCTACCGAAGAGATCCACGAAATACAGATGTAACGCTGTGAGATGAATTAACAGAACACTAAGCGGTTTCTCAGTAAGCTTCCTTCCAGATTTCATCTGAGGATATTTCCTTTTTCACCATAGCCCTCTATGGGCTTCCAAATATCACTTTGCCAATTCCACAAGAACTGTCTTAGCTAAGGCTTCTTGAGGGGAAAGCTGTAACTGTGTGAGATGATTTCAGAGAACACAAAGAAGTTTCTCAGGAAGCTTCTTTCCCTTTGTTATCGGAGGATATTTCCTTTGGCCCTATAGTCTTCAAAGGGATCCGAAATATCTGTTCTCAGATTCCACAGAAATAAGGCTAGCAAAGAGATCCACGAAATATAGATGTAACTCTGTGAGATGAATTAACAGAACACTAAGCAGTTTCTCAGAAAGCTTCTTTCCAGATTTCATCTGAGGATATTTCCTTTTTCAACATAGCACTCTATGGGCTTCCAAATATCACTTTGCCAATTCCACAAGAACTGTCTTAGTGAAAGGCTTCTTGAGGGGAAAGCTGTAACTCTGTGAGATGATTTCACAGAACACAAAGAAGTTTGTCAGAAAGCTTCTTTCTCTTTGTTATCGGAGGATATTTCCTTTGGCCCTATAGTCTTCAAAGGGATCCGAAATATCTGTTCTCAGATTCCACAGATATAAGGCTAGCAGAGAGATCCACGAAATACAGATGTAACTCTGTGAGTGGAAGTCACAGAACACTAAGCGGTTTCTCAGAAAGCTTCTTTCCAGATTTCATCTGAGGATATTTCCTTTTTCACCATAGCCCTCTGTGGGCTTCCAAACATCACTTTGCCAATCCCACAAGAACTGTCTTAGCGAAAGGCTTCTTGAGGGGAAAGCTCTAACTCTGTGAGATGATTTCACAGAACACAAAGAAGTTTCTCAGAAGGCTTCTTTCTCTTTGTTATCGGAGGATATTTCCTTTGGCCCTATAGTCTTCAAAGGCATCCGAAATATCTGTTCTCAGATTCCACAGAAATAAGGCTAGCAAAGAGATCCACGAAATACAGATGTAACTCTTTGAGTGAAAGTCACAGAACACCAAGTAGTTTCTCAGAAAGCTTCTTTCCAGATTTCATCTGAGGATATTTCCTTTTTCACCATAGCCCTCTGCGGGCTTCCAAATATCACTTTGTCAATTCCACAAGAACTGTCTTAGGGAAAGGCTTCTTGAGGGGAAACTATAACTCTGTGAGATGATTTCACAGAACACAAAGAAGTTTCTCAGAAAGATTCTTTCTCTTTGTTATCGGAGGATATTTCCTTTGGCCCTATAGTCTTCAAAGGGATCCGAATTATCTGTTCTCAGATTTCATAGAAAGAAGGCTACCAAAGAGATCCACGAAACACAGATGTAACGCTGTGAGATGAATTAACAGAACACTAAGCGGTTTCTCAGAAAGCTTCTTTCCAGATTTCATCTGAGAATATTTCCTTTTTCACCATAGCCCTCTGTGGGCTTCCAAATATCACTTGGCCAATTCCACAAGAACTGTCTTAGCGAAAGGCTTCCTGAGGGGAAAGCTGTAACTCTGTGAGATGATTTCACAGAACACAAAGAAGTTTCTCAGAAAGCTTCTTTCTCTTTGTTATCGGAGGATATTTCCTTTGGCCCTATAGTCTTCAAAGGGATCCGAAATATCTGTTCTGAGATACCACAGAAAAAAGGCTAGCAAAGAGATCCACGAAATACAGATGTAACTCTGTGAGATGAATTAACAGAACACTAAGCAGTTTCTCAGAAAGCTTCTTTCCAGATTTCATCTGAGGATATTTCCTTTTTCACCATAGCCCTCTAAGGGCTTCCAAATATCACTTTGCCAATTCCACAAGAACTGTCTTAGCAAAAGGCTTCTTGAGGGGAAATCTGTAACTCTGTGAGATGCTTTCACAGAACACAAAGAAGTATCTCAGAAAGCTTCTTTCTCTTTGTTATCGGAGGATATTTCCTTTGGACCTAAAGTCTTCAAGGGGATCCGAAATATCTGTTCTCAGATTCCACAGAAATAAGGCTGGCAAAGAGATCCACGAAATACAGATGTAACTCTGTGAGATGAATTAACAGAACACTAAGCAGTTTCTCAGAAAGCTTCTTTCCAGATTTCATATGAGGATATTTCCTTTTTCAACAGAGCCCTCTAAGGGCTTCCAAGTATCACTTTGCCAATTCCACAAGAACTGTCTTAGCCAAAGGCTTCTTGAGGGGAATGTTGTAATTCTGTGAGACGATTTCACGGAACACAAAGGAGTTTCTCAGAAAACTTCTTTCTCTTTGTTACCGGAGGATATTCCCTTTGGCCATAGAGCCTTAAAAGGGATCCGAAATATCTGTTCTAAGATTCCACAGAAATAAGGCTAGCAAAGAGATCTACGAAATACAGATGTAACTCCGTGAGTGGAAGTCACAGAACACTAAGCGGTTTCTCAGAAAGCTTCCTTCCAGATTTCATCTGAGGATATTTCCTTTTTCACCATAGCCCTCTATGGGCTTCAAAATATCACTTTGCCAATTCCACAAGAAGTGTCTTAGCTAAGGCTTCTTGAGGGGAAAGCTGTAACTGTGTGAGATGATTTCAGAGAACACAAAGAAGTTTCTCAGGAAGCTTCTTTCCCTTTGTTATCGGAGGATATTTCCTTTGGCCCTATAGTCTTCAAAGGGATCCGAAATATCTGTTCTCAGATTCCACAGAAATAAGGCTAGCAAAGAGATCCACGAAATATAGATGTAACTCTGTGAGATGAATTAACAGAACACTAAGCAGTTTCTCAGAAAGCTTCTTTCCAGATTTCATCTGAGGATATTTCCTTTTTCACCATAGCACTCTAAGGGCTTCCAAATATCACTTTGCCAATTCCACAAGAACTGTCTTAGCAAAAGGCTTCTTGAGGGGAAATCTGTAACTCTGTGAGATGCTTTCACAAAACACAAAGAAGTATCTCAGAAAGCTTCTTTCTCTTTGTTATCGGAGGATATTTCCTTTGGCCCTAAAGTCTTCAAGGGGATCCGAAATATCTGTTCTCACATTCCACAGAAATAAGGCTGGCAAAGAGATCCACGAAATACAGATGTAACTCTGTGAGATGAATTAACAGAACACTAAGCAGTTTCTCAGAAAGCTTCTTTCCAGATTTCATATGAGGATATTTCCTTTTTCAACATAGCCCTCTAAGGGCTTCCAAATATCACTTTGCCAATTCCACAAGAACTGTCTTAGCCAAAGGCTTCTTGAGGGGAATGTTGTAATTCTGTGAGACGATTTCACAGAACACAAAGGAGTTTCTCAGAAAACTTCTTTCTCTTTGTTATCGGAGGTTATTCCCTTTGGCCATATAGCCTTAAAAGGGATCCGAAATATCTGTTCTAAGATTCCACAGAAATAAGGCTAGCAAAGAGATCCACGAAATACAGATGTAACTCTGTGAGTGGAAGTCAGAGAACACTAAGCGGTTTCTCAGAAAGCTTCCTTCCAGATTTCATCTGAGGATATTTCCTTTTTCACCATAGCCCTCTATGGGCTTCCAAATATCACTTTGCCAATTCCACAAGAACTGTCTTAGCTAAGGCTTCTTGAGGGGAAAGCTGTAACTGTGTGAGATGATTTCAGAGAACACAAAGAAGTTTCTCAGGAAGCTTCTTTCCCTTTGTTATCCGAGGATATTTCCTTTGGCCCTATAGTCTTCAAAGGGATCCGAAATATCTGTTCTCAGATTCCACAGAAATAAGGCTAGCAAAGAGATCCACGAAATATAGATGTAACTCTGTGAGATGAATTAACAGAACACTAAGCAGTTTCTCAGAAAGCTTCTTTCCAGATTTCATCTGAGGATATTTCCTTTTTCACCATAGCACTCTATGGGCTTCCAAATATCACTTTGCCAATTCCACAAGAACTGTCTTAGCGAAAGGCTTCTTGAGGAGAAAGCTGTAACTCTGTGAGATGATTTCACAGAACACAGAGAAGTTTCTCAGAAAGCTTCTTTCTCTTTGTTATCGGAGGATATTTCCTTTGGCCCTATAGTCTTCAAAGGTATCCGAAATATCTGTTCTCAGATTCCACAGATATATGGCTAGCAGAGAGATCCACGAAATACAGATGTAACCCTGTGAGTGGAAGTCACAGAACACTAAGAGGTTTCTCAGAAAGCTTCTTTCCAGATTTCGTCTGAGGATATTTCCTTTTTCACCATAGCCCTCTGTGGGCTTCCAAATATCACTTTGCCAATCCCACAAGAACTGTCTTAGCGAAAGGCTTCTTGAGGGGAAAGCTGTAGCTCTGTGAGATGATTTCACAGAACACAAAGAAGTTTCTCAGAAGGCTTCTTTCTCTTTGTTACCGGAGGATATTTCCTTTGGCCCTATAGTCTTCAAGGGCATCCGAAATATCTGTTCTCAGATTCCACAGAAATAAGGCTAGCAAAGAGATCCACGAAATACAGATGTAACTCTGTGAGTGGAATTCACAGAACTCCAAGTAGTTTCTCAGAAAGCTTCTTTCCAGATTTCATCTGAGGATATTTCCTTTTTCACCATAGCCCTCTATGGGCTTCCAAATATCACTTTGCCAATTCCACAAGAACTGTCTTAGCAAAAGGCTTCTTGAGGGGAAAGCTGTAACTCTATGAGATGATTTCACAGAACACAAAGAAGTTTCTCAGAAAGCTTCTTTCTCTTTGTTATCGGAGGATATTTCCTTTGGCCATATAGTCTTCAAAGGGATCCGAAATATCTGTTCTCAGAAACACAGAAATAAGGCTAGCAAAGAGATCCACGAAATACAGATGAAACTCTGTGAGATGAATTAACAGAACACTAAGAAGTTTCTCAGAAAGCTTCTTTCCAGATTTCATCTGAGGATATTTCCTTTTTCACCATAGCCCTCTATGGGCTTCCAAATATCACTTTGCCAAATCCACAATAACTGTCTTAGCGAAAGGTTTCTTGAGGGGAAAGCTGTAACTCTATGAGATGATTTCACAGAACACAAAGAAGTTTCTCAGAAAGCTTCTTTCTCTTTGTTATCGGAGGATATTTCCTTTAGCCCTATAGTCTTCAAAGGGATCCGAAATATCTGTTCTCAGATACCACAGAAATAAGGCTAGCAAAGAGATCCACGAAATACAGATGTAACTCTGTGAGATGAATTAACAGAACACTAAGCAGTTTCTCAGAAAGCTTCTTTCCAGATTTCATCTGAGGATATTTCCTTTTTCACCATAGCCCTCTATGGGCTTCCAAATATCACTTTGCCAATTCCACAAGAACTGTCTTAGCAAAAGGCTTCTTGAGGGGATATCTGTATCTCTGTGAGATGCTTTCACAGAACACAAAGAAGTATCTCAGAAAGCTTCTTTGTCTTAGTTATCGGAGGATATTACCTTTGGGCCTAAAGTCTTCAAGGGGATCCGAAATATCTGTTCTCAGATTCCACAGAATTAAGGCTGGCAAAGACATCCACGAAACACAGATGTAACTCTGTGAGTTGAATTAACAGAACACTAAGCGGTTTCTCAGAAAGCTTCTTTCCAGATTTCATCTGAGGATATTTCCTTTTTCACCATAGCCCTCTTTGGGCTTCCAAATATCACTTTGTCAATTCCACAAGAACTGTCTTAGCGAAAGGCTTCTTGAGGGGAAATCTATAACTCTGTGAGATGATTTCACAGAACACAAAGAAGTTTCTCAGAAAGCTTCTTTCTCTTTGTTATCGGAGGATATTTCCTTTGGCCCTATAGTCTTCAAAGGGATCCGAAATATCTATTCTCAGATTCCACAGAAATAAGGCTACCGAAGAGATCCACGAAATACAGATGTAACGCTGTGAGATGAATTAACAGAACACTAAGCGGTTTCTCAGTAAGCTTCCTTCCAGATTTCATCTGAGGATATTTCCTTTTTCACCATAGCCCTCTATGGGCTTCCAAATATCACTTTGCCAATTCCACAAGAACTGTCTTAGCTAAGGCTTCTTGAGGGGAAAGCTGTAACTGTGTGAGATGATTTCAGAGAACACAAAGAAGTTTCTCAGGAAGCTTCTTTCCCTTTGTTATCGGAGGATATTTCCTTTGGCCCTATAGTCTTCAAAGGGATCCGAAATATCTGTTCTCAGATTCCACAGAAATAAGGCTAGCAAAGAGATCCACGAAATATAGATGTAACTCTGTGAGATGAATTAACAGAACACTAAGCAGTTTCTCAGAAAGCTTCTTTCCAGATTTCATCTGAGGATATTTCCTTTTTCACCATAGCACTCTATGGGCTTCCAAATATCACTTTGCCAATTCCACAAGAACTGTCTTAGTGAAAGGCTTCTTGAGGGGAAAGCTGTAACTCTGTGAGATGATTTCACAGAACACAAAGAAGTTTGTCAGAAAGCTTCTTTCTCTTTGTTATCAGAGGATATTTCCTTTGGCCCTATAGTCTTCAAAGGGATCCGAAATATCTGTTCTCAGATTCCACAGATATAAGGCTAGCAGAGAGATCCACGAAATACAGATGTAACTCTGTGAGTGGAAGTCACAGAACACTAAGCGGTTTCTCAGAAAGCTTCTTTCCAGATTTCATCTGAGGATATTTCCTTTTTCACCATAGCCCTCTGTGGGCTTCCAAACATCACTTTGCCAATCCCACAAGAACTGTCTTAGCGAAAGGCTTCTTGAGGGGAAAGCTCTAACTCTGTGAGATGATTTCACAGAACACAAAGAAGTTTCTCAGAAGGCTTCTTTCTCTTTGTTATCGGAGGATATTTCCTTTGGCCCTATAGCCTTCAAAGGCATCCGAAATATCTGTTCTCAGATTCCACAGAAATAAGGCTAGCAAAGAGATCCACGAAATACAGATGTAACTCTTTGAGTTAAAGTCACAGAACACCAAGTAGTTTCTCAGAAAGCTTCTTTCCAGATTTCATCTGAGGATATTTCCTTTTTCACCATAGCCCTCTGCGGGCTTCCAAATATCACTTTGTCAATTCCACAAGAACTGTCTTAGGGAAAGGCTTCTTGAGGGGAAACTATAACTCTGTGAGATGATTTCACAGAACACAAAGAAGTTTCTCAGAAAGATTCTTTCTCTTTGTTATCGGAGGATATTTCCTTTGGCCCTATAGTCTTCAAAGGGATCCGAAATATCTGTTCTCAGATTCCACAAATTTAAGGCTAGCAAAGAGATCCACGAAATACAGATGTAACTCTGTCAGTGGAAGTCACAGAACACTAAGCGGTTTCTCAGAAATCTTCTTTCCAGATGGCATCTGAGGATATTTCCTTTTTCAACATAGCCCTCTATGGGCTTCCAAATATCACTTTGGCAATTCCACAAGAACTGTCTTAGCGAAAGGCTTCTTGAGGGGAAAGCTGTAACTCTGTGAGATGATTTCACAGAACACAAAGAAGTTTCTCAGAAGGCTTCTTTCTCTTTGTTATCGGAGGATATTTCCTTTGGCCCTATAGTCTTCAAAGGGATCCGATATATCTGTTCTCAGATTCCACAGAAATAAGGCTAGCAAAGAGATTCACGAAACACAGATGTAACTCTGTGAGTTGAATTAACGGAACACTAAGCGGTTTCTCAGAAAGCTTCTTTCCAGATTTCATCTGAGGATATTTCCTTTTTCACCATAGCCCTCTATGGGCTTCCAAATATCACTTTGCCAATTCCACAAGAACTGTCTTAGCGAAAGGCTTCTTGAGGGGAAAGCTGTAACTCCGTGAGATGATTTCACAGAACACAAAGAAGTTTCTCAGAAGGCTTCTTTCTCTTTGTTATCGGAGGATATTTCCTTTGGCCCTATAGTCTTCAAAGGGATCCGAAATATCTGTTCTCATTCCACAGAAATAAGGCCAGCAAAGAGATCCATGAAATACAGATGTAACTCTGTGAGTGGAAGTCACAGAACACTAAGTAGTTTCTCAGAAAGCTTCTTTCCAGATTTCATCTGAGGATATTTCCTTTTTCACCATAGCCCTCTACGGGCTTCCAAATATCACTTTGTCATTTCCACAAGAACTGTCTTAGCGAAAGGCTTCTTGAGGGGAAAGCTGTAACTCTGTGAGATGATTTCACAGAACACAAAGAAGTTTCTCAGAAAGCTTCTTTCTCTTTGTTATCGGAGGATATTTCCTTTGGCCCTATAGTCTTCAAAGGGATCCGAATTATCTGTTCTCAGATTTCATAGAAAGAAGGCTACCAAAGAGATCCACGAAACACAGATGTAACGCTGTGAGATGAATTAACAGAACACTAAGCGGTTTCTCAGAAAGCTTCTTTCCAGATTTCATCTGAGAATATTTCCTTTTTCACCATAGCCCTCTGTGGGCTTCCAAATATCACTTTGCCAATTCCACAAGAACTGTCTTAGCGAAAGGCTTCCTGAGGGGAAAGCTGTAACTCTGTGAGATGATTTCACAGAACACAAAGAAGTTTCTCAGAAAGCTTCTTTCTCTTTGTTATCGGAGGATATTTCCTTTGGCCCTATAGTCTTCAAAGGGATCCGAAATATCTGTTCTGAGATACCACAGAAAAAAGGCTAGCAAAGAGATCCACGAAATACAGATGTAACTCTGTGAGATGAATTAACAGAACACTAAGCAGTTTCTCAGAAAGCTTCTTTCCAGATTTCATCTGAGGATATTTCCTTTTTCACCATAGCCCTCTATGGGCTTCCAAATATCACTTTGCCAATTCCACAAGAACTGTCTTAGCAAAAGGCTTCTTGAGGGGAAATCTGTAACTCTGTGAGATGCT
Organism: Macaca fascicularis; assembly: GCF_037993035.2. Lineage (NCBI taxonomy): Eukaryota > Metazoa > Chordata > Mammalia > Primates > Cercopithecidae > Macaca > Macaca fascicularis. The sequence goes on from NC_088379.1 coordinate 83,535,472, forward strand.
TTCACAGAACACAAAGAAGTATCTCAGAAAGCTTCTTTCTCTTTGTTATCGGAGGATATTTCCTTTGGCCCTAAAGTCTTCAAGGGGATCCGAAATATCTGTTCTCAGATTCCACAGAAATAAGGCTGGCAAAGAGATCCACGAAATACAGATGTAACTCTGTGAGATGAATTAACAGAACACTAAGCAGTTTCTCAGAAAGCTTCTTTCCAGATTTCATATGAGGATATTTCCTTTTTCAACAGAGCCCTCTAAGGGCTTCCAAGTATCACTTTGCCAATTCCACAAGAACTGTCTTAGCCAAAGGCTTCTTGAGGGGAATGTTGTAATTCTGTGAGACAATTTCACGGAACACAAAGGAGTTTCTCAGAAAACTTCTTTCTCTTTGTTACCGGAGGATATTCCCTTTGGCCATAGAGCCTTAAAAGGGATCCGAAATATCTGTTCTAAGATTCCACAGAAATAAGGCTAGCAAAGAGATCTACGAAATACAGATGTAACTCTGTGAGTGGAAGTCACAGAACACTAAGCGGTTTCTCAGAAAGCTTCCTTCCAGATTTCATCTGAGGATATTTCCTTTTTCACCATAGCACTCTAAGGGCTTCCATATATCACTTTGCCAATTCCACAAGAACTGTCTTAGCAAAAGGCTTCTTGAGGGGAAATCTGTAACTCTGTGAGATGCTTTCACAGAACACAAAGAAGTATCTCAGAAAGCTTCTTTCTCTTTGTTATCGGAGGATATTTCCTTTGGCCCTAAAGTCTTCAAGGGGATCCGAAATATCTGTTCTCAGATTCCACACAAATAAGGCTGGCAAAGAGATCCACGAAATACAGATGTAACTCTGTGAGATGAATTAACAGAACACTAAGCAGTTTCTCAGAAAGCTTCTTTCCAGATTTCATATGAGGATATTTCCTTTTTCAACATAGCCCTCTAAGGGCTTCCAAATATCACTTTGCCAATTCCACAAGAACTGTCTTAGCCAAAGGCTTCTTGAGGGGAATGTTGTAATTCTGTGAGACGATTTCACAGAACACAAAGGAGTTTCTCAGAAAACTTCTTTCTCTTTGCTATCGGAGGTTATTCCCTTTGGCCATATAGCCTTAAAAGGGATCCGAAATATCTGTTCTAAGATTCCACAGAAATAAGGCTAGCAAAGAGATCCACGAAATACAGATGTAACTCTGTGAGTGGAAGTCAAAGAACACTAAGCGGTTTCTCAGAAAGCTGCCTTCCAGATTTCATCCGAGGATATTTCCTTTTTCACCATAGCCCTCTATGGGCTTCCAAATATCACTTTGCCAATTCCACAAGAACTGTCTTAGCTAAGGCTTCTTGAGGGGAAAGCTGTAACTGTGTGAGATGATTTCAGAGAACACAAAGAAGTTTCTCAGGAAGCTTCTTTCCCTTTGTTATCGGAGGATATTTCCTTTGGCCCTATAGTCTTCAAAGGGATCCGAAATATCTGTTCTCAGATTCCACAGAAATAAGGCTAGCAAAGAGATCCACGAAATATAGATGTAACTCTGTGAGATGAATTAACAGAACACTAAGCAGTTTCTCAGAAAGCTTCTTTCCAGATTTCATCTGAGGATATTTCCTTTTTCACCATAGCACTCTATGGGCTTCCAAATATCACTTTGCCAATTCCACAAGAACTGTCTTAGCGAAAGGCTTCTTGAGGAGAAAGCTGTAACTCTGTGAGATGATTTCACAGAACACAAAGAAGTTTCTCAGAAAGCTTCTTTCTCTTTTTTATCGGAGGATATTTCCTTTGGCCCTATAGTCTTCAAAGGTATCCGAAATATCTGTTCTCAGATTCCACAGATATATGGCTAGCAGAGAGATCCACGAAATACAGATGTAACCCTGTGAGTGGAAGTCACAGAACACTAAGCGGTTTCTCAGAAAGCTTCTTTCCAGATTTCGTCTGAGGATATTTCCTTTTTCACCATAGCCCTCTGTGGGCTTCCAAATATCACTTTGCCAATCCCACAAGAACTGTCTTAGCGAAAGGCTTCTTGAGGGGAAAGCTGTAACTCTGTGAGATGATTTCACAGAACACAAAGAAGTTTCTCAGAAGGCTTCTTTCTCTTTGTTATCGGAGGATATTTCCTTTGGCCCTATAGTCTTCAAGGGCATCCGAAATATCTGTTCTCAGATTCCACAGATATATGGCTAGCAGAGAGATCCACGAAATACAGATGTAACCCTGTGAGTGGAAGTCACAGAACACTAAGCGGTTTCTCAGAAAGCTTCTTTCCAGATTTCGTCTGAGGATATTTCCTTTTTCACCATAGCCCTCTGTGGGCTTCCAAATATCACTTTGCCAATCCCACAAGAACTGTCTTAGCGAAAGGCTTCTTGAGGGGAAAGCTGTAACTCTGTGAGATGATTTCACAGAACACAAAGAAGTTTCTCAGAAGGCTTCTTTCTCTTTGTTATCGGAGGATATTTCCTTTGGCCCTATAGTCTTCAAGGGCATCCGAAATATCTGTTCTCAGATTCCACAGAAATAAGGCTAGCAAAGAGATCCACGAAATACAGATGTAACTCTGTGAGTGGAATTCACAGAACACCAAGTAGTTTCTCAGAAAGCTTCTTTCCAGATTTCATCTGAGGATATTTCCTTTTTCACCATAGCCCTCTATGGGCTTCCAAATATCACTTTGCCAATTCCACAAGAACTGTCTTAGCAAAAGGCTTCTTGAGGGGAAAGCTGTAACTCTATGAGATGATATCACAGAACACAAAGAAGTTTCTCAGAAAGCTTCTTTCTCTTTGTTATCGGAGGATATTTCCTTTGGCCCTATAGTCTTCAAAGGGATCCGAAATATCTGTTCTCAGAAACACAGAAATAAGGCTAGCAAAGAGATCCACGAAATACAGATGTAACTCTGTGAGATGAATTAACAGAACACTAAGCAGTTTCTCAGAAAGCTTCTTTCCAGATTTCATCTGAGGATATTTCCTTTTTCACCATAGCCCTCTATGGGCTTCCAAATATCACTTTGCCAATTCCACAAGAACTGTCTTAGCGAAAGGCTTCTTGAGGGGAAAGCTGTAACTCTGTGAGATGATTTCACAGAACACAAAGAAGTTTCTCAGAAAGCATCTTTCTCTTTGTTATCGGAGGATATTTCCTTTGGCCCTATAGTCTTCAAAGGGATCCGAAATATCTGTTCTCAGATTCCACAGATATAAGGCTAGCAAAGAGATCCATGAAATTCAGATGTAACTCTGTGAGTGGAAGTCACAGAACACTAAGCGGTTTCTCAGAAAGCTTCTTTCCAGATTTCATCTGAGGATATTTCCTTTTTCACCATAGCCCTCTATGGGCTTCCAAATATCACTTTGTCAATTCCCCAAGAACTGTCTTAGCGAAAGGCTTCTTGAGGGGAAAGCTGTAACTCTGTGAGATGATTTCACAAAACACAAAGAAGTTTCTCAGAAAGCTTCTTTCTCTTTGTTATCGGAGGATATTTCCTTTGGCCCTATAGTCTTCAAAGGGATCCGAATTATCTGTTCTCAGATTTCACAGAAAGAAGGCTACCAAAGAGATCCACGAAATACAGATGTAACGCTGTGAGATGAATTAACAGAACACTAAGCGGTTTCTCAGAAAGCTTCTTTCCAGATTTCATCTGAGGATATTTCCCTTTTCACCATAGCCCTCAACGGGCTTCCAAATATCACTTTGCCAATTCCACAAGAACTGTCTTAGCGAAAGGCTTCTTGAGGGGAAAGCTGTAACTCTGTGAGATGATTTCACAGAACACAAAGAAGTTTCTCAGAAAGCTTTTTTCCCGTTGTTATCGGAGGATATTTCCTTTGGCCCTAAAGTCTTCAAAGGGATCCGAAATATCTGTTCTCATAATCCACAGAAATAAGGCTGGCAAAGAGATCCACGAAATACAGATGTAACTCTGTGAGATGAATTAACAGAACACTAAGCAGTTTCTCAGAAACCTTCTTTCCAGATTTCATATGAAGATATTTCCTTTTTCACCATAGCCCTCTAAGGGCTTCCAAATATCACTTTGCCAATTTCACAAGAACTGTCTTAGCCAAAGGCTTCTTGAGGGGAAAGTTGTAACTCTGTGAGACGATTTCACGGAACACAAAGGAGTTTCTCAGAAAACTTCTTTCTCTTTGTTATCGGAGGATATTTCCTTTGGCCCTATAGTCTTCAAATGGATCCGAAATATCTGTTCTCAGATTCCACAGAAATAAGGCTAGCAAACAGATCCCCGAAATACAGATGTAACTGTGTTAGATGAAATAACAGAAGACTAAGCGGTTTCTCAGAAAGCTTCTTTCCAGATTTCATCTGAGGATACTTCCTTTTTCACCATAGCCCTCTATGGGCTTCCAAATATCACTTTGCCAATTCCACAAGAACTGTCTTAGCGAAAGGCTTCTTGAGGGGAAAGCTGTAACTCTGTGAGATGATTTCACAGAACACAAAGAAGTTTCTCAGAAAGCTTCTTTCTCTTTGTTATCGGAGGATATTTCCTTTGGCCCTATAGTCTTCCAAGGGATCCGAAATATCTGTTCTGAGATTCCACAGAAATAAGGCTAGCAAAGAGATCCACGAAATACAGATGTAACTCTGTCAGGGGAAGTCACAGAACACTAAGCGGTTTCTCAGAAATCTTTGCAGATGTCATCTGAGGATATTTCCTTTTTCACCATAGCCCTCTAAGGGCTTCCAAATATCAATTTGCCAATTCCACAAGAACTGTCTTAGCGAAAGGCTTCTTGAAGGGAAAACTGTAACTCTGTGAGATGATTTCACAGAACACAAAGAAGTTTCTCAGAAAGCTTCTTTCTCTTTGTTATCGGAGGATATTTCCTTTGGCCCTATAGTATTCAAAGGGATCCAAAATATCTGTTCTAAGATTCCACAGAAATAAGGCTAGCAAAGAGATCCACGAAATATAGATGTAACTCTGTGAGTGGAAGTCACAGAACACTAAGCGGTTTCTCAGAAAGCTTCTTTCCAGATTTCATCTGAGGATATTTCCTTTTTCACCATTGCCCTCTATGGGCTTCCAAATATCACTTTGTCAATTCCACAAGAACTGTCTTAGCGAAAGGCTTCTTGAGGGGAAAGCTGTAACTCTGTGAGATGATTTCACAAAACACAAAGAAGTTTCTCAGAAAGCTTCTTTCTCTATGTTATCGGAGAATATTTGCTTTTGCCCTATAGTCTTCAAAGGGATCCGAATTATCTGTTCTCCGATTTCACAGAAAGAAGGCTACCAAAGAGATCCACGAAATACAGATGTAACGCTGTGAGATGAATTAACAGAACACTAAGCGGTTTCTCAGAAAGCTTCTTTCCAGATTTCATCTGAGGATATTTCCCTTTTCACCATAGCCCTCAACGGGCTTCCAAATATCACGTTGCCAATTCCACAAGAACTGTCTTAGCGAAAGGCTTCTTGAGGGGAAAGCTGTAACTCTGTGAGATGATTTCACAGAACACAAAGAAGTTTCTCAGAAAGCTTTTTTCCCTTTGTTATCGGAGGATATTTCCTTTGGCCCTAAAGTCTTCAAAGGGATCCGAAATATCTGTTCTCAGATTCCACAGAAATAAGGCTGGCAAAGAGATCCACGAAATACAGATGTAACTCTGTGAGATGAATTAACAGAACACTAAGCAGTTTCTCAGAAACCTTCTTTCCAGATTTCATATGAGGATATTTCCTTTTTCAACATAGCCCTCTAAGGGCTTCCAAATATCACTTTGCCAATTTCACAAGAACTGTCTTAGCCAAAGGCTTCTTGAGGGGAAAGTTGTAACTCTGTGAGACGATTTCACAGAACACAAAGGAGTTTCTCAGAAAACTTCTTTCTCTTTGTTATCGGAGGATATTTCCTTTGGCCCTATAGTCTTCAAATGGATCCGAAATATCTGTTCTCAGATTCCACAGAAATAATGCTAGCAAACAGATACCCGAAATACAGATGTAACTGTGTGAGATGAAATAACAGAACACTAAGCGGTTTCTCAGAAAGCTTCTTTCCAGAATTCATCTGAGGATACTTCCTTTTTCACCATAGCCCTCTATGGGCTTCCAAATATCACTTTGCCAATTCCACAAGAATTGTCTTAGCGAAAGGCTTCTTGAGGGGAAAGCTGTAACTCTGTGAGATGATTTCACAGAACACAAAGAAGTTTCTCAGAAAGCTTCTTTCTCTTTGTTATCGGAGGATATTTCCTTTGGCCCTATAGTCTTCAAAGGGATCCGAAATATCTGCTCTCAGATTCCACAGATATATGGCTAGCAGAGAGATCCACGAAATACAGATGTAACCCTGTGAGTGGAAGTCACAGAACACTAAGCGGTTTCTCAGAAAGCTTCTTTCCAGATTTCATCTGAGGATATTTCCTTTTTCACCATAGCCCTCTGTGGGCTTCCAAATATCACTTTGCCAATCCCACAAGAACTGTATTAGCGAAAGGCTTCTTGAGGGGAAAGCTGTAACTCTGTGAGATGATTTCACAGAACACAAAAAAGTTTCTCAGAATGCTTCTTTCTCTTTGTTATCGGAGGATATTTCCTTTGGCCCTATAGTCTTCAAGGGCATCCGAAATATCTGTTCTCAGATTCCACAGAAATAAGGCTAGCAAAGAGATCCACGAAATACAGATGTAACTCTGTGAGTGGAATTCACAGAACACCAAGTAGTTTCTCAGAAAGCTTCTTTCCAGATTTCATCTGAGGATATTTCCTTTTTCACCATAGCCCTCTATGGGCTTCCAAATATCACTTTGCCAATTCCACAAGAACTGTCTTAGCAAAAGGCTTCTTGAGGGGAAAGCTGTAACTCTATGAGATGATTTCACAGAACACAAAGAAGTTTCTCAGAAAGCTTCTTTCTCTTTGTTATCGGAGGATATTTCCTTTGGCCCTATAGTCTTCAAAGGGATCCGAAATATCTGTTCTCAGATTCCACAGAAATAAGGCTAGCAAAGAGATCCACGAAATACAGATGAAACTCTGTGAGATGAATTAACAGAACACTAAGAAGTTTCTCAGAAAGCTTCTTTCCAGATTTCATCTGAGGATATTTCCTTTTTCATCATAGCCCTCTAGGGGCTTCCAAATATCACTTTGCCAATTCCACAAGAACTGTCTTAGCGAAAGGCTTCTTGAGGGGAAATCTGTAACTCTGTGAGATGCTTTCACAGAACACAAAGAAGTATCTCAGAAAGCTTCTTTCTCTTTGTTATCGGAGGATATTTCCTTTGGCCCTAAAGTCTTCAAGGGGATCCGAAATATCTGTTCTCAGATTCCACACAAATAAGGCTGGCAAAGAGATCCACGAAATACAGATGTAACTCTGTGAGATGAATTAACAGAACACTAAGCAGTTTCTCAGAAAGCTTCTTTCCAGATTTCATCTGAGGATATTTCCTTTTTCACCATAGCCCTCTATGGGCTTCCAAATATCACTTTGCCAATTCCACAAGAACTGTCTTAGCGAAAGGCTTCTTGAGGGGAAACCTGTAACTCTGTGTGATGATTTCACAGAACACAAAGAAGTTTCTCAGAAAGCATCTTTCTCTTTGTTATCGGAGGATATTTCCTTTGGCCCTATAGTCTTCAAAGGGATCCGAAATATCAGTTCTCAGATTCCACAGATATAAGGCTAGCAAAGAGATCCACGAAATACAGATGTAACTCTGTGAGTGGAAGTCACAGAACACTAAGCGATTTCTCAGAAATATTCTTTCCAGATTTCATCTGAGGATATTTCCTTTTTCACCATAGCCCTCTATGGGCTTCCAAATATCACTTTGCCAATTCCACAAGAACTGTCTTAGCGAAAGGCTTCTTGAGGGGAAAGCTGTAACTCTGTGAGATGATTTCACAGAACACAAAGAAGTTTCTCAGAAAGCTTCTTTCTCTTTGTTATCGGAGGATATTTCCTTTGGCCCTATAGTCTTCAAAGGGATCCGAAATATCTGTTCTCAGATTCCAAAGAAATAAGGCTAGCAAAGAGATCCACGTAATTCAGATGTAACTCTGTGAGTGGAAGTCACAGAACACTAAGCGGTTTCTCAGAAAGCTTCTTTCCAGATTTCATCTGAGGATATTTCCTTTTTCACCATAGCCCTCTATGGGCTTCCAAATATCACTTTGTCAATTCCACAAGAACTGTCTTAGCGAAAGGCTTCTTGAGGGGAAAGCTGTAACTCTGTGAGATGATTTCACAAAACACAAAGAAGTTTCTCAGAAAGTTTCTTTCTCTTTGTTATCGGAGGATATTTCCTTTGGCCCTATAGTCTTCAAAGGGATCCGAATTATCTGTTCTCAGATTTCACAGAAAGAAGGCTACCAAAGAGATCCACGAAATACAGATGTAACGCTGTGAGATGAATTAACAGAACACTAAGCGGTTTCTCAGAAAGCTTCTTTCCAGATTTCGTCTGAGGATATTTCCCTTTTCACCATAGCCCTCAACGGGCTTCCAAATATCACTTTGCCAATTCCACAAAAACTGTCTTAGCGAAATTCTTCTTGAGGGGAAAGCTGTAACTCTGTGAGATGATATTACAGAACACAAAGAAGTTTCTCAGAAAGCTTTTTTCCCTTTGTTATCGGAGGATATTTCCTTTGGCCCTAAAGTCTTCAAAGGGATCCGAAATATCTGTTCTCATAATCCACAGAAATAAGGCTGGCAAAGAGATCCACGAAATACAGATGTAACTCTGTGAGATGAATTAACAGAACACTAAGCAGTTTCTCAGAAACCTTCTTTCCAGATTTCATATGAAGATATTTCCTTTTTCAACATAGCCCTCTAAGGGCTTCCAAATATCACTTTGCCAATTTCACAAGAACTGTCTTAGCCAAAGGCTTCTTGAAGGGAAAGTTGTAACTCTGTGAGACGATTTCACAGAACACAAAGGAGTTTCTCAGAAAACTTCTTTTTCTTTGTTATCGGAGGATATTTCCTTTGGCCCTATAGTCTTCAAATGGATCCGAAATATCTGTTCTCAGATTCCACAGAAATAAGGCTAGCAAACAGATCCCCGAAATACAGATGTAACTGTGTCAGTTGAAATAACAGAAGACTAAGCGGTTTCTCAGAAAGCTTCTTTCCAGATTTCATCTGAGGATACTTCCTTTTTCACCATAGCCCTCTATGGGCTTCCAAATATCACTTTGCCAATTCCACAAGAACTGTCTTAGCGAAAGGCTTCTTGAGGGGAAAGCTGTAACTCTGTGAGATGATTTCACAGAACACAAAGAAGTTTCTCAGAAAGTTTCTTTCTCTTTGTTATCGGAGGATATTTCCTTTGGCCCTATAGTCTTCCAAGGGATCCGAAATATCTGTTCTCAGATTCCACAGAAATAAGGCTAGCAAAGAGATCCACGAAATACAGATGTAACTCTGTCAGGGGAAGTCACAGAACACTAAGCGGTTTCTCAGAAATCTTCTTTGCAGATGTCATCTGAGGATATTTCCTTTTTCACCATAGCCCTCTAAGGGCTTCCAAATATCAATTTGCCAATTCCACAAGAACTGTCTTAGCGAAAGGCTTCTTGAGGGGAAAACTGTAACTCTGTGAGATGATTTCACAGAACACAAAGAAGTTTCTCAGAAAGCTTCTTTCTCTTTGTTATCGGAGGATATTTCCTTTGGCCCTATGTATTCAAAGGGATCCAACATATCTGTTCTAAGATTCCACAGAAATAAGGCTAGCAAAGAGATCCACGAAATATAGATGTAACTCTGTGAGTGGAAGTCACAGAACACTAAGCGGTTTCTCAGAAAGCTTCTTTCCAGATTTCATCTGAGGATATTTCCTTTTTCACCATAGCCCTCTATGGGCTTCCAAATATCACTTTGTCAATTCCACAAGAACTGTCTTAGCGAAAGGCTTCTTGAGGGGAAAGCTGTAACTCTGTGAGATGATTTCACAAAACACAAAGAAGTTTCTCAGAAAGCTTCTTTCTCTTTGTTATCGGAGGATATTTCCTTTGGCCCTATAGTCTTCAAAGGGATCCGAATTATCTGTTCTCAGATTTCACAGAAAGAAGGCTACCAAAGAGATCCACGAAATACAGATGTAACGCTGTGAGATGAATTAACAGAACACTAAGCGGTTTCTCAGAAAGCTTCTTTCCAGATTTCATCTGAGGATATTTCCCTTTTCACCATAGCCCTCAACGGGCTTCCAAATATCACCTTGCCAATTCCACAAGAACTGTCTTAGCGAAAGGCTTCTTGAGGGGAAAGCTGTAACTCTGTGAGATGATTTCACAGAACACAAAGAAGTTTCTCAGAAAGCTTTTTTCCCTTTGTTATCGGAGGATACTTCCTTTGGCCCTAAAGTCTTCAAAGGGATCCGAAATATCTGTTCTCAGATTCCAAAGAAATAAGGCTAGCAAAGAGATCCACGAAATACAGATGTAACTCTGTGAGATGAATTAACAGAACACTAAGCAGTTTCTCAGAAACCTTCTTTCCAGATTTCATATGAGGATATTTCCTTTTTCAACATAGCCCTCTAAGGGCTTCCAAATATCACTTTGCCAATTTCACAAGAACTGTCTTAGCCAAAGGCTTCTTGAGGGGAAAGTTGTAACTCTGTGAGACGATTTCACAGAACACAAAGGAGTTTCTCAGAAAACTTCTTTCTCTTTGTTATCGGAGGATATTTCCTTTGGCCCTATAGTCTTCAAATGGATCCGAAATATCTGTTCTCAGATTCCACAGAAATAATGCTAGCAAACAGATACCCGAAATACAGATGTAACTGTGTGAGATGAAATAACAGAACACTAAGCGGTTTCTCAGAAAGCTTCTTTACAGATTTCATCTGAGGATACTTCCTTTTTCACCATAGCCCTCTATGGGCTTCCAAATATCACTTTGCCAATTCCACAAGAATTGTCTTAGCGAAAGGCTTCTTGAGGGGAAAGCTGTAACTCTGTGAGATGATTTCACAGAACACAAAGAAGTTTCTCAGAAAGCTTCTTTCTCTTTGTTATCGGAGGATATTTCCTTTGGCCCTATAGTCTTCAAAGGGATCCGAAATATCTGTTCTCAGATTCCACAGAAATAAGGCTAGCAAAGAGATCCACGAAATACAGATGTAACTCTGTCAGGGGAAGTCACAGAACACTAAGCGGTTTCTCAGAAATCTTCTTTCCAGATGTCATCTGAGGATATTTCCTTTTTCACCATAGCCCTCTATGGGCTTCCAAATATCACTTTGGCAATTCCACAAGAACTGTCTTAGCGAAAAGCTTCTTGAGGGGAAAGCTGTAACTCTGTGAGGTGATTTCACAGAACACAAAGAAGTTTCTCAGAAGGCTTCTTTCTCTTTGTTATCGGAGGATATTTCCTTTGGCCCTATAGTCTTCAAATGGATCCGAAATATCTGTTCTCAGATTCCACAGAAATAAGGCTAACAAACAGATCTATGAAATACAGATGTAACTCTGTGAGTGGAAGTCACAGAACACTAAGTAGTTTCTCAGAAAGCTTCTTTTCAGATTTCATCTGAGGATATTTCCTTTTTCACCATAGCCCTCTATGGGCTACCAAATATCACTTTGCCAATTCCATAAGAACTGTCTTAGCGAAAGGCTTCTTGAGGGGAAAGCTGTAACTCTGTGAGATGATTTCACAGAAAACAAAGAAGTTTCTCAGAAGGCTTCTTTCTCTTTGTTATTGGAGGATATTTCCTTTGGCCCTATAGACTTCAAAGGGATCCGAAATATCTGTTCTCAGATTCCACAGAAATAAGGCTAGCAAAGAGATCCACGAAATTCAGATGTAACTCTGTGAGTGGAAGTCACAGAACACTAAGCGGTTTCTCAGAAAGCTTCTTTCCAGATTTCATCTGAGGATATTTCCTTTTTCACCATAGCCCTCTATGGGCTTCCAAAAATCACTTTGCCAATTGCAGAAGAACTGTCTTAGCGAAAGGCTTCTTTAGGGGAAAGCTGTAACTCTGTGAGATGATTTCACAGAACACAAAGAAGTTTCTCAGAAAGCGTCTTTCTCTTTGTTATCGGAGGATATTTCCTTTGGCCCTCTAGTCTTCAAAGGGATCCGAAATATCTGTTCTCAGATTCCATAGAAAGAAGGCTAGCAAAGAGATCCACGAAATGCAGATGTAACTTTGTGAGATGAATTAACAGAACACTAAGCAGTTTCTCAGAAAGCTTCTTTCCAGATTCATCTAAGGATATTTCCTTTTTCACCATAGCCCTCTAAGGGCTTCCAAATATCAATTTGCCAATTCCACAAGAACTGTCTTAGCGAAAGGCTTCTTGAGGGGAAAACTGTAACTCTGAGATGATTTCACAGAACACAAAGAAGTTTCTCAGAAAGCTTCTTTCTCTTTGTTATCGGAGGATATTTCCTTTGGCCCTATAGTCTTCAAAGGGATCCAAAATATCTGTTCTAAGATTCCACAGAAATAAGGCTAGCAAAGAGATCCATGAAATATAGACGTAACTCAGTGAGATGAATTAACAGAACACTAAGCAGTTTCTCAGAAAGCTTGTTTCCAGATTTCATCTGAGGGTATTTCCTTTTTCACCATAGCCCTCTATGGGCTTCCAAATATCACTTTGCCAATTCCACAAGAACTGTCTTAGCGAAAGGCTTCTTGAGGGGAAAGCTGTAACTCTGTGAGATGATTTCACAGAACACAAAGAAGTTTCTCAGAAAGCTTCTTTCTCTTTGTTATCGGAGGATATTTCCTTTGGCCCTATAGTCTTCAAAGGGATCCGAAATATCTGTTCTCAATTCCACAGAAATAAGGCTAGCAAAGAGATCCACGAAATACAGATGTAACTCTGTCAGGGGAAGTCACAGAACACTAAGCGGTTTCTCAGAAATCTTCTTTCCAGATGTCATCTGAGGATATTTCCTTTTTCACCATAGCCCTCTAAGGGCTTCCAAATATCACTTTGGCAATTCCACAAGAACTGTCTTAGCGAAAGGCTTCTTGAGGGGAAAGCTGTAACTCTGTGAGATGATTTCACAGAACACAAAGAAGTTTCTCAGAAGGCTTCTTTCTCTTTGTTATCGGAGGATATTTCCTTTGGCCCTATAGTCTTCAAATGGAACCGAAATATCTGTTCTCAGACTCCACAGAAATAAGGCTAGCAAACAGATCCATGAAATACAGATGTAACTCTGTGAGTGGAAGTCACAGAACACTAAGTAGTTTCTCAGAAAGCTTCTTTTCAGATTTCATCTGAGGATATTTCCTTTTTCACCATAGCCCTCTATGGGCTTCCAAATATCACTTTGCCAATTCCACAAGAACTGTCTTAGCGAAAGGCTTCTTGAGGGGAAAGCTGTAACTCTGTGAGATGATTTCACAGAACACAAAGAAGTTTCTCAGAAGGCTTCTTTCTCTTTGTTATTGGAGGATATTTCCTTTGGCCCTATAGACTTCAAAGGGATCCGAAATATCTGTTCTCAGATTAAACAGAAATAAGGCTAGCAAAGAGATCCACGAAATTCAGATGTAACTCTGTGAGTGGAAGTCACAGAACACTAAGCGGTTTCTCAGAAAGCTTCTTTCCAGATTTCATCTGAGGATATTTCCTTTTTCACCATAGCCCTCTATGGGATTCCAAAAATCACTTTGCCAATTGCAGAAGAACTGTCTTAGCGAAAGGCTTCTTTAGGGGAAAGCTGTAACTCTGTGAGATGATTTCACAGAACACAAAGAAGTTTCTCAGAAAGCGTCTTTCTCTTTGTTATCGGAGGATATTTCCTTTGGCCCTCTAGTCTTCAAAGGGATCAGAAATATCTGTAATCAGATTCCATAGAAAGAAGGCTAGCAAAGAGATCCACGAAATGCAGATGTAACTCTGTGAGATGAATTAACAGAACACTAAGCAGTTTCTCAGAAAGCTTCTTTCCAGATTCATCTAAGGATATTTCCTTTTTCACCATTGCCCTCTAAGGGCTTCCAAATATCAATTTGCCAATTCCACAAGAACTGTCTTAGCGAAAGGCTTCTTGAGGGGAAAACTGTAACTCTGTGAGATGATTTCACAGAACACAAAGAAGTTTCTCAGAAAGCTTCTTTCTCTTTGTTATCGGAGGATATTTCCTTTGGCCCTATAGTATTCAAAGGGATCCAAAATATCTGTTCTAAGATTCCACAGAAATAAGGCTAGCAAAGAGATCCACGAAATTCAGATGCAACTCTGTGAGTGGAAGTCACAGAACACTAAGCGGTTTCTCAGAAAGCTTCTTTCCAGATTTCATCTGAGGATATTTCCCTTTTCACCATAGCCCTCAACGGGCTTCCAAATATCAGTTTGCCAATTCCACAAGAACTGTCTTAGCGAAAGGCTTCTTGAGGGGAAAGCTGTAACTCTGTGAGATGATTTCACAGAACACAAAGAAGTTTCTCAGAAAGCTTTTTTCCCTTTGTTATCGGAGGATATTTCCTTTGGCCCTAAAGTCTTCAAAGGGATCCGAAATATCTGTTCTCAGAATCCACAGAAATAAGGCTGGCAAAGAGATCCACGAAATACAGATGTAACTCTGTGAGATGAATTAACAGAACACTAAGCAGTTTCTCAGAAACCTGCTTTCCAGGTTTCATATGAAGATATTTCCTTTTTCAACATAGCCCTCTAAGGGCTTCCAAATATCACTTTGCCAATTTCACAAGAACTGTCTTAGCCAAAGGCTTCTTGAGGGGAAAGTTGTAACTCTGTGAGACGATTTCACAGAACACAAAGGAGTTTCTCAGAAAACTTCTTTCTCTTTGTTATCGGAGGATATTTCCTTTGGCCCTATAGTCTTCAAATGGATCCGAAATATCTGTTCTCAGATTCCACAGAAATAAGGCTAGCAAACAGATCCCCGAAATACAGATGTAACTGTGTGAGATGAAATAACAGAAGACTAAGCGGTTTCTCAGAAAGCTTCTTTCCAGATTTCATCTGAGGATACTTCCTTTTTCACCATAGCCCTCTATGGGCTTCCAAATATCACTTTGCCAATTCCACAAGAACTGTCTTAGCGAAAGGCTTCTTGAGGGGAAAGCTGTAACTCTGTGAGATGATTTCACAGAACACAAAGAAGTTTCTCAGAAAGCTTCTTTCTCTTTGTTATCGGAGGATATTTCCTTTGGCCCTATAGTCTTCCAAGGGATCCGAAATATCTGTTCTCAGATTCCACAGAAATAAGGCTAGCAAAGAGATCCACGAAATACAGATGTAACTCTGTCAGGGGAAGTCACAGAACACTAAGCGGTTTCTCAGAAATCTTCTTTCCAGATGTCATCTGAGGATATTTCCTTTTTCACCATAGCCCTCTATGGGCTTCCAAATATCACTTTGGCAATTCCACAAGAACTGTCTTAGCGAAAAGCTTCTTGAGGGGAAAGCTGTAACTCTGTGAGATGATTTCACAGAACACAAAGAAGTTTCTCAGAAGGCTTCTTTCTCTTTGTTATCGGAGGATATTTCCTTTGGCCCTCTAGTCTTCAAAGGGATCAGAAATATCTGTTCTCAGATTCCATAGAAAGAAGGCTAGAAAAGAGATCCACGAAATGCAGATGTAACTCTGTGAGATGAATTAACAGAACACTAAGCAGTTTCTCAGAAAGCTTCTTTCCAGATTCATCTAAGGATATTTCCTTTTTCACCATAGCCCTCTAAGGGCTTCCAAATATCAAGTTGCCAATTCCACAAGAACTGTCTTAGCGAAAGGCTTCTTGAGGGGAAAACTGTAACTCTGTGAGATGATTTCACAGAACACAAAGAAGTTTCTCAGAAAGCTTCTTTCTCTTTGTTATCGGAGGATATTTCCTTTGGCCCTATAGTACTCAAAGGGATCCAAAATATCTGTTCTAAGATTCCACAGAAATAAGGCTAGCAAAGAGATCCACGAAATATAGATGTAACTCTGTGAGTGGAAGTCACAGAACACTAAGCGGTTTCTCAGAAAGCTTCTTTCCAGATTTCATCTGAGGATATTTCCTTTTTCACCATAGCCCTCTATGGGCTTCCAAATATCACTTTGTCAATTCCACAAGAACTGTCTTAGCGAAAGGCTTCTTGAGGGGAAAGCTGTAACTCTGTGAGATGATTTCACAAAACACAATGAAGTTTCTCAGAAAGCTTCTTTCTCTTTGTTATCGGAGGATATTTCCTTTGGCCCTATAGTCTTCAAAGGGATCCGAATTATCTGTTCTCACATTTCACAGAAAGAAGGCTACCAAAGAGATCCACGAAATACAGATGTAACGCTGTGAGATGAATTAACAGAACACTAAGCGGTTTCTCAGAAAGCTTCTTTCCAGATTTCATCTGAGGATATTTCCCTTTTCACCATAGCCCTCAACGGGCTTCCAAATATCACTTTGCCAATTCCACAAGAACTGTCTTAGCGAAAGGCTTCTTGAGGGGAAAGCTGTAACTCTGTGAGATGATTTCACAGAACACAAAGAAGTTTCTCAGAAAGCTTTTTTCCCTTTGTTATCGGAGGATATTTCCTTTGGCCCTAAAGTCTTCAAAGGGATCCGAAATATCTGTTCTCAGATTCCACAGAAATAAGGCAGGCAAAGAGATCCACGAAATACAGATGTAACTCTGTGAGATGAATTAACAGAACACTAAGCAGTTTCTCAGAAACCTTCTTTCCAGATTTCATATGAGGATATTTCCTTTTTCAACATAGCCCTCTAAGGGCTTCCAAATATCACTTTGCCAATTTCACAAGAACTGTCTTAGCCAAAGGCTTCTTGAGGGGAAAGTTGTAACTCTGTGAGACGATTTCACAGAACACAAAGGAGTTTCTGAGAAAACTTCTTTCTCTTTGTTATCGGAGGATATTTCCTTTGGCCCTATAGTCTTCAAATGGATCCGAAATATCTGTTCTCAGATTCCACAGAAATAATGCTAGCAAACAGATACCCGAAATACAGATGTAACTGTGTGAGATGAAATAACAGAACACTAAGCGGTTTCTCAGAAAGCTTCTTTCCAGATTTCATCTGAGGATACTTCCTTTTTCACCATAGCCCTCTATGGGCTTCCAAATATCACTTTGCCAATTCCACAAGAATTGTCTTAGCGAAAGGCTTCTTGAGGGGAAAGCTGTAACTCTGTGAGATGATTTCACAGAACACGAAGAAGTTTCTCAGAAAGCTTCTTTCTCTTTGTTATCGGAGGATATTTCCTTTGGCCCTATAGTCTTCAAAGGGATCCGAAATATCTGTTCTCAGATTCCACAGAAATAAGGCTAGCAAAGAGATCCACGAAATACAGATGTAACTCTGTCAGGGGAAGTCACAGAACACTAAGCGGTTTCTCAGAAATCTTCTTTCCAGATGTCATCTGAGGATATTTCCTTTTTCACCATAGCCCTCTATGGGCTTCCAAATATCACTTTGGCAATTCCACAAGAACTGTCTTAGCGAAAAGCTTCTTGAGGGGAAAGCTGTAACTCTGTGAGGTGATTTCACAGAACACAAAGAAGTTTCTCAGAAGGCTTCTTTCTCTTTGTTATCGGAGGATATTTCCTTTGGCCCTATAGTCTTCAAATGGATCCGAAATATCTGTTCTCAGATTCCACAGAAATAAGGCTAACAAACAGATCCATGAAATACAGATGTAACTCTGTGAGTGGAAGTCACAGAACACTAAGTAGTTTCTCAGAAAGCTTCTTTTCAGATTTCATCTGAGGATATTTCCTTTTTCACCATAGCCCTCTATGGGCTACCAAATATCACTTTGCCAATTCCATAAGAAATGTCTTAGCGAAAGGCTTCTTGAGGGGAAAGCTGTAACTCTGTGAGATGATTTCACAGAAAACAAAGAAGTTTCTCAGAAGGCTTCTTTCTCTTTGTTATTGGAGGATATTTCCTTTGGCCCTATAGACTTCAAAGGGATCCGAAATATCTGTTCTCAGATTCCACAGAAATAAGGCTAGCAAAGAGATCCACGAAATTCAGATGTAACTCTGTGAGTGGAAGTCACAGAACACTAAGCGGTTTCTCAGAAAGCTTCTTTCCAGATTTCATCTGAGGATATTTCCTTTTTCACCATAGCCCTCTATGGGCTTCCAAAAATCACTTTGCCAATTGCAGAAGAACTGTCTTAGCGAAAGGCTTCTTTAGGGGAAAGCTGTAACTCTGTGAGATGATTTCACAGAACACAAAGAAGTTTCTCAGAAAGCGTCTTTCTCTTTGTTATCGGAGGATATTTCCTTTGGCCCTCTAGTCTTCAAAGGGATCCGAAATATCTGTTCTCAGATTCCATAGAAAGAAGGCTAGCAAAGAGATCCACGAAATGCAGATGTAACTTTGTGAGATGAATTAACAGAACACTAAGCAGTTTCTCAGAAAGCTTCTTTCCAGATTCATCTAAGGATATTTCCTTTTTCACCATAGCCCTCTAAGGGCTTCCAAATATCAATTTGTCAATTCCACAAGAACTGTCTTAGCGAAAGGCTTCTTGAGGGGAAAACTGTAACTCTGTGAGATGATTTCACAGAACACAAAGAAGTTTCTCAGAAAGCTTCTTTCTCTTTGTTATCGGAGGATATTTCCTTTGGCCCTATAGTCTTCAAAGGGATCCAAAATATCTGTTCTAAGATTCCACAGAAATAAGGCTAGCAAAGAGATCCATGAAATATAGACGTAACTCAGTGAGATGAATTAACAGAACACTAAGCAGTTTCTCAGAAAGCTTGTTTCCAGATTTCATCTGAGGGTATTTCCTTTTTCACCATAGCCCTCTATGGGCTTCCAAATATCACTTTGCCAATTCCACAAGAACTGTCTTAGCGAAAGGCTTCTTGAGGGGAAAGCTGTAACTCTGTGAGATGATTTCACAGAACACAAAGAAGTTTCTCAGAAAGCTTCTTTCTCTTTGTTATCGGAGGATATTTCCTTTGGCCCTATAGTCTTCCAAGGGATCCGAAATATCTGTTCTCAGATTCCACAGAAATAAGGCTAGCAAAGAGATCCACGAAATACAGATGTAACTCTGTCAGGGGAAGTCACAGAACACTAAGCGGTTTCTCAGAAATCTTCTTTCCAGATGTCATCTGAGGATATTTCCTTTTTCACCATAGCCCTCTATGGGCTTCCAAATATCACTTTGGCAATTCCACAAGAACTGTCTTAGCGAAAAGCTTCTTGAGGGGAAAGCTGTAACTCTGTGAGATGATTTCACAGAACACAAAGAAGTTTCTCAGAAGGCTTCTTTCTCTTTGTTATCGGAGGATATTTCCTTTGGCCCTATACACTTCAAATGGATCCGAAATATCTGTTCTCAGATTCCACAGAAATAAGGCTAGCAAACAGATCCATGAAATACAGATGTAACTCTGTGAGTGGAAGTCACAGAACACTAAGTAGTTTCTCAGAAAGCTTCTTTTCAGATTTCATCTGAGGATACTTCCTTTTTCACCATAGCCCTCTATGGGCTTCCAAATATCACTTTGCCAATTCCACAAGAACTGTCTTAGCGAAAGGCTTCTTGAGGGGAAAGCTGTAACTCTGTGAGATGATTTCACATAACACAAAGAAGTTTCTCAGAAGGCTTCTTTCTCTTTGTTATTGGAGGATATTTCCTTTGGCCCTCTAGTCTTCAAAGGGATCAGAAATATCTGTTCTCAGATTCCATAGAAAGAAGGCTAGAAAAGAGATTCACGAAATGCAGATGTAACTCTGTGAGATGAATTAGCAGAACACTAAGCAGTTTCTCAGAAAGCTTCTTTCCAGATTCATCTAAGGATATTTCCTTTTTCACCATAGCCCTCTAAGGGCTTCCAAATATCAATTTGCCAATTCCACAAGAACTGTCTTAGCGAAAGGCTTCTTGAGTGGAAAACTGTAACTCTGTGAGATGATTTCACAGAACACAAAGAAGTTTCTCAGAAAGCTTCTTTCTCTTTGTTATCGGAGGATATTTCCTTTGGCCCTATAGTATTCAAAGGGATCCAAAATATCTGTTCTAAGATTCCACAGAAATAAGGCTAGCAAAGAGATCCACGAAATATAGATGTAACTCTGTGAGTGGAAGTCACAGAACACTAAGCGGTTTCTCAGAAAGCTTCTTTCCAGATTTCATCTGAGGATATTTCCTTTTTCACCATAGCCCTCTATGGGCTTCCAAATATCACTTTGTCAATTCCACAAGAACTGTCTTAGCGAAAGGCTTCTTGAGGGGAAAGCTGTAACTCTGTGAGATGATTTCACAAAACACAAAGATGTTTCTCAGAAAGCTTCTTTCTCTTTGTTATCGGAGGATATTTCCTTTGGCCCTATAGTCTTCAAAGGGATCCGAATTATCTGTTCTCAGATTTCACAGAAAGAAGGCTACCAAAGAGATCCACGAAACACAGATGTAACGCTGTGAGATGAATTAACAGAACACTAAGCGGTTTCTCAGAAAGCTTCTTTCCAGATTTCATCTGAGGATATTTCCCTTTTCACCATAGCCCTCAACGGGCTTCCAAATATCACTTTGCCAATTCCACAAGAACTGTCTTAGCGAAAGGCTTCTTGAGGGGAAAGCTGTAACTCTGTGAGATGATTTCACAGAACACAAAGAAGTTTCTCAGAAAGCTTTTTTCCCTTTGTTATCGGAGGATATTTCCTTTGGCCCTAAAGTCTTCAAAGGGATCCGAAATATCTGTTCTCAGATTCCACAGAAATAAGGCTGGCAAAGAGATCCACGAAATACAGATGTAACTCTTTGAGATGAATTAACAGAACACTAAGCAGTTTCTCAGAAACCTTCTTTCCAGATTTCATATGAGGATATTTCCTTTTTCAACATAGCCCTCTAAGGGATTCCAAATATCACTTTGCCAATTTCACAAGAACTGTCTTAGCCAAAGGCTTCTTGAGGGGAAAGTTGTAACTCTGTGAGACGATTTCACAGAACACAAAGGAGTTTCTCAGAAAACTTCTTTCTCTTTGTTATCGGAGGATATTTCCTTTGGCCCTACAGTCTTCAAATGGATCCGAAATATCTGTTCTCAGATTCCACAGAAATAATGCTAGCAAACAGATACCCGAAATACAGATGTAACTGTGTGAGATGAAATAACAAAACACTAAGCGGTTTCTCAGAAAGCTTCTTTCCAGATTTCATCTGAGGATACTTCTTCACCATAGCCCTCTATGGGCTTCCAAATATCACTTTGCCAATTCCACAAGAATTGTCTTAGCGAAAGGCTTCTTGAGGGGAAAGCTGTAACTCTGTGAGATGATTTCACAGAACACAAAGAAGTTTCTCAGAAAGCTTCTTTCTCTTTGTTATCGGAGGATATTTCCTTTGACCCTATAGTCTTCAAAGGGATCCGAAATATCTGTTCTCAGATTCCACAGAAATAAGGCTAGCAAAGAGATCCACGAAATACAGATGTAACTCTGTCAGGGGAAGTCACAGAACACTAAGCGGTTTCTCAGAAATCTTCTTTCCAGATGTCATCTAGGATATTTCCTTTTTCACCATAGCCCTCTATGGGCTTCCAAATATCACTTTGGCAATTCCACAAGAAGTGTCTTAGCGAAAAGCTTCTTGAGGGGAAAGCTGTAACTCTGTGAGGTGATTTTACAGAACACAAAGAAGTTTCTCAGAAGGCTTCTTTCTCTTTGTTATTGGAGGATATTTCCTTTGGCCCTATAGACTTCAAAGGGATCCGAAATATCTGTTCTCAGATTCCACAGAAATAAGGCTAACAAACAGATCCATGAAATACAGATGTAACTCTGTGAGTGGAAGTCACAGAACACTAAGTAGTTTCTCAGAAAGCTTCTTTTCAGATTTCATCTGAGGATATTTCCTTTTTCACCATAGCCCTCTATGGGCTACCAAATATCACTTTGCCAATTCCATAAGAACTGTCTTAGCGAAAGGCTTCTTGAGGGGAAAGCTGTAACTCTGTGAGATGATTTCACAGAACACAAAGAAGTTTCTCAGAAGGCTTCTTTCTCTTTGTTATTGGAGGATATTTCCTTTGGCCCTATAGACTTCAAAGGGATCCGAAATATCTGTTCTCAGATTCCACAGAAATAAGGCTAGCAAAGAGATCCACGAAATTCAGATGTAACTCTGTGAGTGGAAGTCACAGAACACTAAGCGGTTTCTCAGAAAGCTTCTTTCCAGATTTCATCTGAGGATATTTCCTTTTTCACCATAGCCCTCTATGGGCTTCCAAAAATCACTTTGCCAATTGCAGAAGAACTGTCTTAGCGAAAGGCTTCTTTAGGGGAAAGCTGTAACTCTGTGAGATGATTTCACAGAACACAAAGAAGTTTCTCAGAAAGCGTCTTTCTCTTTGTTATCGGAGGATATTTCCTTTGGCCCTCTAGTCTTCAAAGGGATCCGAAATATCTGTTCTCAGATTCCATAGAAAGAAGGCTAGCAAAGAGATCCACGAAATGCAGATGTAACTTTGTGAGATGAAATAACAGAACACTAAGCGGTTTCTCAGAAAGCTTCTTTCCAGATTTCATCTGAGGATATTTCCCTTTTCACCATAGCCCTCAACGGGCTTCCAAATATCACTTTGCCAATTCCACAAGAACTGTCTTAGCGAAAGGCTTCTTGAGGGGAAAGATGTAACTCTGTGAGATGATTTCACAGAACACAAAGAAGTTTCTCAGAAAGCTTTTTTCCCTTTGTTATCGGAGGATATTTCCTTTGGCCCTAAAGTCTTCAAAGGGATCCGAAATATCTGTTCTCTGATTCCACAGAAATAAGGCTGGCAAAGAGATCCAGGAAATACAGATGTAACTCTTTGAGATGAATTAACAGAACACTAAGCAGTTTCTCAGAAACCTTCTTTCCAGATTTCATATGAGGATATTTCCTTTTTCAACATAGCCCTCTAAGGGCTTCCAAATATCACTTTGCCAATTTCACAAGAACTGTCTTAGCCAAAGGCTTCTTGAGGGGAAAGTTGTAACTCTGTGAGACGATTTCACAGAACACAAAGGAGTTTCTCAGAAAACTTCTTTCTCTTTGTTATCGGAGGATATTTCCTTTGGCCCTATAGTCTTCAAATGGATCCGAAATATCTGTTCTCAGATTCCACAGAAATAATGCTAGCAAACAGATACCCGAAATACAGATGTAACTGTGTGAGATGAAATAACAGAACACTAAGCGGTTTCTCAGAAAGCTTCTTTCCAGATTTCATCTGAGGATACTTCCTTTTTCACCATAGCCCTCTATGGGC
Source organism: Macaca fascicularis (assembly GCF_037993035.2). NCBI lineage: Eukaryota > Metazoa > Chordata > Mammalia > Primates > Cercopithecidae > Macaca > Macaca fascicularis. Next base: position 83,558,693 of record NC_088379.1, read on the forward strand.
TTCCAAATATCACTTTGCCAATTCCACAAGAACTGTCTTAGCGAAAGGCTTCTTGAGGGGAAAGCTGTAACTCTGTGAGATGATTTCACAGAACACAAAGAAGTTTCTTAGAAAGCTTCCTTCTCTTTGTTATCGGAGGATATTTCCTTTGGCCCTATAGTCTTCAAAGGGATCCGAAATATCTGTTCTCAATTCCACAGAAATAAGGCTAGCAAAGAGATCCACGAAATACAGATGTAACTCTGTCAGGGGAAGTCACAGAACACTAAGCGGTTTCTCAGAAATCTTCTTTCCAGATGTCATCTGAGGATATTTCCTTTTTCACCATAGCCCTCTATGGGCTTCCAAATATCACTTTGGCAATTCCACAAGAACTGTCTTAGCGAAAAGCTTCTTGAGGGGAAAGCTGTAACTCTGTGAGATGATTTCACAGAACACAAAGAAGTTTCTCAGAAGGCTTCTTTCTCTTTGTTATCGGAGGATATTTCCTTTGGCCCTATAGTCTTCAAAAGGAACCGAAATATCTGTTCTCAGATTCCACAGAAATAAGGCTAGCAAACAGATCCATGAAATACAGATGTAACTCTGTGAGTGGAAGTCACAGAACACTAAGTAGTTTCTCAGAAAGCTTCTTTTCAGATTTCATCTGAGGATATTTCCTTTTTCACCATAGCCCTCTATGGGCTTCCAAATATCACTTTGCCAATTGCAGAAGAACTGTCTTAGCGAAAGGCTTCTTGAGGGGAAAGCTGTAACTCTGTGAGATGATTTCACAGAACACAAAGAAGTTTCTCAGAAGGCTTCTTTCTCTTTGTTATTGGAGGATATTTCCTTTGGCCCTATAGACTTCAAAGGGATCCGAAATATCTGTTCTCAGATTAAACAGAAATAAGGCTAGCAAAGAGATCCACGAAATTCAGATGTAACTCTGTGAGTGGAAGTCACAGAACACTAAGCGGTTTCTCAGAAAGCTTCTTTCCAGATTTCATCTGAGGATATTTCCTTTTTCACCATAGCCCTCTATGGGCTTCCAAAAATCACTTTGCCAATTGCAGAAGAACTGTCTTAGCGAAAGGCTTCTTTAGGGGAAAGCTGTAACTCTGTGAGATGATTTCACAGAACACAAAGAAGTTTCTCAGAAAGCGTCTTTCTCTTTGTTATCGGAGGATATTTCCTTTGGCCCTAAAGTCTTCAAAGGGATCAGAAATATCTGTTCTCAGATTCCATAGAAAGAAGGCTAGCAAAGAGATCCACGAAATGCAGATGTAACTCTGTGAGATGAATTAACAGAACACTAAGCAGTTTCTCAGAAAGCTTCTTTCCAGATTCATCTAAGGATATTTCCTTTTTCACCATAGCCCTCTAAGGGCTTCCAAATATCAATTTGCCAATTCCACAAGAACTGTCTTAGCGAAAGGCTTCTTGAGGGGAAAACTGTAACTCTGTGAGATGATTTCACAGAACACAAAGAAGTTTCTCAGAAATCTTCTTTCTCTTTGTTATCGGAGGATATTTCCTTTGGCCCTATAGTATTCAAAGGGATCCAAAATATCTGTTCTAAGATTCCACAGAAATAAGGCTAGCAAAGAGATCCACGAAATTCAGATGCAACTCTGTGAGTGGAAGTCACAGAACACTAAGCGGTTTCTCAGAAAGCTTCTTTCCAGATTTCATCTGAGGATATTTCCTTTTTCACCATAGCCCTCTATGGGCTTCCAAAAATCACTTTGCCAATTGCAGAAGAACTGTCTTAGCGAAAGGCTTCTTTAGGGGAAAGCTGTAACTCTGTGAGATGATTTCACAGAACACAAAGAAGTTTCTCAGAAAGCGTCTTTCTCTTTGTTATCGGAGGATATTTCCTTTGGCCCTAAAGTCTTCAAAGGGATCAGAAATATCTGTTCTCAGATTCCATAGAAAGAAGGCTAGCAAAGAGATCCATGAAATGCAGATGTAACTCTGTGAGATGAATTAACAGAACACTAAGCAGTTTCTCAGAAAGCTTCTTTCCAGATTCATCTAAGGATATTTCCTTTTTCACCATAGCCCTCTAAGGGCTTCCAAATATCAATTTGCCAATTCCACAAGAACTGTCTTAGCGAAAGGCTTCTTGAGGGGAAAACTGTAACTCTGTGAGATGATTTCACAGAACACAAAGAAGTTTCTCAGAAAGCTTCTTTCTCTTTGTTATCGGAGGATATTTCCTTTGGCCCTATAGTATTCAAAGGGATCCAAAATATCTGTTCTAAGATTCCACAGAAATAAGGCTAGCAAAGAGATCCACGAAATTCAGATGCAACTCTGTGAGTGGAAGTCACAGAACACTAAGCGGTTTCTCAGAAAGCTTCTTTCCAGATTTCATCTGAGGATATTTCCTTTTTCACCATAGCCCTCTATGGGCTTCCAAATATCACTTTGTCAGTTCCACAAGAACTGTCTTAGCGAAAGGCTTCTTGAGGGGAAAGCTGTAACTCTGTGATATGATTTCACAAAACACAAAGAAGTTTCTCAGAAAGCTTCTTTCTCTTTGTTATCGGAGGATATTTCCTTTGGCCCTATAGTCTTCAAAGGGATCCGAATTATCTGTTCTCAGATTTCACAGAAAGAAGGCTACCAAAGAGATCCACGAAATACAGATGTAACGCTGTGAGATGAAATAACAGAACACTAAGCGGTTTCTCAGAAAGCTTCTTTCCAGATTTCATCTGAGGATATTTCCCTTTTCACCATAGCCCTCAACGGGCTTCCAAATATCACTTTGCCAATTCCACAAGAACTGTCTTAGCGAAAGGCTTCTTGAGGGGAAAGCTGTAACTCTGTGATATGATTTCACAAAACACAAAGAAGTTTCTCAGAAAGCTTCTTTCTCTTTGTTATCGGAGGATATTTCCTTTGGCCCTATAGTCTTCAAAGGGATCCGAATTATCTGTTCTCAGATTTCACAGAAAGAAGGCTACCAAAGAGATCCACGAAATACAGATGTAACGCTGTGAGATGAAATAACAGAACACTAAGCGGTTTCTCAGAAAGCTTCTTTCCAGATTTCATCTGAGGATATTTCCCTTTTCACCATAGCCCTCAACGGGCTTCCAAATATCACTTTGCCAATTCCACAAGAACTGTCTTAGCGAAAGGCTTCTTGAGGGGAAAGCTCTAACTCTGTGAGATGATTTCACAGAACACAAAGAAGTTTCTCAGAAAGCTTTTTTCCCTTTGTTATCGGAGGATATTTCCTTTGGCCCTAAAGTCTTCAAAGGGATCCGAAATATCTGTTCCCAGATTCCACAGAAATAAGGCTGGCAAAGAAATCCACGAAATACAGATGTAACTCTGTGAGATGAAATAACAGAACACTAAGCAGTTTCTCAGAAACCTTCTTTCCAGATTTCATATGAGGATATTTCCTTTTTCAACATAGCCCTCTAAGGGCTTCCAAATATCACTTTGCCAATTTCACAAGAACTGTCTTAGCCAAAGGCTTCTTGAGGGGAAAGTTGTAACTCTGTGAGACGATTTCACAGAACACAAAGGAGTTTCTCAGAAAACTTCTTTCTCTTTGTTATCGGAGGATATTTCCTTTGGCTCTATAGTCTTCAAATGGATCCGAAATATCTGTTCTCAGATTCCACAGAAATAAGGCTAGCAAACAGATCCCCGAAATACAGATGTAACTGTGTGAGATGAAATAACAGAACACTAAGCGGTTTCTCAGAAAGCTTCTTTCCAGATTTCATCTGAGGATACTTCCTTTTTCACCATAGCCCTCTATGGGCTTCCAAATATCACTTTGCCAATTCCACAAGAACTGTCTTAGCGAAAGGCTTCTTGAGGGGAAATCTGTAACTCTGTGAGATGATTTCACAGAACACAAAGAAGTTTCTCAGAAGGCTTCTTTCTCTTTGTTATCGGAGGATATTTCCTTTGGCCCTATAGTCTTCAAATGGATCCGAAATATCTGTTCTCAGATTCCACAGAAATAAGGCTAGCAAACAGATCCATGAAATACAGATGTAACTCTGTGAGTGAAAGTCACAGAACACTAAGTAGTTTCTCAGAAAGCTTCTTTTCAGATTTCATCTGAGGATATTTCCTTTTTCACCATAGCCCTCTAAGGGCTACCAAATATCACTTTGCCAATTCCATAAGAACTGTCTTAGCGAAAGGCTTCTTGAGGGGAAAGCTGTAACTCTGTGAGATGATTTCACAGAAAACAAAGAAGTTTCTCAGAAGGCTTCTTTCTCTTTGTTATTGGAGGATATTTCCTTTGGCCCTATAGACTTCAAAGGGATCCGAAATATCTGTTCTCAGATTCCACAGAAATAAGGCTAGCAAAGAGATCCACGAAATTCAGATGTAAATCTGTGAGTGGAAGTCAAAGAACACTAAGCGGTTTCTCAGAAAGCTTCTTTCCAGATTTCATCTGAGGATATTTCCTTTTTCACCATAGCCCTCTATGGGCTTCCAAAAATCACTTTGCCAATTGCAGAAGAACTGTCTTAGCGAAAGGCTTCTGGAGGGGAAAGCTGTAACTCTGTGAGATGATTTCACAGAACACAAAGAAGTTTCTCAGAGAGCTTTTTTCCCTTTGTTATCGGAGGATATTTCCTTTGGCCCTCTAGTCTTCAAAGGGATCGAAATATCTGTTCTCAGATTCCAGAGAAATAAGGCTAGCAAAGAGATCCACGAAATACAGATGTAACTCTGTGAGATGAATTAACAGAACACTAAGCAGTTTCTCAGAAAGCTTCTTTCCAGATTTCATCTGAGGACATTTCCTTTTTCACCATAGCCCTCTATGGGCTTCCAAATATAACTATGCCAATTCCACAAGAACTATCTTAGCGAAAGGCTTCTTGAGGGGAAAGCTGTAACTCTGTGAGATGATTTCACAGAACACAAAGAAGTTACTCAGAAAGCTTCTTGCTCTTTGTTATGGGAGGATATATCTTTGGCCCTAAAGTCTTCAAAGGGATCCGAAATATCTGTTCTCAGGTTCCACAGAAATAAGGCTAGCAAAGAGATCCACGAAATACAGATGTAACTCTGTGAGATGAATTAAGAGAACACCAAGCAGTTTCTCAGAAAGCTTCTTTCCAGATTTCATCTGAGGATATTTCCTTTTTCACCATAGCCCTCTATGGGCTTCCAAATATCACTTTGCCAATTCCACAAGAACTGTCTTAGCGAAAGGCTTCTTAAGGGGAAAGCTGTAACTCTGTGAGATGATTTCACAGAACACAAAGAAGTTTCTCAGAAAGCTGCTTTCTCTTTGTTATCGGAGGATATTTCCTTTGGCCTTATAGTCTTCAAAGGGATCCGAAATATCTGTTCTCAGATTCCACAGAAATAAGGCTAGCAAAGAGATCCACGAAATACAGATGTAACTCTGTGAGATGAATTAACGGAACACTAAGCAGTATCTCAGAAAGCTTCTTTCCAGATTTCATCTGAGGATATTTCCTTTTTCACCATAGCCCTCTATGGGCTTCCAAATATCACTTTGCCAATTCCACAAGAACTGTCTTAGCGAAAGGCTTCTTGAGGGGAAAGCTGTAACTCTGTGAGATGATTTCACAGAACACAAAGAAGTTTCTCAGAAAGCTTCTTTCTCTTTGTTATCGGAGGATATTTCCTTTGGCCCTATAGTCTTCAAAGGGATCCGAAATATCTGTTCTCAGATTCCACAGAAATAAGGCTAGCAAAGAGATCCACGAAATACAGATGTAACACTGTGAGTGGAAGTCAGAGAACACTAAGCAGTTTCTCAGAAAGCTTCTTTCCAGATTTCATCTGAGGATATTTCGTTTTTCAACACAGCCCTCTATGGGCTTCCAAATATCACTTTTCCAATTCCACAAGAACTGTCTTAGCGAAAGGCTTCTTGAGGGGAATGCTGTAACTCTGTGAGATGATTTCACAGAACACAAAGAAGTTTCTCAGAAAGCTTCTTTCTCTTTATTATCGGAGGATATTTCCTTTGGCCCCATAGTCTTCAAATGGATCCGAAACATCTGTTCTCAGATTCCACAGAAATAAGGCTAGCAAAGAGATCCACGACATACATATGTAACACTGTGAGATGAATTAACAGAACATTAAGCAGTTTCTCAGAAAGCTTCTTTTCAGATTTCATCTGAGGATATTTCCTTTTTCAACATAGCCCTCTATAGGCTTCCAAATATCACTTTGCCAATTCCACAAGAACTGTCTTAGTGAAAGGCTTCTTGAGGGGAAAGCTGTAATTCTGTGAGATGATTTCACAAAACACAAAGAAGTTTCTCAGAAAGCTTCTTTCTCTTTGTTATCGGAGGATATTTCCTTTGGCCCTATAGTCTTCAAAGGGATCCGAAATATCTGCTCTCAGGTTCCACAGAAATAAGGCTAGCAAAGAGATCCACGAAATACAGATGTAACTCTGTGAGATGAATTAACACAACACTAAGCAGTTTCTCAGAAAGCTTCTTTCCAGATTTCATCTGAGGATATTTCGTTTTTCACCATAGCCCTCTATGGGCTTCCAAATATCACTTTGCCAATTCCACAAGAACTGTCTTAGCGAAAGGTTTCTTGAGAGGAAAGCTGTAAATCTGTGAGATGATTTCACAGAACACAAAGAAGTTTCTCAGAAAGCTTCCTTCTCTTTGTTATCGGAGGATATTTCCTTTGGCCCTATAGTCTTCAAAGGGATCCGAAATATCTGTTCTCAGATTCCACAGAAATAAGGCTAGCAAAGAGATCCACGAAATACAGATGTAACACTGTCAGTGGAAGTCAGAGAACACTAAGCAGTTTCTCAGAAAGCTTCTTTCCAGATTTCATCTGAGGATATTTCCTTTTTCACCGTAGCCCTCTATGGGCTTCCAAATATCACTTTGCCAATTCCACAAGAGCTGTCTTAGCGGAAGGCTTCTTGAGGGGAACGCTGTAACTCTGTGAGACGATTTCACAGAACACAAAGAAGTTTCTCAGAAAGCTTCTTTCTCTTTGTTATCGGAGGATATTTCCTTTGGCCCTATAGTCTTAAAAGGGATGGAAATATCTGTTCTCAGATTCCAGAGAAATAAGCCTAGCAAAGAGATCCACGAAATACAGATGTAACTCTGTGAGATGAATTAACAAAACACTAAGCAGTTTCTCAGAAAGCTTCTTTCCAGATTTCATCTGAGGATATTTCCTTTTTCACCATAGCCCTCTATGGGCTTCCAAATATAACTATGTCAATTCCACAAGAACTATCTTAGCGAAAGGCTTCTTGAGGGGAAAGCTGTAACTCTGTGAGATGATTTCACAGAACACAAAGAAGTTTCTCAGAAATCTTCTTTCTCTTTGTTATCTGAGGATATTTCCTTTGGCCCTATAGACTTCAAAGGGATCCGAAATATCTGTTCTCAGTTTCCACAGAAATAAGGCTAGCAAAGAGATCCACGAAATACAGATGTAACTCTGTGAGATGAATTTACAGAACACTAAGCAGTTTCTCAGAAAGCTTCTTTCCAGATTTCATCTGAGGATATTTCCTTTTTCACCATAGCCTTCTATGGGCTTCCAAATATCACTTTGCCAATTCCACAAGAACTGTCTTAGCGAAAGGTTTCTTGAGGGGAAAGCTGTAACTCTGTGAGCTGATTTCACAGAACACAAAGAAGTTTCTCAGAAAGCTTCTTTCTCTTTGTTATCGGAGGATATTTCCTTTGGCCCTGTAGTCTTCGAAGGTATCCGAAATATCTGTTCTCAGATTCCACAGAAATAAGGCTAGCAAAGAGAACCACGAAATACAGATGTAACACTGTGAGTGGAAGTCAGAGTACACTAAGCAGTTTCTCAGAAAGATTCTTTCCAGATTTCATCTGAGAATATTTCCTTTTTCACCATAGCCCTCTATGGGCTTCCAATATCACTTTGCCAATTCCACAAGAACTGTCTTAGCGAAAGGCTTCTTGAGGGACAAGCTGTAACTCTATGAAATGATTTCACAGAACACAAAGAATTTTCTCAGAAAGCTTCTTTCTCTTTGTTATCGGAGGATATTTCCTTTGGCCCTATAGTCTTCAAAGGAATCCGAAATATCTGTTCTCAGATTCCACAGAAAATAGGCTAGCAAAGACATCCACGAAATACAGATGTAACTCTGTGAGATGAATTAACAGAACACTAAGCAGTTTCTCAGAAAGCTTCTTTCCAGATTTCATCTGAGGATATTTCCTTTTTCACCATAGCCCTCTAAGGGCTTCCAAATATCACTTTGCCAATTCCACAAGAACTGTCTTAGTGAAAGGCTTCTTTAGGGGAAAGCTGTAACTTTGTGAGATGATTTCACAAAACACAAAGAAGTTTCTCAGAAAGCTTCTTTCTCTTTGTTATCGGAGGATATTACTTTGACCCTATAGTCCCAAAGGGATCCGAAATATCTGTTCTCAGATTCCACAGAAATAAGGCTAGCAAAGAGATCCACGAAATACAGATGTAACCATGTGAGATGAATTAACAGAACACTAAGCAGTTTCTCAGAAAGCTTCTTTCCAGTTTTCATCTGAGGATTTTTCCTTTTTCACCGTAGCCCTCTATGGGCTTCCAAATATCACTTTGCCAATTCCACAAGAACTGTCTTAGAGAAAGGCTTCTTGAGGGGAAAGCTGTAACTCTGTGAGATGATTTCACAGAACACAAAGAAGTTTCTCAGAAAGCTTCCTTCTCTTTGTTATCGGAGGATATTTCCTTTGGCCCTATAGTCTTCAAAGGGATCCGAAATATCTGTTCTCAGATTCCACAGAAATAAGGCTAGCAAAGAGATCCACGAAATACAGATGTAACACTGTCAGTGGAAGTCAGAGAACACTAAGCAGTTTCTCAGAAAGCTTCTTTCCAGATTTCATCTGAGGATATTTCCTTTTTCACCGTAGCCCTCTATGGGCTTCCAAATATCACTTTGCCAATTCCACAAGAGCTGTCTTAGCGGAAGGCTTCTTGAGGGGAACGCTGTAACTCTGTGAGACGATTTCACAGAACACAAAGAAGTTTCTCAGAAAGCTTCTTTCTCTTTGTTATCGGAGGATATTTCCTTTGGCCCTATAGTCTTAAAAGGGATCGAAATATCTGTTCTCAGATTCCAGAGAAATAAGCCTAGCAAAGAGATCCACGAAATACAGATGTAACTCTGTGAGATGAATTAACAGAACACTAAGCAGTTTCTCAGAAAGCTTCTTTCCAGATTTCATCTGAGGATATTTCCTTTTTCACCATAGCCCTCTATGGGCTTCCAAATATAACTATGCCAATTCCACAAGAACTATCTTAGCGAAAGGCTTCTTGAGGGGAAAGCTGTAACTCTGTGAGATGATTTCACAGAACACAAAGAAGTTACTCAGAAAGCTTCTTTCTCTTTGTTATCGGAGGATATATCTTTGGCCCTAAAGTCTTCAAAGGGATCCGCAATATCTGTTCTCAGGTTCCACAGAAATAAGGCTAGGAAAGAGATCCACGAAATACAGATGTAACTCTGTGAGATGAATTAAGAGAACACTAAGCAGTTTCTCAGAAAGCTTCTTTGCAGATTTCATCTGAGGATATTTCCCTTTTCACCATAGCCCTCTATGTGCTTCCAAATATCACTTTGCCAATTCCACAAGAACTGTCTTAGCGAAAGGCTTCTTGAGAGCAAAGCTGTAACTCTGTGAGATGATTTCACAGAACACAAAGAAGTTTCTCAGAAATCTTCTTTCTCTTTGTTATCTGAGGATATTTCCTTTGGCCCTATAGACTTCAAAGGGATCCGAAATATCTGTTCTCAGTTTCCACAGAAATAAGGCTAGCAAAGAGATCCACGAAATACAGATGTAACTCTGTGAGATGAATTTACAGAACACTAAGCAGTTTCTCAGAAAGCTTCTTTCCAGATTTCATCTGAGGATATTTCCTTTTTCACCATAGCCTTCTATGGGCTTCCAAATATCACTTTGCCAATTCCACAAGAACTGTCTTAGCGAAAGGTTTCTTGAGGGGAAAGCTGTAACTCTGTGAGCTGATTTCACAGAACACAAAGAAGTTTCTCAGAAAGCTTCTTTCTCTTTGTTATCGGAGGATATTTCCTTTGGCCCTGTAGTCTTCGAAGGTATCCGAAATATGTGTTCTCAGATTCCACAGAAATAAGGCTAGCAAAGAGAACCACGAAATACAGATGTAACACTGTGAGTGGAAGTCAGAGTACACTAAGCAGTTTCTCAGAAAGATTCTTTCCAGATTTCATCTGAGAATATTTCCTTTTTCACCATAGCCCTCTATGGGCTTCCAATATCACTTTGCCAATTCCACAAGAACTGTCTTAGCGAAAGGCTTCTTGAGGGACAAGCTGTAACTCTATGAAATGATTTCACAGAACACAAAGAAGTTTCTCAGAAAGCTTCTTTCTCTTTGTTATCGGAGGATATTTCCTTTGGCCCTATAGTCTTCAAAGGAATCCGAAATATCTGTTCTCAGATTCCACAGAAAATAGGCTAGCAAAGACATCCACGAAATACAGATGTAACTCTGTGAGATGAATTAACAGAACACTAAGCAGTTTCTCAGAAAGCTTCTTTCCAGATTTCATCTGAGGATATTTCCTTTTTCACCATAGCCCTCTAAGGGCTTCCAAATATCACTTTGCCAATTCCACAAGAACTGTCTTAGTGAAAGGCTTCTTTAGGGGAAAGCTGTAACTTTGTGAGATGATTTCACAAAACACAAAGAAGTTTCTCAGAAAGCTTCTTTCTCTTTGTTATCGGAGGATATTACTTTGACCCTATAGTCCCAAAGGGATCCGAAATATCTGTTCTCAGATTCCACAGAAATAAGGCTAGCAAAGAGATCCACGAAATACAGATGTAACCATGTGAGATGAATTAACAGAACACTAAGCAGTTTCTCAGAAAGCTTCTTTCCAGTTTTCATCTGAGGATATTTCCTTTTTCACCGTAGCCCTCTATGGGCTTCCAAATATCACTTTGCCAATTCCACAAGAACTGTCTTAGAGAAAGGCTTCTTGAGGGGAAAGCTGTAACTCTGTGAGATGATTTCACAGAACACAAAGAAGTTTCTCAGAAAGCTTCCTTCTCTTTGTTATCGGAGGATATTTCCTTTGGCCCTATAGTCTTCAAAGGGATCCGAAATATCTGTTCTCAGATTCCACAGAAATAAGGCTAGCAAAGAGATCCACGAAATACAGATGTAACACTGTCAGTGGAAGTCAGAGAACACTAAGCAGTTTCTCAGAAAGCTTCTTTCCAGATTTCATCTGAGGATATTTCCTTTTTCACCGTAGCCCTCTATGGGCTTCCAAATATCACTTTGCCAATTCCACAAGAGCTGTCTTAGCGGAAGGCTTCTTGAGGGGAACGCTGTAACTCTGTGAGACGATTTCACAGAACACAAAGAAGTTTCTCAGACAGCTTCTTTCTCTTTGTTATCGGAGGATATTTCCTTTGGCCCTATAGTCTTAAAAGGGATCGAAATATCTGTTCTCAGATTCCAGAGAAATAAGCCTAGCAAAGAGATCCACGAAATACAGATGTAAGTCTGTGAGATGAATTAACAGAACACTAAGCAGTTTCTCAGAAAGCTTCTTTCCAGATTTCATCTGAGGATATTTCCTTTTTCACCATAGCACTCTATGGTCTTCCAAATATAACTATGCCAATTCCACAAGAACTATCTTAGCGAAAGGCTTCTTGAGGGGAAAGCTGTAACTCTGTGAGATGATTTCACAGAACACAAAGAAGTTACTCAGAAAGCTTCTTTCTCTTTGTTATGGGAGGATATATCTTCGGCTTTAAAGTCTTCAAAGGGATCCGCAATATCTGTTCTCAGGTTCCACAGAAATAAGGCTAGCAAAGAGATCCACGAAATGCAGATGTAACTCTGTGAGATGAATTAACAGAACACTAAGCATTTTCTCAGAAAGCTTCTTTCCAGATTTCATCTGAGGATATTTCCTTTTTCACCATAGCCCTCTATGGGCTTCCAAATATCACTTTGCCAATTCCACAAGAACTGTCTTAGCGAAAGGTTTCTTGAGGGGAAAGCTGTAACTCTGTGAGCTGATTTCCCAGAACACAAAGAAGTTTCTCAGAAAGCTTCTTTCTCTTTGTTATCGGAGGATATTTCCTTTGGCCCTGTAGTCTTCGAAGGTATCCGAAATATCTGTTCTCAGATTCCACAGAAATAAGGCTAGCAAAGAGAACCACGAAATACAGATGTAACACTGTGAGTGGAAGTCAGAGTACACTAAGCAGTTTCTCAGAAAGATTCTTTCCAGATTTCATCTGAGAATATTTCCTTTTTCACCATAGCCCTCTATGGGCTTCCAATATCACTTTGCCAATTCCACAAGAACTGTCTTAGCGAAAGGCTTCTTGAGGGACAAGCTGTAACTCTATGAAATGATTTCACAGAACACAAAGAAGTTTCTCAGAAAGCTTCTTTCTCTTTGTTATCGGAGGATATTTCCTTTGGCCGTATAGTCTTCAAAGGAATCCGAAATATCTGTTCTCAGATTCCACAGAAAATAGGCTAGCAAAGACATCCACGAAATACAGATGTAACTCTGTGAGATGAATTAACAGAACACTAAGCAGTTTCTCAGAAAGCTTCTTTCCAGATTTCATCTGAGGATATTTCCTTTTTCACCATAGTCCTCTAAGGGCTTCCAAATATCACTTTGCCAATTCCACAAGAACTGTCTTAGTGAAAGGCTTCTTTAGGGGAAAGCTGTAACTTTGTGAGATGATTTCACAAAACACAAAGAAGTTTCTCAGAAAGCTTCTTTCTCTTTGTTATCGGAGGATATTACTTTGACCCTATAGTCCCAAAGGGATCCGAAATATCTGTTCTCAGATTCCACAGAAATAAGGCTAGCAAAGAGATCCACGAAATACAGATGTAACCATGTGAGATGAATTAACAGAACACTAAGCAGTTTCTCAGAAAGCTTCTTTCCAGTTTTCATCTGAGGATATTTCCTTTTTCACCGTAGCCCTCTGTGGGCTTCCAAATATCACTTTGCCAATTCCACAAGAACTGTCTTAGAGAAAGGCTTCTTGAGGGGAAAGCTGTAACTCTGTGAGATGATTTCACAGAACACAAAGAAGTTTCTCAGAAAGCTTCCTTCTCTTTGTTATCGGAGGATATTTCCTTTGGCCCTATAGTCTTCAAAGGGATCCGAAATATCTGTTCTCAGATTCCACAGAAATAAGGCTAGCAAAGAGATCCACGAAATACAGATGTAACACTGTCAGTGGAAGTCAGAGAACACTAAGCAGTTTCTCAGAAAGCTTCTTTCCAGATTTCATCTGAGGATATTTCCTTTTTCACCGTAGCCCTCTATGGGCTTCCAAATATCACTTTGCCAATTCCACAAGAGCTGTCTTAGCGGAAGGCTTCTTGAGGGGAACGCTGTAACTCTGTGAGACGATTTCACAGAACACAAAGAAGTTTCTCAGAAAGCTTCTTTCTCTTTGTTATCGGAGGATATTTCCTTTGGCCCTATAGTCTTAAAAGGGATCGAAATATCTGTTCTCAGATTCCAGAGAAATAAGCCTAGCAAAGAGATCCACGAAATACAGATGTAAGTCTGTGAGATGAATTAACAGAACACTAAGCAGTTTCTCAGAAAGCTTCTTTCCAGATTTCATCTGAGGATATTTCCTTTTTCACCATAGCACTCTATGGTCTTCCAAATATAACTATGCCAATTCCACAAGAACTATCTTAGCGAAAGGCTTCTTGAGGGGAAAGCTGTAACTCTGTGAGATGATTTCACAGAACACAAAGAAGTTACTCAGAAAGCTTCTTTCTCTTTGTTATGGGAGGATATATCTTCGGCTTTAAAGTCTTCAAAGGGATCCTCAATATCTGTTCTCAGGTTCCACAGAAATAAGGCTAGCAAAGAGATCCACGAAATGCAGATGTAACTCTGTGAGATGAATTAACAGAACACTAAGCATTTTCTCAGAAAGCTTCTTTCCAGATTTCATCTGAGGATATTTCCTTTTTCACCATAGCCCTCTATGGGCTTCCAAATATCACTTTGCCAATTCCACAAGAACTGTCTTAGCGAAAGGCTTCTTGAGGGGAAAGCTGTAACTCTGTGAGATGATTTCACAGAACACAAAGAAGTTTCTCAGAAAGCTTCTTTCTCTTTGTTATCGGAGGATATTTCCTTTGGCCCTACAGTCTTCAAAGGGATCCGAAATATCTGTTCTCAGTTTCCACAGAAATAAGGCTAGCAAAGAGATCCAAGAAATACAGATGTAACACTGTGTGTGGAAGTCAGAGAACACTAAGCAGTTTCTCAGAAAGATTCTTTCCAGATTTCATCTGAGGATATTTCCATTTTCACCATAGCCCTCTATGGGCTTCCAATATCACTTTGCCAATTCCACAAGAACTGTCTTAGCGAAAGGCTTCTTGAGGGACAAGATGTAACTCTATGAAATGATTTCACAGAACACAAAGAAGTTTCTCAGAAAGCTCCTTTCTCTTTGTTATCGGAGGATAGTTCCTTTGGCCCTATAGTCTTCAAAGGGATCCAAAATATCTGTTCTCAGATTCCACAGAAATAAGGCTAGCAAAGGGATCCACGAAATACAGATGTAACTCTGTGAGATGAATTAACAGAACACTAAGCAGTTTGTCAGAAAGCTTCTTTCCAGATTTTATCTGAGGATATTTCCTTTTTAAACATAGCCCTCTATGGGCTTCCAAATATCACTTTGCCAATTCCACAAGAACTGTCTTAGCGAAAGGCTTATTGAGGGGAAAGCTGTAACTCTGTGAGATGATTTCACAGAACACAAAGAAGTTTCTCAGAAAGCTTCTTTCTCTTTGTTATCGGAGGATATTTCCTTTGGCCCTATAGTCTTCAAAGGGATCCGAAATATCTGTTCTCAGATTCCACAGAAATAAGGCTAGCAAAGAGATCCACGAAATACAGATGTAACTCTGTGAGATGAATTAACAGAACACTAAGCAGTTTCTCAGAAAGCTTCTTTCCAGATTTCATCTGAGGATATTTCCTTTTTCACCATAGCCCTCTATGGGCTTCCAAATATCACTTTGTCAATTCCACAAGAACTGTCGTAGTGAAAGGCTTCTTGAGGGGAATGCTGTAACTTTGTGAGTTGATTTCACAGAACACAAAGAAGTTTCTCAGAAAGCTTCCTTCTCTTTGTTATCGGAGGATATTACTTTGGCCCTATGGTCTTCAAACGGATCCGAAATATCTGCTCTCAGATTCCACAGAAATAAGGCTAGCAAAGAGATGCACGAAATACAGATGTAACTCTGTGAGATGAATTAACAGAACACTAAGCAGTTTCTCAGAAAGCTTCTTTCCAGGTTGCATCTGAGGATATTTCCTTTTTCACCATAGCCCTCTATGGGCTTCCAAATATCACTTTGCCAATTCCACAAGAACTGTCTTACCGAAAGGCTTCTTGAGGGGAAAGCTGTAACTCTGTGAGATGATTTCACAGAACACAAAGATGTTTCTCAGAAAGCTTCTTTCTCTTTGTTATCGGAGGATATTTCCTTTGCCCGTATAGTCTTCAAAGGTATCCGAAATATCTGTTCTCAGATTCCACAGAAATAAGGCTAGCAAAGAGATCCACGAAATACAGGTGTAACTCTGCGAGATGAATTAACAGAACACTAAGCAGTTTCTCAGAAAGCTTCTTTCCAGATTTCATCTGAGGATATTTCCTTTTTCACCATAACCCTCTATGGGCTTCCAAATATCACTTTGCCAATTCCAGAAGAACTGTCTTAGCGAAAGGCTTCTTGAAGGGAAAGCTGTAACTCTGTGAGATGATTTCACAGAACACAAAGAAGTTTCTCAGAAAGCGTCTTTCTCTTTGTTATCGGAGGATATTTCCTTTGCCCCTAGAGTCTTCAAAGGTATCCGAAATATCTGTTCTCAGATTCCACAGAAATAAGGCTAGCAAAGAGATCCACGAAGTACAGATGTAACACTGTGAGTGGAAGTCAGAGAACACTAAGCAGTTTCTCAGAAAGCTTCTTTCCAGATTTCATCTGAGGATATTTCCTTTTTCACCATAGCCCTCTATGGGCTTCCAAATATCACTTTGCCAATTCCACAAGAACTGTCTTAGCGAAAGACTTCTTGAGGGGAAAGCTGTAACTCTGTGAGCTGATTTCACAGAACACAAAGAAGTTTCTCAGAAAGCTTCTTTCTCTTTGTTATCGGAGGATATTACTTTGGCCCTGTAGTCTTCAAAGGGATCCGAAATATCTATTCTCAGATTCCACAGAAATAGGGCTAGCAAAGAGATCCACGAAATACAGATGTAACTCTGTGAGATGAATTAACAGAACACTAAGCAGTTTCTCAGAAAGCTTCTTTCCAGATTTCATCTGAGGATATTTCCCTTTTCACCATAGCCCTCTATGGGCTTCCAAATATCACTTTGCCAATTCCACAAGAACTGTCTTAGCGAAAGACTTCTTGAGGGGAAGGCTGTAACTCTGTGAGGTGATTTCACAGAACACAAAGAAGTTCCTCAGAAAGCTTCTTTCTTTTTGTTATCGGAGGACATTTCCTTTGGCCCCATAGTCTTCAAAGGGATCCGAAATATCTGTTCTCAGATTCCACAGAAATAAGGCTATGAAAGAGATCCACGAAATACAGATGTAACACTGTGAGTGGAAGTCAGAGAACACTAAGCAGTTTCTCAGAAAGCTTCTTTCCAGATTTCATCTGAGGATATTTCCTTTTTCACCATAGCCCTCTATGGGATTCCAAATATCACTTTGCCAATTCCACAAGAACTGTCTTAGCGAAAGGCTTCTTGAGGGGAAAGCTGTAACTCTGTGAGCTGATTTCACAGAACACAAAGGAGTTTCTCAGAAAGCTTCTTTCTCTTTGTTATCGGAGGATATTTCATTTGGCCCTATAGTCTTCAAAGGGATCCGAAATATCTGTTCTCAGATTCCACAGAAATAAGGCTAGCAAAGAGATCCACGAAATACAGATGTAACTCTGTGAGATGAAATAACAGAACACTAAGCAGTTTCTCAGAAAGCTTCTTTCCAGATTTCATCGGAGGATATTTCCTTTTTCACCATAGCCCTCTATCGGCTTCCAAATATCACTTTGCCAATTCCACAAGAACTGTCTTAGCGAAAGGCTTCTTGAGGGGAAATCTGTAACTCTGTGAGATGATTTCACAGAACACAAAGAAGTTTCTCAGAAAGCTTCTTTCTCTTTGTTATCGGAGGATATTTCCTTTGGCCCTATAGTCTTCAAAGGGATCCGAAATATCTGTTCTCAGATTCCACAGAAATAAGGCTAGCAAAGAGATCCACGAAATACAGATGTAACTCTGTGAGATGAATTAACAGAACACTAAGCAGTTTCTCAGAAAGCTTCTTTCCAGATTTCATCTGAGGATATTTCCTTTTTCACCATAGCCCTCTATGGGCTTCCAAATATCACTTTGCCAATTCCACAAGAACTGTCGTAGTGAAAGGCTTCTTGAGGGTAAAGCTGTAACTTTGTGAGTTGATTTCACAGAACACAAAGAAGTTTCTCAGAAAGCTTCTTTCTCTTTGTTATCGGAGGATATTACTTTGGCCCTATGGTCTTCAAAGGGATCCGAAATATCCGTTCTCAGATTCCACAGAAATAAGGCTAGCAAAGAGATCCACGAAATACAGATGTAACTCTGTGAGATGAATTAACAGAACACTAAGCAGTTTCTCAGAAAGCTTCTTTCCAGATTGCATCTGAGGATATTTCCTTTTTCACCATAGCCCTCTATGGGCTTCCAAATATCACTTTGCCAATTCCACAAGAACTGTTTTACCGAAAGGCTTCTTGAGGGGAAAGCTGTAACTCTGTGAGATGATTTCACAGAACACAAAGATGTTTCTCAGAAAGCTTCTTTCTCTTTGTTATCGGAGGATATTTCCTTTGCCCGTATAGTCTTCAAAGGTATCCGAAATATCTGTTCTCAGATTCCACAGAAATAAGGCTAGCAAAGAGATCCACGAAATACAGGTGTAACTCTGCGAGGTGAATTAACAGAACACTAAGCAGTTTCTCAGAAAGCTTCTTTCCAGATTTCATCTGAGGATATTTCCTTTTTCATCATAACCCTCTATGGGCTTCCAAATATCACTTTGCCAATTCCAGAAGAACTGTCTTAGCGAAAGGCTTCTTGAAGGGAAAGCTGTAACTCTGTGAGATGATTTCACAGAACACAAAGAAGTTTCTCAGAAAGCTTCTTTCTCTTTGTTATCGGAGGATATTTCCTTTGGCCCTATAGTCTTCAAAGGCATCCGAAATATCTGTTCTCAGATTCCACAGAAATAAGGCTAGCAAAGAGATCCACGAAATACAGATGTAACTCTGTGAGATGAATTAACAGAACACTAAGCAGTTTCTCAGAAAGCTTCTTTCCAGATTTCATCTGAGGGTATTTCCTTTTTCACCATAGCCCTCTATGGGCTTCCAAATATCACTTTGCCAATTCCTCAAGAACTGTCTTAGTGAAAGTCTTCTTGAGGGGAAAGCTGTAACTTTGTGAGATGATTTCACAGAACACAAAGAAGTTTCTCAGAAAGCTTCTTTCTCTTTGTTATCGGAGGATACTACTTTGGCCCTATAGTCTTCAATGGGATCCGAAATATCTGCTCTCAGATTCCACAGAAATAAGGCTAACAAAGCCATCCACGAAATGCAGATGTAACACTGTGAGTGGAAGTCAGAGAACACTAAGCAGTTTCTCAGAAAGCCTCTTTGCAGATTTCATCTGAGGATATTTCCTTTTTCACCATAGCCCTCTATATGCTTCCAAATATCACTTTGCCAATTCCACAAGAACTGTCTTAGTGAAAGGCTTCTTGAGGGGAAAGCTGTAACTCTGTGAGATGATTTCACAGAACACAAAGAAGTTTCTCAGAAAGCTTCTTTCTCTTTGTTATCGGAGGATATTTCCTTTGGCCCTACAGTCTTCAAAGGGATCCGAAATATCTGTTCTCAGATTCCACAGAAATAAGGCTAGCAAAGAGATCCAAGAAATACAGATGTAACACTGTGTGTGGAAGTCAGAGAACACTAAGCAGTTTCTCAGAAAGATTCTTTCCAGATTTCATCTGAGGATATTTCCATTTTCACCATAGCCCTCTATGGGCTTCCAATATCACTTTGCCAATTCCACAAGAACTGTCTTAGCGAAAGGCTTCTTGAGGGACAAGATGTAACTCTATGAAATGATTTCACACAACACAAAGAAGTTTCTCAGAAAGCTCCTTTCTCTTTGTTATCGGAGGATAGTTCCTTTGGCCCTATAGTCTTCAAAGGGATCCAAAATATCTGTTCTCAGATTCCACAGAAATAAGGCTAGCAAAGGGATCCACGAAATACAGATGTAACTCTGTGAGATGAATTAACAGAACACTAAGCAGTTTCTCAGAAAGCTTCTTTCCAGATTTTATCTGAGGATATTTCCTTTTTAAACATAGCCCTCTATGGGCTTCCAAATATCACTTTGCCAATTCCACAAGAACTGTCTTAGCGAAAGGCTTATTGAGGGGAAAGCTGTAACTCTGTGAGATGATTTCACAGAACACAAAGAAGTTTCTCAGAAAGCTTCTTTCTCTTTGTTATCGGAGGATATTTCCTTTGGCCCTATAGTCTTCAAAGGGATCCGAAATATCTGTTCTCAGATTCCACAGAAATAAGGCTAGCAAAGAGATCCACGAAATACAGATGTAACTCTGTGAGATGAATTAACAGAACACTAAGCAGTTTCTCAGAAAGCTTCTTTCCAGATTTCATCTGAGGATATTTCCTTTTTCACCATAGCCCTCTATGGGCTTCCAAATATCACTTTGTCAATTCCACAAGAACTGTCGTAGTGAAAGGCTTCTTGAGGGGAATACTGTAACTTTGTGAGTTGATTTCACAGAACACAAAGAAGTTTCTCAGAAAGCTTCCTTCTCTTTGTTATCGGAGGATATTACTTTGGCCCTATGGTCTTCAAACGGATCCGAAATATCTGCTCTCAGATTCCACAGAAATAAGGCTAGCAAAGAGATGCACGAAATACAGATGTAACTCTGTGAGATGAATTAACAGAACACTAAGCAGTTTCTCAGAAAGCTTCTTTCCAGGTTGCATCTGAGGATATTTCCTTTTTCACCATAGCCCTCTATGGGCTTCCAAATATCACTTTGCCAATTCCACAAGAACTGTCTTACCGAAAGGCTTCTTGAGGGGAAAGCTGTAACTCTGTGAGATGATTTCACAGAACACAAAGATGTTTCTCAGAAAGCTTCTTTCTCTTTGTTATCGGAGAATATTTCCTTTGCCCGTATAGTCTTCATAGGTATCCGAAATATCTGTTCTCAGATTCCACAGAAATAAGGCTAGCAAAGAGATCCACGAAATACAGGTGTAACTCTGCGAGATGAATTAACAGAACACTAAGCAGTTTCTCAGAAAGCTTCTTTCCAGATTTCATCTGAGGATATTTCCTTTTTCACCATAACCCTCTATGGGCTTCCAAATATCACTTTGCCAATTCCAGAAGAACTGTCTTAGCGAAAGGCTTCTTGAAGGGAAAGCTGTAACTCTGTGAGATGATTTCACAGAACACAAAGAAGTTTCTCAGAAAGCGTCTTTCTCTTTGTTATCGGAGGATATTTCCTTTGCCCCTAGAGTCTTCAAAGGTATCCGAAATATCTGTTCTCAGATTCCACAGAAATAAGGCTAGCAAAGAGATCCACGAAGTACAGATGTAACACTGTGAGTGGAAGTCAGAGAACACTAAGCAGTTTCTCAGAAAGCTTCTTTCCAGATTTCATCTGAGGATATTTCCTTTTTCACCATAGCCCTCTATGGGCTTCCAAATATCACTTTGCCAATTCCACAAGAACTGTCTTAGCGAAAGACTTCTTGAGGGGAAAGCTGTAACTCTGTGAGCTGATTTCACAGAACACAAAGAAGTTTCTCAGAAAGCTTCTTTCTCTTTGTTATCGGAGGATATTACTTTGGCCCTATAGTCTTCAAAGGGATCCGAAATATCTATTCTCAGATTCCACAGAAATAGGGCTAGCAAAGAGATCCACGAAATACAGATGTAACTCTGTGAGATGAATTAACAGAACACTAAGCAGTTTCTCAGAAAGCTTCTTTCCAGATTTCATCTGAGGATATTTCCCTTTTCACCATAGCCCTCTATGGGCTTCCAAATATCACTTTGCCAATTCCACAAGAACTGTCTTAGCGAAAGACTTCTTGAGGGGAAGGCTGTAACTCTGTGAGGTGATTTCACAGAACACAAAGAAGTTCCTCAGAAAGCTTCTTTCTTTTTGTTATCGGAGGACATTTCCTTTGGCCCCATAGTCTTCAAAGGGATCCGAAATATCTGTTCTCAGATTCCACAGAAATAAGGCTATGAAAGAGATCCACGAAATACAGATGTAACACTGTGAGTGGAAGTCAGAGAACACTAAGCAGTTTCTCAGAAAGCTTCTTTCCAGATTTCATCTGAGGATATTTCCTTTTTCACCATAGCCCTCTATGGGATTCCAAATATCACTTTGCCAATTCCACAAGAACTGTCTTAGCGAAAGGCTTCTTGAGGGGAAAGCTGTAACTCTGTGAGCTGATTTCACAGAACACAAAGGAGTTTCTCAGAAAGCTTCTTTCTCTTTGTTATCGGAGGATATTTCATTTGGCCCTATAGTCTTCAAAGGGATCCGAAATATCTGTTCTCAGATTCCACAGAAATAAGGCTAGCAAAGAGATCCACGAAATACAGATGTAACTCTGTGAGATGAAATAACAGAACACTAAGCAGTTTCTCAGAAAGCTTCTTTCCAGATTTCATCGGAGGATATTTCCTTTTTCACCATAGCCCTCTATCGGCTTCCAAATATCACTTTGCCAATTCCACAAGAACTGTCTTAGCGAAAGGCTTCTTGAGGGGAAATCTGTAACTCTGTGAGATGATTTCACAGAACACAAAGAAGTTTCTCAGAAAGCTTCTTTCTCTTTGTTATCGGAGGATATTTCCTTTGGCCCTATAGTCTTCAAAGGGATCCGAAATATCTGTTCTCAGATTCCACAGAAATAAGGCTAGCAAAGAGATCCACGAAATACAGATGTAACTCTGTGAGATGAATTAACAGAACACTAAGCAGTTTCTCAGAAAGCTTCTTTCCAGATTTCATCTGAGGATATTTCCTTTTTCACCATAGCCCTCTATGGGCTTCCAAATATCACTTTGCCAATTCCACAAGAACTGTCGTAGTGAAAGGCTTCTTGAGGGGAAAGCTGTAACTTTGTGAGTTGATTTCACAGAACACAAAGAAGTTTCTCAGAAAGCTTCTTTCTCTTTGTTATCGGAGGATATTACTTTGGCCCTATGGTCTTCAAAGGGATCCGAAATATCCGTTCTCAGATTCCACAGAAATAAGGCTAGCAAAGAGATCCACGAAATACAGATGTAACTCTGTGAGATGAATTAACAGAACACTAAGCAGTTTCTCAGAAAGCTTCTTTCCAGATTGCATCTGAGGATATTTCCTTTTTCACCATAGCCCTCTATGGGCTTCCAAATATCACTTTGCCAATTCCACAAGAACTGTTTTACCGAAAGGCTTCTTGAGGGGAAAGCTGTAACTCTGTGAGATGATTTCACAGAACACAAAGATGTTTCTCAGAAAGCTTCTTTCTCTTTGTTATCGGAGGATATTTCCTTTGCCCGTATAGTCTTCAAAGGTATCCGAAATATCTGTTCTCAGATTCCACAGAAATAAGGCTAGCAAAGAGATCCACGAAATACAGGTGTAACTCTGCGAGGTGAATTAACAGAACACTAAGCAGTTTCTCAGAAAGCTTCTTTCCAGATTTCATCTGAGGATATTTCCTTTTTCATCATAACCCTCTATGGGCTTCCAAATATCACTTTGCCAATTCCAGAAGAACTGTCTTAGCGAAAGGCTTCTTGAAGGGAAAGCTGTAACTCTGTGAGATGATTTCACAGAACACAAAGAAGTTTCTCAGAAAGCTTCTTTCTCTTTGTTATCGGAGGATATTTCCTTTGGCCCTATAGTCTTCAAAGGCATCCGAAATATCTGTTCTCAGATTCCACAGAAATAAGGCTAGCAAAGAGATCCACGAAATACAGATGTAACTCTGTGAGATGAATTAACAGAACACTAAGCAGTTTCTCAGAAAGCTTCTTTCCAGATTTCATCTGAGGGTATTTCCTTTTTCACCATAGCCCTCTATGGGCTTCCAAATATCACTTTGCCAATTCCTCAAGAACTGTCTTAGTGAAAGTCTTCTTGAGGGGAAAGCTGTAACTTTGTGAGATGATTTCACAGAACACAAAGAAGTTTCTCAGAAAGCTTCTTTCTCTTTGTTATCGGAGGATACTACTTTGGCCCTATAGTCTTCAATGGGATCCGAAATATCTGCTCTCAGATTCCACAGAAATAAGGCTAACAAAGCCATCTACGAAATGCAGATGTAACACTGTGAGTGGAAGTCAGAGAACACTAAGCAGTTTCTCAGAAAGCCTCTTTGCAGATTTCATCTGAGGATATTTCCTTTTTCACCATAGCCCTCTATATGCTTCCAAATATCACTTTGCCAATTCCACAAGAACTGTCTTAGTGAAAGGCTTCTTGAGGGGAAAGCTGTAACTTTTTGAGTTGATTTCACAGAACACAAAGAAGTTTCTCAGAAAGCTTCTTTCTCTTTGTTATCGGAGGATATTACTTTGGCCCTATAGTCTTCAAAGGGATCCGAAATATCTGTTCTCAGATTCCACAGAAATAAGGCTAGCAAAGAGATCCAAGAAATACAGATGTAACTCTGTGAGATGAATTAACAGAACACTAAGCAGTTTCTCAGAAAGCTTCTTTCCAGATTTCATCTGAGGATATTTCCTTTTTCACCATAGCCCTCTATGGACTTCCAAATATCACTTTTCCAATTCCACAAGAACTGTCTTAGCGAAAGGCTTCTTGAGGGGAAAGTTGTAACTCTGTGGGATGATTTCACAGAACACAAAGAAGTTTCTCAGAAAGCTTCTTTCTCTTTGTTATGGGAGGATTTTTCCTTTGGCCCTATAGTATTCAAAGGGATCGGAAATATCTGTTCTCAGATTCCACAGAAATAAGGCTAGCAAAGAGATCCAAGAAATACAGATGTAACTCTGTGAGATGAATTAACAGAACACTAAGCAGTTTCTCAGAAAGCTTCTTTCCAGATTTCATCTGAGGATATTTCCTTTTTCACCATACCCTTTATGGGCTTCCAAATATCACTTTGCCAATTCCACAAGAACTTCTTAGCGAAAGGCTTCTTGAGGGCAAAGCTGTAACTCTGTGAGATGATTTCACAGAACACAAAGAAGTTTCTCAGAAAGCTTCTTTCTCTTTGTTATCGGAGGATATTTCCTTTGGCCCTATAGTCTTCAAAGGCATCCGAAATATCTGTTCTCAGATTCCACAGAAATAAGGCTAGCAAAGAGATCCACGAAATACAGATGTAACTCTGTGAGATGAATTAACAGAACACAAGCAGTTTCTCAGAAAGCTTCTTTCCAGATTTCATCTGAGGGTATTTCCTTTTTCACCATAGCCCTCTATGGGCTTCCAAATATCACTTTGCCAATTCCTCAAGAACTGTCTTAGTGAAAGTCTTCTTGAGGGGAAAGCTGTAACTTTGTGAGATGATTTCACAGAACACAAAGAAGTTTCTCAGAAAGCTTCTTTCTCTTTGTTATCGGAGGATACTACTTTGGCCCTATAGTCTTCAATGGGATCCGAAATATCTGTTCTCAGATTCCACAGAAATAAGGCTAGCAAAGAGATCCACGAAATACAGATGTAACTCAGTGAGATGAATTAACAGAACACTAAGCAGTTTCTCAGAAAGCTTCTTTCCAGATTTCATCTGAGGATACTTCCTTTTTCACCATAGAACTCTATGGGCTTCCAAATATCAATTTGCCAATTACACAAGAACTGTCTTAGCGAAAGGCTTCTTGAGGGGAAAGCTGTAACTCTGTGAGATGATTTCACAGAACACAAAGAAGTTTCTCAGAAAGCTTCTTTCTCTTTGTTATCGGAGGATATTTCCCTTGGACCTATAGTCTTCAAAGGGATCGGAAATATCTGTTCTCAGGTTCCACAGAAATAAGGCTAGCAAAGAGATCCACGAAATACAGATGTAACTCTGTGAGATGAATTAACAGAACACTAAGCAGTTTCTCAGAAAGCTTCTTTCCAGATTTCATCTGAGGATATTTCCTTTTTCACCGTAGTCCTCTATGGGCTTCCAAATATCACTTTGCCAACTCCACAAGAACTGTCTTAGCGAAAGGTTTCTTGAGGGGAAAGCTGTAACTCTGTGAGCTGATTTCACAGAACACAAAGAAGTTTCTCAGAAAGCTTCTTTCTCTTTGTTATCGGAGGATATTTCCTTTGGCCCTATAGTCTTCAAAGGGATCCGAAATATCTGCTCTCAGATTCCACAGAAATAAGGCTAACAAAGCGATCCACGAAATGCAGATGTAACACTGTGAGTGGAAGTCAGAGAACACTAAGCAGTTTCTCAGAAAGCCTCTTTGCAGATTTCATCTGAGGATATTTCCTTTTTCACCATAGCCCTCTATATGCTTCCAAATATCACTTTGCCAATTCCACAAGAACTGTCTTAGTGAAAGGCTTCTTGAGGGGAAAGCTGTAACTTTGTGAGTTGATTTCACAGAACACAAAGAAGTTTCTCAGAAAGCTTCTTTCTCTTTGTTATCGGAGGATATTACTTTGGCCCTATAGTCTTCAAAGGGATCCGAAATATCTGTTCTCAGATTCCACAGAAATAAGGCTAGCAAAGAGATCCACGAAATACAGATGTAACTCTGTGAGATGAATTAACAGAACACTAAGCAGTTTCTCAGAAAGCTTTTTTCCAGATTTCATCTGAGGATATTTCCTTTTTCACCATAGCCCTCTATGGGCTTCCAAATAACACTTTGTCAATTCCACAAGAACTGTCTTAGTGAAAGGCTTCTTGAGGGGAAAGCTGTAACTCTGTGAGATGATTTAACAGAACACAAAGAAGTTTCTCAGAAAGCTTCTTTCTCTTTGTTATCGGAGGATATTTCCTTTGGCCCTATAGTCTTCAAAGGGATCCGAAATATCTGTTCTCAGATTCCACAGAAATAAGGTTAGAAAAGAGATCCACGAAATACAGATGTAACTCTTTGAGATGAATTAACAGAACACTAAGCAGTTTCTCAGAAAGCTTCTTTCCAGATTTCATCTGAGGATATTTCCTTTTTCAACATAGCCCTCTATGGACTTCCAAATATCACTTTTCCAATTCCACAAGAACTGTCTTAGCGAAAGGCTTCTTGAGGGGAAAGTTGTAACTCTGTGGGATGATTTCGCAGAACACAAAGAAGTTTCTCAGAAAGCTTCTTTCTCTTTGTTATCGGAGGATACTACTTTGGCCCTATAGTCTTCAATGGGATCCGAAATATCTGTTCTCAGATTCCACAGAAATAAGGCTAGCAAAGAGATCCACGAAATACAGATGTAACTCTGTGAGATGAATTAACAGAACACTAAGCAGTTTCTCAGAAAGCTTCTTTCCAGATTTCATCTGAGGATACTTCCTTTTTCACCATAGAACTCTATGGGCTTCCAAATATCAATTTGCCAATTACACAAGAACTGTCTTAGCGAAAGGCTTCTTGAGGGGAAAGCTGTAACTCTGTGAGATGATTTCACAGAACACAAAGAAGTTTCTCAGAAAGCTTCTTTCTCTTTGTTATCGGAGGATATTTCCTTTGGCCCTATAGTCTTCAAAGGGATCGGAAATATCTGTTCTCAGGTTCCACAGAAATAAGGCTAGCAAAGAGATCCACGAAATACAGATGTAACTCTGTGAGATGAATTAACAGAACACTAAGCAGTTTCTCAGAAAGCTTCTTTCCAGATTTCATCTGAGGATATTTCCTTTTTCACCGTAGTCCTCTATGGGCTTCCAAATATCACTTTGCCAACTCCACAAGAACTGTCTTAGAGAAAGGTTTCTTGAGGGGAAAGCTGTAACTCTGTGAGCTGATTTCACAGAACACAAAGAAGATTCTCAGAAAGCTTCTTTCTCTTTGTTATCGGAGGATATTTCCTTTGGCCCTATAGTCTTCAAAGGGATCCGAAATATCTGCTCTCAGATTCCACAGAAATAAGGCTAACAAAGCGATCCACGAAATGCAGATGTAACACTGTGAGTGGAAGTCAGAGAACACTAAGCAGTTTCTCAGAAAGCCTCTTTGCAGATTTCATCTGAGGATATTTCCTTTTTCACCATAGCCCTCTATATGCTTCCAAATATCATTTGGCAATTCCACAAGAACTGTCTTAGTGAAAGGCTTCTTGAGGGGAAAGCTGTAACTTTGTGACTTGATTTCACAGAACACAAAGAAGTTTCTCAGAAAGCTTCTTTCTCTTTGTTATCGGAGGATATTACTTTGGCCCTATAGTCTTCAAAGGGATCCGAAATATCTGTTCTCAGATTCCACAGAAATAAGGCTAGCAAAGAGATCCACGAAATACAGATGTAACTCTGTGAGATGAATTAACAGAACACTAAGCAGTTTCTCAGAAAGCTTTTTTCCAGATTTCATCTGAGGATATTTCCTTTTTCACCATAGCCCTCTATGGGCTTCCAAATAACACTTTGTCAATTCCACAAGAACTGTCTTAGTGAAAGGCTTCTTGAGGGGAAAGCTGTAACTCTGTTAGATGATTTCACAGAACACAAAGAAGTTTCTCAGAAAGCTTCTTTCTCTTTGTTATCGGAGGATATTTCCTTTGGCCCTATAGTCTTCAAAGGGATCCGAAATATCTGTTCTCAGATTCCACAGAAATAAGGTTAGAAAAGAGATCCACGAAATACAGATGTAACTCTTTGAGATGAATTAACAGAACACTAAGCAGTTTCTCAGAAAGCTTCTTTCCAGATTTCATCTGAGGATATTTCCTTTTTCACCATAGCCCTCTATGGACTTCCAAATATCACTTTTCCAATTCCACAAGAACTGTCTTAGCGAAAGGCTTCTTGAGGGGAAAGTTGTAACTCTGTGGGATGATTTCACAGAACACAAAGAATTTTCTCAGAAAGCTTCTTTCTCTTTGTTATCGGAGGATTTTTCCTTTGGCCCTATAGTATTCAAAGGGATCGGAAATATCTGTTCTCAGATTCCACAGAAATAAGGCTAGCAAAGAGATCCAAGAAATACAGATGTAACTCTGTGAGATGAATTAACAGAACACTAAGCAGTTTCTCAGAAAGCTTCTTTCCAGATTTCATCTGAGGATATTTCCTTTTTCACCATAGCCCTCTATGGACTTCCAAATATCACTTTTCCAATTCCACAAGAACTGTCTTAGCGAAAGGCTTCTTGAGGGGAAAGTTGTAACTCTGTGGGATGATTTCACAGAACACAAAGAAGTTTCTCAGAAAGCTTCTTTCTCTTTGTTATGGGAGGATTTTTCCTTTGGCCCTATAGTATTCAAAGGGATCGGAAATATCTGTTCTCAGATTCCACAGAAATAAGGCTAGCAAAGAGATCCAAGAAATACAGATGTAACTCTGTGAGATGAATTAACAGAACACTAAGCAGTTTCTCAGAAAGCTTCTTTCCAGATTTCATCTGAGGATATTTCCTTTTTCACCATACCCTTTATGGGCTTCCAAATATCACTTTGCCAATTCCACAAGAACTGTCTTAGCGAAAGGCTTCTTGAAGGGAAAGCTGTAACTCTGTGAGATGATTTCACAGAACACAAAGAAGTTTCTCAGAAAGCTTCTTTCTCTTTGTTATCGGAGGATATTTCCTTTGGCCCTATAATCTTCAAAGGCATCCGAAATATCTGTTCTCAGATTCCACAGAAATAAGGCTAGCAAAGAGATCCACGAAATACAGATGTAACTCTGTGAGATGAATTAACAGAACACTAAGCAGTTTCTCAGAAAGCTTCTTTCCAGATTTCATCTGAGGGTATTTCCTTTTTCACCATAGCCCTCTATGGGCTTCCAAATATCACTTTGCCAATTCCTCAAGAACTGTCTTAGTGAAAGTCTTCTTGAGGGGAAAGCTGTAACTTTGTGAGATGATTTCACAGAACACAAAGAAGTTTCTCAGAAAGCTTCTTTCTCTTTGTTATCGGAGGATACTACTTTGGCCCTATAGTCTTCAATGGGATCCGAAATATCTGTTCTCAGATTCCACAGAAATAAGGCTAGCAAAGAGATCCACGAAATACAGATGTAACTCTGTGAGATGAATTAACAGAACACTAAGCAGTTTCTCAGAAAGCTTCTTTCCAGATTTCATCTGAGGATACTTCCTTTTTCACCATAGAACTCTATGGGCTTCCAAATATCAATTTGCCAATTACACAAGAACTGTCTTAGCGAAAGGCTTCTTGAGGGGAAAGCTGTAACTCTGTGAGATGATTTCACAGAACACAAAGAAGTTTCTCAGAAAGCTTCTTTCTCTTTGTTATCGGAGGATATTTCCCTTGGCCCTATAGTCTTCAAAGGGATCGGAAATATCTGTTCTCAGGTTCCACAGAAATAAGGCTAGCAAAGAGATCCACGAAATACAGATGTAACTCTGTGAGATGAATTAACAGAACACTAAGCAGTTTCTTAGAAAGCTTCTTTCCAGATTTCATCTGAGGATATTTCCTTTTTCACCGTAGTCCTCTATGGGCTTCCAAATATCACTTTGCCAACTCCACAAGAACTGTCTTAGCGAAAGGTTTCTTGAGGGGAAAGCTGTAACTCTGTGAGCTGATTTCACAGAACACGAAGAAGTTTCTCAGAAAGCTTCTTTCTCTTTGTTATCGGAGGATATTTCCTTTGGCCCTATAGTCTTCAAAGGGATCCGAAATATCTGCTCTCAGATTCCACAGAAATAAGGCTAACAAAGCGATCCACGAAATGCAGATGTAACACTGTGAGTGGAAGTCAGAGAACACTAAGCAGTTTCTCAGAAAGCCTCTTTGCAGATTTCATCTGAGGATATTTCCTTTTTCACCATAGCCCTCTATATGCTTCCAAATATCACTTTGCCAATTCCACAAGAACTGTCTTAGTGAAAGGCTTCTTGAGGGGAAAGCTGTAACTTTGTGAGTTGATTTCACAGAACACAAAGCAGTTTCTCAGAAAGCTTCTTTCTCTTTGTTATCGGAGGATATTACTTTGGCCCTATAGTCTTCAAAGGGATCCGAAATATCTGTTCTCAGATTCCACAGAAATAAGGCTAGCAAAGAGATCCACGAAATACAGATGTAACTCTGTGAGATGAATTAACAGAACACTAAGCAGTTTCTCAGAAAGCTTTTTTCCAGATTTCATCTGAGGATATTTCCTTTTTCACCATAGCCCTCTATGGGCTTCCAAATATCACTTTGTCAATTCCACAAGAACTGTCTTAGTGAAAGGCTTCTTGAGGGGAAAGCTGTAACTCTGTTAGATGATTTCACAGAACACAAAGAAGTTTCTCAGAAAGCTTCTTTCTCTTTGTTATCGGAGGATATTTCCTTTGGCCCTATAGTCTTCAAAGGGATCCGAAATATCTGTTCTCAGATTCCACAGAAATAAGGTTAGAAAAGAGATCCACGAAATACAGATGTAACACTTTGAGATGAATTAACAGAACACTAAGCAGTTTCTCAGAAAGCTTCTTTCCAGATTTCATCTGAGGATATTTCCTTTTTCACCATAGCCCTCTATGGACTTCCAAATATCACTTTTCCAATTCCACAAGAACTGTCTTAGCGAAAGGCTTCTTGAGGGGAAAGCTGTAACTCTGTGAGATGATTTCACAGAACACAAAGAAGTTTCTCAGAAAGCTTCTTTCTCTTTGTTATCGGAGGATATTTCCTTTGGCCCTATAATCTTCAAAGGCATCCGAAATATCTGTTCTCAGATTCCACAGAAATAAGGCTAGCAAAGAGATCCACGAAATACAGATGTAACTCTGTGAGATGAATTAACAGAACACTAAGCAGTTTCTCAGAAAGCTTCTTTCCAGATTTCATCTGAGGGTATTTCCTTTTTCACCATAGCCCTCTATGGGCTTCCAAATATCACTTTGCCAATTCCTCAAGAACTGTCTTAGTGAAAGTCTTCTTGAGGGGAAAGCTGTAACTTTGTGAGATGATTTCACAGAACACAAAGAAGTTTCTCAGAAAGCTTCTTTCTCTTTGTTATCGGAGGATACTACTTTGGCCCTATAGTCTTCAATGGGATCCGAAATATCTGTTCTCAGATTCCACAGAAATAAGGCTAGCAAAGAGATCCACGAAATACAGATGTAACTCTGTGAGATGAATTAACAGAACACTAAGCAGTTTCTCAGAAAGCTTCTTTCCAGATTTCATCTGAGGATACTTCCTTTTTCACCATAGAACTCTATGGGCTTCCAAATATCAATTTGCCAATTCCACAAGAACTGTCTTAGCGAAAGGCTTCTTGAGGGGAAAGCTGTAACTCTGTGAGATGATTTCACAGAACACAAAGAAGTTTCTCAGAAAGCTTCTTTCTCTTTGTTATCGGAGGATATTTCCCTTGGCCCTATAGTCTTCAAAGGGATCGGAAATATCTGTTCTCAGGTTCCACAGAAATAAGGCTAGCAAAGAGATCCACGAAATACAGATGTAACTCTGTGAGATGAATTAACAGAACACTAAGCAGTTTCTTAGAAAGCTTCTTTCCAGATTTCATCTGAGGATATTTCCTTTTTCACCGTAGTCCTCTATGGGCTTCCAAATATCACTTTGCCAACTCCACAAGAACTGTCTTAGCGAAAGGTTTCTTGAGGGGAAAGCTGTAACTCTGTGAGCTGATTTCACAGAACACAAAGAAGTTTCTCAGAAAGCTTCTTTCTCTTTGTTATCGGAGGATATTTCCTTTGGCCCTATAGTCTTCAAAGGGATCCGAAATATCTGCTCTCAGATTCCACAGAAATAAGGCTAACAAAGCGATCCACGAAATGCAGATGTAACACTGTGAGTGGAAGTCAGAGAACACTAAGCAGTTTCTCAGAAAGCCTCTTTGCAGATTTCATCTGAGGATATTTCCTTTTTCACCATAGCCCTCTATATGCTTCCAAATATCACTTTGCCAATTCCACAAGAACTGTCTTAGTGAAAGGCTTCTTGAGGGGAAAGCTGTAACTTTGTGAGTTGATTTCACAGAACACAAAGAAGTTTCTCAGAAAGCTTCTTTCTCTTTGTTATCGGAGGATATTACTTTGGCCCTATAGTCTTCAAAGGGATCCGAAATATCTGTTCTCAGATTCCACAGAAATAAGGCTAGCAAAGAGATCCACGAAATACAGATGTAACTCTGTGAGATGAATTAACAGAACACTAAGCAGTTTCTCAGAAAGCTTTTTTCCAGATTTCATCTGAGGATATTTCCTTTTTCACCATAGCCCTCTATGGGCTTCCAAATATCACTTTGTCAATTCCACAAGAACTGTCTTAGTGAAAGGCTTCTTGAGGGGAAAGCTGTAACTCTGTTAGATGATTTCACAGAACACAAAGAAGTTTCTCAGAAAGCTTCTTTCTCTTTGTTATCGGAGGATATTTCCTTTGGCCCTATAGTCTTCAAAGGGATCCGAAATATCTGTTCTCAGATTCCACAGAAATAAGGTTAGAAAAGAGATCCACGAAATACAGATGTAACACTTTGAGATGAATTAACAGAACACTAAGCAGTTTCTCAGAAAGCTTCTTTCCAGATTTCATCTGAGGATATTTCCTTTTTCACCATAGCCCTCTATGTACTTCCAAATATCACTTTTCCAATTCCACAAGAACTGTCTTAGCGAAAGGCTTCTTGAGGGGAAAGTTGTAACTCTGTGGGATGATTTCACAGAACACAAAGAAGTTTCTCAGAAAGCTTCTTTCTCTTTGTTATCGGAGGATACTACTTTGGCCCTATAGTCTTCAATGGGATACGAAATATCTGTTCTCAGATTCCACAGAAATAAGGCTAGCAAAGAGATCCACGAAATACAGATGTAACTCTGTGAGATGAATTAACAGAACACTAAGCAGTTTCTCAGAAAGCTTCTTTCCAGATTTCATCTGAGGATACTTCCTTTTTCACCATAGAACTCTATGGGCTTCCAAATATCAATTTGCCAATTACACAAGAACTGTCTTAGCGAAAGGCTTCTTGAGGGGAAAGCTGTAACTCTGTGAGATGATTTCACAGAACACAAAGAAGTTTCTCAGAAAGCTTCTTTCTCTTTGTTATCGGAGGATATTTCCCTTGGCCCTATAGTCTTCAAAGGGATCGGAAATATCTGTTCTCAGGTTCCACAGAAATAAGGCTAGCAAAGAGATCCACGAAATACAGATGTAACTCTGTGTGATGAATTAACAGAACACTAAGCAGTTTCTCAGAAAGCTTCTTTCCAGATTTCATCTGAGGATATTTCCTTTTTCACCGTAGTCCTCTATGGGCTTCCAAATATCACTTTGCCAACTCCACAAGAACTGTCTTAGCGAAAGGTTTCTTGAGGGGAAAGCTGTAACTCTGTGAGCTGATTTCACAGAACACAAAGAAGATTCTCAGAAAGCTTCTTTCTCTTTGTTATCGGAGGATATTTCCTTTGGCCCTATAGTCTTCAAAGGGATCCGAAATATCTGCTCTCAGATTCCACAGAAATAAGGCTAACAAAGCGATCCACGAAATGCAGATGTAACACTGTGAGTGGAAGTCAGAGAACACTAAGCAGTTTCTCAGAAAGCCTCTTTGCAGATTTCATCTGAGGATATTTCCTTTTTCACCATAGCCCTCTATATGCTTCCAAATATCATTTGGCAATTCCACAAGAACTGTCTTAGTGAAAGGCTTCTTGAGGGGAAAGCTGTAACTTTGTGAGTTGATTTCACAGAACACAAAGAAGTTTCTCAGAAAGCTTCTTTCTCTTTGTTATCGGAGGATATTACTTTGGCCCTATAGTCTTCAAAGGGATCCGAAATATCTGTTCTCAGATTCCACAGAAATAAGGCTAGCAAAGAGATCCACGAAATACAGATGTAACTCTGTGAGATGAATTAACAGAACACTAAGCAGTTTCTCAGAAAGCTTTTTTCCAGATTTCATCTGAGGATATTTCCTTTTTCACCATAGCCCTCTATGGGCTTCCAAATAACACTTTGTCAATTCCACAAGAACTGTCTTAGTGAAAGGCTTCTTGAGGGGAAAGCTGTAACTCTGTTAGATGATTTCACAGAACACAAAGAAGTTTCTCAGAAAGCTTCTTTCTCTTTGTTATCGGAGGATATTTCCTTTGGCCCTATAGTCTTCAAAGGGATCCGAAATATCTGTTCTCAGATTCCACAGAAATAAGGTTAGAAAAGAGATCCACGAAATACAGATGTAACTCTTTGAGATGAATTAACAGAACACTAAGCAGTTTCTCAGAAAGCTTCTTTCCAGATTTCATCTGAGGATATTTCCTTTTTCACCATAGCCCTCTATGGACTTCCAAATATCACTTTTCCAATTCCACAAGAACTGTCTTAGCGAAAGGCTTCTTGAGGGGAAAGTTGTAACTCTGTGGGATGATTTCACAGAACACAAAGAAGTTTCTCAGAAAGCTTCTTTCTCTTTGTTATCGGAGGATTTTTCCTTTGGCCCTATAGTATTCAAAGGGATCGGAAATATCTGTTCTCAGATTCCACAGAAATAAGGCTAGCAAAGAGATCCAAGAAATACAGATGTAACTCTGTGAGATGAATTAACAGAACACTAAGCAGTTTCTCAGAAAGCTTCTTTCCAGATTTCATCTGAGGATATTTCCTTTTTCACCATAGCCCTCTATGGACTTCCAAATATCACTTTTCCAATGCCACAAGAACTGTCTTAGCGAAAGGCTTCTTGAGGGGAAAGTTGTAACTCTGTGGGATGATTTCACAGAACACAAAGAAGTTTCTCAGAAAGCTTCTTTCTCTTTGTTATGGGAGGATTTTTCCTTTGGCCCTATAGTATTCAAAGGGATCGGAAATATCTGTTCTCAGATTCCACAGAAATAAGGCTAGCAAAGAGATCCAAGAAATACAGATGTAACTCTGTGAGATGAATTTACAGAACACTAAGCAGTTTCTCAGAAAGCTTCTTTCCAGATTTCATCTGAGGATATTTCCTTTTTCACCATACCCTTTATGGGCTTCCAAATATCACTTTGCCAATTCCACAAGAACTGTCTTAGCGAAAGGCTTCTTGAAGGGAAAGCTGTAACTCTGTGAGATGATTTCACAGAACACAAAGAAGTTTCTCAGAAAGCTTCTTTCTCTTTGTTATCGGAGGATATTTCCTTTGGCCCTATAGTCTTCAAAGGCATCTGAAATATCTGTTCTCAGATTCCACAGAAATAAGGCTAGCAAAGAGATCCACGAAATACAGATGTAACTCTGTGAGATGAATTAACAGAACACTAAGCAGTTTCTCAGAAAGCTTCTTTCCAGATTTCATCTGAGGGTATTTCCTTTTTCACCATAGCCCTCTATGGGCTTCCAAATATCACTTTGCCAATTCCTCAAGAACTGTCTTAGTGAAAGTCTTCTTGAGGGGAAAGCTGTAACTTTGTGAGATGATTTCACAGAACACAAAGAAGTTTCTCAGAAAGCTTCTTTCTCTTTGTTATCGGAGGATACTACTTTGGCCCTATAGTCTTCAATGGGATCCGAAATATCTGTTCTCAGATTCCACAGAAATAAGGCTAGAAAAGAGATCCACGAAATACAGATGTAACTCTGTGAGATGAATTAACAGAACACTAAGCAGTTTCTCAGAAAGCTTCTTTCCAGATTTCATCTGAGGATATTTCCTTTTTCACCATAGAACTCTATGGGCTTCCAAATATCAATTTGCCAATTACACAAGAACTGTCTTAGCGAAAGGCTTCTTGAGGGGAAAGCTGTAACTCTGTGAGCTGATTTCACAGAACACAAAGAAGTTTCTCAGAAAGCTTCTTTCTCTTTGTTATCGGAGGATATTTCCTTTGGCCCTATAGTCTTCAAAGGGATCCGAAATATCTGCTCTCAGATTCCACAGAAATAAGGCTAACAAAGCGATCCACGAAATGCAGATGTAACACTGTGAGTGGAAGTCAGAGAACACTAAGCAGTTTCTCAGAAAGCCTCTTTGCAGATTTCATCTGAAGATATTTCCTTTTTCACCATAGCCCTCTATATGCTTCCAAATATCACTTTGCCAATTCCACAAGAACTGTCTTAGTGAAAGGCTTCTTGAGGGGAAAGCTGTAACTTTGTGAGTTGATTTCACAGAACACAAAGAAGTTTCTCAGAAAGCTTCTTTCTCTTTGTTATCGGAGGATATTACTTTGGCCCTATAGTCTTCAAAGGGATCCGAAATATCTGTTCTCAGATTCCACAGAAAAAAGGCTAGCAAAGAGATCCAAGAAATACAGATGTAACTCTGTGAGATGAATTAACAGAACACTAAGCAGTTTCTCAGAAAGCTTCTTTCCAGATTTCATCTGAGGATATTTCCTTTTTCACCATAACCCTCTATGGGCTTCCAAATATCACTTTGCCCATTCCACAAGAACTGTCTTAGCGAAAGTTTTCCTGAGGGGAAAGCTGTAACTCTGTGAGCTGATTTCACAGAACACAAAGAAGTTTCTCAGAAAGCTTCTTTCTCTTTGTTATCGGAGGATATTTCCTTTGGCCCTAGAGTCTTCAAAGGCATCCGAAATATCTGTTCTCAGATTCCAAAGAAATAAGGCTAGCAAAGAGATCCACGAAATACAGATGTAACACTGTGAGTGGAAGTCAGAGAACACTAAGCAGTTTCTCAGAAAGCTTCTTTCCAGATTTCATCTGAGGATATTTCCTTTTTCATCATAGCCCTCTATGGGCTTCCAAATATCACTTTGCCAATTCCACAAGAACTGTCTTAGCGAAAGACTTCTTGAGGGGAAAGCTGTAACTCTGTGGGCTGATTTCACAGAACACAAAGAAGTTTCTCAGAAAGCTTCTTTCTCTTTGTTATCGGAGGATATTTCCTTTGGCCCTATAGTCTTCAAAGGGATCCGAAATATCTGTTCTCAGATTCCACAGAAATAAGGCTAGCAAAGAGATCCACGAAATACAGATGTAACTCTGTGAGATGAATTAACAGAACACTAAGCAGTTTCTCAGAAAGCTTCTTTCCAGATTTCATCTGAGGATATTTCCTTTTTCACCATAGCCCTCTAAGGTCTTCCAAATATCACTTTGCCCATTCCACAAGAACTGTCGTAGTGAAAGGCTTCTTGAAGGGAAAGCGGTAGCTTTGTGAGATGATTGCACAGAACACAAAGACGTTTCTCAGAAAGCTTCTTTCTCTTTGTTATCGGAGGATATTACTTTGGCCCTATAGTATTCAAAGGGATCCGAAATATCTGTTCTCAGATTCCACAGAAATAAGGCTAGCAAAGAGATCCAGGAAATACAGATGTAACTCTGTGAGATGAATTAACAGAACACTAAGCACTTTCTCAGAAAGCTTCTTTCCAGATTTCATCTGAGGATATTTCCCTTTTCACCATAGCCCTCTATGGGCTTCCAAATATCACTTTGCCAATTCCACAAGAACTGTCTTAGCGAAAGACTTCTTGAGGGGAAGGCTGTAACTCTGTGAGGTGATTTCACAGAACACAAACAAGTTCCTCAGAAAGCTTCTTTCTCTTTGTTATCGGAGGACATTTCCTTTGGCCCCATAGTCTTCAAAGGGATCCGAAATATCTGTTCTCAGATTCCACAGAAATAAGGCTATGAAAGAGATCCACGAAATACAGATGTAACACTGTGAGTGGAAGTCAGAGAACACTAAGCAGTTTCTCAGAAAGCTTCTTTCCAGATTTCATCTGAGGATATTTCCTTTTTCACCATAGCCCTCTATGGGATTCCAAATATCACTTTGCCAATTCCACAAGAACTGTCTTAGCGAAAGGCTTCTTGAGGGGAAAGCTGTAACTCTGAGAGCGGATTTCACAGAACACAAAGGAGTTTCTCAGAAAGCTTCTTTCTCTTTGTTATCGGAGGATATTTCCTTTGCCCTGTAGTCTTCAAAGGGATCCGAAATATCTGTTCTCAGATTCCACAGAAATAAGGCTAGCAAAGAGATCCACGAAATACGGATGTAACTCTGTGAGATGAAATAACAGAACACTAAGCAGTTTCTCAGAAAACTTCTTTCCAGATTTCATCTGAGGATATTTCCTTTTTCACCGTAGTCCTCTATGGGCTTCCAAATATCACTTTGCCAACTCCACAAGAACTGTCTTAGCGAAAGGTTTCTTGAGGGGAAAGCTGTAACTCTGTGAGCTGATTTCACAGAACACAAAGAAGTTTCTCAGAAAGCTTCTTTCTCTTTGTTTTCGGAGGATATTTCCTTTGGCCCTATAGTCTTCAAAGGGATCCGAAATATCTGCTCTCAGATTACACAGAAATAAGGCTAACAAAGCGATCCACGAAATGCAGATGTAACACTGTGAGTGGGAGTCAGAGAACACTAAGCAGTTTCTCAGAAAGCCTCTTTGCAGATTTCATCTGAGGATATTTCCTTTTTCACCATAGCCCTCTATATGCTTCCAAATATCACTTTGCCAATTCCACAAGAACTGTCTTAGTGAAAGGCTTCTTGAGGGGAAAGCTGTAACTTTGTGAGTTGATTTCACAGAACACAAAGAAGTTTCTCAGAAAGCTTCTTTCTCTTTGTTATCGGAGGATATTACTTTGGCCCTATAGTCTTCAAAGGGATCCGAAATATCTGTTCTCAGATTCCACAGAAATAAGGCTAGCAAAGAGATCCACGAAATACAGATGTAACTCTGTGAGATGAATTAACAGAACACTAAGCAGTTTCTCAGAAAGCTTTTTTCCAGATTTCATCTGAGGATATTTCCTTTTTCACCATAGCCCTCTATGGGCTTCCAAATAACACTTTGTCAATTCCACAAGAACTGTCTTAGTGAAAGGCTTCTTGTGGGGAAAGCTGTAACTCTGTTAGATGATTTCACAGAACACAAAGAAGTTTCTCAGAAAGCTTCTTTCTCTTTGTTATCGGAGGATATTTCCTTTGGCCCTATAGTCTTCAAAGGGATCCGAAATATCTGTTCTCAGATTCCACAGAAATAAGGTTAGAAAAGAGATCCACGAAATACAGATGTAACTCTTTGAGATGAATTAACAGAACACTAAGCAGTTTCTCAGAAAGCTTCTTTCCAGATTTCATCTGAGGATATTTCCTTTTTCACCATAGCCCTCTATGGACTTCCAAATATCACTTTTCCAATTCCACAAGAACTGTCTTAGCGAAAGGCTTCTTGAGGGGAAAGTTGTAACTCTGTGGGATGATTTCACAGAACACAAAGAAGTTTCTCAGAAAGCTTCTTTCTCTTTGTTATCGGAGGATTTTTCCTTTGGCCCTATAGTATTCAAAGGGATCGGAAATATCTGTTCTCAGATTCCACAGAAATAAGGCTAGCAAAGAGATCCAAGAAATACAGATGTAACTCTGTGAGATGAATTAACAGAACACTAAGCAGTTTCTCAGAAAGCTTCTTTCCAGATTTCATCTGAGGATATTTCCTTTTTCACCATAGCCCTCTATGGGCTTCCAAATATCACTTTGCCAATTCCACAAGAACTGTCTTAGCGAAAGGTTTCTTGAGGGGAAAGCTGTAACTCTGTGAGCTGATTTCACAGAAAACAAAGAAGTTTCTCAGAAAGCTTCTTTCTCTTTGTTATCGGAGGATATTTCCTTTGGCCCTAGAGTCTTCAAAGGTATCCGAAATATCTGTTCTCAGATTCCACAGAAATAAGGCTAGCAAAGAGATCCAAGAAATACAGATGTAACTCTGTGAGATGAATTAACAGAACACTAAGCAGTTTCTCAGAAAGCTTCTTTCCAGATTTCATCTGAGGATATTTCCTTTTTCACCGTAGCCCTCTATGGGCTTCCAAATATCACTTTGCCCATTCCACAAGAACTGTCTTAGCGAAAGGTTTCCTGAGGGGAAAGCTGTAACTCTGTGAGCTGATTTCACAGAACACAAAGAAGTTTCTCAGAAAGCTTCTTTCTCTTTGTTATCGGAGGATATTTCCTTTGGCCCTAGAGTCTTCAAAGGTATCCGAAATATCTGTTCTCAGATTCCACAGAAATAAGGCTAGCAAAGAGATCCCCAAAATACAGATGTAACACTGTGAGTGGAAGTCAGGGAACACTAAGCAGTTTCTCAGAAAGCTTCTTTCCAGATTTCATCTGAGGATATTTCCTTTTTCATCATAGCCCTCTATGGGCTTCCAAATATCACTTTGCCAATTCCACAAGAACTGTCTTAGCGAAAGACTTCTTGAGGGGAAAGCTGTAACTCTGTGAGCTGATTTCACAAAACACAAAGAAGTTTCTCAGAAAGCTTCTTTCTCTTTGTTATCGGAGGATATTTCCTTTGGCCCTATAGTCTTCAAAGGGATCCGAAATATCTGTTCTCA
Organism: Macaca fascicularis; assembly: GCF_037993035.2. Taxonomy (NCBI): domain Eukaryota; kingdom Metazoa; phylum Chordata; class Mammalia; order Primates; family Cercopithecidae; genus Macaca; species Macaca fascicularis. The sequence goes on from NC_088379.1 coordinate 83,599,304, forward strand.
GATTCCACAGAAATAAGGCTAGCAAAGAGATCCACGAAATACAGATGTAACTCTGTGAGATGAATTAACAGAACACTAAGCAGTTTCTCAGAAAGCTTCTTTCCAGATTTCATCTGAGGATATTTCCTTTTTCACCATAGCCCTCTAAGGGCTTCCAAATATCACTTTGCCCATTCCACAAGAACTGTCGTAGTGAAAGGCTTCTTGAAGGGAAAGCTGTAGCTTTGTGAGATGATTTCACAGAACACAAAGACGTTTCTCAGAAAGCTTCTTTCTCTTTGTTATCGGAGGATATTACTTTGGCCCTATAGTCTTCAAAGGGATCCGAAATATCTGTTCTCAGATTCCACAGAAATAAGGCTAGCAAAGAGATCCACGAAATACAGATGTAACCATGTGAGATGAATTAACAGAACACTAAGCAGTTTCTCAGAAAGCTTCTTTCCAGATTTCATCTGAGGATATTTCCTTTTTCACCATAGCCCTCTATGGGCTTCCAAATATCACTTTGCCAATTCCACAAGAACTGTCTTAGCGAAAGGTTTCTTGAGGGGAAAGCTGTAACTCTGTGAGCTGATTTCACAGAACACAAAGAAGATTCTCAGAAAGCTTCTTTCTCTTTGTTATCGGAGGATATTTCCTTTGGCCCTATAGTCTTCAAAGGGATCCGAAATATCTGCTCTCAGATTCCACAGAAATAAGGCTAACAAAGCGATCCACGAAATGCAGATGTAACACTGTGAGTGGAAGTCAGAGAACACTAAGCAGTTTCTCAGAAAGCCTCTTTGCAGATTTCATCTGAGGATATTTCCTTTTTCACCATAGCCCTCTATATGCTTCCAAATATCATTTGGCAATTCCACAAGAACTGTCTTAGTGAAAGGCTTCTTGAGGGGAAAGCTGTAACTTTGTGAGTTGATTTCACAGAACACAAAGAAGTTTCTCAGAAAGCTTCTTTCTCTTTGTTATCGGAGGATATTACTTTGGCCCTATAGTCTTCAAAGGGATCCGAAATATCTGTTCTCAGATTCCACAGAAATAAGGCTAGCAAAGAGATCCACGAAATACAGATGTAACTCTGTGAGATGAATTAACAGAACACTAAGCAGTTTCTCAGAAAGCTTTTTTCCAGATTTCATCTGAGGATATTTCCTTTTTCACCATAGCCCTCTATGGGCTTCCAAATAACACTTTGTCAATTCCACAAGAACTGTCTTAGTGAAAGGCTTCTTGAGGGGAAAGCTGTAACTCTGTTAGATGATTTCACAGAACACAAAGAAGTTTCTCAGAAAGCTTCTTTCTCTTTGTTATCGGAGGATATTTCCTTTGGCCCTATAGTCTTCAAAGGGATCCGAAATATCTGTTCTCAGATTCCACAGAAATAAGGTTAGAAAAGAGATCCACGAAATACAGATGTAACTCTTTGAGATGAATTAACAGAACACTAAGCAGTTTCTCAGAAAGCTTCTTTCCAGATTTCATCTGAGGATATTTCCTTTTTCACCATAGCCCTCTATGGACTTCCAAATATCACTTTTCCAATTCCACAAGAACTGTCTTAGCGAAAGGCTTCTTGAGGGGAAAGTTGTAACTCTGTGGGATGATTTCACAGAACACAAAGAAGTTTCTCAGAAAGCTTCTTTCTCTTTGTTATCGGAGGATTTTTCCTTTGGCCCTATAGTATTCAAAGGGATCGGAAATATCTGTTCTCAGATTCCACAGAAATAAGGCTAGCAAAGAGATCCAAGAAATACAGATGTAACTCTGTGAGATGAATTAACAGAACACTAAGCAGTTTCTCAGAAAGCTTCTTTCCAGATTTCATCTGAGGATATTTCCTTTTTCACCATAGCCCTCTATGGACTTCCAAATATCACTTTTCCAATTCCACAAGAACTGTCTTAGCGAAAGGCTTCTTGAGGGGAAAGTTGTAACTCTGTGGGATGATTTCACAGAACACAAAGAAGTTTCTCAGAAAGCTTCTTTCTCTTTGTTATGGGAGGATTTTTCCTTTGACCCTATAGTATTCAAAGGGATCGGAAATATCTGTTCTCAGATTCCACAGAAATAAGGCTAGCAAAGAGATCCAAGAAATACAGATGTAACTCTGTGAGATGAATTTACAGAACACTAAGCAGTTTCTCAGAAAGCTTCTTTCCAGATTTCATCTGAGGATATTTCCTTTTTCACCATACCCTTTATGGGCTTCCAAATATCACTTTGCCAATTCCACAAGAACTGTCTTAGCGAAAGGCTTCTTGAAGGGAAAGCTGTAACTCTGTGAGATGATTTCACAGAACACAAAGAAGTTTCTCAGAAAGCTTCTTTCTCTTTGTTATCGGAGGATATTTCCTTTGGCCCTATAGTCTTCAAAGGCATCCGAAATATCTGTTCTCAGATTCCACAGAAATAAGGCTAGCAAAGAGATCCACGAAATACAGATGTAACTCTGTGAGATGAATTAACAGAACACTAAGCAGTTTCTCAGAAAGCTTCTTTCCAGATTTCATCTGAGGGTATTTCCTTTTTCACCATAGCCCTCTATGGGCTTCCAAATATCACTTTGCCAATTCCTCAAGAACTGTCTTAGTGAAAGTCTTCTTGAGGGGAAAGCTGTAACTTTGTGAGATGATTTCACAGAACACAAAGAAGTTTCTCAGAAAGCTTCTTTCTCTTTGTTATCGGAGGATACTACTTTGGCCCTATAGTCTTCAATGGGATCCGAAATATCTGTTCTCAGATTCCACAGAAATAAGGCTAGAAAAGAGATCCACGAAATACAGATGTAACTCTGTGAGATGAATTAACAGAACACTAAGCAGTTTCTCAGAAAGCTTCTTTCCAGATTTCATCTGAGGATACTTCCTTTTTCACCATAGAACTCTATGGGCTTCCAAATATCAATTTGCCAATTACACAAGAACTGTCTTAGCGAAAGGCTTCTTGAGGGGAAAGCTGTAACTCTGTGAGATGATTTCACAGAACACAAAGAAGTTTCTCAGAAAGCTTCTTTCTCTTTGTTATCGGAGGATATTTCCCTTGGCCCTATAGTCTTCAAAGGGATCGGAAATATCTGTTCTCAGGTTCCACAGAAATAAGGCTAGCAAAGAGATCCACGAAATACAGATGTAACTCTGTGAGATGAATTAACAGAACACTAAGCAGTTTCTCAGAAAGCTTCTTTCCAGATTTCATCTGAGGATATTTCCTTTTTCACCGTAGTCCTCTATGGGCTTCCAAATATCACTTTGCCAACTCCACAAGAACTGTCTTAGCGAAAGGTTTCTTGAGGGGAAAGCTGTAACTCTGTGAGCTGATTTCACAGAACACAAAGAAGTTTCTCAGAAAGCTTCTTTCTCTTTGTTATCGGAGGATATTTCCTTTGGCCCTATAGTCTTCAAAGGGATCCGAAATATCTGCTCTCAGATTCCACAGAAATAAGGCTAACAAAGCGATCCACGAAATGCAGATGTAACACTGTGAGTGGAAGTCAGAGAACACTAAGCAGTTTCTCAGAAAGCCTCTTTGCAGATTTCATCTGAGGATATTTCCTTTTTCACCATAGCCCTCTATATGCTTCCAAATATCACTTTGCCAATTCCACAAGAACTGTCTTAGTGAAAGGCTTCTTGAGGGGAAAGCTGTAACTTTGTGAGTTGATTTCACAGAACACAAAGAAGTTTCTCAGAAAGCTTCTTTCTCTTTGTTATCGGAGGATATTACTTTGGCCCTATAGTCTTCAAAGGGATCCGAAATATCTGTTCTCAGATTCCACAGAAATAAGGCTAGCAAAGAGATCCAAGAAATACAGATGTAACTCTGTGAGATGAATTAACAGAACACTAAGCAGTTTCTCAGAAAGCTTCTTTCCAGATTTCATCTGAGGATATTTCCTTTTTCACCATAACCCTCTATGGGCTTCCAAATATCACTTTGCCCATTCCACAAGAACTGTCTTAGCGAAAGTTTTCCTGAGGGGAAAGCTGTAACTCTGTGAGCTGATTTCACAGAACACAAAGAAGTTTCTCAGAAAGCTTCTTTCTCTTTGTTATCGGAGGATATTTCCTTTGGCCCTAGAGTCTTCAAAGGCATCCGAAATATCTGTTCTCAGATTCCAAAGAAATAAGGCTAGCAAAGAGATCCACGAAATACAGATGTAACACTGTGAGTGGAAGTCAGAGAACACTAAGCAGTTTCTCAGAAAGCTTCTTTCCAGATTTCATCTGAGGATATTTCCTTTTTCATCATAGCCCTCTATGGGCTTCCAAATATCACTTTGCCAATTCCACAAGAACTGTCTTAGCGAAAGACTTCTTGAGGGGAAAGCTGTAACTCTGTGGGCTGATTTCACAGAACACAAAGAAGTTTCTCAGAAAGCTTCTTTCTCTTTGTTATCGGAGGATATTTCCTTTGGCCCTATAGTCTTCAAAGGGATCCGAAATATCTGTTCTCAGATTCCACAGAAATAAGGCTAGCAAAGAGATCCACGAAATACAGATGTAACTCTGTGAGATGAATTAACAGAACACTAAGCAGTTTCTCAGAAAGCTTCTTTCCAGATTTCATCTGAGGATATTTCCTTTTTCACCATAGCCCTCTAAGGTCTTCCAAATATCACTTTGCCCATTCCACAAGAACTGTCGTAGTGAAAGGCTTCTTGAAGGGAAAGCGGTAGCTTTGTGAGATGATTGCACAGAACACAAAGACGTTTCTCAGAAAGCTTCTTTCTCTTTGTTATCGGAGGATATTACTTTGGCCCTATAGTCTTCAAAGGGATCCGAAATATCTGTTCTCAGATTCCACAGAAATAAGGCGAGCAAAGAGATCCAGGAAATACAGATGTAACTCTGTGAGATGAATTAACAGAACACTAAGCACTTTCTCAGAAAGCTTCTTTCCAGATTTCATCTGAGGATATTTCCCTTTTCACCATAGCCCTCTATGGGCTTCCAAATATCACTTTGCCAATTCCACAAGAACTGTCTTAGCGAAAGACTTCTTGAGGGGAAGGCTGTAACTCTGTGAGGTGATTTCACAGAACACAAACAAGTTCCTCAGAAAGCTTCTTTCTCTTTGTTATCGGAGGACATTTCCTTTGGCCCCATAGTCTTCAAAAGGATCCGAAATATCTGTTCTCAGATTCCACAGAAATAAGGCTATGAAAGAGATCCACGAAATACAGATGTAACACTGTGAGTGGAAGTCAGAGAACACTAAGCAGTTTCTCAGAAAGCTTCTTTCCAGATTTCATCTGAGGATATTTCCTTTTTCACCATAGCCCTCTATGGGATTCCAAATATCACTTTGCCAATTCCACAAGAACTGTCTTAGCGAAAGGCTTCTTGAGGGGAAAGCTGTAACTCTGAGAGCGGATTTCACAGAACACAAAGGAGTTTCTCAGAAAGCTTCTTTCTCTTTGTTATCGGAGGATATTTCCTTTGCCCTATAGTCTTCAAAGGGATCCGAAATATCTGTTCTCAGATTCCACAGAAATAAGGCTAGCAAAGAGATCCACGAAATACGGATGTAACTCTGTGAGATGAAATAACAGAACACTAAGCAGTTTCTCAGAAAACTTCTTTCCAGATTTCATCTGAGGATATTTCCTTTTTCACCGTAGTCCTCTATGGGCTTCCAAATATCACTTTGCCAACTCCACAAGAACTGTCTTAGCGAAAGGTTTCTTGAGGGGAAAGCTGTAACTCTGTGAGCTGATTTCACAGAACACAAAGAAGTTTCTCAGAAAGCTTCTTTCTCTTTGTTTTCGGAGGATATTTCCTTTGGCCCTATAGTCTTCAAAGGGATCCGAAATATCTGCTCTCAGATTACACAGAAATAAGGCTAACAAAGCGATCCACGAAATGCAGATGTAACACTGTGAGTGGGAGTCAGAGAACACTAAGCAGTTTCTCAGAAAGCCTCTTTGCAGATTTCATCTGAGGATATTTCCTTTTTCACCATAGCCCTCTATATGCTTCCAAATATCACTTTGCCAATTCCACAAGAACTGTCTTAGTGAAAGGCTTCTTGAGGGGAAAGCTGTAACTTTGTGAGTTGATTTCACAGAACACAAAGAAGTTTCTCAGAAAGCTTCTTTCTCTTTGTTATCGGAGGATATTACTTTGGCCCTATAGTCTTCAAAGGGATCCGAAATATCTGTTCTCAGATTCCACAGAAATAAGGCTAGCAAAGAGATCCACGAAATACAGATGTAACTCTGTGAGATGAATTAACAGAACACTAAGCAGTTTCTCAGAAAGCTTTTTTCCAGATTTCATCTGAGGATATTTCCTTTTTCACCATAGCCCTCTATGGGCTTCCAAATAACACTTTGTCAATTCCACAAGAACTGTCTTAGTGAAAGGCTTCTTGTGGGGAAAGCTGTAACTCTGTTAGATGATTTCACAGAACACAAAGAAGTTTCTCAGAAAGCTTCTTTCTCTTTGTTATCGGAGGATATTTCCTTTGGCCCTATAGTCTTCAAAGGGATCCGAAATATCTGTTCTCAGATTCCACAGAAATAAGGTTAGAAAAGAGATCCACGAAATACAGATGTAACTCTTTGAGATGAATTAACAGAACACTAAGCAGTTTCTCAGAAAGCTTCTTTCCAGATTTCATCTGAGGATATTTCCTTTTTCACCATAGCCCTCTATGGACTTCCAAATATCACTTTTCCAATTCCACAAGAACTGTCTTAGCGAAAGGCTTCTTGAGGGGAAAGTTGTAACTCTGTGGGATGATTTCACAGAACACAAAGAAGTTTCTCAGAAAGCTTCTTTCTCTTTGTTATCGGAGGATATTTCCTTTGGCCCTAGAGTCTTCAAAGGTATCCGAAATATCTGTTCTCAGATTCCACAGAAATAAGGCTAGCAAAGAGATCCAAGAAATACAGATGTAACTCTGTGAGATGAATTAACAGAACACTAAGCAGTTTCTCAGAAAGCTTCTTTCCAGATTTCATCTGAGGATATTTCCTTTTTCACCGTAGCCCTCTATGGGCTTCCAAATATCACTTTGCCCATTCCACAAGAACTGTCTTAGCGAAAGGTTTCCTGAGGGGAAAGCTGTAACTCTGTGAGCTGATTTCACAGAACACAAAGAAGTTTCTCAGAAAGCTTCTTTCTCTTTGTTATCGGAGGATATTTCCTTTGGCCCTAGAGTCTTCAAAGGTATCCGAAATATCTGTTCTCAGATTCCACAGAAATAAGGCTAGCAAAGAGATCCCCGAAATACAGATGTAACACTGTGAGTGGAAGTCAGGGAACACTAAGCAGTTTCTCAGAAAGCTTCTTTCCAGATTTCATCTGAGGATATTTCCTTTTTCATCATAGCCCTCTATGGGCTTCCAAATATCACTTTGCCAATTCCACAAGAACTGTCTTAGCGAAAGACTTCTTGAGGGGAAAGCTGTAACTCTGTGAGCTGATTTCACAAAACACAAAGAAGTTTCTCAGAAAGCTTCTTTCTCTTTGTTATCGGAGGATATTTCCTTTGGCCCTATAGTCTTCAAAGGGATCCGAAATATCTGTTCTCAGATTCCACAGAAATAAGGCTAGCAAAGAGATCCACGAAATACAGATGTAACTCTGTGAGATGAATTAACAGAACACTAAGCAGTTTCTCAGAAAGCTTCTTTCCAGATTTCATCTGAGGATATTTCCTTTTTCACCATAGCCCTCTAAGGGCTTCCAAATATCACTTTGCCCATTCCACAAGAACTGTCGTAGTGAAAGGCTTCTTGAAGGGAAAGCTGTAGCTTTGTGAGATGATTTCACAGAACACAAAGACGTTTCTCAGAAAGCTTCTTTCTCTTTGTTATCGGAGGATATTACTTTGGCCCTATAGTCTTCAAAGGGATCCGAAATATCTGTTCTCAGATTCCACAGAAATAAGGCTAGCAAAGAGATCCACGAAATACAGATGTAACCATGTGAGATGAATTAACAGAACACTAAGCAGTTTCTCAGAAAGCTTCTTTCCAGATTTCATCTGAGGATATTTCCTTTTTCACCGTAGCCCTCTATGGGCTTCCAAATATCACTTTGCCAATTCCACAAGAACTGTCTTAGCGAAAGGTTTCTTGAGGGGAAAGCTGTAACTCTGTGAGCTGATTTCACAGAACACAAAGAAGTTTCTCAGAAAGCTTCTTTCCCTTTGTTATCGGAGGATATTTCCTTTGGCCCTAGAGTCTTCAAAGGTATCCGAAATATCTGTTCTCAGATTCCACAGAAATAAGGCTAGCAAAGAGATCCACGAAATACAGATGTAACACTGTGAGTGGAAGTCAGAGAACACTAAGCAGTTTCTCAGAAACCTTCTTTCCAGATTTCATCTGAGGATATTTCCTTTTTCACCATAGCCCTCTATGGGCTTCCAAATATCACTTTGTGAATTCCACAAGAACTGTCGTAGTGAAAGGCTTCTTGAGGGGAAAGCTGTAACTTTGTGAGTTGATTTCACAGAACACAAAGAAGTTTCTCAGAAAGCTTCTTTCTCTTTGTTATCGGAGGATATTACTTTGGCCCTATGGTCTTCAAAGGGATCCGAAATATCTGTTCTCAGATTCCACAGAAATAAGGCTAGCAAAGAGATCCACGAAATACAGATGTAACTCTGTGAGATGAATTAACAGAACACTAAGCAGTTTCTCAGAAAGCTTCTTTCCAGATTTCATCTGAGGATATTCCCTTTTTCACCATAGTCCTCTATGGGCTTCCAAATATCACTTTGCCAATTCCACAAGAACTGTCTTAGCGAAAGACTTCTTGAGGGGAAAGCTGTAACTCTGTGAGCTGATTTCACAGAACACAAAGAAGTTTCTCAGAAAGCTTCTTTCTCTTTGTTATCGGAGGATATCTCCTTTGGCCCTACAGTCTTCAAAGGGATCCGAAATATCTATTCTCAGATTCCACAGAAATAAGTCTAGCAAAGAGATCCAGGAAATACAGATGTAACTCTGTGAGATGAATTAACAGAACACTAAGCACTTTCTCAGAAAGTTTCTTTCCAGATTTCATCTGAGGATATTTCCCTTTTCACCATAGCCCTCTATGGGCTTCCAAATATCACTTTGCCAATTCCACAAGAACTGTGTTAGCGAAAGACTTCTTGAGGGGAAGGCTGTAACTCTGTGAGGTGATTTCACAGAACACAAAGAAGTTCCTCAGAAAGCTTCTTTCTCTTTGTTATCGGAGGACATTTCCTTTGGCCCCATAGTCTTCAAAGGGATCCGAAATATCTGTTCTCAGATTCCACAGAAATAAGGCTATGAAAGAGATCCACGAAATACAGATGTAACACTGTGAGTGGAAGTCAGAGAACACTAAGCAGTTTCTCAGAAAGCTTCTTTCCAGATTTCATCTGAGGATATTTCCTTTTTCACCATAGCCCTCTATGGGATTCCAAATATCACTTTGCCAATTCCACAAGAACTGTCTTAGCGAAAGGCTTCTTGAGGGGAAAGCTGTAACTCTGAGAGCGGATTTCACAGAACACAAAGGAGTTTCTCAGAAAGCTTCTTTCTCTTTGTTATCGGAGGATATTTCCTTTGCCCTATAGTCTTCAAAGGGATCCGAAATATCTGTTCTCAGATTCCACAGAAATAAGGCTAGCAAAGAGATCCACGAAATACGGATGTAACTCTGTGAGATGAAATAACAGAACACTAAGCAGTTTCTCAGAAAGCTTCTTTCCAGATTTCATCGGAGGATATTTCCTTTTTCACCATAGCCCTCTATCGGCTTCCAAATATCACTTTGCCAATTCCACAAGAACTGTCTTAGCGAAAGGCTTCTTGAGGGGAAATCTGTAACTCTGTGAGATGATTTCACAGAACACAAAGAAGTTTCTCAGAAAGCTTCTTTCTCTTTGTTATCGGAGGATATTTCCTTTGGCCCTATAGTCTTCAAAGGGATCCGAAATATCTGTTCTCAGATTCCACAGAAATAAGGCTAGCAAAGAGATCCACGAAATACAGATGTAACTCTGTGAGATGAATTAACAGAACACTAAGCAGTTTCTCAGAAAGCTTCTTTCCAGATTTCATCTGAGGATATTTCCTTTTTCACCATAGCCCTCTATGGGCTTCCAAATATCACTTTGCCAATTCCACAAGAACTGTCGTAGTGAAAGCCTTCTTGAGGGGAAAGCTGTAACTTTGTGAGTTGATTTCACAGAACACAAAGAAGTTTCTCAGAAAGCTTCTTTCTCTTTGTTATCGGAGGATATTACTTTGGCCCTATGGTCTTCAAAGGGATCCGAAATATCTGTTCTCAGATTCCACAGAAATAAGGCTAGCAAAGAGATACACGAAATACAGATGTAACTCTGTGAGATGAATTAACAGAACACTAAGCAGTTTCTCAGAAAGCTTCTTTCCAGATTGCATCTGAGGATATTTCCTTTTTCACCATAGCCCTCTATGGGCTTCCAAATATCACTTTGCCAATTCCACAAGAACTGTCTTACCGAAAGGCTTCTTGAGGGGAAAGCTGTAACTCTCTGAGATGATTTCACAGAACACAAAGATGTTCCTCAGAAAGCTTCTTTCTCTTTGTTATCGGAGGATATTTCCTTTGCCCGTATAGTCTTCAAAGGTATCCGAAATATCTGTTCTCAGATTCCACAGAAATAAGGCTAGCAAAGAGATCCACGAAATACAGGTGTAACTCTGTGAGATGAATTAACAGAACACTAAGCAGTTTCTCAGAAAGCTTTTTTCCAGATTTCATCTGAGGATATTTCCTTTTTCACCATAGCCCTCTATGGGCTTCCAAATAACACTTTGTCAATTCCACAAGAACTGTCTTAGTGAAAGGCTTCTTGAAGGGAAAGCTGTAGTTTTGTGAGATGATTTCACAGAACACAAAGACGTTTCTCAGAAAGCTTCTTTCTCTTTGTTATCGGAGGATATTACTTTGGCCCTATAGTCTTCAAAGGGATCCGAAATATCTGTTCTCAGATTCCACAGAAATAAGGCTAGCAAAGAGATCCACGAAATACAGATGTAACCATGTGAGATGAACTAACAGAACACTAAGCAGTTTCTCAGAAAGCTTCTTTCCAGATTTCATCTGAGGATATTTCCTTTTTCACCATAGCCCTCTATGGGCTTCCAAATATCACTTTGCCAATTCCACAAGAACTGTCTTAGCGAAAGGTTTCTTGAGGGGAAAGCTGTAACTCTGTGAGCTGATTTCACAGAACACAAAGAAGTTTCTCAGAAAGCTTCTTTCTCTTTGTTATCGGAGGATATTTCCTTTGGCCCTAGAGTCTTCAAAGGTATCCGAAATATCTGTTCTCAGATTCCACAGAAATAAGGCTAGCAAAGAGATCCACGAAATACAGATGTAACACTGTGAGTGGAAGTCAGAGAACACTAAGCAGTTTCTCAGAAACCTTCTTTCCAGATTTCATCTGAGGATATTTCCTTTTTCACCATAGCCCTCTATGGGCTTCCAAATATCACTTTGTGAATTCCACAAGAACTGTCGTAGTGAAAGGCTTCTTGAGGGGAAAGCTGTAACTTTGTGAGTTGATTTCACAGAACACTAAGAAGTTTCTCAGAAAGCTTCTTTCTCTTTGTTATCGGAGGATATTACTTTGGCCCTATGGTCTTCAAAGGGATCCGAAATATCTGTTCTCAGATTCCACAGAAATAAGGCTAGCAAAGAGATCCACGAAATACAGATGTAACTCTGTGAGATGAATTAACAGAACACTAAGCAGTTTCTCAGAAAGCTTCTTTCCAGATTTCATCTGAGGATATTCCCTTTTTCACCATAGTCCTCTATGGGCTTCCAAATATCACTTTGCCAATTCCACAAGAACTGTCTTAGCGAAAGACTTCTTGAGGGGAAAGCTGTAACTCTGTGAGCTGATTTCACAGAACACAAAGAAGTTTCTCAGAAAGCTTCTTTCTCTTTGTTATCGGAGGATATCTCCTTTGGCCCTACAGTCTTCAAAGGGATCCGAAATATCTATTCTCAGATTCCACAGAAATAAGGCTAGCAAAGAGATCCAGGAAATACAGATGTAGCTCTGTGAGATGAATTAACAGAACACTAAGCACTTTCTCAGAAAGCTTCTTTCCAGATTTCATCTGAGGATATTTCCCTTTTCACCATAGCCCTCTATGGGCTTCCAAATATCACTTTGCCAATTCCACAAGAACTGTCTTAGCGAAAGACTCCTTGAGGGGAAGGCTGTAACTCTGTGAGGTGATTTCACAGAACACAAAGAAGTTCCTCAGAAAGCTTCTTTCTCTTTGTTATCGGAGGACATTTCCTTTGGCCCCATAGTCTTCAAAGGGATCCGAAATATCTGTTCTCAGATTCCACAGAAATAAGGCTATGAAAGAGATCCACGACATACAGATGTAACACTGTGAGTGGAAGTCAGAGAACACTAAGCAGTTTCTCAGAAAGCTTCTTTCCAGATTTCATCTGAGGATATTTCCTTTTTCACCATAGCCCTCTATGGGATTCCAAATATCACTTTGCCAATTCCACAAGAACTGTCTTAGCGAAAGGCTTCTTGAGGGGAAATCTGTAACTCTGTGAGATGATTCCACAGAACACAAAGAAGTTTCTCAGAAAGCTTCTTTCTCTTTGTTATCGTAGGATATTTCCTTTGGCCCTAGAGTCTTCAAAGGTATCCGAAATATCTGTTCTCAGATTCCACAGAAATAAGGCTAGCAAAGAGATCCACGAAATACAGATGTAACTCTGTGAGATGAAATAACAGAACACTAAGCAGTTTCTCAGAAAGCTTCTTTCCAGATTTCATCTGAGGATATTTCCTTTTTCACCATAGCACTCTATGGGCTTCCAAATATCACTTTGCCAATTTCTCAAGAACTGTCTTAGCGAAAGGCTTCTTGAGGGGAAAGCTGTAACTCTGTGAGATGATTTCACAGAACACAAAGAAGTTTCTCAGAAAGCTTCTTTCTCTTTGTTATCGGAGGATATTTCCTTTGGCCCTATAGTCTTCAAAGGTATCCGAAATATCTGTTCTCAGATTCCACAGAAATAAGGCTAGCAAAGAGATCCACGAAATACAGATGTAACACTGTGAGTGGAAGTCAGAGAACACTAAGCAGTTTCTCAGAAAGCTTCTTTCCAGATTTCATCTGAGGATATTTCCTTTTTCACCATAGCCCTCTATGGGCTTCCAAATATCACTTTGCCCATTCCACAGGAACTGTCTTAGTGAAAGGCTTCTTGAAGGGAAAGCTGTAGCTTTGTGAGATGATTTCACAGAACACAAAGAAGTTTCTCAGAAAGCTTCTTTCTCTTTGTTATCGGAGGATATTACTTTGGCCCTATAGTCTTCAAAGGGATCCGAAATATCTGTTCTCAGATTCCACACAAATAAGGCTAGCAAAGAGATCCACGAAATACAGATTTAACTCTGTGAGATGAATTAACAGAACACTAAGCAGTTTCTCAGAAAGCTTTTTTCCAGATTTCATCTGAGGATATTTCCTTTTTCACCATAGCCTTCTATGGGCTTCCAAATAACACTTTGTCAATTCCACAAGAACTGTCTTAGTGAAAGGCTTCTTGAGGGGAAAGCTGTAACTCTGTTAGATGATTTCACAGAACACAAAGAAGTTTCTCAGAAAGCTTCTTTCTCTTTGTTATCGGAGGATATTTCCTTTGGCCCTATAGTCTTCAAAGGGATCCGAAATATCTGTTCTCAGATTCCACAGAAATAAGGTTAGAAAAGAGATCCACGAAATACAGATGTAACTCTTTGAGATGAATTAACAGAACACTAAGCAGTTTCTCAGAAAGCTTCTTTCCAGATTTCATCTGAGGATATTTCCTTTTTCACCATAGCCCTCTATGGACTTCCAAATATCACTTTTCCAATTCCACAAGAACTGTCTTAGCGAAAGGCTTCTTGAGGGGAAAGTTGTAACTCTGTGGGATGATTTCACAGAACACAAAGAAGTTTCTCAGAAAGCTTCTTTCTCTTTGTTATGGGAGGATTTTTCCTTTGGCCCTATAGTATTCAAAGGGATCGGAAATATCTGTTCTCAGATTCCACAGAAATAAGGCTAGCAAAGAGATCCAAGAAATACAGATGTAACTCTGTGAGATGAATTAACAGAACACTAAGCAGTTTCTCAGAAAGCTTCTTTCCAGATTTCATCTGAGGATATTTCCTTTTTCACCATAGCCCTCTATGGGCTTCCAAATATCACTTTGCCAATTCCACAAGAACTGTCTTAGCGAAAGGCTTCTTGAGGGACAAGCTGTAACTCTATGAAATATTTCACAGAACACAAAGAAGTTTCTCAGAAAGCTTCTTTTCTTTGTTATCGGAGGATATTTCCTTTGGCCCTATAGTCTTCAAAGGAATCCGAAATATCTGTTCTCAGATTCCACAGAAAATAGGCTAGCAAAGACATCCACGAAATACAGATGTAACTCTGTGAGATGAATTAACAGAACACTAAGCAGTTTCTCAGAAAGCTTCTTTCCAGATTTCATCTGAGGATATTTCCTTTTTCACCAGAGCCCTCTATGGGCTTCCAAATATCACTTTGCCAATTCCACAAGAACTGTCTTAGCGAAAGGCTTCTTGAGGGGAAAGCTGTAACTCTGTGAGCTGATTTCACAGAACACAAAGAAGTTTCTCAGAAAGCTTCTTTCTCTTTGTTATCGGAGGATATTTCCTTTGGCCCTATAGTCTTCAAAGGGATCCGAAATATCTGTTCTCAGATTCCACAGAAATAAGGCTAGCGAAGAGATCCACGAAATACAGATGTAACTCTGTGAGATGAATTATCAGAACACTAAGCAGTTTCTCAGAAAGCTTCTTTCCAGATTTCATCGGAGGATATTTCCTTTTTCACCATAGCCCTCTATCGGCTTCCAAATATCACTTTGCCAATTCCACAAGAACTGTCTTAGCGAAAGGATTCTTGAGGGGAAATCTGTGACTCTGTGAGATGATTTCACAGAACACAAAGAAGTTTCTCAGAAAGCTTCTTTCTCTTTGTTATCGGAGGATATTTCCTTTGGCCCTATAGTCTTCAAAGGGATCCGAAATATCTGTTCTCAGATTCCACAGAAATAAGGCTAGCAAAGAGATCCACGAAATACAGATGTAACTCTGTGAGATGAATTAACAGAACACTAAGCAGTTTCTCAGAAAGCTTCTTTCCAGATTTCATCTGAGGATATTTCCTTTTTCACCATAGCCCTCTAAGGGCTTCCAAATATCACTTTGCCAATTCCACAAGAACTGTCGTAGTGAAAGGCTTCTTGAGGGGAAAGCTGTAACTTTGTGAGTTGATTTCACAGAACACAAAGAAGTTTCTCAGAAAGCTTCTTTCTCTTTGTTATCGGATTATATTACTTTGGCCCTATAGTCTTCAAAGGGATCCGAAATATCTGTTCTCAGATTCCACAGAAATAAGGCTAGCAAAGAGATCCACGAAATACAGATGTAACTCTGTGAGATGAATTAACAGAACACTAAGCAGTTTCTCAGAAAGCTTCTTTCCAGATTGCATCTGAGGATATTTCCTTTTTCACCATAGCCCTCTATGGGCTTCCAAATATCACTTTGCCAATTCCAGAAGAAATGTCTTAGTGAAAGGCTTCTTGAGGGGAAAGCTGTAACTCTGTGAGATGATTTCACAAAACACAAAGAAGTTTCTCAGAAAGCTTCTTTCTCTTTGTTATCGGAGGATATTTCCTTTGGCCCTATAGTCTTCAAAGGGATCCGAAATATCTGTTCTCAGGTTCCACAGAAATAAGGCTGGCAAAGAGATCCACGAAATACAGATGTAACTCTGTGAGATGAATTAACAGAACACTAAGCAGTTTCTCAGAAAGCTTCTTTCCAGATTTCATCTGAGGATATTTCCTTTTTCACCATAGCCCTCTATGGGCTTCCAAATATCACTTTGCCAATTCCACAAGAACTGTCTTAGTGAAAGGCTTCTTGAGGGGAAAGCTGTAACTTTGTGAGTTGATTTCACAGAACACAAAGAAGTTTCTCAGAAAGCTTCTTTCTCTTTGTTATCGGGGGATATTACTTTGGCCCTATAGTCTTCAAAGGGATCCGAAATATCTGTTCTCAGATTCCACAGAAAAAAAGCTAGGAAAGAGATCCACGAAATACATATGTAACTCTGTGAGATGAATTAACAGAACACTAAGCAGTTTCTCAGAAAGCTTTTTTCCAGATTTCATCTGAGGAGACTTCCTTTTTCACCATAGCACTCTATGGGCTTCCAAATATCACTTTGTCAATTCCACAAGAACTGTCTTAGTGAAAGGCTTCTTGAGGGGAAAGCTGTAACTCTGTGAGATGATTTCACAGAACACAAAGAAGTTTCTCAGAAAGCTTCTTTCTCTTTGTTTTCGGAGGATATTTCCTTTGGCCTTATATTCTTCAAAGGGATCCGAAATATCTGTTCTCAGATTCCACAGAAGTAAGGCCAGCAAACAGATCCACGAAATACAGATGTAACTCTGTGAGTGGAAGTCAGAGAACACTAAGCGGTTTCTCAGAAAGCTTCTTTCCAGATTTCATCTGAGGATATTTCCTTTTTCACCATAGCCCTCTATGGGCTTCCAAATATCACTTTGCCAATTCCACAAGAACTGTCTTAGCGAAAGGCTTCTTGAGGGGAAAGCTGTAACTCTGTGGGATGATTTCACAGAACACAAAGAAGTTTCTCAGAAAGCTTCTTTCTCTTTGTTATCGGAGGATTTTTCCTTTGACCCTATAGTCTTCAAAGGGATCGGAAATATCTGTTCTCAGACTCCACCGAAATAAGGCTAGCAAAGAGATCCAAGAAATACAGATGTAACTCTGTGAGATAAATTAACAGAACACTAAGCAGTTTCTCAGAAAGCTTCTTTCCAGATTTCATCTGAGGATAATTCCTTTTTCACCATAGCCCTCTATGGGCTTCCAAATATCACTTTGCCAATTCCACAAGAACTGTCTTAGCGAAAGGCTTCTTGAGGGGAAAGCTGTAATTCTGTGAGATGATTTCACAGAACACAAAGAAGTTTCTCAGAAAGCTTCTTTCTCTTTGTTATCAGAGGATATTTCCATTGGAATAGTCTTCAAAGGGATCCGAAATATCTGTTCTCAGATTCCACAGAAATAAGGCTAGCAAAGAGATCCACGAAATACAGATGTAACTCTGTGAGTGGAAGTCAGAGAACACTAAGCGGTTTCTCAGAAAGCTTCTTTCCAGATTTCATCTGAGGATATTTCCTTTTTCACCATAGCCCTCTATGGGCTTCCAAATATCACTTTGCCAATTCCACAAGAACTGTCTTAGCGAAAGGCTTCTTGAGGGGAAAGCTGTAACTCTGTGAGATGATTTCAGAGAGCACAAAGAAGTTTCTCAGGAAGCTTCTTTCTCTTTGTTATCGGAGGATATTTCCTTTGGCCCTATAGTCTTCAAAGGAATCCGAAATATCTGTTCTCAGATTCCACAGAAATAAGGCTAGCAAAGACATCCACGAAATACAGATGTAACTCTGTGAGATGAATTAACAGAACACTAAGCAGTTTCTCAGAAAGCTTCTTATCAGATTTCATCTGAGGATATTTCCTTTTTCTCCATCGCCCTCTATGGACTTCCACATATCACTTTTCCAATTCCACAAGAACTGTCTTAACGAAAGGCTTCTTGAGGGGAAAGCTGTAACTCTGTGGGATCATTTCACAGAACACAAAGAAGTTTCTCAGAAAGCTTCTTTCTCTTTGTTATCGGAGGATTTTTCCTTTGGCCCTATAGTATTCAAAGGGATCGGAAATATCTGTTCTCAGATTCCACAGAAATAAGGCTAGCAAAGAGATCCAAGAAATACAGATGTAACTCTGTGAGATAAATTTACAGAACACTAAGCAGTTTCTCAGAAAGCTTCTCTCCAGATTTCATCTGAGGATATTTCCTTTTTCACCATAGCCCTCTATGGGCTTCCAAATATCACTTTGCCAATTCCCCAAGAACTGTCTTAGCGAAAGACTTCTTGAGGGGAAAGCTGTAACTCTGTGAGATGATTTCACAGAACACAAAGAAGTTTCTCAGAAAGCTTCTTTCTCTTTGTTATCGGAGGATATTTCCTTTGGCCCTATAGTCTTCAAAGGGATCCGAAATATCTGTTCTCAGATTCCACAGAAATAAGGCTAGCAAAGAGATCCAGGAAATACAGATGTAACTTGTGAGTGGAAGTCAGAGAACACTAAGCGGTTTCTCAGAAAGCTTCTTTCCAGATTTCATCTGAGGTTATTTCCTTTTTCAACATTGCCCTCTATGGGCTTCCAAATATCACTTTGTCAATTCCACAAGAACTGTCTTAGCGAAAGGCTTCTTGAGGGGAAAGCTGTAAATCTGTGAGATGATTTCAGAGAACACAAAGAAGTTTCTCAGAAAGCTTCTTTCTCTTTGTTATCGGAGGATATTTCCTTTGGCCCTATAGTCTTCAAAGGGATCCGAAATATCTGTTCTCAGGTTCCACAGAAATAAGGCTAGCAAAGAGATCCACGAAATACAGATGTACTCTGTGACATGAATTAACAGAATACTAAGCAGTTTCTCAGAAATCTTCTTTCCAGATTTCATCTGAGTATATTTCCTTTTTCAACAAAGCCCTCTATGGTTTACCAAATATCACTTTGCCAATTCCACAAGAACTGTCTTAGCGAAAGGCTTCTTGAGGAGAAAGCGGTAACCATGTGAGATGATTTCACAGAACACAAAGAAGTTTCTCAGAAAGCTTCCTTCTCTTTGTTATCGGAGGACATTTCCTTTGGCCCTATAGTCTTCAAAGGGATCCGAAATATCTGTTCTCAGATTCCACAGAAATAAGGCTAGCAAAGAGATCCACGAAATACAGATGTAACTCTGTGAGATGAATTAACAGAACACTAATCAGTTTCTCAGAAAGCTTCTTTCCAGATTTCATCTGAGGATATTTCCTTTTTCACCATAGCCTTCTAGGGGTTCCAAATATCACTTTGCCAATTCCACAAGAACTGTCTTAGCGAAAGGCTTCTTGAGGGGAAAGCTGTAACTCTGTGAGATGATTTCACAGAACACAAAGAAGTTTCTCAGAAAGCTTCTTTCTCTTTGTTATCGGAGAATATTTCCTTTTGCCCTATAGTCTTCAAAGGGATCCGAAATATCTGTTCTCAGATTCCACAGAAATAAGGCTAGCAAAGAGATCCATGAAATACAGATGTAACTCTGTGAGATGAAATAACAGAACACTAAGCAGTTTCTCAGAAAGCTTCTTTCCAGATTTCTTCTGAGGATATTTCGTTTTTCACCATAGCCCTCTATGGGCATCCAAATATCACTTTGCCAATTCCACAAGAACTGTCTTAGCGAAAGGCTTCTTGAGGGGAAAGCTGTAACTCTGTGAGATGATTTCACAGAACACAAAGAAGTTTCTCAGAAAGCTTCTTTCTCTTTGTTATCGGAGGATATTTCCTTTGGCCCTATAGTCTTCAAAGGGATCCGAAATATCTGTTCTCAGATACCACAGACATAAGGTTAGCAAAGAGATCCACGAAATACAGATGTAACTCTGTGAGTGGAAGTCACAGAACACTAAGCAGTTTCTCAGAAATCTTCTTTCCAGATTTCATCTGAGGATATTTCCTTTTTCACCATAGCCCTCTAAGGGCTTCCAAATATCACTTTGCCAATTCCACAAGAACTGTCTTAGCGAAAGGCTTCTTGAGGGGAAAGCTGTAACTCTGTGACATGATTTCACGGAACACAAAGAAGTTTCTCAGAAAGCTTCTTTCTCTTTGTTATCAGAGTATATTTCCTTTGGACCTATAGTCTTCAAAGGGATCCGAAATATCTGTTCTCAGGTTCCACAGAAATAAGGCTAGCAAAGAGATCCACGAAATACAGATGTACTCTGTGAGATGAATTAACAGAATATTAAGCAGTTTCTCAGAAATCTTCTTTCCAGATTTCATCTGAGGATATTTCCTTTTTCACCATAGCCCTCTATGGTTTACCAAATATCACTTTGCCAATTCCACAAGAACTGTCTTAGCGAAAGGCTTCTTCAGGAGAAAGCGGTGACTCTGTGAGATGATTTCACAGAACACAAAGAAGTTTCTCAGAAAGCTTCCTTCTCTTTGTTATCGGAGGATATTTTCTTTGGCCCTATAGTCTTCAAAGGGATCCGAAATATCTGTTCTCAGATTCCACAGAAATAAGGCTAGCAAAGAGATCCACGAAATACAGATGTAACTCTGTGACTGGAAGTCAGAGAACACTAAGCGGTTTCTCAGAAAGCTTCTTTCCAGATTTCATCTGAGGATATTTCCTTTTTCACCATAGCCCTCTATTGGCTTCCAAATATCACTTTGCCAATTCCACAAGAACTGTCTTAGCGAAAGGCTTCTTGAGGGAAAAGCTGTAACTCTGTGACATGATTTCACAGAACACAAAGAAGTTTCTCAGAAAGCTTCTTTCTCTTTGTTATCGGAGTATATTTCCTTTAGACCTGTAGTCTTCAAAGGGATCCGAAATATCTGCTCTCAGTTTCCACAGAAATAAGGCTAGCAAAGAGATCCACGAAATACAGATGTAACTCTGTGAGATGAATTAACAGAATACTAAGCAGTTTCTCAGAAAGCTTCTTTCCAGATTTCATCTGAGGATATTTCCTTTTTCACCATAGCCCTCTATGGGCTTCCAAATATCACTTTGCCAATTCCACAAGAACTGTCTTAGCGAAAGGCTTCTTGAGGAGAAAGCGGTAACTCTGTGAGATGATTTCAGAGAACACAAAGAAGTTTCTCAGAAAGCTTCTTTCTCTTTGCTATCGGAGGATATTTCCTTTGGCCCTATAGTCTTCAGAGGGATCAGAAATATCTGTTCTCAAATTCCACAGAAATAAGGCTAGCAAAGAGATCCACGAAATACAGATGTAACTCTGTGAGATGAATTAACAGAACACTAAGCAGTTTCTCAGAAAGTTTCTTTCCAGATTTCATCTGAGGATATTTCCTTTTTCACCATAGCCCTCTATGGGCTTCCAAATATCACTTTGCCAATTCCACAAGAACTGTCTTAGCGAAAGACGTCTTGAGGGGAAAGCTGTAACTCTGTGAGATGATTTCACAGAACACAAAGAAGTTTCTCAGAAAGCTTCTTTCTCTTTGTTATCGGAGGATATTTCCTTTGGCCCTATAGTCTTCAAAGGGATCCGAAATATCTGTTCTCAGATTCCACAGAAATAAGGCTAGCAAAGAGATCCACGAAATACAGATGTAACTTGTGAATGGAAGTCAGAGAACACTAAGCGGTTTCTCAGAAATCTTCTTTCCAGATTTCATCTGAGGATATTTCCTTTTTCACCATAGCCCTCTATGGGCTTCCAAATATCACTTTGTCAATTCCACAAGAACTGTCTTAGCGAAAGGCTTCTTGAGGGGAAAGCTGTAACTCTGTGAGATGATTTCACAGAACACAAAGAAGTTTCTCAGAAAGCTTCTTTCTCTTTGTTATCGGAGGATATTTCCTTTGGCCCTATAGTCTTCAAAGGGATCCGAAATATCTGTTCTCAGATTCCACAGAAATAAGGCTAGCAAAGAGATCCACGAAATACAGATGTAACTCTGTGAGATGAATTATCAGAACACTAAGCAGTTTCTCAGAAAGCTTCTTTCCAGATTTCATCTGAGGATATTTCCTTTTTCACCATAGCCCACTATAGGCTTCCGATTATCACTTTGCCAATTCCACAAGAACTGTCTTAGCGAAAGGCTTCTTGAGGGGAAAGCTGTAACTCTGTGAGATGATTTCACAGAACACAAAGAAGTTTCTCAGAAAGCTTCTTTCTCTTTGTTATCGGAGGATATTTCCTTTGGCCCTATAGTCTTCAAAGGGATCCGAAATATCTGTTCTCAGATTCCACAGAAATAAGGCTAGCAAAGAGATCCACGAAATACAGTTGTAACTCTGTGACTGGAAGTCAGAGAACACTAAGCGGTTTCTCAGAAAGCTTCTTTCCAGATTTCATCTGAGGATATTTCCTTTTTCACCATAGCCCTCTATTGGCTTCCAAATATCACTTTGCCAATTCCACAGGAACTGTCTTAGCGAAAGGCTTCTTGAGGGAAAAGCTGTAACTCCGTGACATGATTTCACAGAACACAAAGAAGTTTCTCAGAAAGCTTCTTTCTCTTTGTTATAGGAGTATATTTCCTTTGGACCTATAGTCTTCAAAGGGATCCGAAATATCTGCTCTCAGTTTCCACAGAAATAAGGCTAGCAAAGAGATCCACGAAATACAGATGTAACTCTGTGAGATGAATTAACAGAATACTAAGCAGTTTCTCAAAAGCTTCTTTCCAGATTTCATCTGAGGATATTTCCTTTTTCACCATAGCCCTCTATGGGCTTCCAAATATCACTTTGCCAATTCCACAAGAACTGTCTTAGCGAAAGGCTTCTTGAGGAGAAAGCGGTAACTCTGTGAGATGATTTCAGAGAACACAAAGAAGTTTCTCAGAAAGCTTCTTTCTCTTTGCTATCGGAGGATATTTCCTTTGGACCTATAGTCTTCAAAGGGATCAGAAATATCTGTTCTCAGATTCCACAGAAATAAGGCTAGCAAAGAGATCCACGAAATACAGATGTAACTCTGTGAGATGAATTAACAGAACACTAAGCAGTTTCTCAGAAAGCTTCTTTCCAGATTTCATCTGAGGATATTTCCTTTTTCACCATAGCCCTCTATGGGCTTCCAAATATCACTTTGCCAATTCCACAAGAACTGTCTTAGCGAAAGGCTTCTTGAAGGGAAAGCAGTAACTCTATGAGATGATTTCACAGAACAGAAAGAAGTTTCTCAGAAAGCTTCTTTCTCTTTGTTATCGCAGGATATTTCCTTTGGCCCTATAGTTTTCAAAGAGATCCGAAATATCTGTTCTCATATTCCACAGAAATAAGGCTAGCAAAGAGATCTATGAAATACAGGTGTAACTCTGTGAGATGAAATAACAGAACACCAAACAGTTTCTCAGAAAGCTTCTTTCCAGATTTCATCTGAGAATATTTCCTTTTTCACCATAGCCCTCTATGGGCTTCCAAATATCACTTTGCCAATTCCACAAGAACTGTCTTAGCGAAAGGCTTCTTGAGGGGAAAGCTGTAACTCTGTGGGATGTTTTCACAGAACACAAATAAGTTTCTCAGAAAGCTTCTTTCTCTTTGTTATCGGAGGATATTTCTTTGGCCCTAAAGTCTTCAAAGGGATCCGAAATACCTGTTCTCAGATTCCACAGAAATAAGGCTAGCAAAGAGATCCAGGAAATACAGATGTAATTCTGTGAGTGGAAGTCAGAGAACACTAAGCGGTTTCTCCGAAAGCTTCTTTCCAGATTTCATCTGAGGATATTTCCTTTTTCACCATAGCCCTCTATGGGCTTCCGAATATTACTTTGCCAATTCCACAAGAACTGTCTAAGCGAAAGGCTTCTGGAGGGGAAAGCTGTAACTCTGTGGGATGATTTCACAGAACACAAAGAAGTTTCTCAGAAAGCTTCTTTCTCTTTGTTATCGGAGGATTTTTCCTTTGGCCCTATAGTCTTCAAAGGGATCGGAAATATCTGTTCTCAGATTCCACCGAAATAAGGCTAGCAAAGAGATCCAAGAAATACAGATGTAACTCTGTGAGATAAATTAACAGAACACTAAGCAGTTTCTCAGAAAGCTTCTTTCCAGATTTCATCTGAGGATAATTCCTTTTTCACCAAAGCCCTCTATGGGCTTCCAAATATCACTTTGCCAATTCCAGAAAAACTGTCTTAGCGAAAGACTTCTTGAGGGGAAAGCTGTAATTGTGTGAGATGATTTCACAGAACACAAAGAAGTTTCTCAGAAAGCTTCTTTCTCTTTGTTATCAGAGGATATTTCCATTGGCCCTATAGTCTTCAAAGGGATCCGAAATATCTGCTCTCAGATTCCACAGAAATAAGGCTAGCAAAGACATCCACGAAATACAGATGTAACTCTGTGAGATGAATTAACAGAACACTAAGCAGTTTCTCAGAAAGCTTCTTTCCAGATTTCATCTGATGATATTTCCTTTTTCACCATAGCCCTCTATGGGCTTCCAAATATCACTTTGCCAATTCCACAAGAACTGTATTAGCGAAAGGCTTCTTGAGGGGAAAGCTTTAACTCTGTGAGATGATTTCACAGAACACAAAGAAGTTTCTCAGAAAGCTTCTTTCTCTTTGTTATCGGAGGATATTTCTTTGGCCCTAAAGTCTTCAAAGGGATCCGAAATATCTGTTCTCAGATTCCACAGAAATAAGGCTAGCAAAGAGATCCAGGAAATACAGATGTAACTCTGTGAGTGGAAGTCAGAGAACACTAAGCGGTTTCTCAGAAAGCTTCTTTCCAGATTTCATCTGAGGATATTTCCTTTTTCACCATAGCCCTCTATGGGCTTCCGAATATCACTTTGCCAATTCCACAAGAACTTTCTTAGCGAAAGGCTTCTTGAGGGGAAAGCTGTAACTCTGTGGGATGATTTCACAGAACACAAAGAAGTTTCTCAGAAATCTTCTTTCTCTTTGTTATCGGAGGATTTTTCCTTTGGCCCGATAGTCTTCAAAGGGATCGGAAATATCTGTTCTCAGATTCCACCGAAATAAGGCTAGCAAAGAGATCCAAGAAATACAGATGTAACTCTGTGAGATAAATTAACAGAACACTAAGCAGTTTCTCAGAAAGCTTCTTTCCAGATTTCATCTGAGGATAATTGCTTTTACACCATAGCCCTCTATGGGCTTCCAAATATCACTTTGCCAATTCCACAAGAACTGTCTTAGCGAAAGACTTCTTGAGGGGAAAGCTGTAATTCTGTGAGATGATTTCACAGAACACAAAGAAGTTTCTCAGAAAGCTTCTTTCTTTTTGTTATCAGAGGATATTTCCATTGGCCCTATAGTCTTCAAAGGGATCCGAAATATCTGTTCTCAGATTCCACAGAAATAAGGCTAGCAAAGAGATCCACAAAATACAGATGTAACTCTTTGAGATGAATTAACAGAACACTAAGCAGTTTCTCAGAAAGCTTCTTTCCAGATTTCATCTGAGGATATTTCCTTTTTCACCATAGCCCTCTATGGGCTTCCAAATATCACTTTGCCAATTCCACAAGAACTGTCTTAGGGAAAGGCTTCTTGAGGGGAAAGCTTTAACTCTGTGAGATGATTTCACAGAACACAAAGAAGTTTCTCAGAAAGCTTCTTTCTCTTTGTTATCGGAGGATATTTCTTTGGCCCTAAAGTCTTCAAAGGGATCCGAAATATCTGTTCTCAGAATCCACAGAAATAAGGCTAGAAAAGATCCAGGAAATACAGATGTAACTCTGTGAGTGGAAGTCAGAGAACACTAAGCGGTTTCTCAGAAAGCTTCTTTCCAGATTTCATCTGAGGATATTTCCTTTTTCACCAAAGCCCTCTATGGGCTTCCGAATATCACTTTCCCAATTCCGCAAGAACTTTCTTAGCGAAAGGATTCTTCAGGGGAAAGCTGTAACTCTGTGGGATGATTTCACAGAACACAAAGAAGTTTCTCAGAAAGCTTCTTTCTCTTTGTTATCGGAGGATTTTTCCTTTGGCCCTATAGTCTTCAAAGGGATCGGAAATATCTGTTCTCAGATTCCACCTAAATAAGGCTAGCAAAGAGATCCAAGAAATACAGATGTAACTCTGTGAGATAAATTAACAGAACACTAAGCAGTTTCTCAGAAAGCTTCTTTCCAGATTTCATATGAGGATAATTCCTTTTTCACCATAGCCCTCTATGGGCTTCCAAATATCACTTTGCCAATTCCACAAGAACTGTCTTAGCGAAAGACTTCTTGAGGGGAAAGCTGTAATTCTGTGAGATGATTTCACAGAACACAAAGAAGTTTCTCAGAAAGCTTCTTTCTCTTTGTTATCAGAGGATATTTCCTTTGGCCCTATAGTCTTCAAAGGGATCCGAAATATCTGTTCTCAGATTCCACAGAAATAAGGCTAGCAAAGAGATCCACGAAATACAGATGTAACTCTGTGAGTGGAAGTCAGAGAACACTAAGCGGTTTCTCAGAAAGCTTCTTTCCAGATTTCATCTGAGGATATTTCCTTTTTCACCATAGCCCTCTATGGGCTTCCAAATATCACTTTGCCTATTCCACAAGAACTGTCTTAGGGAAAGGCTTCTTGAGGGGAAAGCTGGAACTCTGTGAGATGATTTCACAGAACACAAAGAAGTTTCTCAGAAAGCTTCTTTCTTTTTGTTATCGGAGGATTTTTCCTTTGGCCCTATAGTCTTCAAAGGGATTGGAAATATCTGTTCTCAGATTCCACAGAAATAAGGCTAGCAAAGAGATCCAAGAAATACAGATGTAACTCTGTGAGATGAATTAACAGAACACTAAGCAGTTTCTCAGAAAGCTTCTTTCTAGATTTCATCTGAGGATATTTCCTTTTTCACCATAGCCCTCTATGGGCTTCAAATATCACTTTGCCAATTCCACAAGAACACTCTTAGTGAAAGACTTCTTGAGGTGAAAGCTGTAACTCTGTGAGATGATTTCACAGAACACAAAGAAGTTTCTCAGAAAGCTTCTTTCTCTTTGTTATCGGAGGATATTTCCTTTGGCCCTATAGTCTTCAAAGAGATCCGAAATATCTGTTCTCAGATTCCACAGAAATAAGGCTAGCAAAGAGATCCACGAAATACAGATGTAACACGGTGAGTTGAATTAACAGAACACTAAGCAGTTTCTCAGAAAGCTTCTTTCCAGATTTCATCTGAGGATATTTCCTTTTTCACCATAGCCCTTTATGGGCTTCCAAATATCACTTTGCCAATTCCACAAGAACTGTCTTAGCGAAAGGCTTCTTGAAGGGAAAGGTGTAACTCTGTGAGATGATTTCACAGAACACAAAGAAGTTTCTCAGAAAGCTTCATTCTCTTTGTTTTCGGAGGATATTTCCTTTGGCCCTATATTCTTCAAAGGGATCCGAAATATCTGTTCTCAGATTCCACAGAAATAAGGCCAGCAAACAGATCCACGAAATACAGATGTAACTCTGTGAGTGGAAGTCAGAGAACACTAAGCGGTTTCTCAGAAAGCTTCTTTCCAGATTTCATCTGAGGATATTTCCTTTTTCACCATAGCCCTCTATGGGCTTCCAAATATCACTTTTCCAATTCCACAAGAACTGTCTTAGCGAAAGGCTTCTTGAGGGGAAAGCTGTAACTCTGTGGGATGATTTCACAGAACACAAAGAAGTTTCTCAGAAAGCTTCTTTCTCTTTGTTATCGGAGGATTTTTCCTTTGACCCTATAGTCTTCAAAGGGATCGGAAATATCTGTTCTCAGACTCCACCGAAATAAGGCTAGCAAAGAGATCCAAGAAATACAGATGTAACTCTGTGAGATAAATTAACAGAACACTAAGCAGTTTCTCAGAAAGCTTCTTTCCAGATTTCATCTGAGGATAATTCCTTTTTCACCATAGCCCTCTATGGGCTTCCAAATATCACTTTGCCAATTCCACAAGAACTGTCTTAGCGAAAGGCTTCTTGAGGGGAAAGCTGTAATTCTGTGAGATGATTTCACAGAACACAAAGAAGTTTCTCAGAAAGCTTCTTTCTCTTTGTTATCAGAGGATATTTCCATTGGAATAGTCTTCAAAGGGATCCGAAATATCTGTTCTCAGATTCCACAGAAATAAGGCTAGCAAAGAGATCCCCGAAATACAGATGTAACTCTGTGAGTGGAAGTCAGAGAACACTAAGCGGTTTCTCAGAAAGCTTCTTTCCAGATTTCATTTGAGGATATTTCCTTTTTCACCATAGCCCTCAATGGGCTTCCAAATATCACTTTGCCAATTCCACAAGAACTGTCTTGGTGAAAGGCTTCTGGAGGGAAAAGCTGTAACTCTGTGAGATGATTTCACAGAACACAAAGAAGTTTCTCAGAAAGCTTCTTTCTCTTTGTTATCGGAGGATATTTCTTTGGCCCTAAAGTCTTCAAAGGGATCCGAAATATCTGTTCTCAGATTCCACAGAAATAAGGCTAGCAAAGAGATCCAGGAAATACATGTGTAACTCTGTGAGTGGAAGTCAGAGAACACTAAGCGGTTTCTCAGAAAGCTTCTTTCCAGATTTCATCTGAGGATATTTCCTTTTTCACCATAGCCCTCTATGGGATTCCGAATATCACTTTGCCAATTCCACAAGAACTGTCTTAGCGAAAGGCTTCTTGAGGGGAAAGCTGTAACTCTGTGATATGATTTCACAGAACACAAAGAAGTTTCTCAGAAACCTTCTTTCTCTTTGTTATCGGAGGATATTTCCTTTGGCCCTATAGTCTTCAAAGGGATCCGAAATATCTGTTCTCAGATTCCACAGAAATAAGGCTAGCAAAGAGATCCACGAAATACAGATGTAACTCTGTGAGATGAATTAACAGAACTCTAAGCAGTTTCTCAGAAAGCTTCTATCCAGATTTCATCTGATGATATTTCCTTTTTCACCATAGCCCTCTATGGACTAACAAATATCACTTTGCCAATTCCACAAGAAGTGTCTTAGCGAAAGGCTTCTTGAGGGGAATGCTGTAACTCTGTGAGATGATTTCACAGAACACAAAGAAGTTTCTCAGAAAGCTTCTTTCTCTTTGTTATCGGAGGATATTTCCTTTGGCCCTGTAGTCTTCAAAGGGATCCGAAATATCTGTTCTCAGATTCCACAGAAATAAGGCTACCAAAGAGATCCACGAAATACAGATGTAACTCTGTGAGATGAAATAACAGAACACCAAGCAGTTTCTCAGAAAGCTTCTTTCCAGATTTCATCTGAGGATATTTCCTTTTTCACCATAGCCCACTATGGGCTTCCAAATATCACTTTGCCAATTCCACAAGAACTGTCTTAGCGAAAGGCTTCTTGAGGGGAAAGCTGTAACTCTGTGGGATGATTTCACAGAACACAAAGAAGTTTCTCAGAAAGTTTCTTTCTCTTTGTTGTCGGAGGATATTTCTTTGGCCCTAAAGTGTTCAAAGGGATCCGAAATATCTGTTCTCAGATTCCACAGAAATAAGGCTAGCAAAGAGATCCACGAAATACAGATGTAACTCTGTGAGTGGAAGTCAGAGAACACTAAGCGGTTTCTCAGAAAGCTTCTTTCCAGATTTCATCTGAGGATATTTCCTTTTTCACCATAGCCCTCTATGGGCTTCCAAATATCACTTTGCCTATTCCACAAGAACTGTCTTAGGGAAAGGCTTCTTGAGGGGAAAGCTGTAACTCTGTGAGATGATTTCACAGAACACAAAGAAGTTTCTCAGAAAGCTTCTTTCTTTTTGTTATCGGAGGATTTTTCCTTTGGCCCTATAGTCTTCAAAGGGATCAGAAATATCTGTTCTCAGATTCCACAGAAATAAGGCTAGCAAAGAGATCCACGAAATACAGATGTAACTCTGTGAGATGAATTAACAGAACACTAAGCAGTTTCTCAGAAAGCTTCTTTCTAGATTTCATCTGAGGATATTTCCTTTTTCACCATAGCCCTCTATGGGCTTCCAAATATCACTTTGCCAATTCCACAAGAACTGTCTTAGCGAAAGACTTCTTGAGGGGAAAGCTGTAATTCTGTGAGATGATTTCACAGAACACAAAGAAGTTTCTCAGAAAGCTTCTTTCTCTTTGTTATCAGAGGATATTTCCTTTGGCCCTATAGTCTTCAAAGGGATCCGAAATATCTGTTCTCAGATTCCACAGAAATAAGGCTAGCAAAGAGATCCACGAAATACAGATGTAACTCTGTGAGTGGAAGTCAGAGAACACTAAGCGGTTTCTCAGAAAGCTTCTTTCCAGATTTCATCTGAGGATATTTCCTTTTTCACCATAGCCCTCTATGGGCTTCCAAATATCACTTTGCCTATTCCACAAGAACTGTCTTAGGGAAAGGCTTCTTGAGGGGAAAGCTGGAACTCTGTGAGATGATTTCACAGAACACAAAGAAGTTTCTCAGAAAGCTTCTTTCTTTTTGTTATCGGAGGATTTTTCCTTTGGCCCTATAGTCTTCAAAGGGATTGGAAATATCTGTTCTCAGATTCCACAGAAATAAGGCTAGCAAAGAGATCCAAGAAATACAGATGTAACTCTGTGAGATGAATTAACAGAACACTAAGCAGTTTCTCAGAAAGCTTCTTTCTAGATTTCATCTGAGGATATTTCCTTTTTCACCATAGCCCTCTATGGGCTTCAAATATCACTTTGCCAATTCCACAAGAACACTCTTAGTGAAAGACTTCTTGAGGTGAAAGCTGTAACTCTGTGAGATGATTTCACAGAACACAAAGAAGTTTCTCAGAAAGCTTCTTTCTCTTTGTTATCGGAGGATATTTCCTTTGGCCCTATAGTCTTCAAAGAGATCCGAAATATCTGTTCTCAGATTCCACAGAAATAAGGCTAGCAAAGAGATCCACGAAATACAGATGTAACACGGTGAGTTGAATTAACAGAACACTAAGCAGTTTCTCAGAAAGCTTCTTTCCAGATTTCATCTGAGGATATTTCCTTTTTCACCATAGCCCTTTATGGGCTTCCAAATATCACTTTGCCAATTCCACAAGAACTGTCTTAGCGAAAGGCTTCTTGAAGGGAAAGGTGTAACTCTGTGAGATGATTTCACAGAACACAAAGAAGTTTCTCAGAAAGCTTCATTCTCTTTGTTTTCGGAGGATATTTCCTTTGGCCCTATATTCTTCAAAGGGATCCGAAATATCTGTTCTCAGATTCCACAGAAATAAGGCCAGCAAACAGATCCACGAAATACAGATGTAACTCTGTGAGTGGAAGTCAGAGAACACTAAGCGGTTTCTCAGAAAGCTTCTTTCCAGATTTCATCTGAGGATATTTCCTTTTTCACCATAGCCCTCTATGGGCTTCCAAATATCACTTTTCCAATTCCACAAGAACTGTCTTAGCGAAAGGCTTCTTGAGGGGAAAGCTGTAACTCTGTGGGATGATTTCACAGAACACAAAGAAGTTTCTCAGAAAGCTTCTTTCTCTTTGTTATCGGAGGATTTTTCCTTTGACCCTATAGTCTTCAAAGGGATCGGAAATATCTGTTCTCAGACTCCACCGAAATAAGGCTAGCAAAGAGATCCAAGAAATACAGATGTAACTCTGTGAGATAAATTAACAGAACACTAAGCAGTTTCTCAGAAAGCTTCTTTCCAGATTTCATCTGAGGATAATTCCTTTTTCACCATAGCCCTCTATGGGCTTCCAAATATCACTTTGCCAATTCCACAAGAACTGTCTTAGCGAAAGGCTTCTTGAGGGGAAAGCTGTAATTCTGTGAGATGATTTCACAGAACACAAAGAAGTTTCTCAGAAAGCTTCTTTCTCTTTGTTATCAGAGGATATTTCCATTGGAATAGTCTTCAAAGGGATCCGAAATATCTGTTCTCAGATTCCACAGAAATAAGGCTAGCAAAGAGATCCCCGAAATACAGATGTAACTCTGTGAGTGGAAGTCAGAGAACACTAAGCGGTTTCTCAGAAAGCTTCTTTCCAGATTTCATTTGAGGATATTTCCTTTTTCACCATAGCCCTCAATGGGCTTCCAAATATCACTTTGCCAATTCCACAAGAACTGTCTTGGTGAAAGGCTTCTGGAGGGAAAAGCTGTAACTCTGTGAGATGATTTCACAGAACACAAAGAAGTTTCTCAGAAAGCTTCTTTCTCTTTGTTATCGGAGGATATTTCTTTGGCCCTAAAGTCTTCAAAGGGATCCGAAATATCTGTTCTCAGATTCCACAGAAATAAGGCTAGCAAAGAGATCCAGGAAATACATGTGTAACTCTGTGAGTGGAAGTCAGAGAACACTAAGCGGTTTCTCAGAAAGCTTCTTTCCAGATTTCATCTGAGGATATTTCCTTTTTCACCATAGCCCTCTATGGGATTCCGAATATCACTTTGCCAATTCCACAAGAACTGTCTTAGCGAAAGGCTTCTTGAGGGGAAAGCTGTAACTCTGTGATATGATTTCACAGAACACAAAGAAGTTTCTCAGAAACCTTCTTTCTCTTTGTTATCGGAGGATATTTCCTTTGGCCCTATAGTCTTCAAAGGGATCCGAAATATCTGTTCTCAGATTCCACAGAAATAAGGCTAGCAAAGAGATCCACGAAATACAGATGTAACTCTGTGAGATGAATTAACAGAACTCTAAGCAGTTTCTCAGAAAGCTTCTATCCAGATTTCATCTGATGATATTTCCTTTTTCACCATAGCCCTCTATGGACTAACAAATATCACTTTGCCAATTCCACAAGAAGTGTCTTAGCGAAAGGCTTCTTGAGGGGAATGCTGTAACTCTGTGAGATGATTTCACAGAACACAAAGAAGTTTCTCAGAAAGCTTCTTTCTCTTTGTTATCGGAGGATATTTCCTTTGGCCCTGTAGTCTTCAAAGGGATCCGAAATATCTGTTCTCAGATTCCACAGAAATAAGGCTACCAAAGAGATCCACGAAATACAGATGTAACTCTGTGAGATGAAATAACAGAACACCAAGCAGTTTCTCAGAAAGCTTCTTTCCAGATTTCATCTGAGGATATTTCCTTTTTCACCATAGCCCTCTATGGGCTTCAAATATCACTTTGCCAATTCCACAAGAACACTCTTAGCGAAAGACTTCTTGAGGTGAAAGCTGTAACTCTGTGAGATGATTTCACAGAACACCAAGAAGTTTCTCAGAAAGCTTCTTTCTCTTTGTTATCGGAGGATATTTCCTTTGTCCCTATAGTCTTCAAAGAGATCCGAAATATCTGTTCTCAGATTCCACAGAAATAAGGCTAGCAAGAGATCCAGGAAATACAGATGTAACTCTGTGAGTGGAAGTCAGAGAACACTAAGCGGTTTCTCAGAAAGCTTCTTTCCAGATTTCATCTGAGGATATTTCCTTTTTCACCATAGCCCTCTATGGACTTCCAAATATCACTTTGCCAATTCCACAAGAACCGTCTTAGCGAAAGGCTTCCTGAGGGGAAAGCTGTAACTCTGTGAGATGATTTCACAGAACACAAAGAAGTTTCTCAGAAAGCTTCTTTCTCTTTGTTATCGGAGTATATTTCCTTTGGCCCTGTAGTCTTCAAAGGGATCCGAAATATCTGTTCTCAGATTCCACAGAAATAAGGCCAGGAAAGAGATCCACGAAATATAGATGTAACTCTGTGAGATGAAATAACAGAACACTAAGCAGTTTCTCAGAAAGCTTCTTTCCAGATTTCATCTGAGGATATTTCCTTTTTCACCATAGCCCTCTATGGGCTTCCAAATATCACTTTGCCAATCCCACAAGAACTGTCTTAGCGAAAGACTTCTTGAGGGGAAAGCCGTAACTCTGTGGGATGATTTCACAGAACACAAAGAAGTTTCTCAGAAAGCTTCTTTCTCTTTGTTATCCGAGGATTTTTCCTTTGGCTCTACAGTCTTCAAAGGGATCGGAAATATCTGTTCTCAGATTCCACAGAAATAAGGCTAGCAAAGAGATCCAAGAAATATAGATGTAACTCTGTGAGATAAATTAACAGAACACTAAGCAGTTTCTCAAAAAGCTTCTTTCCAGATTTCATCTGAGGATACTTCCTTTTTCACCATAGCCCTCTATGGGCTTCCAAATATCACTTTGCCAATTCCATAAGAACTGTCTTAGCGGAAGACTTCCTGAGGGGAAAGCTGTAATCTGTGAGATGATTTCACAGAACACAAAGAAGTTTCTCCGAAAGCTCCTTTCTCTTTATTATCGGAGGATATTTCTTTGGCCCTAAAGTCTTCAAAGGG
Source organism: Macaca fascicularis (assembly GCF_037993035.2). NCBI lineage: Eukaryota > Metazoa > Chordata > Mammalia > Primates > Cercopithecidae > Macaca > Macaca fascicularis. Next base: position 83,633,192 of record NC_088379.1, read on the forward strand.
ATCCGAAATATCTGTTCTCAGATTCCACAGAAATAAGGCTAGCAAGAGATCCAGGAAATACAGATGTAACTCTGTGAGTGGTAGTCAGAGAACACTAAGCGGTTTCTCAGAAAGCTTCTTTCCAGATTTCATCTGAGGATATTTCCTTTTTCACCATAACCCTCTATGGGCTTCCGAATATCACTTTGCCAATTCCACAAGAACTTTCTTAGCGAAAGGCTTCTTGAGGGGAAAGCTGTAACTCTGTGAGCTGATTTCACAGAATACAAAGAAGTTTCTCAGAAAGCTTCTTTCTCTTTGTTATCGGAGGATATTTCCTTTGGCCCTATAGTCTTCCAAGGGATCCGAAATATCTGTTCTCAAATTACACAGAAATAAGGTTAGCAAAGAGATCCACGAAATAAAGATGTAACTCTGTGAGATGAATTAACAGAACACTAAGCAGTTTCTCAGAAAGCTTCTTTCCAGATTTCATCTGAGGATATTTCCTTTTTCACCATAGCCCTCTAAGGGCTTCCAAATATCACTTTGCCAATTCCACAAGAACTGTCTTAGCGAAAGGCTTCTTGAGGGGAAAGCTGTAACTCTGTGAGATGATTTCACAGAACACAAAGAAGATTCTCAGAAAGCTTCTTTCTCTTTGTTTTCGGAGGATATTTCCCTTGGCACAATAGTCTTCAAGGGGGTCCGAAATATCTGTTCTCAGATTCCACAGAAATAAGGCTAGCAAAGAGATCCAGGAAATACAGATGTAACTCTGTAAGTGGAAGTCAGAGAACACTTAGCGGTTTCTCAGAAAGCTGCTTTCCAGATTTCATCTGAGGATATTTCCTTTTTCACCATAGCCTTCTATGGGCTTCCAAATTTCACTTTGCCAATTCCACAAGAAGTGTCTTAGCAAAAGGCTTCTTGAGGGGAAAGCTGTAACTCTGTGAGATGATTTCACAGAACACAAAGAAGTTTCTCAAAAAGCTTATTTCTCTTTGTTATCGGAGAATATTTCCTTTGGCCCAATAGTCTTCAAAGGGATCGGAAATATCTGTTCTCAGATTCCACAGAAATAAGGCTAGCAAAGAGATCCACGAAATACATATGTAACTCTGTGAGATGAATTATCGGAACACTAAGCAGTTTCTCAGAAAGCTTCTTTCCAGTTTTCATCTGAGGATATTTCCTTTTTCACCATAGCCCTCTATGGGCTTCCGAATATCACTTTGCCAATTCCACAAGAACTGTCTTAGCCAAAGGCTTCTTGAAGGGAAAGCTGTAACTCTGTGAGATGATTTCACAGAACACAAAGAAGTTTCTCAGAAAGCTTCTTTCTCTTTGTTATCGGAGGATTTTTCCTTTGCCCCGATAGTGTTCAAAGTGATCCGAAATATCTGTTCTCATATTCCACAGAAATAAGGCTAGCAAAGAGATCCAGGAAATACAGATGTAACTCTGTAAGTGGAAGTCAGAGAACACTAAGCGGTTTCTCAGAAAGCTTCTTTCCAGATTTCATCTGAGGATATTTCCTTTTTCACCATAGCCCTCTATGGGCTTCCAAATATCACTTTGCCAATTCCACAAGAACAGTCTTAGCGAAAGGCTTCTTGAGGGGAATGCTGTAACTCTGTGAGCTGATTTCACAGAACAGAAAGAAGTTTCTCAGAAAGCTTCTTTCTCTTTGTTATCGGAGGATATTTCCTTTGGCCCTATAGTCTTCAAAGGGATCCGAAATATCTGTTCTCAGATTCCACAGAAATAAGGCTAGCAAACAGATTCACGAAATACAGATGTAACTCTGTGAGATGAAATAACAGAACACTAAGCAGTTTCTCAGAAAGCTTCTTTCCAGATTTCATCTGAGGATATTTCCTTTTTCACCACAGCCCTCTAAGGGCTTCCAAATATCACTTTGCCAATTCCACAAGAACTGTCTTAGCGAAAGGCTTCTTGAGGGGAAAGCTGTAACTCTGTGAGATGATTTCACAGAACACAAAGAAGTTTCTCAGAAAGCTTCTTTCTCTTTGTTATCGGAGGATATTTCCTTTGGCCCTATAGTCTTCCAAGGGATCCGAAATATCTGTTCTCAAATTACACAGAAATAAGGTTAGCAAAGAGATCCACGAAATACAGATGTAACTCTGTGAGATGAATTAACAGAACACTAAGCAGTTTCTCAGAAAGCTTCTTTCCAGATTTCTTCTGAGGATATTTCCTTTTTCACCATAGCCCTCTATGGGCTTCCAAATATCACTTTGCCAATTCCACAAGAACTGTCTTAGTGAAAGGCTTCTTGAGGGGAAAGCTGTAACTCTGTGAGATGATTTCACAGAACACAAAGAAGTTTCTCAGAAAGCTTCTTTCTCTTTGTTATCGGAGGATATTTCCCTTGGCACAATAGTCGTCAAAGGGATCCGAAATATCTGTTCTCAGATTCCACAGAAATAAGGCTAGCAAAGAGATCCAGGAAATACAGATGTAACTCTGTAAGTGGAAGTCAGAGAACACTAAGCGGTTTCTCAGAAAGCTTCTTTCCAGATTTCATCTGAGGATATTTCCTTTTTCACCATAGCCTTCTATGGGCTTCCAAATTTCACTTTGCCAATTCCACAAGAACTGTCTTAGCAAAAGGCTTCTTGAGGTGAAAGCTGTAACTCTGTGAGATGATTTCACAGAACACAAAGAAGTTTCTCAGAAAGCTTCTTTCTCTTTGTTATCGGAGAATATTTCCTTTGGCCCAATAGTCTTCTAAGGGATCCGAAATATCTGTTCTCAGATTCCACAGAAATAAGGCTAGCAAAGAGATCCACGAAATACAGATGTAACTCTGTGATATGAATTAACAGAACACTAAGGAGTTTCTCAGAAAGCTACTTTCCAGATTTCGTCTGAGGATATTTCCTTTTTCACCATAGCCCTCTATGGGCTTCCAAGTTTCACTTTGCCAATCCCAGAAAAACTGTCTTAGCGAAAGGCTTCTTGAGGGGAAAGCTGTAACTCTGTGAGATGATTTCACAGAACAAAAAGAAGTTTCTCAGAAAGCTTCTTTCTCTTTGTTATCGGAGGATATTTCCTTGGCCCTATAGTCTTCAAAGGGATCCGAAATATCTCTTCTCAGATTCCACAGAAATAAGGCTAGCAAAGAGATCCACGAAATACAGATGTAACTCTGTGAGATGAATTCACAGAACACTAAACAGTTTCTCAGAAAGCTTCTTTCCAGATTTCATCTGAGGATATTTCCTTTTTCACCATAGCCCTCTATGGGCTTCAAAGTATCACTTTGCCAATTCCAGAAAAACTGTCTTTGCGAAAGGCTTCTTGAGGGGAAAGCTGTAACTCTGCGAGATGATTTCACAGAACACAAAGAAGTTTTTCCGAAAGCTTCTTTCTCTTTGTTATCGGAGGATATTTCCTTTGGCCCTATAGTCTTCAAAGGGATCCGAAATATCTGTTCTCAGATTCCGCAGTAATAAGGCTAGCAAAGAGATCCACGAAATAGAGATGTAACTCTGTGAGATGAAAAAACAGAACACTAAGCAGTTTCTCAGAAAGCTTCTTTCCAGATTTCATCTGAGGATATTTCCTTTTTCACCATAGCCCTCTATGGGCTTCCAAATATCACTTTGACAATTCCCCAAGAACTGTCTTAGCGAAAGGCTTCTTGAGGGGAAAGCTGTAACTCTGTGAGCTGATTTCACAGAACTCAAAGAAGTTACTGAGAAAGCTTCTTTCTCTTTGTTATCGGAGGATATTTCCTTGGCCTTAGAGTCTTCAAAGGGATCCGAAATATCTGTTCTCAGATTCCACAGAAATAAGGCTAGCAAAGAGATCCACGAAATACAGATGTAACTCTGTGAGATGAATTAACAGAACACTAAGGAGTTTCTCAGAAAGCTACTTTCCAGATTTCGTCTGAGGATACTTCCTTTTTCACCATAGCCCTCGATGGGCTTCCAAATATCACTTTGCCAATTCCAGAAAAACTGTCTTAGCGAAAGGTTTCTTGAGGGGAAAGCTGTAACTCTGTGAGATGATTTCACAGAACAAAAAGAAGTTTCTCATAAAGCTTCTTTCTCTTTGTTATCGGAGGATATTTCCTTGGCCCTATAGTCTTCAAAGGGATCCGAAATATCTGTTCTCAGATTCCACAGAAATAAGGCTAGCAAAGAGATCCACGAAATACAGATGTAACTCTGTGAGATGAATTAACAGAACACTAAGCAGTTTCTCAGAAAGCTTCTTTCCAGATTTCATCTGAAGATATTTCCTTTTTCACCATAGCCCTCTATGGGCTTCCAAATATCACTTTGCCAATTCCACAAGAACTATCTTAGCGAAAGGCTTCTTGAGGGAAAAGCTGTAACTCTGTGAGATGATTTCACAGAACACAAAGAAGTTTCTCAGAAAGCTTCTTTCTCTTTGTTATCGGAGGATATTTCCTTTGGCCCTATAGTCTTCAAAGGGATCCGAAATATCTCTTCTCAGATTCCACAGAAATAAGGCTACCAAAGAGATCCACGACATATAGATGTAACACTGTGAGATGAATTAACAGAACACTAAGCAGTTTCTCAGAAAGCTTCTTTCCAGATTTCATCTGAGGATATTTCCTTTTTCACCATAGCCCTCTATGGGCTTCCAAATATCACTTTGCCAATTCCACAAGAACTGTCTTAGCGAAAGGCTTCTTGAGGGATAAGCTGTAACTCTGTGAGATGATTTCACAGAACACAAAGAACTTTCTCAGAAAGCTTCTTTCTCTTTATTATCGGAGGATATTTCCTTTGGCCCTATACTCTTCAAAGGGATCCGAAATATCTGTTCTCAGATTCCACAGAAATAAGGCTAGCAAAGAGATCCACGACATACAGATGTAACTCTGTGAGATGAATTAACAGAATACTAAGCAGTCTCTCAGAAAGCTTCTTTCCTTATTTCATCTGAGGATATTTCCTTTTTCACCATAGCCCTCTATGGGCTTCTAAATATCACTTTGCCAATTCCACAAGAACTGTCTTAGCGAAAGGCTTCTTGAGGGGAAAGCTGTAACTCTGTGAGATGATTTCACAGAACACAAAGAAGTTTCTCAGAAAGCTTCTTTCTCTTTGTTATCGGAGGATATTTCCTTTGGCCCTATAGTCTTCAAAGGGATCCGAAATATCTGTTCTCAGATTCCACAGAAATAAGGCTAGCAAAGAGATCCACGAAATACAGATGTAATTCTGTGAGATGAATTAACAGAACACTAAGCAGTTTCTCAGATAGCTTCTTTCCAGATTTCATCTGAGGATATTTCCTTTTTCACCATAGCCCTCTATGGGCTTCCAAATATCACTTTGCCAATTTCAGAAGAACTGTCTTAGCGAAAGGCTTCTTGAGGGGAAAGCTGTAACTCTGTGAGATGATTTCACAGAACACAAAGAAGTTTCTCAGAAAGCTTCATTCTCTTTGTTATCGGAGGATATTTCTTTGGCCCTATAGTCTACAAAGGGATCCGAAATATCTGTTCTCAAGTTCCACAGAAATAAGGGTAGCAAAGAGATCCACGTAATACAGATGTAACTCTGTGAGATGAATTAACAGAACACTAAGCAGTTTCTCAGAAAGCTTCTTTCCAGATTTCATCTGAGGATATTTCCTTTATCACCATAGCCCTCTATGGGCTTCCAAATATCACTTTGCCAATTCCACAAGAACTGTCTTAGCGAAAGGCTTCTTGAGGGGAAAGCTGTAACTATGTGAGCTGATTTCACAGAACACAAAGAAGTTACTCAGAAAGCTTCTTTCTCTTTGTTATCGGAGGATATTTCCTTGGCCCTAGCGACTTCAAAGGGATCCGAAATATCTGTTCTCAGATTCCACAGAAATAAGGCTAGCAAACAGATCCACGAAATACAAACGTAACTCTGTGAGATGCAATAACAGAACACTAAGCCGTTTCTCAGAAAGCTTCTTTCCAGATTTCATCTGAGGATATTTCCTTTTACACCATAGCCCTCTATGGGCTTCCAAATATCACTTTGCCAATTCCACAAGAACTGTCTTAGCGAAAGGCTTCTTGAGGGGGAAGCTGTAACTCTGTGAGATGATTTCACAGAACACAAAGAAGTTTCTCAGAAAGCTTCTTTCTCTTTGTTATCGGAGGATATTTCTTTGGCCCTATAGTCTTCAAAGGGATCCGAAATATCTGTTCTCAGATTCCAAAGAAATCAGGCTAGCAAAGAGATCCACGAAATACAGATGTAACTCTGTGAGATGAATTAACAGAACACTAAGCAGTTTCTCAGAAAGCTTCCTTCCAGATTTCATCTGAGGATATTTCCTTTTTCACCATAGCCCTCTATGGGCTTCCAAATATCACTTTGCCAATTCCACAAGAACTGTCTTAGCGAAAGGCTTCTTGAGGGGAAAGCTGTAACTCTGTGAGCTGATTTCACAGAAAACAAAGAAGTTTCTCAGAAAGCTTCTTTCTCTTTGTTATCGGAGGATATTTCCTTGGCCCTATAGTCTTCAAAGGGATCGGAAATATCTGTTCTCAGATTCCACAGAAATAAGGCTAGCAAACAGATCCACGAAAAAGAGATGTAACTCTTTGAGATGCAATAACAGAACACTAAGCAGTTTCTCAGAAAGCTTCTTTCCAGATTTCATCTGAGGATATTTCCTTTTTCACCATAGCCCTCTATGGGCTTCCAAATATCACTTTGCCAATTCCACAAAAACTGTCTTAGCGAAAGACTTCTTGAGGGGAAAGCTGTAACTCTGTGAGATGATTTCACAGACACAAAAAAGTTTCTCAGAAAGCTTCTTTCTCTTTGTTACCAGAGGATATTTCCTTTGACCATATAGTCTTCAAAGGGATCCGAAATATCTGTTCTCAGATTCCACAGAAATAAGGCTAGCAAAGAGATCCACGAAATACAGATGTAACTCTGTGAGATGATTTAACAGAACACTAAGCAGTTTCTCAGAAAGCTTCTTTCCAGATTTTATCTGAGGATATTTCCTTTTTCACCATAGCCCTCTATGGGCTTCCAAATATCACTTTGCCAATTCCACAAGAACTGTCTTAGAGAAAGGCTTCTTGAGGGAAAAGCTGTAACTCTGTGAGATGATTTCACAGAACACAAAGAAGTTTCTCAGAAAGCTTCTTTCTCTTTGTTATCGGAGGATATTTCCTTTGGCCCTATAGTCTTCAAAGGGATCCGAAATATCTCTTCTCAGATTCCATAGAAATAAGGCTAGCAAAGAGATCCACGAAATACAGATGTAACTCTGTGAGATGAAATAACAGAACACTAAGCAGTTTCTCAGAAAGCTTCTTTCCAGATTTCATCTGAGGATATTTCCTTTTTCACCATAGCCCTCTATGGGCTTCCAAATATCACTTTGCCAATTCCACAAGAACTGTCTTAGAGAAAGGCTTCTTGAGGGAAAAGCTGTAACTCTGTGAGATGATTTCACAGAACACAAAGAAGTTTCTCAGAAAGCTTCTTTCCCTTTGTTTTCGGAGAATATTTCCTTTGACCCTATAGTCTTCAAAGGGATCCGAAATATCTGTTCTCAGGTTCCACAGAAATAAGGCTAGAAAACACATCCACGAAATACAGATGTAACTCTGTGAGATGCAATAACAGAACACTAAGCAGTTTCTCCGAAATCTTCTTTCCAGATATCATCTGAGGATATTTCCTTTTTCACCATAGCCCTCAATGGGCTTCCAAATATCACTTTGCCAATTCCACAAGGACTGTCTTAGCGAAAGGCTTCTTGAGGGGAAAGTTGTAACTCTGTGAGATGATTTCACAGAACACAAAGAAGTTTCTCAGAAAGCTTCTTTCTCTTTGTTATCGGAGGATATTTCCTTTGGCCCTATAGTCTTCAAAGGGATCCGAAATATCTGTTCTCATTTCCACAGAAATAAGGCTAGCAAAGAGATCCACGAAATACAGATGTAACTCTGTGGGATGAATTAACAGAACACTAAGCAGTTTCTCAGAAAGATTCTTTCCAGATTTCATCTGAGGATATTTCCTTTTTCACCATAGCCCTCTATGGGCTTCCAAATATCACTTTGCCAATACCAGTAAAACTCTCTTACCGAAAGGCTTCTTGAGGGGAAAGCTGTAACTCGGTGAGATGATTTCACAGAACACAAAGAAGTTTCTCAGGAAGCTTCTTTCTCTTTGTTATCAGAGGATATTTCTTTGGCCCTATAGTCTGCAAAGGGATCCGAAATATCTGTTCTCAGGTTCCACAGAAATAAGGCTAGCAAAGAGATCCACGAAATACAGATGTAACTCTGTGAGATGAATTAACAGAACACTAAGCAGTTTCTCAGAAAGCTTCTTATCAGATTTCATCTGAGGATATTTCCTTTTTCACCATAGCCCTCTATGGGCTTCCAAATATCACTTTGCCAATTACACAAGAAATGTCTTAGCGAAAGGCTTCTTGAGGGGAAAGCTGTAACTCTGTGAGATGATTTCACAGAACACAAAAAAGTTTCTCAGAAAGCTTCTTTCTCTTTGTTATCGGAGGATATTTCCTTTGGCCATATAGTCTTCAAAGGGATTCGAAATATCTGTTCTCAGGTTCCACAGAAATAAGGCTAGCAAAGAGATCCACGAAATACAGATGTAACTCTGTGAGATGATTTAACAGAACACTAAGCAGTTTCTCAGAAAGCTTCTTTCCAGATTTCATCTGAGGATATTTCCTTTTTCACCATAGCCCTCTATGGGCTTCCAAATATCACTTTGCCAATTCCACAAGAACTGTATTAGCGAAAGGCTTCTTGAGGGGAAAGCTGTAACTCTGTGAGATGATTTCACAGAACACAAAGAAGTTTCTCAGAAAGCTTCTTTCTCTTTGTTATCGGAGGATATTTCCTTTGGCCCTATAGTCTTCAAAGGGATCAGAAATATCTGTTCTCAGATTCCACAGAAATAAGGCTAGCAAAGAGATCCACGAAATACAGATGTAACTCTGTGAGATGAATTAACAGAACACTAAGCAGTTTCTCAGAAAGCTTCTTTCCAGATTTCATCTGAGGATATTTCCTTTTTCACCATAGCCCTCTATGGGCTTCCAAATATCACTTTGCCAATTCCACAAGAACTGTCTTAGCGAAAGGCTTCTTGAGGGGAAAGCTGTAACTCTGTTAGATGATTTCACAGAACACAAAGAAGTTTCTCAGAAAGCTGCTTTCTCTTTGTTATCGGAGGATATTTGCTTTGGCCCTATAGTCTTCAAAGGGATCCGAAATATCTGTTCTCAGATTCCACAGAAATAAGGCTAGCAAACAGATCCACGAAAGACAGATGTAACTCTGTGAGATGAAATAACAGAACACTAAGCAGTTTCTCAGAAAGCTTCTTTCCAGATTTCATCTGAGGATATTTCCTTTTTCACCATAGCCCTCTATGGGCTTCCAAATATCACTTTGCCAATTCCACAAGAACTGTCTTAGCGAAAGGCTTCTTGAAGGGAAAGCTGTAACTCTGTGAGATGATTTCACAGAACACAAAGAAGTTTCTCAGAAACCTTCTTTCTCTTTGTTATCGGAGGATATTTCCTTTGGCCCTATACTCTTCAAAGGGATCCGAAATATCTGTTCTCAGATTCCACAGAAATAAGGCTAGCAAACAGATCCACGAAAAAGAGATGTAACTCTTTGAGATGCAATAACAGAACACTAAGCGGTTTCTCAGAAAGCTTCTTTCCAGATTTCATCTGAGGATATTTCCTTTTTCACCATAGCCCTCTATGGGCTTCCAAATATCACTTTGCGAATTCCACAAAAACTGTCTTAGCGAAAGGCTTCTTGAGGGGAAAGCTGTAACTCTGTGAGATGATTTCACAGAACACAAAAAAGTTTCTCAGAAAGCTTCTTTCTCTTTGTTATCAGAGGATATTTCCTTTGGCCATATAGTCTTCAAAGGGATCCGAAATATCTGTTCTCAGATTCCACAGAAATAAGGCTAGCAAAGAGATCCACGAAATACAGATGTAACTCTGTGAGATGATTTAACAGAACACTAAGGAGTTTCTCAGAAAGCTTCTTTCCAGATTTCATCTGAGGGTATTTCCTTTTTCACCATAGCCCTCTATGGGCTTCCAAATATCACTTTGCCAATTCCACAAGAACTGTCTTAGCGAAAGGCTTCTTGAGGGAAAAGCTGTAACTCTGTGAGATGATTTCACAGAACAAAAAGAAGTTTCTCAGAAAGCTTCTTTCCCTTTGTTTTCGGAGAATATTTCCTTTGACCCTATAGTCTTCAAAGGGATCCGAAATATCTGTTCTCAGGTTCCACAGAAATAAGGCTAGAAAACAGATCCACGAAATACAGATGTAACTCTGTGAGATGCAATAACAGAACACTAAGCAGTTTCTCCGAAATCTTCTTTCCAGATTTCATCTGAGGATATTTCCTTTTTCACCATAGCCCTCTATGGGCTTCCAAATATCACTTTGCCAATTCCACAAGAACTGTCTTAGCGAGAGGCTTCTTGAGGGGAAAGCTGTAACTCTGTGAGATGATTTCACAGAACACAAAGAAGTTTCTCAGAAAGCTTCTTTCTCTTTGTTATCGGAGGATATTTCCTTTGGCCCTATAGTCTTCAAAGGGATCCGAAATATCTGTTCTCAGATTCCACAGAAATAAGGCTAGCAAAGAGATCCACGAAATACAGATGTAACTCTGTGAGATGAATTAACAGAACACTAAGCAGTTTCTCAGAAAGCTTCTTTCCAGATTTCATCTGAGGATATTTCCTTTTTCACCATAGCCCTCTATGGGCTTCCAAATATCACTTTGCCAATACCAGTAAAACTCTCTTAGCGAAAGGCTTCTTGAGGGGAAAGCTGTAACTCTGTGAGATGATTTCACTGAACACGAAGTTTCTCAGGAAGCTTCTTTCTCTTTGTTATCGGAGGATATTTCTTTGGCCTTATAGTCTTCAAAGGGATCCGAAATATCTGTTCTCAGGTTCCACAGAAATAAGGCTAGCAAAGAGATCCACGAAATACAGATGTAACTCTCTGAGATGAATTAACAGAACACTAAGCAGTTTCTCAGAAAGCTTCTTTCCAGATTTCATCTGAGGATATTTCCTTTTTCACCATAGCCCTCTATGGGCTTCCAAATATCACTTTGCCAATTCCACAAGAACTGTCTTAGCGAAAGGCTTCTTGAGGGGAAAGCTGTAACTCTGTGAGATGATTTCACAGAACACAAAAAAGTTTCTCAGAAAGCTTCTTTCTCTTTGTTATCGGAGGATATTTCCTTTGGCCATATAGTCTTCAAAGGGATCCGAAATATCTGTTCTCAGGTTCCACAGAAATAAGGCTAGCAAAGAGATCCACGAAATACAGATGTAACTCTGTGAGATGAATTAACAGAACACTAAGCAGTTTCTCAGAAAGCTTCTTTCCAGATTTCATCTGAGGATATTTCCTTTTTCACCATAGCCCTCTATGGGCTTCCAAATATCACATTGCCAATTCCACAAGGACTGTCTTAGCGAAAGGCTTCTTGAGGGGAAAGCTGTAACTCTGAGAGATGATTTCACAGAACACAAAGAAGTTTCTCAGGAAGCTTCTTTCTCTTTGTTATCGGAGGATATTTCTTTTGCCCTATAGTCTTTAAAGGCATCCGAAATATCTGTTCTCAGGTTCCACAGAAATAAGGCTAGCAAAGAGATCCATGAAATACAGATGTAACTCTGTGAGATGAATTAACAGAACACTAAGCAGTTTCTCAGAAAGCTTCTTTCCAGATTTCATCTGAGGATATTTCCTTTTTCACCATAGCCCTCTATGGGCTTCCAAATATCACTTTGCCAATTCCACAAGAACTGTCTTAGCGAAAGGCTTCTTGAGGGGAAAGCTGTAACTCTGTGAGATGATTTCACAGAACACAAAGAAGTTTCTCAGAAAGCTTCTTTCTCTTTGTTATCGGAGGATATTTCCTTTGGCCCTATAGTCTTCAAAGGGATCAGAAATATCTGTTCTCAGATTCCACAGAAATAAGGCTAGCAAAGAGATCCACGAAATACAGATGTAACTCTGTGAGATGAATTAACAGAACACTAAGCAGTTTCTCAGAAAGCTTCTTTCTAGATTTCATCTGAGGATATTTCCTTTTTCACCATAGCCCTCTACGGGCTTCCAAATATCACTTTGCCAATTCCACAAGAACTGTCTTAGCGAAAGGCTTCTTGAGGGGAAAGCTGTAACTCTGTGAGATGATTTCACAGAACACAAAGAAGTTTCTCAGAAAGCTTCTTTCTCTTTGTTATCGGAGGATATTTCCTTTGGCCCTATAGTCTTCAATGGGATCCGAAATATCTGTTATCAGATTCCACAGAAATAAGGCTAGCAAACAGATCCACGAAAGACAGATGTAACTCTGTGAGATGAAATAACAGAACACTAAGCAGTTTCTCAGAAAGCTTCTTTCCAGATTTCATCTGAGGATATTTCCTTTTTCACCATAGCCCTCTATGGGCTTCCAAATATCACTTTGCCAATTCCACAAGAACTGTCTTAGCGAAAGGCTTCTTGAAGGGAAAGCTGTAACTCTGTGAGATGATTTCACAGAACACAAAGAAGTTTCTCAGAAAGCTTCTTTCTCTTTGTTATCAGAGGATATTTCCTTTGGCCCTATACTCTTCAAAGGGATCCGAAATATCTGTTCTCAGATTCCACAGAAATAAGGCTAGCAAAGAGATCCACGGCATACAGATGTAACTTTGTGAGATGAATTATCAGAACACTAAGCAGTTTCTCAGAAAGCTTCTTTCCAGATTTCATCTGAGGATATTTTCTTTTTGACCATAGCCCTCTATGGGCTTCCAAATATCACTTTGCCAATTCCACAAGAACTGTCTTAGGGAAAGGCTTCTTGAGGGGAAAGCTGTAACTCTGTGAGATGATTTCACAGAACACAAAGAAGTTTCTCAGAAAGCTTCTTTCTCTTTGTTATCGGAGGATATTTCTTTGGTCCTATAGTCTTCAAAGGGATCCGAAATATCTGTTCTCAGATTCCACAGAAATAAGGCTAGCAAAGAGATCCACGAAATACAGATGTAACTCTGTGAGATGAAATAACAGAACACTAAGCAGTTTCTCAGAAAGCTTCTTTCCAGATTTCATCTGAGGATATTTCCTTTTTCACCATAGCCCTCTATGGGCTTCAAAATATCACTTTGACAATTCCAGAAAAACTGTCTTTGCGAAAGGCTTCTTGAGGGGAAAGCTGTAACTCTGTGAGATGATTTCACAGAACACAAAGAAGTTTCTCAGAAAGCTTCTTTCTCTTTGTTATCGGAGGATATTTCTTTTGCCCTATAGTCTTCAAAGGGATCCGAAATATCTGTTCTCAGGTTCCACAGAAATAAGGCTAGCAAAGAGATCCACGTAATACAGATGTAACTCTGTGAGATGAATTAACAGAACACTAAGGAGTTTCACAGAAAGCTTCTTTCCAGATTTCATCTGAGGATATTTCCTTTTTCACCATAGCCCTCTATGGGCTTCCAAATATCACTTTGCCAATTCCAGAAAAACTGTCTTAGCGAAAGGCTTCTTGAGGGGAAAGCTGTAACTCTGTGAGATGATTTCACAGATCAAAAAGAAGTTTCTCAGAAAGCTTCTTTCTCTTTGTTATCGGACGATATTTCCTTGGCCCTATAGTCTTCAAAGGGATCCGAAATATCTGTTCTCAAATCCACAGAAATAAGGCTAGCAAAGAGATCCACGAAATACAGATGTAACTCTGTGAGATGAATTAACAGAACACTAAGCAGTTTCTCAGAAAGCTTCTTTCCAGATTTCATCTGAGGATATTTCCTTTTTCACCATAGCCCTCTATGGGCTTCCAAATATCACTTTGCCAATTCCACAAGAATTGTCTTACCGAAAGGCTTCTTGAGGGCAAAGCGGTAACTCTGTGAGATGATTTCACAGAACACAAAGAAGTTTCTCAGAAAGCTTCTTTCTCTTTGTTATTGGAGGATATTTCCTTGGCCCTATAGTCTTCAAAGGGATCGGAAATATCTGTTCTCAGATTCCACAGAAATAAGGCTAGCAAAGATAACCACGAAATACCGATGTAACTCTGTGAGATGAATTAAGAGAACACTAAGCAGTTTCTCAGAAAGCTTCTTTCCAGATTTCATCTGAGGATATTTCCTTTTTCACCATAGCCCTCTATGGGCTTCCAAATATCACTTTGCCAATTCCACAAGAACTGTCTTAGCGAAAGGCTTCTTGAGGGGAAAGCTGTAACTATGTGAGATGATTTCACAGAACACAAAGAAGATTCTCAGAAAGCTTCTTTCTCTTTGTTATCGGAGGATATTTCCTTTGGCCCTATAGTCTTCAAAGGGATCCGAAATATCTGTTCTCAGATTCCACAGAAATAAGGCTAGCAAACAGATCCACGAAATACAGATGTAACTCTGTGAGGTGATTTAACAGAACACTAAGCAGTTTCTCAGAAAGCTTCTTTCCAGATTTCATGTGAGGATATTTCCTTTTTCACCATAGCCCTCTATGGGCTTCCAAATATCACTTTGCCAATTCCACAAGAACTGTCTTAGCGAAAGGTTTCTTGAGGGGAAAGCTGTAACTCTGTGAGATGATTTCACAGAACACAAAGAAGTTTCTCAGAAAGCTTCTTTCTCTTTGTTATCGGAGGATATTTCCTTTGGCCCTATAGTCTTCAAAGGGATCCGAAATATCTGTTCTCAGATTCCACAGAAATAAGGCTAGCAAAGAGATCCACGACATATAGATGTAACACTGTGAGATGAATTAACAGAACACTAAGCAGTTTCTCCGAAAGCTACTTTCCAGATTTCATCTGAGGATATTTCCTTTTTCACCATAGCCCTCTATGGGCTTCCAAATATCACTTTGCCAATTCCACAAGAACTGTCTTAGCGAAAGGCTTCTTGAGGGAAAAGCTGTAACTCTGTGAGATGATTTCACAGAACACAAAGAAGTTTCTCAGAAAGATTCTTTCTCTTTGTTATCGGAGGATATTTCCTTTGGCCCTATAGTCTTCAAAGGGATCCGAAATATCTGTTCTCAGATTCCACAGAAATAAGGCTAGCAAAGAGATCCACGACATATAGATGTAACACTGTGAGATGAATTAACAGAACACTAAGCAGTTTCTCAGAAAGCTTCTTTCCAGATTTCATCTGAGGGTATTTCCTTTTTCACCATAGCCCTCTATGGGCTTCCAAATATCACTTTACCAATTCCACAAGAACTGTCTTAGCGAAAGGCTTCTTGAGGGAAAAGCTATAACTCTGTGAGATGATTTCACAGAACACAAAGAAGTTTCTCAGAAAGCTTCTTTCTCTTTGTTTTTGGAGGATATTTCCTTTGGCCCTATAGTCTTCAAAGGGATCGGAAATATCAGTTATCAGATTCCACAGAATTAAGGCTAGCAAAGAGATCCACGAAATACAGATGTAACTCTGTGAGGTGATTTAACAGAACACTAAGCAGTTTCTCCGAAAGCTTCTTTCCAGATTTCATCTGAGGATATTTCCTTTTTCACCATAGCCCTCTATTGGCTTCCAAATATCACTTTGCCAATTCCAGTAAAACTGTCTTAGCGAAAGGCTTCATGAGGGAAAAGATGTAACTCTGTGAGATGATTTCACAGAACACAAAGAAGTTTCTCAGAAAGCTTCTTTCTCTTTGTTATCGGAGGATATTTCTTTTGCCCTATAGTCTTCAAAGGGATCAGAAATATCTGTTCTCAGGTTACACAGAAATAAGGCTAGCAAAGAGATCCACGAAATACAGATGTAACTCTGTGAGATGAATTAACAGAACACTAAGCAGTTTCTCAGAAAGCTTCTTTCCAGATTTCATCTGAGGATATTTCCTTTTTCACCATAACCCTCTAAGGGCTTCCAAATATCACTTTGCCAATTCCACAAGAACTATCTTAGCGAACGGCTTCTGGAGGGAAAAGCTGTAACTTTGTGAGCTGATTTCACAGAACACAAAGAAGTTTCTCTGAAAGCTTCTTTCTCTTTGTTTTCGGAGGATATTTCCTTTGGCCCTATAGTCTTCAAAGGGATCGGAAATATCATTTCTTAGATTCCACAGAAATAAGGGTAGCAAAGAGATCCACGAAATACAGATGTAACTCTGTGAGGTGATTTAACAGAACACTAAGCAGTTTCTCAGAAAGCTTCTTTCCAGATTTCATCTGAGGATATTTCCTTTTTAACCATAGCCCTCTGTGGGCTTCCAAATATCACTTTGCAAATTCCAGTAAAACTGTCTTAGCGAAAGGCTTCATGAGGGAAAAGCTGTAACTCTGTGAGATGATTTCACAGAATACAAAGAAGTTTCTCAGAAAGCTTCTTTCTCTTTGTTATCGGAGGATATTTCCTTGGCCCTATAGTCTTCAAAGGGATCCGAAATATCTGTTCTCAGATTCCACAGAAATAAAGCTGGCAAACAGATCCACGAAATACAGATGTAACTCTGTGAGATGCAATAACAGAACACTAAGCAGTTTCTCAGAAAGCTTCTTTCCAGATTTCATCTGAGGATATTTCCTTTTTCACCAAAGCCCTCTATGGGCTTCCAAATATCACTTTGCCAAATCCACAAGAACTGTCTTAGCGAAAGGCTTCTTGAGGGGAAAGCTGTAACTCTGTGAGACGATTTCACAGAACACCAAAAAGTTTCTCAGAAAGCTTCTTTCTCTTTGTTATCGGAGGATATTTCCTTTGGCCATATACTCTTCAACGGGATCCGAAATATCTGTTCTCAGATTCCACAGAAATAAGGCTAGCAAAGAGATCCACGAAATACAGATGAAACTCTGTGAGATGAATTAACAGAGCACTAAGCAGTTTGTCAGAAAGCTTCTTTCCAGATTTCATCTGAGGACATTTCCTTTTTCACCATAGCCCTCTATGGGCTTCCAAATATCACTTTGCCAATTCCACAAGAACTGTCTTAGCGAAAGGCTTCTTGAGGGGAAAGCTGTAACTCTGTGAGATGATTTCACAGAACACAAAGAAGTTTCTCAGAAAGCTTCTTTCTCTTTGTTATCGGAGGATATTTCCTTTGGCCCTATAGTCTTCAAAGGGATCCGAAATATCTGTTCTCTGATTCCACAGAAATAAGGCTAGCAAAGAGATCCATGAAATACTGATGTAACTCTGTGAGATGAATTAACAGAACACTAAGCAGTTTCTCAGAAAGCTTCTTTCCAGATTTCATCTGAGGATATTTCCTTTTTCACCATAGCCCTCTATGGGCTTCCAAATATCACTTTGCCAATTCCACAAGAACTGTCTTAGCGAAAGGCGTCTTGAGGGGAAAGCTGTAACTCTGTGAGATGATTTCACAGAACACAAAAAAGTTTCTCAGAAAGCTTCTTTCTCTTTTTTATCGGAGGATATTTCCTTTGGCCATATAGTCTTCAAAGGGATCCGAAATATCTGTTCTCAGGTTCCACAGAAATAAGGCTAGCATAGAGATCCACGAAATACAGATGTAACTCTGTGAGATGAATTAACAGAACACTAAGCAGTTTCTCAGAAAGCTTCTTTCCAGATTTCATCTGAGGATATTTCCTTTGTCACCATAGCCCACTATGGGCTTCCAAATATCACTTTGCCAATTCCACAAGAACTGTCTTAGCGAAAGGCTTCTTGAGGGGAAAGCTGTAACTCTGTGAGATGATTTCACAGAACACAAAGAAGTTTCTCAGGAAGCTTCTTTCTCTTTGTTATCGGAGGATATTTCTTTTGCCCTATAGTCTTCCAAGTTATCCGAAATATCTGTTCTCAGGTTCCACAGAAATAAGGCTAGCAAAGACATCTCCGAAATACAGATGTAACTCTGTGAGATGAATTAACAGAACACTAAGCAGTTTCTCAGAAAGCTTCTTTCCAGATTTCATCTGAGGATATTTCCTTTTTCACCATAGCCCTCTATGGGCTTCCAAATATCACTTTGCCAATTCCACAAGAACTGTCTTAGCGAAAGGCTTCTTGAGGGGAAAGCTGTAACTCTGTGATATGATTTCACAGAACACAAAGAAGTTTCTCAGAAAGCTTCTTTCTCTTTGTTATCGGAGTATATTTCCTTTGGCCCTATAGTCTTCAAAGGGATCCGAAATATCTGTTCTCAGATTCCACAGAAATAAGGCTAGCAAACAGATCCACGAAAGACAGATGTAACTCTGTGAGATGAAATAACAGAACACTAAGCAGTTTCTCAGAAAGCTTCTTTCCAGATTTCATCTGAGGATATTTCCTTTTTCACCATAGCCCTCTATGGGCTTCCAAATATCACTTTGCAAATTCCAGAAAAACTGTCTTAGCGAATGGCTTCTTGAAGTGAAAGCTGTAACTCTGTGAGATGATTTCACAGAACACAAAGAAGTTTCTCAGAAAGCTTCTTTCTCTTTGTTATCGGAGGATATTTCCTTTGGCCCTATACTCTTCAAAGGGATCCGAAATATCTGTTCTCAGATTCCACAGAAATAAGGCTAGCAAAGAGATCCACGGCATACAGATGTAACTTTGTGAGATGAATTATCAGAACACTAAGCAGTTTCTCAGAAAGCTTCTTTCCAGATTTCATCTGAGGATATTTCCTTTTTCACCATAGCCCTCCATGGGCTTCCAAATATCACTTTGCCAATTCCACAAGAACTGTCTTACGGAAAGGCTTCTTGAGGGGAAAGCTGTAACTCTGTGAGATGATTTCACAGAACACAAAGAAGTTTCTCAGAAAGCTTCTTTCTCTTTGTTATCAGAGGATATTTCTTTGGCCCTATAGTCTTCAAAGGGATCCGAAATATCTGTTCTCAGATTCCACAGAAATAAGGCTAGCAAAGAGATCCACGAAATACAGATGTAACTCTGTGAGATGAATTCACAGAACACTAAGGAGTTTCTCAGAAAGCTTCTTTCCAGATTTCATCTGAGGATATTTCCTTTTTCACCATAGCCCTCTATGGGCTTCAAAATATCACTTTGCCAATTCCAGAAAAACTGTCTTTGCGAAAGGCTTCTTGAGGGGAAAGCTGTAACTCTGTGAGATGATTTCACAGAACACAAAGAAGTTTCTCAGAAAGCTTCTTTCTATTTGTTATCGGAGGATATTTCTTTTGCCCTATAGTCTTCAAAGGGATCCGAAATATCTGTTCTCAGGTTCCACAGAAATAAGGCTAGCAAAGAGATCCACGTAATACAGATATAACTCTGTGAGATGAATTAACAGAACACTAAGGAGTTTCTCAGAAAGCTTCTTTCCAGATTTCATCTGAGGATATTTCCTTTTTCACCATAGCCCTCTAAGGGCTTCCAAATATCACTTTGCCAATTCCAGAAAACCTGTCTTAGCGAAAGGCTTCTTGAGGGGAAAGCTGTAACTCTGTGAGATGATTTCACAGAACAAAAAGAAGTTTCTCAGAAAGCTTCTTTCTCTTTGTTATCGGAGGATATTTCCTTTGGCCCTATAGTCTTCAAAGGGATCCGAAATATCTGTTCTCAGATTCCACAGAAATAAGGCTAGCAAAGAGATCCACGAAATACAGATGTAACTCTGTGAGATGAATTCACAGAACACTAAGGAGTTTCTCAGAAAGCTTCTTTCCAGATTTCATCTGAGGATATTTCCTTTTTCACCATAGACCTCTATGGGCTTCCAAATATCACTTTGCCAATTCCACAAGAACTGTCTTAGCGAAAGGCTTCTTGAGGGGAAAGCTGTAACTCTGTGAGATGATTTCACAGAACACAAAGAAGATTCTCAGAACGCTTCTTTCTCTTTGTTATCGGAGGATATTTCCTTTGGCCCTATAGTCTTCAAAGGGATCCGAAATATCTGTTCTCAGATTCCACAGAAATAAGGCTAGCAAACAGATCCACGAAAGACAGATGTAACTCTGTGAGATGAAATAACAGAACACTAAGCAGTTTCTCAGAAAGCTTCTTTCCAGATTTCATCTGAGGATATTTCCTTTTTCACCATAGCCCTCTATGGGCTTCCAAATATCACTTTGCCAATTCCACAAGAACTGTCTTAGCGAAAGGCTTCTTGAGGGGAAAGCTGTAACTCTGTGAGATGATTTCACAGAACACAAAGAAGTTTCTCAGAAAGCTTCTTTCTCTTTGTTATCGGAGGATATTTCCTTTGGCCCTATAGTCTTCAAAGGGATCCGAAATATCTGTTCTCAGATTCCACAGAAATAAGGCTAGCAAAGAGATCCACGACATATAGATGTAACACTGTGAGATGAATTAACAGAACACTAAGCAGTTTCTCAGAAAGCTTCTTTCCAGATTTCATCTGAGGATATTTCCTTTTTCACCATAGCCCTCTATGGGCTTCCAAATATCACTTTACCAATTCCACAAGAACTGTCTTAGCGAAAGGCTTCTTGAGGGAAAAGCTGTAACTCTGTGAGATGATTTCACGGAACACAAAGAAGTTTCTCAGAAAGCTTCTTTCTCTTTGTTATCGGAGGATATTTCCTTTGGCCCTATAGTCTTCAAAGGGATCCGAAATATCTGTTCTCAGATTCCACAGAAATAAGGCTAACAAAGAGATCCACGACATACAGATGTAACTCTGTGAGATGAATTATCAGAATACTAAGCAGTTTCTCAGAAAGCTTCTTTCCAGATTTCATCTGAGGATATTTCCTTTTACACCATAGCCCTCTATGGGCTTCCAAATATCACTTTGCCAATTCCACAAGAACTGTGTTAGCGAAAGGCTTCTTGAGGGGAAAGCTGTAACTCTGTGAGATGATTTCACAGAACACAAAGAAGTTTCTCAGAAAGCTTCTTTCTCTTTGTTATCGGAGGATATTTCCTTTGGCCATATACTCTTCAACGGGATCCGAAATATCTGTTCTCAGATTCCACAGAAATAAGGCTAGCAAAGAGATCCACGAAATACAGATGAAACTCTGTGAGATGAATTAACAGAACACTAAGCAGTTTGTCAGAAAGCTTCTTGCCAGATTTCATCTGAGGACATTTCCTTTTTCACCATAGCCCTCAATGGGCTTCCAAATATCACTTTGCCAATTCCACAAGAACTGTCTTAGCGAAACGATTCTTGAGGGGAAAGCTGTAACTCTGTGAGATGATTTCACAGAACACAAAGAAGTTTCTCAGAAAGCTTCTTTCTCTTTATTATCGGAGGATATTTCCTTTGGCCCTATAGTCTTCAAAGGGATCCGAAATATCTGTTCTCTGATTCCACAGAAATAAGGCTAGCAAAGAGATCCACGAAATACTGATGTAACTCTGTGAGATGAATTAACAGAACACTAAGCAGTTTCTCAGAAAGCTTCTTTCCAGATTTCATCTGAGGATATTTCCTTTTTCACCACAGCCCTCTATGGGCTTCCAAATATCACTTTGCCATTTCCACAAGAACTGTCTTATCGAAAGGCTTCTTGAGGGGTAAGCTGTAACTCTGTGAGATGATTTCACAGAACACAAAGAAGTTTCTCAGAAAGCTTCTTTCTCTTTGTTATCGGAGGATATTTCCTTTGGCCATATAGTCTTCAAAGGGATCCGAAATATCTGTTCTCAGGTTCCACAGAAATAAGGCTAGCAAACAGATCCACGAAATACAGATGTAACTCTGTGAGATGCAATAACAGAACACTAAGCAGTTTCTCAGAAAGCTTCTTTCCAGACATCATCTGAGGATATTTCCTTTTTCACCATAGCCCTCTATGGGCTTCCAAATATCGCTTTGCCAATTCCACAAGAACTGACTTAGCGAAAGGCTTCTTGAGGGTAAAGTTGTAACTCTGTGTGATGATTTCACAGAACACAAAGAAGTTTCTCAGAAAGCTTCTTTCTCTTTGTTATCGGAGGATATTTCTTTGGCCCTATAGTCTTCAAAGGGATCCGAAATATTTGTTCTCAGATTCCACAGAAATAAGGCTAGCAAAGAAATCCACGAAATACAGATGTAACTCTGTGAGATGAATTAACAGAACACTAAGGAGTTTCTCAGAAAGCTTCTTTCCAGATTTCATCTGAGGATATTTCCTTTTTCACCATAGCCCTCTATGGGCTTCCAAATATCACTTTGCCAATTCCAGAAAAACTGTCTTAGCGAAACGCTTCTTGAGGGGAAAGCTGTAACTCTGTGAGATGATTTCACAGAACACAAAGAAGTTTCTCAGAAAGCTTCTTTCTCTTTGTTATCGGAGGATATTTCCTTTGGCCCTAGAGTCTTCAAAGGAATCCGAAATATCTGTTCTCAGATTCCACAGAAATAAGGCTAGCAAAGAGATCCACGAAATACAGATGTAACTCTGTGAGGTGACTTAACAGAACACTAAGCAGTTTCTCAGAAAGCTTCTTTCCAGATTTCATCTGAGGATATTTCCTTTTTCACCATAGCCCTCTATGGGCTTCCAAATATCACTTTGCCAATTCCAGAAGAACTGTCTTAGCGAAAGGCTTCTTGAGGGAAAAGCTGTAACTCTGTGAGATGATTTCACAGAACACAAAGAAGTTTCTCAGAAAGCTTCTTTCTCTTTGTTTTCGGAGGATATTTCCTTTGGCCCTATAGTCTTCAAAGGGATCGGAAATATCTGTTTTCATATTCCACACAAATAAGGCTAGCAAAGAGATCCACGAAATACAGATGTAACTCTGTGAGGTGATTTAACAGAACACTAAGC
This sequence comes from Macaca fascicularis, assembly GCF_037993035.2. Taxonomy (NCBI): domain Eukaryota; kingdom Metazoa; phylum Chordata; class Mammalia; order Primates; family Cercopithecidae; genus Macaca; species Macaca fascicularis. The sequence continues at coordinate 83,655,904 of NC_088379.1, forward strand.
AGTTTCTCAGAAAGCTTCTTTCCAGATTTCATCTGAGGATATTTCCTTTTTCACCATAGCCCTCTATGGGCTTCCAAATATCACTTTGCCAATTCCAGTAAAACTGTCTTAGCGACAGGCTTCATGAGGGAAAAGCTGTAACTCTGTGAGATGATTTCACAGAACACAAAGAAGTTTCTCAGAAAGCTTCTTTCTCTTTGTTATCGGAGGATATTTCTTTTGCCCTATAGTCTTCGAAGGGATCCGAAATATCTGTTCTCAGGTTCCACAGAAATAAGGCAAGCAAAGAGATCCACGAAACACAGATGTAACTCTGTGAGATGAATTAACAGAACACTAAGCAGTTTCTCAGAGAGCTTCTTTCCAGATTTCATCTGAGGATATTTCCTTTTTCACCTTAGCCCTCTATGGGCTTCCAAATATCACTTTGCCAATTCCACAAGAACTGTCTTGGCGAAAGGCTTCTGGAGGGGAAAGCTGTAACTCTGTGAGCTGATTTCAGAGAACACAAAGAAGTTTCTCAGAAAGCTTCTTTCTCTTTGTTATCGGAGGATATTTCCTTGGCCCTATAGTCTTCAAAGGGATCCGAAATATCTGTTCTCAGATTCCACAGAAATAAAGCTGGCAAACAGATCCACGAAATACAGATGTAACTCTGTGAGATGCAATAACAGAACACTAAGCAGTTTCTCAGAAAGCTTCTTTCCAGATTTCATCTGAGGATATTTCCTTTTTCACCGTAGCCCTCTATGGGCTTCCAAATATCACTTTGCCAAATCCACAAGAAATGTCTTAGCGAAAGGCTTCTTGAGGGGAAAGCTGTAACTCTGTGAGATAATTTCACAGAACACCAAAAAGTTTCTCAGAAAGCTTCTTTCTCTTTGTTATCGGAGGATATTTCCTTTGGCCATATACTCTTCAACGGGATCCGAAATATCTGTTCTCAGGTTCCACAGAAATAAGGCTAGCAAAGAGATCCACGAAATACAGATGAAATTCTGTGAGATGAATTAACAGAGCACTAAGCAGTTTCTCAGAAAGCTTCTTTCCAGATTTCATCTGAGGACATTTCCTTTTTCACCATAGCCCTCTATGGGCTTCCAAATATCACTTTGCCAATTCCACAAGAACTGTCTTAGCGAAAGGCTTCTTGAGGGTAAAGCTGTAACTCTGTGAGATGATTTCACAGAACACAAAGAATTTTCTCAGAAAGCTTCTTTCTCTTTGTTATCGGAGGATATTTCCTTTGGCCCTACAGTCTTCAAAGGGATCCGAAATATCTGTTCTCAGATTCCACAGAAATAAGGCTAGCAAAGAGATCCACGAAATACAGATGTAACTCTGTGAGATGAATTAACAGAACACTAAGCAGTTTCTCAGAAAGCTTCTTTCCAGATTTCATCTGAAGATATTTCCTTTTTCACCATAGCAATCTATGGGCTTCCAAATATCACTTTGCCAATTACAGGAAAACTGTCTTAGCGAAAGCCTTCATGAGGGAAATGCTGTAACTCTGTGAGATGATTTCACAGAACACAAAGAAGTTTCTCAGAAAGCTTCTTTCTCTTTGTTATCGGAGGATATTTCTTTGGCCCTATAGTCTTCAAAGGGATCCGAAATATCTGTTCTCAGGTTCCACAGAAATAAGTCTAGCAAAGAGATCCACGAAATACAGATGTAACTCTATGAGATGAATTAACAGAACACTAAGCAGTTTCTCAGAAAGCTTCTTTCCAGATTTCATCTGAGGATATTTCCTTTTTCACCACAGCCCTCTATGGGCTTCCAAATATCACTTTGCCAATTCCACAAGAACTGTCTTAGCGAAAGGCTTCTTGAAGGGAACGCTGTAACTCTGTGAGATGATTTCACAGAACACAAAGAAGTTTCTCAGAAAGCTTCTTTCTCTTTGTTATCGGAGGATATTTCCTTTGGCCCTATAGTTCAATGGAATCCGAAATATCTGTTCTCAGATTCCACAGAAATAAGGCTAGCAAAGAGATCCACGAAATACAGATGAAATTCTGTGAGATGAATTAACAGAGCACTAAGCACTTTGTCAGAAAGCTTCTTTCCAGATTTCATCTGAGGATATTTCCTTTTTCACCATAGCCCTCTATGGGCTTCCAAATATCACTTTGCCAATTCCACAAGAACTGTATTAGCGAAAGGCTTCTTGAGGGGAAAGCTGTAACTCTGTGAGATGATTTCACAGAACACAAAGAAGTTTCTCAGAAAGCTTCTTTCTCTTTGTTTTCGGAGGATATTTCCTTGGCCCTATAGTCTTCAAAGGGATCCGAAATATCTGTTCTCAGATTCCACAGAAATAAGGCTGGAAAGAGATCCACGAAATACAGATGTAACTCTTTGAGATGCAATAACAGAACACTAAGCAGTTTCTCACAAAGCTTCTTTCCAGATTTCATCTGAGGATATTTCCTTTTTCACCATAGCCCTCTATGGGCTTCCAAATATCACTTTGCCAATTCCACAAGAACTGTCTTAGCGAAAGGCTTCTTGAGGGGAAAGCTGTAACTCTGTGAGATGATTTCACAGAACACCAAAAAGTTTCTCAGAAAGCTTCTTTCTCTTTGTTATCGGAGGATATTTCCTTTGGCCATATAGTCTTCAAAGGGATCCGAAATATCTGTTCTCAGATTCCACAGAAATAAGGCTAGCAAAGAGATCCACGAAATACAGATGTAACTCTGTGAGATGATTTAACAGAACACTAAGCAGTTTCTCAGAAAGCTTCTTTCCAGATTTCATCTGAAGATATTTCCTTTTTCACCATAGCCCTATATGGGCTTCAAAATATCACTTTGCCAATTCCACAAGAACTGTCTTAGCGAAAGGCTTCTTGAGGGGAAAGCTGTAACTCTGTGAGATGATTTCACAGAACACAAAGAAGTTTCTCAGAAAGCTTCTTTCTCTTTGTTTTCGGAGGATATTTCCATTGGCCCTATAGTCTTCAAAGGGATCCGAAATATCTGTTCTCAGGTTCCACAGAAATAAGGCTAGCAAACAGATCCACGAAAAACAGATGTAAGGCTGTGAGATGCAATAAGAGAACACAAAGCAGTTTCTCAGAAAGCTTCTTTCCAGATATCATCTGAGGATATTTCCTTTTTCACAATAGCCCTCTATGGGCTTCCAAATATCACTTTGCCAATTCCACAAGAACTGTCTTAGCGAAAGGCTTCTTGAGGGGAAAGCTGTAACTCTGTGAGATGATTTCACAGAACACAAAGAAGTTTCTCAGAAAGCTTCTTTCTCTTTGTTATCGGAGGATATTTCCTTTGGCCCTATAGTCTTCAAAGGGATCCGAAATATCTGTTCTCAGATTCCACAGAAATAAGGCTAGCAAAGGGATCCACGAAATACAGATGTAACTCTGTGAGATGAATTAACAGAACACTAAGCAGTTTCTCAGAAAGCTTCTTTCCAGATTTCTTCTGAGGATATTTCCTTTTTCACCATAGCCCTCTATGGGCTTCCAAATATCACTTTGCAAATTCCACAAGAAGTGTCTTAGCGAAAGGCTTCTTGAGGGGAAAGCTGCAACTCTGTGAGATGATTTCACAGAACACAAAGAAGTTTCTCAGAAAGCGTCTTTCCCTTTTTTATCGGAGGATATTTCTTTGGCCCTATAGTCTTCAAAGGGATCCGAAATATCTGTTCTCAGGTTCCACAGAAATAAGGCTAGCAAGGAGATCCACGAAATACAGATGTAACACTGTGAGATGAACTAACAGAACACTAAGCAGTTTCTCAGAAAGCTTCTTTCCGGATTTCATCTGAGGATATTTCCTTTTTCACCATAGCCCTCTATGGGCTTCCAAATATCACTTTGCCAATTCCAGAAGAACTGTCTTAGCGAAAGGCTTCTTGAGGGGAAAGCTGTAACTCTGTGAGATGATTTCACAGAACACAAAGAAGTTTCTCAGAAAGCTTCTTTCTCTTTGTTATCGGAGGATATTTCCTTTGGCCCTATAGTCTTCAAAAGGATCCGAAATATCTGTTCTCAGATTCCACAGAAATAAGGCTAGCAAAGAGATCCACGAAATACAGATGTAACTCTGTGAGATGAATTAACAGAAAACTAAGCAGTTTCTCAGAAAGCTTCTTTCCAGATTTCATCTGAGGATATTTCCTTTTTCACCATAGCCCTCTATGGGCTTCCAAATATCACTTTGCCAATTCCACAAGAACTGTCTTAGCGAAAGTCTTCTTGAGGGGAAAGCTGTAAATCTGTGAGATGATTTCACAGAACACAAAAAAGTTTCTCAGAAAGCTTCTTTCTCTTTGTTATCGGAGGATATTTCCTTTGGCCATATAGTCTTCAACGGGATCCGAAATATCTGTTCTCAGATTCCACAGAAATAAGGCTAGCAAAGAGATCCATGAAATACAGATGTAACTCTGTGAGATGAATTAACAGAACACTAAGCAGTTTGTCAGAAAGCTTCTTTCCAGATTTCATCTGAGGATATTTCCTTTTTCACCATAGCCCTCTAAGGGCTTCCAAATATCACTTTGCCAATTCCACAAGAACTGTCTTAGCGAGAGGCTTCTTGAGGGGAAAGCTGTAACTCTGTGAGATGATTTCACAGAACACAAAGAAGTTTCTCAGAAAGCTTCTTTCTCTTTGTTATCGGAGGATATTTCCTTTGGCCGTAGAGTCTTCAAAGGGATCCGAAATATCTGTTCTCTGATTCCACAGAAATAAGGCTAGCAAAGAGATCCACGAAACACTGATGTAACTCTGTGAGATGAATTAACAGAACACTAAGCAGTTTCTCAGAAAGCTTCTTTCCAGATTTCATCTGAGGATATTTCCTTTTTCACCATAGCCCTATATGGGCTTCAAAATATCACTTTGCCAATTCCACAAGAACTGTCTTAGCGAAAGGCTTCTTGAGGGGAAAGCTGTAACTCTGTGAGATGATTTCACAGAACACAAAGAAGTTTCTCAGAAAGCTTCTTTCTCTTTGTTTTCGGAGGATATTTCCATTGGCCCTATAGTCTTCAAAGGGATCCGAAATATCTGTTCTCAGGTTCCACAGAAATAAGGCTAGCAAACAGATCCACGAAAAACAGATGTAAGGCTGTGAGATGCAATAAGAGAACACTAAGCAGTTTCTCAGAAAGCTTCTTTCCAGATATCATCTGAGGATATTTCCTTTTTCACCATAGCCCTCTATGGGCTTCCAAATATCACTTTGCCAATTCCACAAGAACTGTCTTAGCGAAAGGCTTCTTGAGGGGAAAGCTGTAACTCTGTGAGATGATTTCACAGAACACAAAGAAGTTTCTCAGAAAGCTTCTTTCTCTTTGTTATCGGAGGATATTTCCTTTGGCCCTATAGTCTTCAAAGGGATCCGAAATATCTGTTCTCCGATTCCACAGAAATAAGGCTAGCAAAGAGATCCACGAAATACAGATGTAACTCTGTGAGATGAATTAACAGAACACTAAGCAGTTTCTCAGAAAGCTTCTTTCCAGATTTCTTCTGAGGATATTTCGTTTTTCACCATAGCCCTCTATGGGCTTCCAAATATCACTTTGCAAATTCCACAAGAAGTGTCTTAGCGAAAGGCTTCTTGAGGGGAAAGCTGCAACTCTGTGAGATGATTTCACAGAACACAAAGAAGTTTCTCAGAAAGCGTCTTTCCCTTTTTTATCGGAGGATATTTCTTTGGCCCTATAGTCTTCAAAGGGATCCGAAATATCTGTTCTCAGGTTCCACAGAAATAAGGCTAGCAAGGAGATCCACGAAATACAGATGTAACACTGTGAGATGAACTAACAGAACACTAAGCAGTTTCTCAGAAAGCTTATTTCCGGATTTCATCTGAGGATATTTCCTTTTTCACCATAGCCCTCTATGGGCTTCCAAATATCACTTTGCCAATTCCAGAAGAACTGTCTTAGCGAAAGGCTTCTTGAGGGGAAAGCTGTAACTCTGTGAGATGATTTCACAGAACACAAAGAAGTTTCTCAGAAAGCTTCTTTCTCTTTGTTATCGGAGGATATTTCCTTTGGCCCTATAGTCTTCAAAAGGATCCGAAATATCTGTTCTCAGATTCCACAGAAATAAGGCTAGCAAAGAGATCCACGAAACACAGATGTAACTCTGTGAGATGAATTAACAGAACACTAAGCAGTTTCTCAGAAAGCTTCTTTCCAGATTTCATCTGAGGATATTTCCTTTTTCACCATAGCCCTCTATGGGCTTCAAAATATCACTTTGCCAATTCCACAAGAACTGTCTTAGCGAAAGTCTTCTTGAGGGGAAAGCTGTAAATCTGTGAGATGATTTCACAGAACACAAAAAAGTTTCTCAGAAAGCTTCTTTCTCTTTGTTATCGGAGGATATTTCCTTTGGCCATATAGTCTTCAACGGGATCCGAAATATCTGTTCTCAGATTCCACAGAAATAAGGCTAGCAAAGAGATCCACGAAATACAGATGTAACTCTGTGAGATGAATTAACAGAACACTAAGCAGTTTGTCAGAAAGCTTCTTTCCAGATTTCATCTGAGGATATTTCCTTTTTCACCATAGCCCTCTATGGGCTTCCAAATATCACTTTGCCAATTCCACAAGAACTGTCTTAGCGAGAGGCTTCTTTAGGGGAAAGCTGTAACTCTGTGAGATGATTTCACAGAACACAAAGAAGTTTCTCAGAAAGCTTCTTTCTCTTTGTTATCGGAGGATATTTCCTTTGGCCGTAGAGTCTTCAAAGGGATCCGAAATATCTGTTCTCTGATTCCACAGAAATAAGGCTAGCAAAGAGATCCACGAAACACTGATGTAACTCTGTGAGATGAATTAACAGAACACTAAGCAGTTTCTCAGAAAGCTTCTTTCCAGATTTCATCTGAGGATATTTCCTTTTTCACCATAGCCCTCTATGGGCTTCCAAATATCACTTTGCCAATTCCATAAGAACTGTCTTATCGAGATGCTTCTTGAGGGGAAAGCTGTAACTCTGTGAGATGATTTCACAGAACACAAAGAAGTTTCTCAGAAAGCTTCTTTCTCTTTGTTATCGGAGGATATTTCCTTTGGCCATATAGTCTTCAAAGGGATCCGAAATATCTGTTCTCAGATTCCACAGAAATAAGGCTAGCAAAGAGATCCACGAGATACAGATGTAACTCTGTGAGATGAATTAACAGAACACTAAGCAGTTTCTCAGAAAGCTTCTTTCCTGATATCATCGGAGGATATTTCCTTTTTCACCATAGCCCTCTACGGGCTTCCAAATATCACTTTGCCAATTCCAGTAAAACTGTCTTAGCGAAAGGCTTCATGAGGGGAAAGCTGTAACTCTGTGAGATGATTTCACAGAACACAAAGAAGTTTCTCAGAAAGCTTCTTTCTCTTTGTTATCGGAGGATATTTCCATTGGCCCTATAGTCTTCAAAGGGATCCGAAATATCTGTTCTCAGATTCCATGGACGTAAGGCTAGCAAAGAGATCCACGAAATACAGATGTAACTCTGTGAGATGAATTAACAGAGCACTAAGCAGTTTCTCAGAAAGCTTCTTTCCAGATTTCATCTGAGGATGTTTCCTTTTTCACCATCGCCCTCTATGGGCTTCCAAATATAACTTTGCCAATTCCACAGAAAATGTCTTAGCGAAAGGCTTCTTGGGGGGAAAGCTGTAACTCTGTGAGATGATTTCACAGAACACAAAGAAGTTTCTCAGAAAGCTTCTTTCTCTTTGTTATCGGAGGCTATTTCCTTTGGCCCTAGAGTCTTCAAAGGGATCCGAAATATCTGTTCTCAGATTCCACAGAAATAACGCTAGTAAAGAGATCCACGAAATACAGATGTAACTCTGTGAGATGAATTAACAGAACACTAAGCAGTTTCTCAGAAAGCTTCTTTCCAGATTTCATCTGAGGATATTTCCTTTTTCACCATAGCCCTCTATGGGCTTCCAAATATCACTTTGCCAATTCCACAAGAACTGTCTTAGCGAAAGGCTTCTTGAGGGGAAAGCTGTAACTCTGTGAGATGATTTCACAGAACACAAAGAAGATTCTCAGAAAGCTTCTTTCTCTTTGTTATCGGAGTATATTTCCTTTGGCCCTATAGTCTTCAAAGGGATCCGAAATATCTGTTCTCAGATTCCACAGAAATAAGGCTAGCAAACAGATCCACGAAAGACAGATGTAACTCTGTGAGATGAAATAACAGAACACTAAGTAGTTTCTCAGAAAGCTTCTTTCCAGATTTCATCTGAGGATATTTCCTTTTTCACCATAGCCCTCTATGGGCTTCCAAATATCACTTTGCCAATTCCACAAGAACTGTCTTAGCGAAAGGCTTCTTGAGGGGAAAGCTTTAACTCTGTGAGATGATTTCACAGAACACAAAGAAGTTTCTCAGAAAGCTTCTTGCTCTTTGTTATCGGAGGATATTTCCTTTGGCCCTATAGTCTTCAAAGGGATCCGAAATATCTGTTCTCAGATTCCACAGAAATAAGGCTAGCAAAGAGATCCACGACATATAGATGTAACACTGTGAGATGAATTAACAGAACACTAAGCAGTTTCTCTGAAAGCTTCTTTCCAGATTTCATCTGAGGATATTTCCTTTTTCACCATAGCCCTCTATGGGCTTCCAAATATCACTTTGCCAATTTCAGAAGAACTGTCTTAGCGAAAGGCTTCTTGAGGCGAAAGCTGTAACTCTGTGAGATGATTTCACAGAACACAAAGAAGTTTCTCAGAAAGCTTCTTTCTCTTTGTTATCGGAGGATATTTCTTTGGCCCTATAGTCTTCAAAGGGATCCGAAATATCTGTTCTCAGATTCCACAGAAATAACGCTAGCAAAGAGATCCACGAAATACAGATGTAACTCTGTGAGATGAATTAAAAGAACACTAAGCAGTTTCTCAGAAAGCTTCTTTCCAGATTTCATCTGAGGATATTTCCTTTTTCACCATAGCCCTCTATGGGCTTCCAAATATCACTTTGCCAATTCCACAAGGACTGTCTTAGCGAAAGGCTTCTTGAGGGGAAAGCTGTAACTCTGTGAGATGATTTCACAGAACACAAAGAAGATTCTCAGAAAGCTTCTTTCTCTTTGTTATCGGAGGATATTTCCTTTGGCCCTATAGTCTTCAAAGGGATCCGAAATATCTGTTCTCAGATTCCACAGAAATAAGGCTAGCAAACAGATCCACGACATATAGATGTAACACTGTGAGATGAATTAACAGAACACTAAGCAGTTTCTCAGAAAGCTTCTTTCCAGATTTCATCTGAGGATATTTCCTTTTTCACCATAGCCCTCTATGGGCTTCCAAATATCACTTTGCCAATTCCACAAGAACTGTCTTAGCGAAAGGCTTCTTGAGGGAAAAGCTGTAACTCTGTGAGATGATTTCACAGAACACAAAGAAGTTTCTCAGAAACCTTCTTTCTCTTTGTTATCGGAGGATAATTCCTTTGACCCTATAGTCTTCAAAGGTATCCGAAATATCTGTTCTCAGATTCCACAGAAAAAAGGCTAGCAAAGAGATCCACGACATATAGATGTAACACTGTGAGATGAATTAACAGAACACTAAGCAGTTTCTCAGAAAGCTTCTTTCCAGATTTCATCTGAGGATATTTCCTTTTTCACCATAGCCCTCTATGGGCTTCCAAATATCACTTTACCAATTCCACAAGAACTGTCTTAGAGAAAGGCTTCTTGAGGGGAAAGCTGTAACTCTGTGAGATGATTTCACAGAACACAAAGAAGTTTCTCAGAAAGCTTCTTTCTCTTTGTTATCGGAGGATATTTCCTTTGGCCCTATAGTCTTCAAAGGGATCCGAAATATCTGTTCTCAGATTCCACAGAAATAAGGCTAGCAAGGAGATCCATGACATACAGATGTAACTCTGTGAGATGAATTATCAGAATACTAAGCAGTTTCTCAGAAAGCTTCTTTCCAGATTTCATCTGAGGATATTTCCTTTTTCACCATAGCCCTCAATGGGCTTCCAAATATCACTTTGCCAATTCCACAAGAACTGTCTTAGCGAAAGGCTTCTTGAGGGGAAAGCTGTAACTCTGTGAGATGATTTCACAGAACACAAAGAAGTTTATCAGAAAGCTTCTTTCTCTTTGTTATCGGAGGATATTTCCTTTGGCCCTATAGTCTTCAAAGGGATCCGAAATAACTGTTCTCAGATTCCACAGAAATAAGGCTAGCAAAGAGATCCACGAAATACAGATGTAACTCTGTGAGATGAATTAACAGAACACTAAGCAGTTTCTCAGAAAGCTTCTTTCCAGATTTCATCTGAGGATATTTCCTTTTTCACCATAGCCCTCTAAGGGCTTCCAAATATCACTTTGCTAATTCCAGTAAAACTGTCTTAGCGAAAGGCTTCATGAGGGAAAAGCTGTAACTCTGTGAGATGATTTCACAGAACACAAAGAAGTTTCTCAGAAAGCTTCTTTCTCTTTGTTATCGGAGGATATTTCTTTGGCCCTATAGTCTTCAAAGGGATCCGAAATATCTGTTCTCAGGTTCCACAGAAATAAGGCTAGCAAAGAGATCCACGAAATACAGATGTAATTCTGTGAGATGAATTAACAGAACACTAAGCAGTTTCTCAGAAAGTTTCTTTCCAGATTTCATCTGAGGATATTTCCTTTTTCACCATAGCCCTCTATGGGCTTCCAAATATCACTTTGCCATTTTCAGAAGAACTGTCTTAGCGAAAGGCTTCTTGAGGGGAAAGCTGTAACTCTGTGAGATGATTTCACAGAACACAAAGAAGTTTCTCAGAAAGCTTCTTTCTCTTTGTTTTCGGAGGATATTTCTTTGGCTCTATAGTCTTCAAAGGGATCCGAAATATCTGTTCTCAGATTCCACAGAAATAAGACTAGCAAAGAGATCCACGAAATACAGATGTAACTCTGTGAGATGAATTAACAGAACACTAAGGAGTTTCTCAGAAAGCTTCTTTCCAGATTTCATCTGAGGATATTTCCTTTTTCACCATAGACCTCTATGGGCTTCCAAATATCACTTTGCCAATTCCACAAGAACTGTCTTAGCGAAAGGCTTCTTGAGGGGAAAGCTGTAACTCTGTGAGATGATTTCACAGAACACAAAGAAGTTTCTCAGAAAGCTTCTTTCTCTTTGTTTTCGGAGGATATTTCCTTTGGCCCTATAGTCTTCAAAGGGATCGGAAATATCAGTTCTCAGATTCCACAGAAATAAGGCTAGCAAAGACATCCACGAAATACAGATGTAACTCTGTGAGGTGATTTAACAGAACACTAAGCAGTTTCTCAGAAAGCTTCTTTCCAGATTTCATCTGAGGATATTTCCTTTTTCACCATAGCCCTCTATGGGCTTCCAAATATCACTTTGCCAATTCCACAAGAACTGTCTTAGCGAAAGGCTTCTTGAGAGGAAAGCTGTAACTCTGTGAGATGATTTCACAGAACACAAAGAAGTTTCTCAGAAAGCTTCTTTCTCTTTGTTATCGGAGGATATTTCCTTTGGCCCTATAGTCTTCAAAGGGATCCGAAATATCTGTTCTCTGATTCCACAGAAATAAGGCTAGCAAAGAGATCCACGAAATACAGATGTAACTCTGTGAGATGATTTAACAGAACACTCAGCAGTTTCTCAGAAAGCTTCTTTCCAGATTTCATCTGAGGATATTTCCTTTTTCACCATAGCCCTATAAGGGCTTCCAAATATCACTTTGCCAATTCCACAAGAACTGTCTTAGCGAAAGGCTTCTTGAGGGGAAAGCTGTAACTCTGTGAGATGATTTCACAGAACACAAAGAAGTTTCTCAGAAAGCTTCTTTCTCTTTGTTTTCGGAGGATATTTCCTTTGGCCCTATAGTCTTCAAAGGGATCTGAAATATCTGTTCTCAGGTTCCACAGAAATAAGGCTAGCAAACAGATCCACGAAATACAGATGTAACTCTGTGAGATGCAATAACAGAACACTAAGCAGTTTCTCAGAAAGCTTCTTTGCAGATATCATCTGAGGATATTTCCTTTTTCACCATAGCCCTCTATGGGCTTCCAAATATCACTTTGCCAATTCCACAAGAACTGTCTTAGCGAAAGGCTTCTTGAGGGGAAAGCTGTAACTCTGTGAGATGATTTCACAGAACACAAAGAAGTTTCTCAGAAAGCTTCTTTCTCTTTGTTATCGGAGGATATTTCCTTTGGCCCTATAGTCTTCAAAGGGATCCGAAATATCTGTTCTCAGATTCCACAGAAATAAGGCTAGCAAAGAGATCCACGAAATACAGATATAACTCTGTGAGATGAATTAACAGAATACTAAGCAGTTTGTCAGAAAGCTTCTTTCCAGATTTCATCTGAGGATATTTCCTTTTTCACCATAGCCCTCTATGGGCCTCCAAATATAACATTGCCAATTCCACAAGAACTGTCTTAGCGAAAGGCTTCTTGAGGGGAAAGCTGTAACTCTGTGAGATGATTTCACAGAACACAAAGAAGTTTCTCAGAAAGCTTCTTTCTCTTTGTTATCGGAGGATATTTCCTTTGGCCCTATAGTCTTCAAAAGGATCCGAAATATCTGTTCTCAGATTCCACAGAAATAAGGCTAGCAAAGAGATCCACGAAATACAGGTGTAACACTGTGAGATGAATTAACAGAACACTAAGGAGTTTCTCAGAAAGCTTCTTTCCAGATTTCATCTGAGGATATTTCCTTTTTCACCATAGCCCTCTATGGGCTTCCAAATATCACTTTGCAAATTCCACAAGAACTGTCTTATCGAAAGGCTTCTTGAGGGGAAAGCTGTAACTCTGTGAGATGATTTCACAGAACACAAAGAAGTTTCTCAGAAAGCTTCTTTCCCTTTGTTATCAGAGGATATTTCTTTGGCCCTATAGTCTTCAAAGGGATCCGAAATATCTGTTCTCAGATTCCACAGAAATAAGGCTAGCAAACAGATCCACGAAATACAGATGTAACTCTTTGAGATGCAATAACAGAACACTAAGCAGTTTCTCAGAAAGCTTCTTTCCAGATTTCATCTGAGGATATTTCCTTTTTCACCATAGCCCTCTATGGGCTTCCAAATATCACTTTGCCAATTCCACAAGAACTGTCTTAGCGAAAGGCTTCTTGAGGGGAAAGCTGTAACTCTGTGAGATGATTTCACAGAACACAAAAAAGTTTCTCAGAAAGCTTCTTTCTCTTTGTTATCGGAGGATATTTCCTTTGGCCCTAGAGTCTTCAAAAGGATCCGAAATATCTGTTCTCAGATTCCACAGAAATAAGGCTAGCAAAGAGATCCACGAAATACAGATGTAACTCTGTGAGATGAACTAACAGAACACTAAGCAGTTTCTCAGAAAGCTTCTTTCCAGATTTCATCTGAGGATATTTCCTTTTTCACCATAGCCCTCTAAGGGATTCCAAATATCACTTTGCCAATTCCACAAGAACTGTCTTAGCGAAAGGCTTCTTGAGGGGAAAGCTGTAACTCTGTGAGATGATTTCACAGAACACAAAGAAGTTTCTCAGAAAGCTTCTTTCTCTTTGTTATCGGAGGATATTTCCTTTGGCCCTATAGTCTTCAAAGGGATCCGAAATATCTGTTCTCAGATTCCACAGAAATAAGGCTAGCAAAGAGATCCACGAAATACAGTTATAACTCTGTGAGATGAATTAACAGAACACTAAGCAGTTTCTCAGAAAGTTTCTTTCCAGATTTCATCTGAGGATATATCCTTTTTCACCATAGCCCTCTAGGGGCTTCCAAATATCACTTTGCCAATTCCACAAGAACTGTCTTAGCCAAAGGTTTCTTGAAGGGAAAGCTGTAACTCTGTGAGATGATTTCACAGAACACAAAGAAGTTTCTCAGAAAGCTTCTTTCTCTTTGTTATCGGAGGATATTTCCTTTGGCCCTATAGTCTTCAAAGGGATCCGAAATATCTGTTCTCAGGTTCCACAGAAATAAGGCTAGCAAACAGATCCACGAAATACAGATGTAACTCTGTGAGATGCAATAACAGAACACTAAGCAGTTTCTCAGAAAGCTTCTTTCCAGATATCATCTGAGGATATTTCCTTTTTCACCATAGCCCTCTATGGGCTTCCAAATATCACTTTGCCAATTCCACAAGAACTGTATTAGCGAAAGGCTTCTTGAGGGGAAAGCTGTAACTCTGTGAGATGATTTCACAGAACACAAAGAAGTTTCTCAGAAAGCTTCTTTCTCTTTGTTATCGGAGGATATTTCCTTTGGCCCTATAGTCTTCAAAAGGATCCGAAATATCTGTTCTCAGATTCCACAGAAATAAGGCTAGCAAAGAGATCCACGAAATACAGGTGTAACACTGTGAGATGAATTAACAGAACACTAAGCAGTTTCTCAGAAAGCTTCTTCACAGATTTCATCTGAGGATATTTCCTTTTTCACCAAAGCACTCTATGGGCTTCCAAATATCACTTTGCCAATTCCACAAGAACTGTCTTAGTGAAAGGTTTCTTGAGGGGAAAGCTGTAACTCTGTGAGATGATTTCACAGAACACAAAGAAGTTTCTCAGAAAGCTTCTTTCTCTTTGTTATCGGAGGATATTTCCTTTGGCCCTATAGTCTTCAAAGGGATCCGAAATATCTGTTCTCAGATTCCACAGAAATAAGGCTAGCAAAGAGATCCACGAAATACAGATGTAACTCTCTGAGATGAATTAACAGAACACTAAGCAGTTTCTCAGAAAGCTTCTTTCCAGATTTCTTCTGAGGATATTTCCTTTTTCACCCTAGCCCTCTATGGGCTTCCAAATATCACTTTGCCAATTCCACAAGAAGTGTCTTAGCGAAAGGCTTCTTGAGGGGAAAGCTGTAACTCTGTGAGATGATTTTACAGAACACAAAGAAGTTTCTCAGAAAGCTTCTTTCTCTTTGTTATCGGAGGATATTTCCTTTGGCCCTATAGTCTTCAATGGGATCCGAAATATCTGTCCTCAGATTCCACAGAAATAAGGCTAGCAAAGAGATCCACGAAATACAGATGTAACTCTGTGAGATGAATTAACAGAACACTAAGCAGTTTCTCAGAAAGCTTCTTTCCAGATTTCATCTGAGGATATTTCCTTTTTCACCATAGCCCTCTAAGGGCTTCCAAATATCACTTTGCCAATTCCACAAGAACTGTCTTAGCGAAAGGCTTCTTGAGGGGAAAGCTGTAACTCTGTGAGATGATTTCACAGAACACAAAGAAGTGTCTCAGAAAGCTTCTTTCTCTTTGTTATCGGAGGATATTTCCTTTGGCCCTATAGTCTTCAAAGGGATCCGAAATATCTGTTCTCAGATTCCACAGAAATAAGGCTAGCAAAGAGATCCACGAAATACAGATGTAACTCTGTGAGATGAATTAACAGAACACTAAGCAGTTTCTCAGAAAGCTTCTTTCCAGATTTCATCTGAGGATATATCCTTTTTCACCATAGCCCTCTATGGGCTTCCAAATATCACTTTGCCAATTCCACAAGAACTGTCTTAGCGAAGGCTTCATGAGGGGAAAGCTGTAATTCTGTGAGATGATTTCACAGAACACAAAGAAGTTTCTCAGAAAGCTTCTTTCTCTTTGTTATCGGAGGATATTTCCTTTGGCACTATAGTCTTCAAAGGTATCCGAAATATCTGTTCTGAGATTCCACAGAAATAAGGCTAGCAAAGAGATCCACGAAATACAGATGTAACTCTGTGAGATGAATTAACAGAACACTAAGCAGTTTCTCAGAAAGCTTCTTTCCAGATTTCATCTGAGGATATATCTTTTTTCACCTTAGCCGTCTATGGGCTTCCAAATATCACTTTGCCAATTCCACAAGAATTGTCTTAGCGAAACGCTTCTTGAAGGGAAAGCTGTAACTCTGTGAGATGATTTCACAGAACACAAAGAAGTTTCTCAGAAAGCTTCTTTCTCTTTGTTATCGGAGGATATTTCCTTTGGCCCTATAGTTCAAAGGAATCCGAAATATCTGTTCTCAGGTTCCACAGAAATAAGGCTAGCAAAGAGATCCACGAAACACAGATGTAACTCTGTGAGATGAATTAACAGAACACTAAGCAGTTTCTCAGAAATCTTCTTTCCAGATTTCATCTGAGGATATTTCCTTTTTCACCATAGCCCTCTATGGGCTTCCAAATATCACTTTACCAATTCCACAAGAACTGTCTTAGCGAATGACTTCTTGAGGCGAAAGCTGTAACTCTGTGAGATGATTTCACAGAACACAAAAAGTTTCTCAGAAAGCTTCTTTCTCTTTGTTATCGGAGGATATTTCTTTGGCCCTATAGTCTTCAAAGGGATCCGAAATATCTGTTCTCAGATTCCACAGAAATAAGGCTAACAAAGAGATCCACGAAATACAGATGTAACACTGTGAGTGGAAGTCAGAGAACACTAAGCAGTTTCTCAGAAAGCTTCTTTCCAGATTTCATCTGAGGATATTTCCTTTTTCACCATAGCCCTCCATGGGCTTCCAAATATCACTTTGCCAATTCCACAAGAACTGAATTAGCGAAAGGCTTCTTGAGGGGAAAGCTGTAACTCTGTGAGATGATTTCACAGAACACAAAGAAGTTTCTCAGAAAGCTTCTTTCTCTTTGTTATCGGAGGATATTTCCCCTGGCCCAATAGTCTTCAAAGGGATCCTAAATATCTGTTCTCAGTTTCCACAGAAATAAGGCTAGCAAAGAGATCCACGACATACAGATGTAACTCTGTGAGATGAATTAACAGAACACAAAGCAGTTTCTCAGAAAGCTTCTTTCCAGATTTCATCTGAGGATATTTCCTTTTTCACCATAGCCCTCTATGGGCTTCCAAATATCACTTTGCCAATTCCACAAGAACTGTCTTAGCAAAAGGCTTCCTGAGGGGAAAGCTGTAACTCTGTGAGATGATTTCACAGAACACAAAGTAGTTTCTCAGAAAGCTTCCTTCTCTTTGTTATCGGAGGATATTTCCTTTGGCCCTGTAGTCTTCAAAGGGATCCGAAATATCTGTTCTCAGATTCCACAGAAATAGGGCTAGCAAAGAGATCCAGGAAATACAGATGTAACTCTGTGGGATGAATTAACAGAACACTAAGCAGTTTCTCAGAAAGCTTCTTTCCAGATTTCATCTGAGGATATTTCCTTTTTCACCATAGCCCTCCATGGGCTTCCAAATATCACTTTGCCAATTCCACAAGAACTGTCTTAGCGAAAGGCTTCTTGAGGGGAAAGCTGTAACTCTGTGAGATGATTTCACAGAACACAAAGAAGTTCCTTGGAAAGCTTCTTTCTCTTTGTTATCGGAGGATATTTCCTTTGGCCCTATAGTCTTCAAAGGGATCCGAAATATCTGTTCTCAGATTCCACAGAAATAAGGCTAGCAAAGAGATCCACGAAATACAGGTGTAATTCTGTGAGATGAATTAACAGAACACTAAGCAGTTTCTCAGAAAGCTTCTTTCCAGATTTCATCTGAGGATATTTCCTTTCTCACCATAGCCCTCTATGGGCTTCCAAATATCACTTTGCCAATTCCACAAGAACTGTCTTAGCGAAAGGCTTCTTGAGGGGAAAGCTGTAATTCTGTGAGAAGATTTCACAGAACACAAAGAAGTTTCTCAGAGAGCTTCTTTCTCTTTGTTATCGGAGGATAGTTCCTTTGGCCCTATAGTCTTCAAAGGGATCCGAAATATCTGTTCTCAGGTTCCATAGATATAAGGCAAGCAAGGACATCCACGAAATACAGATGTAACACTGTGAGATGAATTAACAGAACACTAAGCAGTTTCTCATAAAGCTCCTTTCCAGATTTCATCTGAGGATATTTCGTTTTTCACCATAGCCCTCTATGGGCTTCCAAATATCACTTTGCCAATTCCACAAGAACTGTCTTAGCGAAAGGCTTCTTGAGGGGAAAGCTGTAACTCTGTGAGATGATTTCACAGAACACAAAGAAGTTTCTCAGAAAGCTTCTTTCTCTTTGTTATCGGAAGATATTTCCTTTGGCCCTATAGTCTTCAAAGGGATCCGAAATATCTGTTCTCAGATTCCACAGAAATAAGGCTAGCAAAGAGATCCACGAAATACAGATGTAACTCTGTGAGATGAATTAACAGAACACTCAGCAGTTTCTCAGAAAGCTTCTTTCCAGATTTCGTCTGAGGATATTTCCTTTTTCACCATAGCCCTCAATGGGCTTCCAAATATCACTTTGCCAATTCCACAAGAACTGTCTTAGCGAAAGGCTTCTTGATGGGAAAGCAGTAACTCTGTGAGATGATTTCACAGAACACAAAGAAGTGTCTCAGAAAGGTTCTTTCTCTTTGTTATCGGAGGATATTTCCTTTGGCCCTATAGTCTTCAAAGGGATCCGAAATATCTCTTTTCAGATTCCATAGAAATAAGGCTAGCAAAGAGATCCACGAAATACAGATGTAACTCTGTGAGATGAATTAACAGAACACTAAGCAGTTTCTCAGAAATCTTCTTTCCAGATTTCATCTGAGGATATTTCCTTTTTCACCATTGCCCTCTATGGGCTTCCAAATATCACTTTGCCAATTCCACAAGAACTGTCTTAGCGAAAGGCTTCATGAGGGGAAAGCTGTAACTCTGTGAGATGATTTCACAGAACACGAAGAAGTTTCTCAGAAAGCTTCTTTCTTTTTGTTATCGGAGGATATTTCCTTTGGCACTATAGTCTTCAAAGGTATCCGAAATAT
The DNA here is from genome assembly GCF_037993035.2 of Macaca fascicularis. Taxonomy (NCBI): domain Eukaryota; kingdom Metazoa; phylum Chordata; class Mammalia; order Primates; family Cercopithecidae; genus Macaca; species Macaca fascicularis. Next base: position 83,674,661 of record NC_088379.1, read on the forward strand.
CTGTTCTGTGATTCCACAGAAATAAGGCTAGCAAAGAGATCCACGAAATACAGATGTAACTCTGTGAGATGAATTAACAGAACACTAAGCAGTTTCTCAGAAAGCTTCTTTCCAGATTTCATCTGAGGATATATCTTTTTTCACCTTAGCCGTCTATGGGCTTCCAAATATCACTTTGCCAATTCCACAAGAATTGTCTTAGCGAAAGGCTTCTTGAAGGGAAAGCTGTAACTCTGTGAGATGATTTCACAGAACACAAAGAAGTTTCTCAGAAAGCTTCTTTCTCTTTGTTATCGGAGGATATTTCCTTTGGCCCTATAGTTCAAAGGGATCCGAAATATCTGTTATCAGGTTCCACAGAAATAAGGCGAGCAAAGTGATCCACGAAATACAGATGTAACTCTGTGAGATGAATTAACAGAACACTAAGCAGTTTCTCAGAAATCTTCTTTCCAGATTTCATCTGAGGATATTTCCTTTTTCACCATAGCCCTCTATGGGCTTCCAAATATCACTTTACCAATTCCACAAGAACTGTCTTAGCGAATGACTTCTTGAGGCGAAAGCTGTAACTCTATGAGATGATTTCACAGAACACAAAGAAGTTTCTCAGAAAGCTTCTTTCTCTTTGTTATCGGAGGATATTTCTTTGGCCCTATAGTCTTCAAAGGGATCCGAAATATCTGTTCTCAGATTCCACAGAAATAAGGCTAACAAAGAGATCCACGAAATACAGATGTAACACTGTGAGTGGAAGTCAGAGAACACAAAGCAGTTTCTCAGAAAGCTTCTTTCCAGATTTCATCTGAGGATATTTCCTTTTTCACCATAGCCCTCCATGGGCTTCCAAATATCACTTTGCCAATTCCACAAGAACTGAATTAGCGAAAGGCTTCTTGAGGGGAAAGCTGTAACTCTGTGAGATGATTTCACAGAACACAAAGAAGTTTCTCAGAAAGCTTCTTTCTCTTTGTTATCGGAGGATATTTCTTTGGCCCTATAGTCTTCAAAGGGATCCGAAATATCTGTTCTCAGATTCCACAGAAGTAAGGCTAGCAAAGAGATCCACGAAATACAGATGTAACTCTGTGAGATGAATTAACAGAACACTAAGCAGTTTCTCAGAAAGCTTCTTTCCAGATTTCTTCTGAGGATATTTCGTTTTTCACCATAGCCCTCTATGGGCTTCCAAATATCACTTTGCAAATTCCACAAGAACTGTCTTAGCGAAAGGGTTCTTGAGGGGAAAGCTGTAACTCTGTGAGATGATTTCACAGAACACAAAGAAGTTTCTCAGAAAGCATCTTTCCCTTTTTTATCGGAGGATATTTCCTTTGTCCCTATAGTCTTCAAAGGGATCCGAAATATCTGTTTTCAGATTCCACAGAAATAAGGCTAGCAAAGAGATCCACGAAATACAGATGTAACTCTGTGAGATGATTTAACAGAACACTAAGCAGTTTCTCAGAAAGCTTCTTTCCAGATTTCATGTGACGATATTTCCTTTTTCACCATAGCCCTCTATGGGCTTCCAAATATCACTTTGCAAATTCCACAAGAACTGTCTTAGCGAAAGGCTTCTTGAGGGGAAAGCTGTAACTCTGTGATATGATTTCACGGAACACAAAGAAGTTTCTCAGAAAGCTTCTTTCTCTTTGTTATCGGAGGATATTTCCTTTGGCCCTATAGTCTTCAAAGGGATCCGAAATATCTGTTCTCAGATTCCACAGAAATAAGGCTAGCAAAGAGATCCACGAAATACAGATGTAACTCTCTGAGATGAATTAACAGAACACTAAGCAGTTTCTCATAAAGCTTCTTTCCAGATTTCTTCTGAGGATATTTCCTTTTTCACCCTAGCCCTCTATGGGCTTCCAAATATCACTTTGCCAATTCCACAAGAACTGTCTTAGCGAAAGGCTTCTTGAGGGGAAAGCTGTAACTCTGTGAGATGATTTCACAGAACACAAAGAAGTTTCTCAGAAAGCTTCTTTCTCTTTGTTATCGGAGGATATTTCCTTTGGCCCTATAGTCTTCAATGGGATCCGAAATATCTGTCCTCAGATTCCACAGAAATAAGGCTAGCAAAGAGATCCACGAAATACAGATGCAACTCTGTGAGATGAATTAACAGAACACTAAGCAGTTTCTCAGAAAGCTTCTTTCCAGATTTCATCTGAGGATATATCTTTTTTCACCTTAGCTGTCTATGGGCTTCCAAATATCACTTTGCCAATTCCACAAGAATTGTCTTAGCGAAAGGCTTCTTGAAGGGAAAGCTGTAACTCTGTGAGATGATTTCACAGAACACAAAGAAGTTTCTCAGAAAGCTTCTTTCTCTTTGTTATCGGAGGATATTTCCTTTGGCCCTATAGTTCAAAGGAATCCGAAATATCTGTTCTCAGGTTCCACAGAAATAAGGCTAGCAAAGAGATCCACGAAATACAGATGTAACTCTGTGAGATGAATTAACAGAACACTAAGCAGTTTCTCAGAAATCTTCTTTCCAGATTTCATCTGAGGATATTTCCTTTTTCACCATAGCCCTCTATGGGCTTCCAAATATCACTTTACCAATTCCACAAGAACTGTCTTAGCGAATGACTTCTTGAGGCGAAAGCTGTAACTCTGTGAGATGATTTCACAGAACACAAAAAGTTTCTCAGAAAGCTTCTTTCTCTTTGTTATCGGAGGATATTTCTTTGGCCCTATAGTCTTCAAAGGGATCCGAAATATCTGTTCTCAGATTCCACAGAAATAAGGCTAACAAAGAGATCCACGAAATACAGATGTAACACTGTGAGTGGAAGTCAGAGAACACTAAGCAGTTTCTCAGAAAGCTTCTTTCCAGATTTCATCTGAGGATATTTCCTTTTTCACCATAGCCCTCTATGGGCTTCCAAATATCACTTTGCCAATTCCACAAGAACTGTCTTAGCGAAAGGCTTCCTGAGGGGAAAGCGGTAACTCTGTGAGATGATTTCACAGAACAGAAAGAAGTTTCTCAGAAAGCTTCCTTCTCTTTGTTATCGGAGGATATTTCCTTTGGCCCTGTAGTCTTCAAAGGGATCCGAAATATCTGTTCTCAGATTCCACAGAAATAAGGCTAGCAAAGAGATCCAGGAAATACAGATGTAACTCTGTGGGATGAATTAACAGAACACTAAGCAGTTTCTCAGAAAGCTTCTTTCCAGATTTCATCTGAGGATATTTCCTTTTTCACCATAGCCCTCCATGGGCTTCCAAATATCACTTTGCCAATTCCACAAGAACTGTCTTAGCGAAAGGCTTCCTGAGGGGAAAGCTGTAACTCTGTGAGATGATTTCACAGAACACAAAGAAGTTTCTTGGAAAGCTTCTTTCTCTTTGTTATCGGAGGATATTTCCTTTGGCCCTGTAGTCTTCAAAGGGATCCGAAATATCTGTTCTCAGATTCCACAGAAATAAGGCTAGCAAAGAGATCCAGGAAATACAGATGTAACTCTGTGGGATGAATTAACAGAACACTAAGCAGTTTCTCAGAAAGCTTCTTTCCAGATTTCATCTGAGGATATTTCCTTTCTCACCATAGCCCTCTATGGGCTTCCAAATATCACTTTGCCAATTCCACAAGAACTGTCTTAGCGAAAGGCTTCTTGAGGGGAAAGCTGTAATTCTGTGAGATGATTTCACAGAACACAAAGAAGTTTCTCAGAAAGCTTCTTTCTCTTTGTTATCGGAGGATAGTTCCTTTGGCCCTATAGTCTTCAAAGGGATCCGAAATATCTGTTCTCAGGTTCCATAGAAATAAGGCAAGCAAGGAGATCCACGAAATACAGATGTAACACTGTGAGATGAATTAACAGAACACTAAGCAGTTTCTCATAAAGCTCCTTTCCAGATTTCATCTGAGGATATTTCGTTTTTCACCATAGCCCTCTATGGGCTTCCAAATATCACTTTGCCAATTCCACAAGAACTGTCTTAGCGAAAGGCTTCTTGAGGGGAAAGCTGTAACTCTGTGAGAGGATTTCACAGAACACAAAGAAGTTTCTCAGAAAGCTTCTTTCTCTTTGTTATCGGAAGATATTTCCTTTGGCCCTATAGTCTTCAAAGGGATCCGAAATATCTGTTCTCAGATTCCACAGAAATAAGGCTAGCAAAGAGATCCACGAAATACAGATGTAACTCTCTGAGATGAATTAACAGAACACTAAGCAGTTTCTCAGAAAGCTTCTTTCCAGATTTCGTCTGAGGATATTTCCTTTTTCACCATAGCCCTCAATGGGCTTCCAAATATCACTTTGCCAATTCCACAAGAACTGTCTTAGCGAAAGGCTTCTTGATGGGAAAGCTGTAACTCTGTGAGATGATTTCACAGAACAGAAAGAAGTGTCTCAGAAAGGTTCTTTCTCTTTGTTATCGGAGGATATTTCCTTTGGTCCTATAGTCTTCAAAGGGATCCGAAATATCTGTTCTCAGATTCCATAGAAATAAGGCTAGCAAAGAGATCCACGAAATACAGATATAACTCTGTGAGGTGAATTAACAGAACACTAAGCAGTTTCTCAGAAAGCTTCTTTCCAGATTTCATCTGAGGATATTTCCTTTTTCACCATAGCCCTCTACGGGCTTCCAAATATCACTTTGCCAATTCCACAAGAACTGTCTTAGCGAAAGGCTTCTTGAGGGGAAACGTGTAACTCTGTGAGATGATAATACAGAACACAAAGAAGTTTCTCAGAAAGCTTCTTTCTCTTTGTTATCGGAGGATATTTCCTTTGACACTATAGTCTTCAATGGGATCCGAAATATCTGTTTTCAGATTACACAGAAATAAAGCTGGCAAAGAGATTCACGAAATACAGATGTAACACTGTGAGATTTATTAACAGAATACTAAGCAGTTTCTCAGAAAGCTTCTTTCCAGATTTCATCTGAGGATATTTCCTTTTTCACCATAGCCTCTATAGGCTTCCAATATCACATTGCCAATTCCACAAGAACTGTCTTAGCGAAAGGCTTCTTGAGGGGAAAGCTGTAACTCTGTGAGGTGATTTCACAGAACACAAGGAAGTTTCTGAGAAAGCTTCTTTCTCTTTGTTATCGGAGGATATTTCCATTGGCCATTAGTCTTCAAAGGGATCCGAAATATCTGTTCTCACATTCCACAGAAATAAGGCTAGCAAAGAGATCCACGAAATACAGAAGTAACTCTGTGAGTAGAAGTCAAAGAACACTAAGCAGTTTCTCAGAAAGCTTCTTTCCTGATTTCATCTGAGGATATTTCCTTTTTCACCTTAGCCCTCTATGGGCTTCAAAATATCACTTTTCCAATTAAACAAAAACTGTCTTAGCGAAAGGCTTCTTGAGGGGAAAGTTGTAACTCTGTGCGATGATTTCACTGAACACGAAGAAGTTTTTCAGAAAGCTTCTTTCTCTTTGTTAACCGAGGATATTTCCTTTGGCCCTATAGGCTTCAAAGGGATCCGAAATATCTGTTGTCAGATTCCACAGAAATAAGGCTAGCAAAGAGATCCACGAAATACAGATGTAACTCTGTGAGATGAATTAACAGAACACTGAGCGGTTTCTAAGAAAGATTCTTTCCAGATTTCATCTGAGGATATTTCCTTTTTCACCATAGCCCTCTATGGGCTTCCAAATATCACATTGCCAATTCCACAAGAAATGTCTTAGCGAAAGGCTTCTTGAGGGGAAAGTTGTAACTCTGTGAGATGATTTCACAGAACACAAAGAAGTTTCTCAGAAAGCTTCTTTCTCTTTGTTAACCGAGGATATTTCCTTTGGCCCTATAGTCTTCAAAGGGATCCGAAATATCTGTTGTCAGATTCCACAGAAATAAGGCTAGCAAAGAGATCCACGAAATACAGATGTAACTCTGTGAGATGAATTAACAGAACACTAAGCAGTTTCTCAGAAAGCTTCTTTCCAGATTTCATCTGAGGATATTTCCTTTTTCACCACAGCCCTCTATGGGATTACAAATATCACTTTGCCAATTCCACAAGAACTGTCTTAGCGAAAGGCTTCATGTGAGGAAAGCTGTAACTCTGTGAGATGATTTCACAGAACACAAAGAAGTTTCTCAGAAAGCTTCTTTCTCTTTGTTATCGGAGGATATTTCCTTTGGCACTATAGTCTTCAAAGGTATCCGAAATATCTGTTCTGAGATTCCACAGAAATAAGGCTAGCAAAGAGATCCACGAAATACAGATGTAACTCTGTGAGATGAATTAACAGAACACTAAGCAGTTTCTCAGAAAGCTTCTTTCCAGATTTCATCTGAGGATATATCTTTTTTCACCTTAGCCGTCTATGGGCTTCCAAATATCACTTTGCCAATTCCACAAGAATTGTCTTAGCGAAAGGCTTCTTGAAGGGAAAGCTGTAACTCTGTGAGATGATTTCACAGAACACAAAGAAGTTTCTCAGAAAGCTTCTTTCTCTTTGTTATCGGAGGATATTTCCTTTGGCCCTATAGTTCAAAGGGATCCGAAATATCTGTTCTCAGGTTCCACAGAAATAAGGCTAGCAAAGAGATCCACGAAATACAGATGTAACTCTGTGAGATGAATTAACAGAACACTAAGCAGTTTCTCAGAAATCTTCTCTCCAGATTTCATCTGAGGATATTTCCTTTTTCACCATAGCCCTCTATGGGCTTCCAAATATCACTTTACCAATTCCACAAGAACTGTCTTAGCGAATGACTTCTTGAGGCGAAAGCTGTAACTCTATGAGATGATTTCACAGAACACAAAGAAGTTTCTCAGAAAGCTTCTTTCTCTTTGTTATCGGAGGATATTTCTTTGGCCCTATAGTCTTCAAAGGGATCCGAAATATCTGTTCTCAGATTCCACAGAAATAAGGCTAACAAAGAGATCCACGAAATACAGATGTAACACTGTGAGTGGAAGTCAGAGAACACAAAGCAGTTTCTCAGAAAGCTTCTTTCCAGATTTCATCTGAGGATATTTCCTTTTTCACCATAGCCCTCCATGGGCTTCCAAATATCACTTTGCCAATTCCACAAGAACTGAATTAGCGAAAGGCTTCTTGAGGGGAAAGCTGTAACTCTGTGAGATGATTTCACAGAACACAAAGAAGTTTCTCAGAAAGCTTCTTTCTCTTTGTTATCGGAGGATATTTCCCCTGGCCCTATAGTCTTCAAAGGGATCCTAAATATCTGTTCTCAGTTTCCACAGAAATAAGGCTAGCAAAGAGATCCACGACATACAGATGTAACTCTGTGAGATGAATTAACAGAACACTAAGCAGTTTCTAAGAAAGCTTCTTTCCAGATTTCATCTGAGGATATTTCCTTTTTCACCATAGCCCTCTATGGGCTTCCAAATATCACTTTGCCAATTCCACAAGAACTGTCTTAGCGAAAGGCTTCCTGAGGGGAAAGCTGTAACTCTGTGAGATGATTTCACAGAACACAAAGAAGTTTCTCAGAAAGCTTCCTTCTCTTTGTTATCGGAGGATATTTCCTTTGGCCCTGTAGTCTTCAAAGGGATCCGAAATATCTGTTCTCAGATTCCACAGAAATAAGGCTAGCAAAGAGATCCAGGAAATACAGATGTAACTCTGTGGGATGAATTAACAGAACACTAAGCAGTTTCTCAGAAAGCTTCTTTCCAGATTTCATCTGAGGATATTTCCTTTTTCACCATAGCCCTCCATGGGCTTCCAAATATCACTTTGCCAATTCCACAAGAACTGTCTTAGCGAAAGGCTTCTTGAGGGGAAAGCTGTAACTCTGTGAGATGATTTCACAGAACACAATGAAGTTTCTTGGAAAGCTTCTTTCTCTTTGTTATCGGAGGATATTTCCTTTGGCCCTATAGTCTTCAAAGGGATCCGAAATATCTGTTCTCAGATTCCACAGAAATAAGGCTAGCAAAGAGATCCACGAAATACAGGTGTAATTCTGTGAGATGAATTAACAGAACACTAAGCAGTTTCTCAGAAATCTTCTTTCCAGATTTCATCTGAGGATATTTCCTTTGTCACCATAGCCCTCTATGGGCTTCCAAATATCACTTTGCCAATTCCACAAGAACTGTCTTAGCGAAAGGCTTCTTGAGGGGAAAGCTGTAATTCTGTGAGATGATTTCACAGAACACAAAGAAGTTTCTCAGAAAGCTTCTTTCTCTTTGTTATCGGAGGATAGTTCCTTTGGCCCTACAGTCTTCAAAGGGATCCGAAATATCTGTTCTCAGGTTCCATAGAAATAAGGCAAGCAAGGAGATCCACGAAATACAGATGTAACACTGTGAGATGAATTAACAGAACACTAAGCAGTTTCTCATAAAGCTCCTTTCCAGATTTCATCTGAGGATATATCCTTTTTCACCATAGCCCTCTAGGGGCTTCCAAATATCACTTTGCCAATTCCTCAAGAAATGTCTTAGCGAAAGGCTTCTTGAAGGGAAAGCTGTAACTCTGTGAGATGATTTCACAGAACACAAAGAAGTTTCTCAGAAAGCTTCTTTCTCTTTGTTATCGGAGGATATTTCCTTTGGCCCTATAGTTCAAAGGGATCCGAAATATCTGTTCTCAGGTTCCACAGAAATAAGGCTAGCAAAGAGATCCACGAAATACAGATGTAACTCTGTGAGATGAATTAACAGAACACTAAGCAGTTTCTCAGAAATCTTCTTTCCAGATTTCATCTGAGGATATTTCCTTTTTCACCATAGCCCTCTATGGGCTTCCAAATATCACTTTACCAATTCCACAAGAACTGTCTTAGCGAATGACTTCTTGAGGCGAAAGCTGTAACTCTATGAGATGATTTCACAGAACACAAAGAAGTTTCTCAGAAAGCTTCTTTCTCTTTATTATCGGAGGATATTTCTTTGGCCCTATAGTCTTCAAAGGGATCCGAAATATCTGTTCTCAGATTTCACAGAAATAAGGCTAACAAAGAGATCCACGAAATACAGATGTAACACTGTGAGTGGAAGTCAGAGAACACTAAGCAGTTTCTCAGAAAGCTTCTTTCCAGATTTCATCTGAGGATATTTCCTTTTTCACCATAGCCCTCCATGGGCTTCCAAATATCACTTTGCCAATTCCACAAGAACTGAATTAGCGAAAGGCTTCTTGAGGGGAAAGCTGTAACTCTGTGAGATGATTTCACAGAACACAAAGAATTTTCTCAGAAAGCTTCTTTCTCTTTGTTATCGGAGGATATTTCCCCTGGCCCTATAGTCTTCAAAGGGATCCTAAATATCTGTTCTCAGTTTCCACAGAAATAAGGCTAGCCAAGAGATCCACGACATACAGATGTAACTCTGTGAGATGAATTAACAGAACACTAAGCAGTTTCTCAGAAAGCTTCTTTCCAGATTTCATCTGAGGATATTTCCTTTTTCACCATAGCCCTCTATGGGCTTCCAAATATCACTTTGCCAATTCCACAAGAACTGTCTTAGCGAAAGGCTTCCTGAGGGGAAAGCTGTAATTCTGTGAGACGATTTCACAGAACGCAAAGAAGTTTCTCAGAAAGCTTCCTTCTCTTTGTTATCGGAGGATATTTCCTTTGGCATGTAGTCTTCAAAGGGATCCGAAATATCTGTTCTCAGATTCCACAGAAATAAGGCTAGCAAAGAGATCCAGGAAATACAGATGTAACTCTGTGGGATGAATTAACAGAACACTAAGCAGTTTCTCAGAAAGCTTCTTTCCAGATTTCATCTGAGGATATTTCCTTTTTCACCATAGCCCTCCATGGGCTTCCAAATATCACTTTGCCAATTCCACAAGAACTGTCTTAGTGAAAGGCTTCTTGAGGGGAAAGCTGTAACTCTGTGAGATGATTTCACAGAACACAATGAAGTTTCTTGGAAAGCTTCTTTCTCTTTGTTATCGGAGGATATTTCCTTTGGCCCTATTGTCTTCAAAGGGATCCGAAATATCTGTTCTCAGATTCCACAGAAAAAAGGCTAGCAAAGAGATCCACGAAATACAGGTGTAATTCTGTGAGATGAATTAACAGAACACTAAGCAGTTTCTCAGAAATCTTCTTTCCAGATTTCATCTGAGGATATTTCCTTTGTCACCATAGCCCTCTATGGGCTTCCAAATATCACTTTGCCAATTCCACAAGAACTGTCTTAGCGAAAGGCTTCTTGAGGGGAAAGCTGTAATTCTGTGAGATGATTTCACAGAACACAAAGAAGTTTCTCAGAAAGCTTCTTTCTCTTTGTTATCGGATTATAGTTCCTTTGGCCCTATAGTCTTCAAAGGGATCCGAAATATCTGTTCTCAGGTTCCATAGAAATAAGGCAAGCAAGGAGATCTACGAAATACAGATGTAACACTGTGAGATGAATTAACAGAACACTAAGCAGTTTCTCATAAAGCTCCTTTCCAGATTTCATCTGAGGATATATCCTTTTTCACCATAGCCCTCTATGGGCTTCCAAATATCACTTTGCCAATTCCACAAGAAATGTCTTAGCGAAAGGCTTCTTGAAGGGAAAGCTGTAACTCTGTGAGATGATTTCACAGAACACAAAGAAGTTTCTCAGAAAGCTTCTTTCTCTTTGTTATCGGAGGATATTTCCTTTGGCCCTATAGTTCAAAGGGATCCGAAATATCTGTTCTCAGGTTCCACAGAAATAAGGCTAGCAAAGAGATCCACGAAATACAGATGTAACTCTGTGAGATGAATTAACAGAACACTAAGCAGTTTCTCAGAAATCTTCTCTCCAGATTTCATCTGAGGATATTTCCTTTTTCACCATAGCCCTCTATGGGCTTCCAAATATCACTTTACCAATTCCACAAGAACTGTCTTAGCGAATGACTTCTTGAGGCGAAAGCTGTAACTCTATGAGATGATTTCACAGAACACAAAGAAGTTTCTCAGAAAGCTTCTTTCTCTTTGTTATCGGAGGATATTTCTTTGGCCCTATAGTCTTCAAAGGGATCCGAAATATCTGTTCTCAGATTCCACAGAAATAAGGCTAACAAAGAGATCCACGAAATACAGATGTAACACTGTGAGTGGAAGTCAGAGAACACAAAGCAGTTTCTCAGAAAGCTTCTTTCCAGATTTCATCTGAGGATATTTCCTTTTTCACCATAGCCCTCTATGGGCTTCCAAATATCACTTTGCCAATTCCACAAGAACTGTCTTAGCGAAAGGCTTCTTGAGGGGAAAGCTGTAATTCTGTGAGATGATTTCACAGAACACAAAGAAGTTTCTCAGAAAGCTTCCTTCTCTTTGTTATCGGAGGATATTTCCTTTGGCCCTGTAGTCTTCAAAGGGATCCGAAATATCTGTTCTCAGATTCCACAGAAATAAGGCTAGCAAAGAGATCCAGGAAATACAGATGTAACTCTGTGGGATGAATTAACAGAACACTAAGCAGTTTCTCAGAAAGCTTCTTTCCAGATTTCATCTGAGGATATTTCCTTTTTCACCATAGCCCTCCATGGGCTTCCAAATATCACTTTGCCAATTCCACAAGAACTGTCTTAGCGAAAGGCTTCTTGAGGGGAAAGCTGTAACTCTGTGAGATGATTTCACAGAACACAATGAAGTTTCTTGGAAAGCTTCTTTCTCTTTGTTATCGGAGGATATTTCCTTTGGCCCTATAGTCTTCAAAGGGATCCGAAATATCTGTTCTCAGATTCCACAGAAATAAGGCTAGCAAAGAGATCCACGAAATACAGGTGTAATTCTGTGAGATGAATTAACAGAACACTAAGCAGTTTCTCAGAAATCTTCTTTCCAGATTTCATCTGAGGATATTTCCTTTGTCACCATAGCCCTCTATGGGCTTCCAAATATCACTTTGCCAATTCCACAAGAACTGTCTTAGCGAAAGGCTTCTTGAGGGGAAAGCTGTAATTCTGTGAGATGATTTCACAGAACACAAAGAAGTTTCTCAGAAAGCTTCTTTCTCTTTGTTATCGGAGGATAGTTCCTTTGGCCCTATAGTCTTCAAAGGGATCCGAAATATCTGTTCTCAGGTTCCATAGAAATAAGGCAAGCAAGGAGATCCACGAAATACAGATGTAACACTGTGAGATGAATTAACAGAACACTAAGCAGTTTCTCATAAAGCTCCTTTCCAGATTTCATCTGAGGATATATCCTTTTTCACCATAGCCCTCTAGGGGCTTCCAAATATCACTTTGCCAATTCCTCAAGAAATGTCTTAGCGAAAGGCTTCTTGAAGGGAAAGCTGTAACTCTGTGAGATGATTTCACAGAACACAAAGAAGTTTCTCAGAAAGCTTCTTTCTCTTTGTTATCGGAGGATATTTCCTTTGGCCCTATAGTTCAAAGGGATCCGAAATATCTGTTCTCAGGTTCCACAGAAATAAGGCTAGCAAAGAGATCCACGAAATACAGATGTAACTCTGTGAGATGAATTAACAGAACACTAAGCAGTTTCTCAGAAATCTTCTTTCCAGATTTCATCTGAGGATATTTCCTTTTTCACCATAGCCCTCTATGGGCTTCCAAATATCACTTTACCAATTCCACAAGAACTGTCTTAGCGAATGACTTCTTGAGGCGAAAGCTGTAACTCTATGAGATGATTTCACAGAACACAAAGAAGTTTCTCAGAAAGCTTCTTTCTCTTTATTATCGGAGGATATTTCTTTGGCCCTATAGTCTTCAAAGGGATCCGAAATATCTGTTCTCAGATTTCACAGAAATAAGGCTAACAAAGAGATCCACGAAATACAGATGTAACACTGTGAGTGGAAGTCAGAGAACACTAAGCAGTTTCTCAGAAAGCTTCTTTCCAGATTTCATCTGAGGATATTTCCTTTTTCACCATAGCCCTCCATGGGCTTCCAAATATCACTTTGCCAATTCCACAAGAACTGAATTAGCGAAAGGCTTCTTGAGGGGAAAGCTGTAACTCTGTGAGATGATTTCACAGAACACAAAGAATTTTCTCAGAAAGCTTCTTTCTCTTTGTTATCGGAGGATATTTCCCCTGGCCCTATAGTCTTCAAAGGGATCCTAAATATCTGTTCTCAGTTTCCACAGAAATAAGGCTAGCCAAGAGATCCACGACATACAGATGTAACTCTGTGAGATGAATTAACAGAACACTAAGCAGTTTCTCAGAAAGCTTCTTTCCAGATTTCATCTGAGGATATTTCCTTTTTCACCATAGCCCTCTATGGGCTTCCAAATATCACTTTGCCAATTCCACAAGAACTGTCTTAGCGAAAGGCTTCCTGAGGGGAAAGCTGTAATTCTGTGAGACGATTTCACAGAACGCAAAGAAGTTTCTCAGAAAGCTTCCTTCTCTTTGTTATCGGAGGATATTTCCTTTGGCATGTAGTCTTCAAAGGGATCCGAAATATCTGTTCTCAGATTCCACAGAAATAAGGCTAGCAAAGAGATCCAGGAAATACAGATGTAACTCTGTGGGATGAATTAACAGAACACTAAGCAGTTTCTCAGAAAGCTTCTTTCCAGATTTCATCTGAGGATATTTCCTTTTTCACCATAGCCCTCCATGGGCTTCCAAATATCACTTTGCCAATTCCACAAGAACTGTCTTAGTGAAAGGCTTCTTGAGGGGAAAGCTGTAACTCTGTGAGATGATTTCACAGAACACAATGAAGTTTCTTGGAAAGCTTCTTTCTCTTTGTTATCGGAGGATATTTCCTTTGGCCCTATTGTCTTCAAAGGGATCCGAAATATCTGTTCTCAGATTCCACAGAAAAAAGGCTAGCAAAGAGATCCACGAAATACAGGTGTAATTCTGTGAGATGAATTAACAGAACACTAAGCAGTTTCTCAGAAATCTTCTTTCCAGATTTCATCTGAGGATATTTCCTTTGTCACCATAGCCCTCTATGGGCTTCCAAATATCACTTTGCCAATTCCACAAGAACTGTATTAGCGAAAGGCTTCTTGAGGGGAAAGCTGTAATTCTGTGAGATGATTTCACAGAACACAAAGAAGTTTCTCAGAAAGCTTCTTTCTCTTTGTTATCGGATTATAGTTCCTTTGGCCCTATAGTCTTCAAAGGGATCCGAAATATCTGTTCTCAGGTTCCATAGAAATAAGGCAAGCAAGGAGATCTACGAAATACAGATGTAACACTGTGAGATGAATTAACAGAACACTAAGCAGTTTCTCATAAAGCTCCTTTCCAGATTTCATCTGAGGATATATCCTTTTTCACCATAGCCCTCTATGGGCTTCCAAATATCACTTTGCCAATTCCACAAGAAATGTCTTAGCGAAAGGCTTCTTGAAGGGAAAGCTGTAACTCTGTGAGATGATTTCACAGAACACAAAGAAGTTTCTCAGAAAGCTTCTTTCTCTTTGTTATCGGAGGATATTTCCTTTGGCCCTATAGTCTTCAAAGGGATCCGAAATATCTGTTCTCAGATTCCACAGAAATAAGGCTAGCAAAGAGATCCACGAAATACAGGTGTAATTCTGTGAGATGAATTAACAGAACACTAAGCAGTTTCTCAGAAAGCTTCTTTCCAGATTTCATCTGAGGATATTTCCTTTTTCACCATAACCCTCTAAGGGCTTCCAAATATAACTTTTCCAATTCCACAAGAACTGTCTTAGCGAAAGGCTTCTTGAGGGGAAAGCTGTAACTCTGTGAGCTGATTTCACAGAACACAAAGAAGTTTCTCATAAAGCTTCTTTCTCTTTGTTATCGGAGGATATTTCCTTTGGCCCTATAGTCTTCAAAGGGATCCGAAATATCGGTTCTCAGATTCCACAGAAATAAGGCTAGCAAACAGATCGACGAAATACAGATGTAACACTGTGAGATGAAATAACAGAACACTAAGCAGTTTCTCAGAAAGCTTCTTTCCAGATTTCATCTGAGGATATTTCCTTTTTCACCATAGCCCTCTATGGGCTTCCAAATATAACTTTTCCAATTCCACAAGAACTGTCTTAGCGAAAGGCTTCTTGAGGGGAAAGCTGTAACTCTGTGAGCTGATTTCACAGAACACAAAGAAGTTTCTCATAAAGCTTCTTTCTCTTTGTTATCGGAGGATATTTCCTTTGGCCCTATAGTCTTCAAAGGGATCCGAAATATCGGTTCTCAGATTCCACAGAAATAAGGCTAGCAAACACATCGATGAAATACAGATGTAACACTGTGAGTTGAAATAACAGAACACTAAGCAGTTTCTCAGAAAGCTTCTTTCCAGATTTCATCTGAGGATATTTCCTTTTTCACCATAGCCCTCCATGGGCTTCCAAATATCACTTTGCCAATTCCACAAGAACTGTCTTAGCGAAAGGCTTCTTGAGGGGAAAGCTGTAACTCTGTGAGATGATTTCACAGAACACAAAGAAGTTTCTCAGAAGGCTTCTTTCCCTTTGTTATCGGAGGATATTTCCTTTGGCCCTATAGTCTTCAAAGGGATCCGAAATATCTGTTCTCAGATTCCACAGAAATAAGGCTAGCAAAGAGATCCACGAAATACAGATGTAACTTTGTGAGATGAATTGACAGAACACTAAGCAGTTTCTCAGAAAGCTTCTTTACAGTTTTAATCTGTGGATATTTCCTTTTTCACCATAGCCCTCTATGGGCTTCCAAATATCACTTTGCCAATACCACAAGAACTGTCTTAGCGAAAGGCTTCTTGAGGGGAAAGCTGTAACTCTGTGAGATGATTTCACAGAACACAAAGACGTTTCTCAGAAAGCTTCTTTCTCTTTGTTATCGGAGGATATTTCCTTTGGCCCTATAGTCTTCAAAGGGATCTGAAATATTTGTTTTCAGATTCCACAGAAATAAGGCTAGCAAAGAGTTCCACGAAATACAGATGTAACTCTGTGAGATGAATTAACAGAACACTAAGCAGTTTCTCAGAAAGCTTCTTTCCAGATTTCATCTGAGGATATTTCCTTTTTCACCATAGCCCTCTAAGGGCTTCCAAATATCACTTTGCCAATTCCACAAAAACTGTCTTAGCGAAAGGCTTCTTGAGGGGAAAGCTGTAACTCTGTGATATGATTTCACAGAACACAAAGAAGTATCTCAGAAAGCTTCTTTCTCTTTGTTATCGGAGGATATTTCCTTTGGACTTATAGTCTTCAAGGAGATCCGAAATATCTGTTCTCAGGTTCCACAGAAATAAGGCTAGCAAAGAGATCCACGAAATACAGATGTAACTCTGTGAGATAAATTAACAGAACACTAAGCAGTTTCTCAGAATGCTTCTTTACAGCTTTAATCTGTGGATATTTCCTTTTTCACCATAGCCCTCTATGGGCTTCCAAATATCACTTTGCCAATTCCACAAGAACTGTCTTATCGAAAGGCTTCTTGAGGGGAAAGCTGTAACTCTGTGAGATGATTTCAGAGAACACAAAGACGTTTCTCAGAAAGCTTCTTTCTCTTTGTTATCGGAGGATATTTCCTTTGGCCCTATAGTCTTCAAAGGGATCTGAAATATCTGTTCTCAGATTCCACAGAAATAAGGCTAGCAAAGGGATCCACGACATACAGATGTAACACTGTGAGATGAATTTACAGAACACTAAGCAGTTTCTCAGAAAGCTTCTTTCCAGATTTCATCTGAGGATATATCCTTTTTCACCATAGCCCTCTATGGGCTTCCAAATATCACTTTGCCAATTCCACAAGAAGTGTCTTAGCGAAAGGCTCCTTGAGGGGAAAGCTGTAACTCTGTGAGATGATTTCACAGAACACAAAGAAGTTTCTCAGAAAGATTCCTTCTCTTTGTTATCGGAGGATATTTCCTTTGGCCCTGTAGTCTTCAAAGGGATCCGAAATATCTGTTTTCAGGTTCCACAGAAATAAGGCTAGCACAGAGATCCAGGAAATACAGATGTAACTCTGTGCGATGAATTAACAGAACACTAAGCAGTTTCTCAGAAAGCTTCTTTCTCTTTGTTATCGGAGGATATTTCCTGTGGCCCTATAGTATTCAAAGGGATCCGAAATATCTGTTCTCAGATTCCACAGAAATAAGGCTAGCAAAGAGATCCACGAAATACAGATGTAACTCTGTGAGATGAATTAACAGAACACTAAGCAGGTTCTCAGAAAGCTTCTTTCCAGACTTCATCTGAGGATATTTCCTATTTCACCATAGCCCTCTATGGGCTTCCAAATATCACTTTGCCAATTCCACAAGAACTGTCTTAGCGAAAGGCTTCTTGAGGGGAAAGCTGTAACTCTGTGAGATGATTTCTCAGAACACAAAGAAGTTTCTCAGAAAGCTTCTTTCTCTTTGTTATCGGAGGATATTTCCTTTGGCCCTATAGTCTTCAAAGGGATCCAAAATATCTGTTCTGAGATTCCACAGAAATAAGGCTAGCAAAGAGATCCACGAAATACAGATGTAACACTGTGAGTGGAAGTCAGCGAACACTAAGCAGTTTCTCAGAAAGCTTCTTTCCAGATTTCATCTGAGGATATTTCCTTTTTCACCATTGCCCTCTAAGGGCTTCCAAATATCACTTTGCCAATTGACAAGAACTGTCTTAGCGAAAGGCTTCTTGAGGGGAAAGCTGTAACTCTGTGATATGATTTCACAGAACACAAAGAAGTTTCTCAGAAAGCTTCTTTCTCTTTGTTATCGGAGGATATTTCCTTTGGACTTATAGTCTTCAAGGAGATCCGAAATATCTGTTCTCAGGTTCCACAGAAATAAGGCTAGCACAGAGATCCAGGAAATACAGATGTAACTCTGTGAGATGAATTAACAGAACACTAAGCAGTTTCTCAGAAAGCTTCTTTCCAGATTTCATCTGAGGATATTTCCTTTTTCACCATAGCCCTCCATGGGCTTCCAAATATCACTTTGCCAATTCCACAAGAACTGTCTTAGCGAAAGGCTTCTTGAGGGGAAAGCTGTAACTCTGTGAGATGATTTCACAGAACACAAAGAAGTTTCTCAGAAGGCTTCTTTCTCTTTGTTATCGGAGGATATTTCCTTTGGCCCTATAGTCTTCAAAGGGATCGGAAATATCTGTTCTCAGATTCCACAGAAATAAGGCTAGCAAAGAGATCCACGAAATACAGATGTAATTTTGTGAGATGAATTGAGAGAACACTAAGCAGTTTCTCAGAATGCTTCTTCACAGCTTTAATCTGTGGATATTTCCTTTTTCACCATAGCCCTCTATGGGCTTCCAAATATCACTTTGCCAATTCCACAAGAACTGTCTTATCGAAAGGCTTCTTGAGGGGAAAGCTGTAACTCTGTGAGATGATTTCACAGAACACAAAGACGTTTCTCAGAAAGCTTCTTTCTCTTTGTTATCGGAGGATATTTCCTTTGGCCCTATAGTCTTCAAAGGGATCTGAAATATCTGTTCTCAGATTCCACAGAAATAAGGCTAGCAAAGGGATCCACGACATACAGATGTAACACTGTGAGATGAATTTACAGAACACTAAGCAGTTTCTCAGAAAGCTTCTTTCCAGATTTCATCTGAGGATATATCCTTTTTCATCATAGCCCTCTACGGGGTTCCAAATATCACTTTGCCAATTCCACAAGAAGTGTCTTAGCGAAAGGCTCCTTGAGGGGAAAGCTGTAACTCTGTGAGATGATTTCACAGAACACAAAGAAGTTTCTCAGAAAGATTCCTTCTCTTTGTTATCGGAGGATATTTGCTTTGGCCCTGTAGTCTTCAAAGGGATCCGAAATATCTGTTCTCAGGTTCCACAGAAATAAGGCTAGCACAGAGATCCAGGAAATACAGATGTAACTCTGTGCGATGAATTAACAGAACACTAAGCAGTTTCTCAGAAAGCTTCTTTCTCTTTGTTTTCGGAGGATATTTCCTGTGGCCCTATAGTCTTCAAAGGGATCCGAAATATCTGTTCTCAGATTCCACAGAAATAAGGCTAGCAAAGAGATCCACGAAATACAGATGTAACTCTGTGAGATGAATTAACAGAACACTAAGCAGGTTCTCAGAAAGCTTCTTTCCAGACTTCATCTGAGGATATTTCCTATTTCACCATAGCTCTCTATGGGCTTCCAAATATCACTTTGCCAATTCCACAAGAACTGTCTTAGCGAAAGGCTTCTTGAGGGGAAAGCTGTAACTCTGTGAGATGATTTCTCAGAACACAAAGAAGTTTCTCAGAAAGCTTCTTTCTCTTTGTTATCGGAGGATATTTCCTTTGGCCCTATAGTCTTCAAAGGGATCCAAAATATCTGTTCTCAGATTCCACAGAAATAAGGCTAGCAAAGAGATCCACGAAATACAGATGTAACTCTGTGAGATGAATTAACAGAACATTAAGCAGTTTCTCAGAAAGCTTCTTTCCAGATTTCATCTGAGGATATTTCCTTTTTCACCATAGCCCTCTATGGGCTCCTAAATATCACTTTTCCAATTACACAAGAACTGTCTTAGCGAAAGGCTTCTTGAGGGGAAAGCTGTAACTCTCTGAGATGATTTCACAGAACACAAAGAAGTTTCTCAGAAAGCTTCTTTCTCTTTGTTATCGGACGATATTTCCTTTCTCCCTATAGTCTTCAAAGGGATCCGAAATATCTGTTCTCAGATTCCACAGAAATAAGGCTAGCAAAGAGATCCACGAAATACAGATGTAACTCTGTGAGATGTATTAACAGAACACTAAGCAGCTTCTCAGAAAGCTTGTTTCCAGACTTCATCTGAGGATATTTCCTATTTCACCAAAGCCCTCTATGGGCTTCCAAATATCACTTTGCCAATTCCACAAGAACTGTCTTAGCGAAAGGCTTCTTGAGGGGAAAGCTGTAACTCTGTGAGATTATTTCTCAGAACACAAAGAAGTTTCTCAGAAAGCTTATTTTTCTTTGTTATCGTTGGATATTTCCTTTGGCCCTATAGTCTTCAAAGGGATCGGAAATATATGTTCTCAGATTCCACAGAAATAAGGCTAGCAAAGAAATCCACGAAACACAGATATAACTCTGTGAGATGAATTAACAGAACACTAAGCAGTTTCTCAGAAAGCTTCTTTCCAGATTTCATCTGAGGATATTTCCTTTTTCACCATAGCCCTCTATGGGCTTCCAAATATAACTTTTCCAATTCCACAAGAACTGTCTTAGCGAAAGGCTTCTTGAGGGGAAAGCTGTAACTCTGTGAGATGATTTCACAGAACACAAAGAAGTTTCTCAGAAAGCTTCTTCATCTTTGTTGTCGGAGGATATTTCCTTTATCCCTATAGTCTTCAAAGGGATCCGAAATATCTGTTCTCAGATACCACAGAAATAAGGCTAGAAAACAGATCCCAGAAATACAGATGTAACTCTGTGAGATGAATTAACAGAACACTAAGCAGTTTCTCAGAAAGCTTCTTTCCAGATTTCATCTGAGGATATTTCCTTTTTCACCATAGCCCTCTATGGGCTTCCAAATATCACTTTGCCAATTCCACAAGTACTGTCTTAGCGAAAGGCTTCTTGAAGGGAAAGCTGTAACTCTGTGAGATGATTTCACAGAACACAAAGAAATTTCTCAGAAAGCTTCTTTCTCTTTGTTATCGGAGGATATTTACTTTGGCCCTATAGTCTTCAAAGGGATCCGATATATCTGTTCTCAGATTCCACAGAAATAAGGCTAGCAAAGAGATCCACGAAATACAGATGTAACTCTGTGAGATGAATTAACAGAACACTAAGCAGTTTCTCAGAAAGCTTCTTTTCATTTTCATCTGAGGATATTTCCTTTTTCACCATAGACCTCTATGGGCTTCCAAATATCACTTTGCCAATTCCACAAGAACTGTCTTAGCGAAAGGCTTCTTGAGCGGAAAGCTGTAACTCTGTGAGCTGATTTCACAGAACACAAAGAAGTTTCTCAGAAAGCTTCTTTCTCTTTGTTATCGGAGGATATTTCCTTTGGCCCTATAGTCTTCAAAGGGATCCGAAATATCTGTTCTCAGATTCCACAGAAATAAGGCTAGCAAAGAGATCCACGAAATACAGATGTAACTCTGTGAGATGAATTAACAGAACACTAAGCAGTTTCTCAGAAAGCTTCTTTCCAGATTTCATCTGAGGATATTTCCTTTTTCACCATAGCCCTCTATGGGCTTCCAAATATCACTTTGCCAATTCCACAAGAACTGTCTTAGCGAAAGGTTTCTTGAGGGGAAAGCTGTAACTCTGTGAGCTGATTTCACAGAACACAAAGAAGTTTCTCAGAGAGCTTCTTTCTCTTTTTTTATCGGAGGATATTTCCTTTGGCCCAATAGTCTTCAAAGGGATCCGAAATATCTGTTCTCAGATTCCACAGAAATAAGGCTAGCAAAGAGATCCACGAAATACAGACGTAACTCTGTGAGATGAAATAACAGAACACTAAGCAGTTTCTCAGAAAGCTTCTTTCCAGATTTCATCTGAGGATATTTCCTTTTTCACCATAGCCCTCTATGGCCTTCCAAATATCACTTGGCCAATTCCAGAAGAACTGTCTTAGCGAAAGGCTTCTTGAAGGGAAAGCTGTAACTCTGTGAGATGATTTCACAGAACACAAAGAAGTTTCTCAGAAAGCTTCTTTCTCTTTGTTATCGGAGGATATTTCCTTTGGCCCTATAGTCTTCAAAGGGATCCGAAATATCTGTTCTCAGATTCCAAAGAAATAAGGCTAGAAAAGAGATCCACGAAATACAGATGTAACACTGTGAGTGGAAGTCAGAGAACACTAAGCAGTTTCTCAGAAAGCTTCTTTCCAGATTTCATCTGAGGATATTTCCTTTTTCACCATAGCCCTCTATCAGCTTCCAAATATCACTTTGCCAATTCCACAAGAACTGTCTTAGCGAAAGGCTTCTTGAGGGGAAATCTGTAACTCTGTGAGATGATTTCACAGAACACAAAGACGTTTCTCAGAAAGCTTCTTTCTCTTTGTTATCGGAGGATATTTCCTTTGGCCCTATAGTCTTCAAAGGGATCTGAAATACCTGTTCTCAGATTCCATAGAAATAAGGCTAGCAAAGAGATACACGAAGTATAGATGTAACTCTGTTAGATGAAATAACAGAACACTAAGCAGTTTCTCAGAAAGCTTCTTTCCAGATTTTATCTGAGGATATTTCCTTTTTCACCATAGCCCTCTATGGGCTTCCAAATATCACTTTGCCAATTCCACAAGAACTGTCTTAGTGAAACGCTTCTTGAGGGGAAAGCTGTAACTCTGTGAGATGAATTCACAGAAAAAAAAGTAGTATCTCAGAAAGCTTCTTTCTCTTTGTTATCGGAGGATATTTCCTTTGGCCCTATAGTCTTCAAAGGGATCCGAAATATCTGTTCTCAGATTCCACAGAAATAAGGCTAGCAAAGAGATCCACGAAATACAGATGTAACTCTGTGAGATGAATTAACAGAACACTAAGTAGTTTCTCAGAAAGCTTCTTTCCAGATTTCATCGGAGGATATTTCCTTTTTCACCCTAGCCCTCAATGGGCTTCCAAATATCACTTTGCCAATTCCACCAGAACTGTCTTAGCCAAAGGCTTCTTGAGGGGAAAGCTGTAACTCTGTGAGATGATTTCACAGAACACAAAGAAGTTTCTCAGAAAGCTTCTTTCTCTTTGTTATCGGAGGATATTTCCTTTGTCCCTATAGTCTTCAAAGGGATCCTAAATATCTGTTCTCAGATTCCACAGAAATAAGGCTAGCAAAGAGATGCACGAAATACAGATGTAACCCTGTGAGTTGAATTAACAGAACACTAAGCAATTTCTCAGAAAGCTTCTTTCCAGATTTCATCTGAGGATATTTCCTTTTTCACCATACCCCTCTATGGGCTTCCAAATATCACTTTGTCAATTCCACAAGAACTGTCTTAGCGAAAGGCTTCTTGAGGGGAAAGCTGTAATTCTGTGAGATGATTTCACAGAACACAAAGAAGTTTCTCAGAAAGCTTCTTTCTCTTTGTTACCGGAGGATATTTCCTTTGGCCCTATAGTCTTCAAAGGGATCCGAAATATCTGTTCTCAGATTCCACAGAAATAAGGCTAGCAAACAGATCCACGAAATACAGATGTAACTCTGTGAGATGAAATAACAGAACACTAAGCAGTTTCTCAGAAAGCTTCTTTCCAGATTGCATCTGAGGATACTTCCTTTTTCACCATAGCCCTGTATGGGTTTCCAAATATCACTTTGCCAATTCCACAAGAACTGTCTTAGCGAAAGGCTCCTTGAGAGGAAAGCTGTAACTCTGTGAGATGATTTCACAGAACACAAAGAAGTTTCTCAGAAAGCTTCTTTCTCTTTGTTAACGGAGGATATTTCCTTTGTCCCTATAGTCTTCAAAGGGATCCGAAATATCTGTTCTCAGATTCCACAGAAATAAAGCTAGCAAAGAGATCCACGAAATACAGGTGTAACTCTGTGAGATGAATTAACAGAACACTAAGCCGTTTCTCAGAAAACTTCTTTCCAGATTTCATCTGAGGATATTTCCTTTTTCACCATAGTTCTCTACGGGCTTGCAAATATCACTTTGCCAATTTCACAAGAACTGTCTTAGCGAAAGGCTTCTTGAGGGGAAAGCTGTAACTCTGTGAGATGAATTCACAGAACACAATGAAGTTTCTCAGAAAGCTTCTTTCTCTTTGTTATCGGAGGATATTTCCTTTGGCCCTATAGTCTTCAAAGGGATCCGAAATATCTGTTCTCAGATTCCACAGAAATAAGGCTAGCAAAGAGATCCACGAAATACAGAGGTAACTCTGTGAGATGAAATAACAGAACACTAAGCAGTTTCTCAGAAAACTTCTTTCCAGATTTCATCTGAGGATATTTCCTTTTTCACCATAGCCCTCTAGGGGCTTCCAAATATCACTTTGCCAATTCCACAAGAACTGTCTTAGCGAAAGGCTTCTTGAATTGAAAGCTGTAACTCTGTGAGCTGATTTCACAGAACACAAAGAAGTTTCTCACAAAGCTTCTTTCTCTTTGTTATCAGTGGATATTTCCTTTGGCCCTATTGTCTTCAAAGGGATCCGAAATATCTGTTCTCAGATTCCACAGTAATAAGGCTAGCAAAGAGATCCACGAAATACAGATGTAACTCTGTGAGATGAATTAACAGAACACTAAGCAGTTTCCCAGAAAGCTTCTTTCCATATTTCATCTGAGGATATTTCCTTTTTCACCATAGCCCTCTATGGGCTTCCAAATATCACTTTGCCATTCCACAAGAACTGTCTTAGTGAAAGGCTTCTTGAGGGGAAAGCTGTAACTTTCTGAGATGATTTCACAGAACACGAAGAAGTTTCTCAGAAAGCTTCTTTCTCTTTGTTATCGGTGGATACTTCCTTTGGCCCTATAGTCTTCAAAGGGATCCGAAATATCTGTTCTCAGATTCCACAGAAATAAGGCTAGCAAAGAGATCCACGAAATACAGATGTAACACTGTGAGATGAATTAACAGAACACTAAGCAGTTTCTAAGAAAGCTTCTTTCCAGATTGCATCTGAGGATATTTCCTTTTTCACCATAGCCCTCTATGGGCTTCCAAATATCTCTTTGCCAATTCCACAAGAACTGTCTTAGCGAAAGGCTTCTTGAGGGAAAAGCTGTAACTCTGTGAGTTGATTTCACAGAACACAAAGAAGTTTCTCAGAAAACTTCTTTCTCTTTGTTATCGGAGGATGTTTCCTTTGGCCCTATAGTCTTCAAAGGGATTCGAAATATCTGTTCTCAGATTCCACAGAAATAAGGCTAGCAAAGAGTTCCACGAAATACAGGTGTAACTCTGTGAGATGAATTAACAGAACACTAAGCAGTTTCTCAGAAAGCTTCTTTCCAGATTTCATCTGAGGATATTTCCTTTTTCACCATAGCCCTCTATGGGCTTCCAAATATCACTTTGCCAATTCCACAAGAACTGTCTTAGCGAAAGGCTTCTTGAGGGGAAAGCTGTAACTCTGTGAGATGAATTCACAGAACACAAAGAAGTATCTCAGAAAACTTCTTTCTCTTTGTTATCGGAGGATATTTCCTTTGTCTCTATAGTCTTCAAAGAGATCCGAAATATCTCTTCTCAGATTCCACAGAAATAAGGCTAGCAAAGAGATCCACGAAATACAGATGTAACTCTGTGAGATGAATTAACAGAACACTAAGCAGATTCTCAGAAAACTTCTTTCCAGATTTCATCTGAGTATATTTCCTTTTTCACCATAGCCCTATAAGGGCTTCCAAATATCACTTTGCCAATTCCACAAGAACTGTCTTAGCGAAAGGCTTCCTGAGGGGAAAGCTGTAATTCTGTGAGACGATTTCACAGAACGCAAAGAAGTTTCTCAGAAAGCTTCCTTCTCTTTGTTATCGGAGGATATTTCCTTTGGCATGTAGTCTTCAAAGGGATCCGAAATATCTGTTCTCAGATTCCACAGAAATAAGGCTAGCAAAGAGATCCAGGAAATACAGATGTAACTCTGTGGGATGAATTAACAGAACACTAAGCAGGTTCTCAGAAAGCTTCTTTCCAGATTTCATCTGAGGATATTTCCTTTTTCACCATAGCCCTCCATGGGCTTCCAAATATCACTTTGCCAATTCCACAAGAACTGTCTTAGTGAAAGGCTTCTTGAGGGGAAAGCTGTAACTCTGTGAGATGATTTCACAGAACACAATGAAGTTTCTTGGAAAGCTTCTTTCTCTTTGTTATCGGAGGATATTTCCTTTGGCCCTATTGTCTTCAAAGGGATCCGAAATATCTGTTCTCAGATTCCACAGAAAAAAGGCTAGCAAAGAGATCCACGAAATACAGGTGTAATTCTGTGAGATGAATTAACAGAACACTAAGCAGTTTCTCAGAAATCTTCTTTCCAGATTTCATCTGAGGATATTTCCTTTGTCACCATAGCCCTCTATGGGCTTCCAAATATCACTTTGCCAATTCCACAAGAACTGTCTTAGCGAAAGGCTTCTTGAGGGGAAAGCTGTAATTCTGTGAGATGATTTCACAGAACACAAAGAAGTTTCTCAGAAAGCTTCTTTCTCTTTGTTATCGGATTATAGTTCCTTTGGCCCTATAGTCTTCAAAGGGATCCGAAATATCTGTTCTCAGGTTCCATAGAAATAAGGCAAGCAAGGAGATCTACGAAATACAGATGTAACACTGTGAGATGAATTAACAGAACACTAAGCAGTTTCTCATAAAGCTCCTTTCCAGATTTCATCTGAGGATATATCCTTTTTCACCATAGCCCTCTATGGGCTTCCAAATATCACTTTGCCAATTCCACAAGAAATGTCTTAGCGAAAGGCTTCTTGAAGGGAAAGCTGTAACTCTGTGAGATGATTTCACAGAACACAAAGAAGTTTCTCAGAAAGCTTCTTTCTCTTTGTTATCGGAGGATATTTCCTTTGGCCCTATAGTCTTCAAAGGGATCCGAAATATCTGTTCTCAGATTCCACAGAAATAAGGCTAGCAAAGAGATCCACGAAATACAGGTGTAATTCTGTGAGATGAATTAACAGAACACTAAGCAGTTTCTCAGAAAGCTTCTTTCCAGATTTCATCTGAGGATATTTCCTTTTTCACCATAGCCCTCTATGGGCTTCCAAATATAACTTTTCCAATTCCACAAGAACTGTCTTAGCGAAAGGCTTCTTGAGGGGAAAGCTGTAACTCTGTGAGCTGATTTCACAGAACACAAAGAAGTTTCTCATAAAGCTTCTTTCTCTTTGTTATCGGAGGATATTTCCTTTGGCCCTATAGTCTTCAAAGGGATCCGAAATATCGGTTCTCAGATTCCACAGAAATAAGGCTAGCAAACAGATCGACGAAATACAGATGTAACACTGTGAGATGAAATAACAGAACACTAAGCAGTTTCTCAGAAAGCTTCTTTCCAGATTTCATCTGAGGATATTTCCTTTTTCACCATAGCCCTCTATGGGCTTCCAAATATAACTTTTCCAATTCCACAAGAACTGTCTTAGCGAAAGGCTTCTTGAGGGGAAAGCTGTAACTCTGTGAGCTGATTTCACAGAACACAAAGAAGTTTCTCATAAAGCTTCTTTCTCTTTGTTATCGGAGGATATTTCCTTTGGCCCTATAGTCTTCAAAGGGATCCGAAATATCGGTTCTCAGATTCCACAGAAATAAGGCTAGCAAACACATCGATGAAATACAGATGTAACACTGTGAGTTGAAATAACAGAACACTAAGCAGTTTCTCAGAAAGCTTCTTTCCAGATTTCATCTGAGGATATTTCCTTTTTCACCATAGCCCTCCATGGGCTTCCAAATATCACTTTGCCAATTCCACAAGAACTGTCTTAGCGAAAGGCTTCTTGAGGGGAAAGCTGTAACTCTGTGAGATGATTTCACAGAACACAAAGAAGTTTCTCAGAAGGCTTCTTTCCCTTTGTTATCGGAGGATATTTCCTTTGGCCCTATAGTCTTCAAAGGGATCCGAAATATCTGTTCTCAGATTCCACAGAAATAAGGCTAGCAAAGAGATCCACGAAATACAGATGTAACTTTGTGAGATGAATTGACAGAACACTAAGCAGTTTCTCAGAAAGCTTCTTTACAGTTTTAATCTGTGGATATTTCCTTTTTCACCATAGCCCTCTATGGGCTTCCAAATATCACTTTGCCAATACCACAAGAACTGTCTTAGCGAAAGGCTTCTTGAGGGGAAAGCTGTAACTCTGTGAGATGATTTCACAGAACACAAAGACGTTTCTCAGAAAGCTTCTTTCTCTTTGTTATCGGAGGATATTTCCTTTGGCCCTATAGTCTTCAAAGGGATCTGAAATATTTGTTTTCAGATTCCACAGAAATAAGGCTAGCAAAGAGTTCCACGAAATACAGATGTAACTCTGTGAGATGAATTAACAGAACACTAAGCAGTTTCTCAGAAAGCTTCTTTCCAGATTTCATCTGAGGATATTTCCTTTTTCACCATAGCCCTCTAAGGGCTTCCAAATATCACTTTGCCAATTCCACAAAAACTGTCTTAGCGAAAGGCTTCTTGAGGGGAAAGCTGTAACTCTGTGATATGATTTCACAGAACACAAAGAAGTATCTCAGAAAGCTTCTTTCTCTTTGTTATCGGAGGATATTTCCTTTGGACTTATAGTCTTCAAGGAGATCCGAAATATCTGTTCTCAGGTTCCACAGAAATAAGGCTAGCAAAGAGATCCACGAAATACAGATGTAACTCTGTGAGATAAATTAACAGAACACTAAGCAGTTTCTCAGAATGCTTCTTTACAGCTTTAATCTGTGGATATTTCCTTTTTCACCATAGCCCTCTATGGGCTTCCAAATATCACTTTGCCAATTCCACAAGAACTGTCTTATCGAAAGGCTTCTTGAGGGGAAAGCTGTAACTCTGTGAGATGATTTCACAGAACACAAAGACGTTTCTCAGAAAGCTTCTTTCTCTTTGTTATCGGAGGATATTTCCTTTGGCCCTATAGTCTTCAAAGGGATCTGAAATATCTGTTCTCAGATTCCACAGAAATAAGGCTAGCAAAGGGATCCACGACATACAGATGTAACACTGTGAGATGAATTTACAGAACACTAAGCAGTTTCTCAGAAAGCTTCTTTCCAGATTTCATCTGAGGATATATCCTTTTTCACCATAGCCCTCTATGGGCTTCCAAATATCACTTTGCCAATTCCACAAGAAGTGTCTTAGCGAAAGGCTCCTTGAGGGGAAAGCTGTAACTCTGTGAGATGATTTCACAGAACACAAAGAAGTTTCTCAGAAAGATTCCTTCTCTTTGTTATCGGAGGATATTTCCTTTGGCCCTGTAGTCTTCAAAGGGATCCGAAATATCTGTTTTCAGGTTCCACAGAAATAAGGCTAGCACAGAGATCCAGGAAATACAGATGTAACTCTGTGCGATGAATTAACAGAACACTAAGCAGTTTCTCAGAAAGCTTCTTTCTCTTTGTTATCGGAGGATATTTCCTGTGGCCCTATAGTATTCAAAGGGATCCGAAATATCTGTTCTCAGATTCCACAGAAATAAGGCTAGCAAAGAGATCCACGAAATACAGATGTAACTCTGTGAGATGAATTAACAGAACACTAAGCAGGTTCTCAGAAAGCTTCTTTCCAGACTTCATCTGAGGATATTTCCTATTTCACCATAGCCCTCTATGGGCTTCCAAATATCACTTTGCCAATTCCACAAGAACTGTCTTAGCGAAAGGCTTCTTGAGGGGAAAGCTGTAACTCTGTGAGATGATTTCTCAGAACACAAAGAAGTTTCTCAGAAAGCTTCTTTCTCTTTGTTATCGGAGGATATTTCCTTTGGCCCTATAGTCTTCAAAGGGATCCAAAATATCTGTTCTGAGATTCCACAGAAATAAGGCTAGCAAAGAGATCCACGAAATACAGATGTAACACTGTGAGTGGAAGTCAGCGAACACTAAGCAGTTTCTCAGAAAGCTTCTTTCCAGATTTCATCTGAGGATATTTCCTTTTTCACCATTGCCCTCTAAGGGCTTCCAAATATCACTTTGCCAATTGACAAGAACTGTCTTAGCGAAAGGCTTCTTGAGGGGAAAGCTGTAACTCTGTGATATGATTTCACAGAACACAAAGAAGTTTCTCAGAAAGCTTCTTTCTCTTTGTTATCGGAGGATATTTCCTTTGGACTTATAGTCTTCAAGGAGATCCGAAATATCTGTTCTCAGGTTCCACAGAAATAAGGCTAGCACAGAGATCCAGGAAATACAGATGTAACTCTGTGAGATGAATTAACAGAACACTAAGCAGTTTCTCAGAAAGCTTCTTTCCAGATTTCATCTGAGGATATTTCCTTTTTCACCATAGCCCTCCATGGGCTTCCAAATATCACTTTGCCAATTCCACAAGAACTGTCTTAGCGAAAGGCTTCTTGAGGGGAAAGCTGTAACTCTGTGAGATGATTTCACAGAACACAAAGAAGTTTCTCAGAAGGCTTCTTTCTCTTTGTTATCGGAGGATATTTCCTTTGGCCCTATAGTCTTCAAAGGGATCGGAAATATCTGTTCTCAGATTCCACAGAAATAAGGCTAGCAAAGAGATCCACGAAATACAGATGTAATTTTGTGAGATGAATTGAGAGAACACTAAGCAGTTTCTCAGAATGCTTCTTCACAGCTTTAATCTGTGGATATTTCCTTTTTCACCATAGCCCTCTATGGGCTTCCAAATATCACTTTGCCAATTCCACAAGAACTGTCTTATCGAAAGGCTTCTTGAGGGGAAAGCTGTAACTCTGTGAGATGATTTCACAGAACACAAAGACGTTTCTCAGAAAGCTTCTTTCTCTTTGTTATCGGAGGATATTTCCTTTGGCCCTATAGTCTTCAAAGGGATCTGAAATATCTGTTCTCAGATTCCACAGAAATAAGGCTAGCAAAGGGATCCACGACATACAGATGTAACACTGTGAGATGAATTTACAGAACACTAAGCAGTTTCTCAGAAAGCTTCTTTCCAGATTTCATCTGAGGATATATCCTTTTTCATCATAGCCCTCTACGGGGTTCCAAATATCACTTTGCCAATTCCACAAGAAGTGTCTTAGCGAAAGGCTCCTTGAGGGGAAAGCTGTAACTCTGTGAGATGATTTCACAGAACACAAAGAAGTTTCTCAGAAAGATTCCTTCTCTTTGTTATCGGAGGATATTTGCTTTGGCCCTGTAGTCTTCAAAGGGATCCGAAATATCTGTTCTCAGGTTCCACAGAAATAAGGCTAGCACAGAGATCCAGGAAATACAGATGTAACTCTGTGCGATGAATTAACAGAACACTAAGCAGTTTCTCAGAAAGCTTCTTTCTCTTTGTTTTCGGAGGATATTTCCTGTGGCCCTATAGTCTTCAAAGGGATCCGAAATATCTGTTCTCAGATTCCACAGAAATAAGGCTAGCAAAGAGATCCACGAAATACAGATGTAACTCTGTGAGATGAATTAACAGAACACTAAGCAGGTTCTCAGAAAGCTTCTTTCCAGACTTCATCTGAGGATATTTCCTATTTCACCATAGCTCTCTATGGGCTTCCAAATATCACTTTGCCAATTCCACAAGAACTGTCTTAGCGAAAGGCTTCTTGAGGGGAAAGCTGTAACTCTGTGAGATGATTTCTCAGAACACAAAGAAGTTTCTCAGAAAGCTTCTTTCTCTTTGTTATCGGAGGATATTTCCTTTGGCCCTATAGTCTTCAAAGGGATCCAAAATATCTGTTCTCAGATTCCACAGAAATAAGGCTAGCAAAGAGATCCACGAAATACAGATGTAACTCTGTGAGATGAATTAACAGAACATTAAGCAGTTTCTCAGAAAGCTTCTTTCCAGATTTCATCTGAGGATATTTCCTTTTTCACCATAGCCCTCTATGGGCTCCTAAATATCACTTTTCCAATTACACAAGAACTGTCTTAGCGAAAGGCTTCTTGAGGGGAAAGCTGTAACTCTCTGAGATGATTTCACAGAACACAAAGAAGTTTCTCAGAAAGCTTCTTTCTCTTTGTTATCGGACGATATTTCCTTTCTCCCTATAGTCTTCAAAGGGATCCGAAATATCTGTTCTCAGATTCCACAGAAATAAGGCTAGCAAAGAGATCCACGAAATACAGATGTAACTCTGTGAGATGTATTAACAGAACACTAAGCAGCTTCTCAGAAAGCTTGTTTCCAGACTTCATCTGAGGATATTTCCTATTTCACCAAAGCCCTCTATGGGCTTCCAAATATCACTTTGCCAATTCCACAAGAACTGTCTTAGCGAAAGGCTTCTTGAGGGGAAAGCTGTAACTCTGTGAGATTATTTCTCAGAACACAAAGAAGTTTCTCAGAAAGCTTATTTTTCTTTGTTATCGTTGGATATTTCCTTTGGCCCTATAGTCTTCAAAGGGATCGGAAATATATGTTCTCAGATTCCACAGAAATAAGGCTAGCAAAGAAATCCACGAAACACAGATATAACTCTGTGAGATGAATTAACAGAACACTAAGCAGTTTCTCAGAAAGCTTCTTTCCAGATTTCATCTGAGGATATTTCCTTTTTCACCATAGCCCTCTATGGGCTTCCAAATATAACTTTTCCAATTCCACAAGAACTGTCTTAGCGAAAGGCTTCTTGAGGGGAAAGCTGTAACTCTGTGAGATGATTTCACAGAACACAAAGAAGTTTCTCAGAAAGCTTCTTCATCTTTGTTGTCGGAGGATATTTCCTTTATCCCTATAGTCTTCAAAGGGATCCGAAATATCTGTTCTCAGATACCACAGAAATAAGGCTAGAAAACAGATCCCAGAAATACAGATGTAACTCTGTGAGATGAATTAACAGAACACTAAGCAGTTTCTCAGAAAGCTTCTTTCCAGATTTCATCTGAGGATATTTCCTTTTTCACCATAGCCCTCTATGGGCTTCCAAATATCACTTTGCCAATTCCACAAGTACTGTCTTAGCGAAAGGCTTCTTGAAGGGAAAGCTGTAACTCTGTGAGATGATTTCACAGAACACAAAGAAATTTCTCAGAAAGCTTCTTTCTCTTTGTTATCGGAGGATATTTACTTTGGCCCTATAGTCTTCAAAGGGATCCGATATATCTGTTCTCAGATTCCACAGAAATAAGGCTAGCAAAGAGATCCACGAAATACAGATGTAACTCTGTGAGATGAATTAACAGAACACTAAGCAGTTTCTCAGAAAGCTTCTTTTCATTTTCATCTGAGGATATTTCCTTTTTCACCATAGACCTCTATGGGCTTCCAAATATCACTTTGCCAATTCCACAAGAACTGTCTTAGCGAAAGGCTTCTTGAGCGGAAAGCTGTAACTCTGTGAGCTGATTTCACAGAACACAAAGAAGTTTCTCAGAAAGCTTCTTTCTCTTTGTTATCGGAGGATATTTCCTTTGGCCCTATAGTCTTCAAAGGGATCCGAAATATCTGTTCTCAGATTCCACAGAAATAAGGCTAGCAAAGAGATCCACGAAATACAGATGTAACTCTGTGAGATGAATTAACAGAACACTAAGCAGTTTCTCAGAAAGCTTCTTTCCAGATTTCATCTGAGGATATTTCCTTTTTCACCATAGCCCTCTATGGGCTTCCAAATATCACTTTGCCAATTCCACAAGAACTGTCTTAGCGAAAGGTTTCTTGAGGGGAAAGCTGTAACTCTGTGAGCTGATTTCACAGACCACAAAGAAGTTTCTCAGAGAGCTTCTTTCTCTTTTTTTATCGGAGGATATTTCCTTTGGCCCAATAGTCTTCAAAGGGATCCGAAATATCTGTTCTCAGATTCCACAGAAATAAGGCTAGCAAAGAGATCCACGAAATACAGACGTAACTCTGTGAGATGAAATAACAGAACACTAAGCAGTTTCTCAGAAAGCTTCTTTCCAGATTTCATCTGAGGATATTTCCTTTTTCACCATAGCCCTCTATGGCCTTCCAAATATCACTTGGCCAATTCCAGAAGAACTGTCTTAGCGAAAGGCTTCTTGAAGGGAAAGCTGTAACTCTGTGAGATGATTTCACAGAACACAAAGAAGTTTCTCAGAAAGCTTCTTTCTCTTTGTTATCGGAGGATATTTCCTTTGGCCCTATAGTCTTCAAAGGGATCCGAAATATCTGTTCTCAGATTCCAAAGAAATAAGGCTAGAAAAGAGATCCACGAAATACAGATGTAACACTGTGAGTGGAAGTCAGAGAACACTAAGCAGTTTCTCAGAAAGCTTCTTTCCAGATTTCATCTGAGGATATTTCCTTTTTCACCATAGCCCTCTATCAGCTTCCAAATATCACTTTGCCAATTCCACAAGAACTGTCTTAGCGAAAGGCTTCTTGAGGGGAAATCTGTAACTCTGTGAGATGATTTCACAGAACACAAAGACGTTTCTCAGAAAGCTTCTTTCTCTTTGTTATCGGAGGATATTTCCTTTGGCCCTATAGTCTTCAAAGGGATCTGAAATACCTGTTCTCAGATTCCATAGAAATAAGGCTAGCAAAGAGATACACGAAGTATAGATGTAACTCTGTTAGATGAAATAACAGAACACTAAGCAGTTTCTCAGAAAGCTTCTTTCCAGATTTTATCTGAGGATATTTCCTTTTTCACCATAGCCCTCTATGGGCTTCCAAATATCACTTTGCCAATTCCACAAGAACTGTCTTAGTGAAACGCTTCTTGAGGGGAAAGCTGTAACTCTGTGAGATGAATTCACAGAAAAAAAAGTAGTATCTCAGAAAGCTTCTTTCTCTTTGTTATCGGAGGATATTTCCTTTGGCCCTATAGTCTTCAAAGGGATCCGAAATATCTGTTCTCAGATTCCACAGAAATAAGGCTAGCAAAGAGATCCACGAAATACAGATGTAACTCTGTGAGATGAATTAACAGAACACTAAGTAGTTTCTCAGAAAGCTTCTTTCCAGATTTCATCGGAGGATATTTCCTTTTTCACCCTAGCCCTCAATGGGCTTCCAAATATCACTTTGCCAATTCCACCAGAACTGTCTTAGCCAAAGGCTTCTTGAGGGGAAAGCTGTAACTCTGTGAGATGATTTCACAGAACACAAAGAAGTTTCTCAGAAAGCTTCTTTCTCTTTGTTATCGGAGGATATTTCCTTTGTCCCTATAGTCTTCAAAGGGATCCTAAATATCTGTTCTCAGATTCCACAGAAATAAGGCTAGCAAAGAGATGCACGAAATACAGATGTAACCCTGTGAGTTGAATTAACAGAACACTAAGCAATTTCTCAGAAAGCTTCTTTCCAGATTTCATCTGAGGATATTTCCTTTTTCACCATACCCCTCTATGGGCTTCCAAATATCACTTTGTCAATTCCACAAGAACTGTCTTAGCGAAAGGCTTCTTGAGGGGAAAGCTGTAATTCTGTGAGATGATTTCACAGAACACAAAGAAGTTTCTCAGAAAGCTTCTTTCTCTTTGTTACCGGAGGATATTTCCTTTGGCCCTATAGTCTTCAAAGGGATCCGAAATATCTGTTCTCAGATTCCACAGAAATAAGGCTAGCAAACAGATCCACGAAATACAGATGTAACTCTGTGAGATGAAATAACAGAACACTAAGCAGTTTCTCAGAAAGCTTCTTTCCAGATTGCATCTGAGGATACTTCCTTTTTCACCATAGCCCTGTATGGGTTTCCAAATATCACTTTGCCAATTCCACAAGAACTGTCTTAGCGAAAGGCTCCTTGAGAGGAAAGCTGTAACTCTGTGAGATGATTTCACAGAACACAAAGAAGTTTCTCAGAAAGCTTCTTTCTCTTTGTTAACGGAGGATATTTCCTTTGTCCCTATAGTCTTCAAAGGGATCCGAAATATCTGTTCTCAGATTCCACAGAAATAAAGCTAGCAAAGAGATCCACGAAATACAGGTGTAACTCTGTGAGATGAATTAACAGAACACTAAGCCGTTTCTCAGAAAACTTCTTTCCAGATTTCATCTGAGGATATTTCCTTTTTCACCATAGTTCTCTACGGGCTTCCAAATATCACTTTGCCAATTTCACAAGAACTGTCTTAGCGAAAGGCTTCTTGAGGGGAAAGCTGTAACTCTGTGAGATGAATTCACAGAACACAATGAAGTTTCTCAGAAAGCTTCTTTCTCTTTGTTATCGGAGGATATTTCCTTTGGCCCTATAGTCTTCAAAGGGATCCGAAATATCTGTTCTCAGATTCCACAGAAATAAGGCTAGCAAAGAGATCCACGAAATACAGAGGTAACTCTGTGAGATGAAATAACAGAACACTAAGCAGTTTCTCAGAAAACTTCTTTCCAGATTTCATCTGAGGATATTTCCTTTTTCACCATAGCCCTCTAGGGGCTTCCAAATATCACTTTGCCAATTCCACAAGAACTGTCTTAGCGAAAGGCTTCTTGAATTGAAAGCTGTAACTCTGTGAGCTGATTTCACAGAACACAAAGAAGTTTCTCACAAAGCTTCTTTCTCTTTGTTATCAGTGGATATTTCCTTTGGCCCTATTGTCTTCAAAGGGATCCGAAATATCTGTTCTCAGATTCCACAGTAATAAGGCTAGCAAAGAGATCCACGAAATACAGATGTAACTCTGTGAGATGAATTAACAGAACACTAAGCAGTTTCCCAGAAAGCTTCTTTCCATATTTCATCTGAGGATATTTCCTTTTTCACCATAGCCCTCTATGGGCTTCCAAATATCACTTTGCCATTCCACAAGAACTGTCTTAGTGAAAGGCTTCTTGAGGGGAAAGCTGTAACTTTCTGAGATGATTTCACAGAACACGAAGAAGTTTCTCAGAAAGCTTCTTTCTCTTTGTTATCGGTGGATACTTCCTTTGGCCCTATAGTCTTCAAAGGGATCCGAAATATCTGTTCTCAGATTCCACAGAAATAAGGCTAGCAAAGAGATCCACGAAATACAGATGTAACACTGTGAGATGAATTAACAGAACACTAAGCAGTTTCTAAGAAAGCTTCTTTCCAGATTGCATCTGAGGATATTTCCTTTTTCACCATAGCCCTCTATGGGCTTCCAAATATCTCTTTGCCAATTCCACAAGAACTGTCTTAGCGAAAGGCTTCTTGAGGGGAAAGCTGTAACTCTGTGAGTTGATTTCACAGAACACAAAGAAGTTTCTCAGAAAACTTCTTTCTCTTTGTTATCGGAGGATGTTTCCTTTGGCCCTATAGTCTTCAAAGGGATTCGAAATATCTGTTCTCAGATTCCACAGAAATAAGGCTAGCAAAGAGTTCCACGAAATACAGGTGTAACTCTGTGAGATGAATTAACAGAACACTAAGCAGTTTCTCAGAAAGCTTCTTTCCAGATTTCATCTGAGGATATTTCCTTTTTCACCATAGCCCTCTATGGGCTTCCAAATATCACTTTGCCAATTCCACAAGAACTGTCTTAGCGAAAGGCTTCTTGAGGGGAAAGCTGTAACTCTGTGAGATGAATTCACAGAACACAAAGAAGTATCTCAGAAAGCTTCTTTCTCTTTGTTATCGGAGGATATTTCCTTTGTCTCTATAGTCTTCAAAGAGATCCGAAATATCTCTTCTCAGATTCCACAGAAATAAGGCTAGCAAAGAGATCCACGAAATACAGATGTAACTCTGTGAGATGAATTAACAGAACACTAAGCAGATTCTCAGAAAACTTCTTTCCAGATTTCATCTGAGTATATTTCCTTTTTCACCATAGCCCTACAAGGGCTTCCAAATATCACTATGCCAATTCCACAAGAACTGTCTTAGTGAAAGGCTTCTTGAGGGGAAAGCTGTAACTCTGTGAGATTATTTCAGAAACACAAAGCAGTTTCTCAGAAAGCTTCTTTCTCTTTGTTATCGGAGGATATTTCCTTTGGCCCTATAGTCTTCAAAGGGATCCGAAATATCTGTTCTCAGATTCCACAGAAATAAGGCTAGCAAAGAGATCCACGAAATACAGATGTAACTCTGTGAGATGAAATAACAGAACACTAAGCAGTTTCTCAGAAAGCTTCTTTCCAGATTTCATCTGAGGATATTTCCTTTTTCACCATAGCCCTCTATGGGCTTCCAAATATCACTTTGCCAATTCCACAAGAAGTGTCTTAGCGAAAGGCTTCTTGAAGGGAAAGCTGTAACTCAGTGAGCTGATTTCACAGAACACAAAGAAGTTTCTCAGAAAGCTTCTTTCTCTTTGTTATCAGAGGATATTTCCTTTGGCCCTGTAGTCTTCAAAGGGATCCGAAATATCTGTTCTCAGATTCCACAGAAATAAGGCTAGCAAAGAGATCCACGAAATACAGATGTAACTCTGTGAGATGAATTAACAGAACACTAAGCAGTTTCCCAGAAAGCTTCTTTCCAGATTTCATCTGAGGATATTTCCTTTTTCACCATAGCCCTCTATGGGCTTACAAATATCACTTTGCCAATTCCACAAGAACTGTCTTAGCGAAAGGCTTCTTGAGGGGAAAGCTGTAACTCTGTGAGATGATTTCACAGAACACAAAGAAGTTTCTCAGAAAGCTTCTTTCTCTTTGTTATCGGAGGATATTTCCTTTGGTCCTATAGTCTTCAAAGGGATCCGAAATATCTGTTCTCAGATTCCACAGAAATAAGGCTAGCAAAGAGATCCACGAAATACAGATGTAACTCAGTGAGATGAATTAACAGAATACTAAACAGTTTCTCAGAAAGCTTCTTTCCAGATTGCATCTGAGGATATTTCCTTTTTCAGCATAGCCCTCTATGGGCTTCCAAATATCACTTTGCCAATTCCACAAGAACTGTCTTAGCGAAAGTCTTCTTGAGGGGAAAGCTGTAACTCTGCGAGATGATTTCACAGAACACAAAGAAGTTTCTCAGAAAACTTCTTTCTCTTTGTTTTTTTTTTGTTTTTTTTTGTTTTTTTGTTTTTTTGTTTTTTTGTGCTAGACTCCAATTTAATTCCAGCAACAGTTCACAGGCCATATTCACAGAAAAGTTAATCTGGGCTTTATGAGAGGTAGCCATTTTCTTTCTTTCTTTTTTTGTTTTGTTTTTTGGAGACAGGGTCTTGCTCTGTGGCCCAGGCTGGAGTGCAGCGGCACCTTCCCAGCCCACTGCAGCCTTGAACTCCCGTGCTCAGGCAATCCTCCCACCCCAGCCTCCCGAGCAGCTAGGACCACATAAATGTGCCACCATGCCTGGCCAATCTTTAAGTTTTCTGCAGAGACGGGATCTCACTATCCTGTCCAGGCCGGTCTCAGATTCCTGGGCTCAAGCGATTCCGCTGATTCAGCCTCCCAAAGTGCTGGGACCACAAATGACAGCCACCGCATGCAGCCCATATTCCTTTTTAAGGAAAGATGCAGAGGTGTTAAAGATTAATATCAAGGCCGTTCGCGGTGGCTCAAGCCTGCAATCCCAGCACCTTGGGAGGCCGAGACGGGCGGATCACAAGGTCAGGAGATCGAGACCATCCCGGCTAACACGGCGAAACCCCGTCTCTACTAAAAACACACAAAAAACCAACCGGGCGAGGTGGCGGCGCCTGCGGTCCCAGCTACTCAGGAGGCCGAGGCAGGAGAATGGCGGGAACCCGGAAGGCGGAGCTTGCAGTGAGCTGAGATCCAGCCACCTCACCCCAGCCTGGGCGACAGAGCGAGACCCCGTCTCAAAAAAAAAAAAAAAAAAAAAAAAAAGATTAATATCAAATTGTCCAGGCATGGTGTTTTTGAAATTATGGGCCCTCTGAGAGGCAACCAAACACACACATGACTTCATTTCTTTATTAATTCCTGCCTCATCATCTTTTCTCATTGATGCTCCTTAATGTTAAAGGAATCTCTCTCTCTCACACACACACGTAAGACCAAAACAAATATCTTGAACATGCAAAAAAATAGTGTACACTGCTGAATAGTGTGCACTGTTGAATAGTGTGCACTGTTGAAGTGTGCACTGCTGAATAGTGTGCACTGCTGAATAGTGTGCACTGCTG
Source organism: Macaca fascicularis (assembly GCF_037993035.2). Classification (NCBI taxonomy): domain Eukaryota; kingdom Metazoa; phylum Chordata; class Mammalia; order Primates; family Cercopithecidae; genus Macaca; species Macaca fascicularis. The sequence goes on from NC_088379.1 coordinate 83,714,090, forward strand.
AATAGTGTGCACTGTTGAATAGTGTGCACTGCTGAATAGTGTACACTGTTGAATAGTGTGCACTGCTGAATAGTATACACGGTTGAATACTGTGCACTGTTGCAGTGTGATGTGCCTAGGGCATCAGGATCTTGGGAAAGCTCTAGGTTTTTGGCTTCGAAAGAAAACTGCATGTTGAATAACAGGTTTTTACATTTATTATTGTTGTGTATTTCCTCCCCTTTTTGCACTACTATCTACGCTGAGTGATCTATTGCCAACTGGCTCCAATTCTCCAAATCAAAGTGTGTGAGGAAAACACACTTGTGCAATCCTCTTTAACAGAAGATACACCAAGTAATCTGTCTGTCTACTTCTGTTACCCAGAAATAAAACCACTTGAAGGGCTGCTTGGCTGGAGGGGTCCGGTTGGGAGCGCATCCTGCCCTCAGTCGGAATCCATGGTGAACAGCTGGATGTCCTGTGGGTTCCAGTACAGGCCGACTGCTGAGTTGTAGACAAGAGACCAGACGTAGGGGATAAAAAACTCCTCAGGCTGCTCCTCTTCCACATATTTGAATTTCAATTCTGGAAATTTCTTCAGTCTGTCTTTGGGCAGCGCAATGACGCCTTGCTTAATGATTTCCAGGACCCGTTCCACTGACAGCTCAGCTCCAGCTTGCAGCAACCTTGAGCTAAAGAAGGTGATCACCAGATCAATATTTTGCATTATATCCTGAAATGAAGGATGAGTTCGAAATTGTTCGAAGAGATCGCGTTTGTAGAGCAGGGCGTATACCAAGTTTGGGTTGTGGTGAAGGGAATTTGTCAGGCAGGAGTTGATGATCTCTAACATCATTCGAATCACTTCTTCAATGACATTTAGGTCTTGTGCATAATCTGGTAGAGGAACATCATTAGAACTCAGCGAACCTCTCAAGGACTGTGTGGCTTGTTCCAGAACTTTGTTGTGTTTTTTAGACAGCAAAGAAAATAAACTGATGATCCTCTGGACAGCATACTGATGGAGAGAACGAAACTGTGCCGACATATTTGCTAAAGCTGCCAAACAGTTCGTGTGAAGGTACTTGTCTCTTGTCCTAGTCATGTTGTATTGAATGGTTCTTATTACGACCAGGATGAGGAGACTCCCCAAGGAGATTTCAGTTAAAACTCGTTCTGAATACCAAGTAATATTTTTTAGTATCACTTCATGAATGGATCTGTTGAAGCCATCATCTTCCGTAAGGATCAACAATATTATAAGGGCCATATACACATGGTGTGAATTCCTTTCTTCAACATGATACAGAATCTCAAGAATAGGTAAAACAAGATTTTCCATGTCTGTGCGAGCCAACATGTATGTTCTAATATTACTATTTTGATGAAGCAAGGTATACAAGAGGAGAGTTGCTTGATCAGATGTCTGCTGTTCACAAAGAGCTGTGTACAAACTATTAAAGTTGATCTGGAAGGCATGTGCAATTGATGAGGGGAAAGGACTGCTATCTTGTGTGTTCTTGAAGGACATAATGGCTTGTCTGTAGGGGTTTGGCGCATCTGAGGCATCTGTCAGATTGGCCAACACCAGCAGAAGCAGGAGACTCTGGTTGGCCAGAGGGGAAGAAAGCTCTGGAGAGGCAGTCGCTTTGCTGCCCACACCACCTAGCGTGAAGACAGTCCAGAGTCCTGTTGCTACTCCTGATGCAAGTCCATAAAGCAGTCCTCCCCCATCCGACTGCTGAGGGAAAACATGGGTTCCTGGAGGAGGTGGCTTTTCTTGTCTGATAAAGTTATATAATAAGGTCTTCACAAGTTTGCTGGTGTATGGAAGACATGGACCTCGCATCAAATAGTTGTGGCTGATGCTCTGTCGCAAAACTTCTTTGTGGAAGAGCTGGCAGGAAAGGAAAACAACCATTGTTGATATAGCTTCTACTGATATTTCATATGTAATATCTAAGAGTGGAATATCAGTGATTAACTGCATCAAACAGCACAGCAATTCTTCCAAAAGATCTTCTGAGTCAGAACTGTAATTGCCAGGAGATTTTTCTTCATAAGTAAAATGAAGTTGTAATTCCTCTTCTGACATCTGACAGATGAACACTTTCAGCAAACAGCAAATAATAAACAAAGCATTGTGTGTCTGCCAAATGAAGATGTGGTTCTGACATTCTGCTGAGAGTTTTAGTTCTTTGGTTCTAGAAAGGAAGACCTTAATCAGTGCACCAAGATTTCCTGTTCGAGGATTGTTTTCAACTAATGACCTGCAGACTGAAATGGTTGCTTCCTCCAAGAGTTTCAACTCAGTACTGCTAGTTGGTGCAGGGAAAGAAAACGAGAGAAGCTGATTCCAGAACGGGTCATTCTCAGAGACAGATTCCGTGCCGGATAACTTTTTCAAGTATTCATTTTTAGGAAGATCGCCGATTCTGCTGCTATTTGATCCCATCTTCTTCCTTAAGCAGATAACTTGTCCTTAAACCTGCATTTCCACAAGACAACCTGTCTCAGCCGGCGGGGGGATACACTCCAGCTCCACGGACCCACGGACTGACGGGCGGGTGGCAGAGGGGTCGGGAGAAGTCGCGGTCGCCGCCGCAGCCTCAGGTGGCGCACGCCAGCTCAGGCCTCCAAGTTTCCACGTCCTGCGAGTAAGGATCCGGCTCCGGCTTGGCCTGCAGCTCGGCCCCGGCTCGGCTCCAGCCCGGGCCGCCTCGGTGCGGAGGCCAGGAGGCGGCGAGGGAAGAGGGAAGCGACCTAGAACGTGGCTAGGGCTCTCTTTGTTATCGGAGGATATTTCTTTGGCCCTATAGTCTTCAAAGGGATCCGAAATATCTGTTCTCTGATTCCACAGAAATAAGGCTAGCAAAGAGATCCACGAAATACAGATGTAACTCTGTGAGATGAATTAACAGTACACTAAGCAGTTTCTCAGAAAGCTTCTTTCCAGATTTCATCTGAGGATATTTCCTTTTTCACCGTAGCCCTCTATGGGCTTCCAAATATCACTTTGCCAATTCCACAAGAACTGTATTAGTGAAAGGCTTCTTGAGGGGAAAGCTGTAACTCTGTGAGATGATTTCACAGAACACAAAGAAGTTTCTCAGAAAGCTTCTTTCTCTTTGTTATCGGAGGATATTTCCTTTGGCCCTATAGTCTTCAAAGGGATCCGAAATATCTGTTCTCAGGTTCCACAGAAATAAGGCTAGCAAAGAGATCCACGAAATACAGATGTAACTCTGAGAGATGAATTAACAGAACACTAAGCAGTTTCTCAGAAAGCTTCTTTCCAGATTTCATCTGAGGATATTTCCTTTTTCACCATAGCCCTCTATGGGCTTCCAAATATCACTTTGCCAATTCCACAAGAACTGTCTTAGCGAAAGGCTTCTTGAAGGGAAAGCTGTAATTCTGTGAGATGATTTCACAGAACACAAAGAAGTTTCTCAGAAAGCTTCTTTCTCTTTGTATTCAGAGGATATTTCCTTTGGCCCTATAGTCTTCAAAGGGATCCGAAATATCTGTTCTCAGATTCCAAAGAAATAAGGCTAGCAAACAGATAAACGAAATACAGGTGTAACTCTGTGAGATGAATTAACAGAACACTAAGAAGTTTCCCAGAAAGCTTCTTTCCAGATTTCATCTGAGGATATTTCCTTTTTCACCATAGCCCTCTATGGGCTTCCAAATATCACTTTGCCAATTCCACAAGAACTGTCTTAGTGAAAGGCTTCTTGAGGGGAAAGCTGTAACTTTCTGAGATGATTTCACAGAACACAAAGAAGTTTCTCAGAAAGCTTCTTTCTCTTTGTTATCGGAGGATATTACTTTGGCCATATAGTCTTCAAAGGGATCCGAAATATATGTTCTCAGAATCCACAGAAATAAGGCTAGGAAAGAGATCCACGAAATACAGATGTAACTCTGTGAGATGAATTAACAGAACACTAAGCAGTTTCTCAGAAAGCTTCTTTCCAGATTTCATCTGAGGATATTTCCTTTTTTTACCATACCCCTCTATGGGCTTCCAAATATCACTTTGCCAATTCCACAAGAACTGTCTTAGCGAAAGTCTTCTTGAGGGGAAAGCTGTAACTCTGCGAGATGATTTCACAGAACACAAAGAAGTTTCTCAGAAAACTTCTTTCTCTTTGTTTTTTTTTTGTTTTTTTTTGTTTTTTTGTTTTTTTGTTTTTTTGTGCTAGACTCCAATTTAATTCCAGCAACAGTTCACAGGCCATATTCACAGAAAAGTTAATCTGGGCTTTATGAGAGGTAGCCATTTTCTTTCTTTCTTTTTTTGTTTTGTTTTTTGGAGACAGGGTCTTGCTCTGTGGCCCAGGCTGGAGTGCAGCGGCACCTTCCCAGCCCACTGCAGCCTTGAACTCCCGTGCTCAGGCAATCCTCCCACCCCAGCCTCCCGAGCAGCTAGGACCACATAAATGTGCCACCATGCCTGGCCAATCTTTAAGTTTTCTGCAGAGACGGGATCTCACTATCCTGTCCAGGCCGGTCTCAGATTCCTGGGCTCAAGCGATTCCGCTGATTCAGCCTCCCAAAGTGCTGGGACCACAAATGACAGCCACCGCATGCAGCCCATATTCCTTTTTAAGGAAAGATGCAGAGGTGTTAAAGATTAATATCAAGGCCGTTCGCGGTGGCTCAAGCCTGCAATCCCAGCACCTTGGGAGGCCGAGACGGGCGGATCACAAGGTCAGGAGATCGAGACCATCCCGGCTAACACGGCGAAACCCCGTCTCTACTAAAAACACACAAAAAACCAACCGGGCGAGGTGGCGGCGCCTGCGGTCCCAGCTACTCAGGAGGCCGAGGCAGGAGAATGGCGGGAACCCGGAAGGCGGAGCTTGCAGTGAGCTGAGATCCAGCCACCGCACCCCAGCCTGGGCGACAGAGCGAGACCCCGTCTCAAAAAAAAAAAAAAAAAAAAAAAAAAGATTAATATCAAATTGTCCAGGCATGGTGTTTTTGAAATTATGGGCCCTCTGAGAGGCAACCAAACACACACATGACTTCATTTCTTTATTAATTCCTGCCTCATCATCTTTTCTCATTGATGCTCCTTAATGTTAAAGGAATCTCTCTCTCTCACACACACACGTAAGACCAAAACAAATATCTTGAACATGCAAAAAAATAGTGTACACTGCTGAATAGTGTGCACTGTTGAATAGTGTGCACTGTTGAAGTGTGCACTGCTGAATAGTGTGCACTGCTGAATAGTGTGCACTGCTGAATAGTGTGCACTGTTGAATAGTGTGCACTGCTGAATAGTGTACACTGTTGAATAGTGTGCACTGCTGAATAGTATACACGGTTGAATACTGTGCACTGTTGCAGTGTGATGTGCCTAGGGCATCAGGATCTTGGGAAAGCTCTAGGTTTTTGGCTTCGAAAGAAAACTGCATGTTGAATAACAGGTTTTTACATTTATTATTGTTGTGTATTTCCTCCCCTTTTTGCACTACTATCTACGCTGAGTGATCTATTGCCAACTGGCTCCAATTCTCCAAATCAAAGTGTGTGAGGAAAACACACTTGTGCAATCCTCTTTAACAGAAGATACACCAAGTAATCTGTCTGTCTACTTCTGTTACCCAGAAATAAAACCACTTGAAGGGCTGCTTGGCTGGAGGGGTCCGGTTGGGAGCGCATCCTGCCCTCAGTCGGAATCCATGGTGAACAGCTGGATGTCCTGTGGGTTCCAGTACAGGCCGACTGCTGAGTTGTAGACAAGAGACCAGACGTAGGGGATAAAAAACTCCTCAGGCTGCTCCTCTTCCACATATTTGAATTTCAATTCTGGAAATTTCTTCAGTCTGTCTTTGGGCAGCGCAATGACGCCTTGCTTAATGATTTCCAGGACCCGTTCCACTGACAGCTCAGCTCCAGCTTGCAGCAACCTTGAGCTAAAGAAGGTGATCACCAGATCAATATTTTGCATTATATCCTGAAATGAAGGATGAGTTCGAAATTGTTCGAAGAGATCGCGTTTGTAGAGCAGGGCGTATACCAAGTTTGGGTTGTGGTGAAGGGAATTTGTCAGGCAGGAGTTGATGATCTCTAACATCATTCGAATCACTTCTTCAATGACATTTAGGTCTTGTGCATAATCTGGTAGAGGAACATCATTAGAACTCAGCGAACCTCTCAAGGACTGTGTGGCTTGTTCCAGAACTTTGTTGTGTTTTTTAGACAGCAAAGAAAATAAACTGATGATCCTCTGGACAGCATACTGATGGAGAGAACGAAACTGTGCCGACATATTTGCTAAAGCTGCCAAACAGTTCGTGTGAAGGTACTTGTCTCTTGTCCTAGTCATGTTGTATTGAATGGTTCTTATTACGACCAGGATGAGGAGACTCCCCAAGGAGATTTCAGTTAAAACTCGTTCTGAATACCAAGTAATATTTTTTAGTATCACTTCATGAATGGATCTGTTGAAGCCATCATCTTCCGTAAGGATCAACAATATTATAAGGGCCATATACACATGGTGTGAATTCCTTTCTTCAACATGATACAGAATCTCAAGAATAGGTAAAACAAGATTTTCCATGTCTGTGCGAGCCAACATGTATGTTCTAATATTACTATTTTGATGAAGCAAGGTATACAAGAGGAGAGTTGCTTGATCAGATGTCTGCTGTTCACAAAGAGCTGTGTACAAACTATTAAAGTTGATCTGGAAGGCATGTGCAATTGATGAGGGGAAAGGACTGCTATCTTGTGTGTTCTTGAAGGACATAATGGCTTGTCTGTAGGGGTTTGGCGCATCTGAGGCATCTGTCAGATTGGCCAACACCAGCAGAAGCAGGAGACTCTGGTTGGCCAGAGGGGAAGAAAGCTCTGGAGAGGCAGTCGCTTTGCTGCCCACACCACCTAGCGTGAAGACAGTCCAGAGTCCTGTTGCTACTCCTGATGCAAGTCCATAAAGCAGTCCTCCCCCATCCGACTGCTGAGGGAAAACATGGGTTCCTGGAGGAGGTGGCTTTTCTTGTCTGATAAAGTTATATAATAAGGTCTTCACAAGTTTGCTGGTGTATGGAAGACATGGACCTCGCATCAAATAGTTGTGGCTGATGCTCTGTCGCAAAACTTCTTTGTGGAAGAGCTGGCAGGAAAGGAAAACAACCATTGTTGATATAGCTTCTACTGATATTTCATATGTAATATCTAAGAGTGGAATATCAGTGATTAACTGCATCAAACAGCACAGCAATTCTTCCAAAAGATCTTCTGAGTCAGAACTGTAATTGCCAGGAGATTTTTCTTCATAAGTAAAATGAAGTTGTAATTCCTCTTCTGACATCTGACAGATGAACACTTTCAGCAAACAGCAAATAATAAACAAAGCATTGTGTGTCTGCCAAATGAAGATGTGGTTCTGACATTCTGCTGAGAGTTTTAGTTCTTTGGTTCTAGAAAGGAAGACCTTAATCAGTGCACCAAGATTTCCTGTTCGAGGATTGTTTTCAACTAATGACCTGCAGACTGAAATGGTTGCTTCCTCCAAGAGTTTCAACTCAGTACTGCTAGTTGGTGCAGGGAAAGAAAACGAGAGAAGCTGATTCCAGAACGGGTCATTCTCAGAGACAGATTCCGTGCCGGATAACTTTTTCAAGTATTCATTTTTAGGAAGATCGCCGATTCTGCTGCTATTTGATCCCATCTTCTTCCTTAAGCAGATAACTTGTCCTTAAACCTGCATTTCCACAAGACAACCTGTCTCAGCCGGCGGGGGGATACACTCCAGCTCCACGGACCCACGGACTGACGGGCGGGTGGCAGAGGGGTCGGGAGAAGTCGCGGTCGCCGCCGCAGCCTCAGGTGGCGCACGCCAGCTCAGGCCTCCAAGTTTCCACGTCCTGCGAGTAAGGATCCGGCTCCGGCTTGGCCTGCAGCTCGGCCCCGGCTCGGCTCCAGCCCGGGCCGCCTCGGTGCGGAGGCCAGGAGGCGGCGAGGGAAGAGGGAAGCGACCTAGAACGTGGCTAGGGCTCTCTTTGTTATCGGAGGATATTTCTTTGGCCCTATAGTCTTCAAAGGGATCCGAAATATCTGTTCTCTGATTCCACAGAAATAAGGCTAGCAAAGAGATCCACGAAATACAGATGTAACTCTGTGAGATGAATTAACAGTACACTAAGCAGTTTCTCAGAAAGCTTCTTTCCAGATTTCATCTGAGGATATTTCCTTTTTCACCGTAGCCCTCTATGGGCTTCCAAATATCACTTTGCCAATTCCACAAGAACTGTATTAGTGAAAGGCTTCTTGAGGGGAAAGCTGTAACTCTGTGAGATGATTTCACAGAACACAAAGAAGTTTCTCAGAAAGCTTCTTTCTCTTTGTTATCGGAGGATATTTCCTTTGGCCCTATAGTCTTCAAAGGGATCCGAAATATCTGTTCTCAGGTTCCACAGAAATAAGGCTAGCAAAGAGATCCACGAAATACAGATGTAACTCTGAGAGATGAATTAACAGAACACTAAGCAGTTTCTCAGAAAGCTTCTTTCCAGATTTCATCTGAGGATATTTCCTTTTTCACCATAGCCCTCTATGGGCTTCCAAATATCACTTTGCCAATTCCACAAGAACTGTCTTAGCGAAAGGCTTCTTGAAGGGAAAGCTGTAATTCTGTGAGATGATTTCACAGAACACAAAGAAGTTTCTCAGAAAGCTTCTTTCTCTTTGTATTCAGAGGATATTTCCTTTGGCCCTATAGTCTTCAAAGGGATCCGAAATATCTGTTCTCAGATTCCAAAGAAATAAGGCTAGCAAACAGATAAACGAAATACAGGTGTAACTCTGTGAGATGAATTAACAGAACACTAAGAAGTTTCCCAGAAAGCTTCTTTCCAGATTTCATCTGAGGATATTTCCTTTTTCACCATAGCCCTCTATGGGCTTCCAAATATCACTTTGCCAATTCCACAAGAACTGTCTTAGTGAAAGGCTTCTTGAGGGGAAAGCTGTAACTTTCTGAGATGATTTCACAGAACACAAAGAAGTTTCTCAGAAAGCTTCTTTCTCTTTGTTATCGGAGGATATTACTTTGGCCATATAGTCTTCAAAGGGATCCGAAATATATGTTCTCAGAATCCACAGAAATAAGGCTAGGAAAGAGATCCACGAAATACAGATGTAACTCTGTGAGATGAATTAACAGAACACTAAGCAGTTTCTCAGAAAGCTTCTTTCCAGATTTCATCTGAGGATATTTCCTTTTTTTACCATACCCCTCTATGGGCTTCCAAATATCACTTTGCCAATTCCACAAGAACTGTCTTAGCGAAAGGCTTCTTGAGGGGAAAGCTGTAACTCTGTGAGATGATTTCATAGAACACAAAGAAGTTTCTCAGAAAGCTTCTTTCTCTTTGTTATCGGAGGATATTTCTTTGGCCCTATAGTCTTCAAAGGGATCCGAAATATCTGTTCTCAGATTCCACAGAAATAAGGCTAGCAAAGAGATCCACGAAATACAGATGTAACTCTGTGAGATGAATTAACAGTACACTAAGCAGTTTCTCAGAGAGCTTCTTTCCAGATTTCATCTGAGGATATTTCCTTTTTCACCGTAGCCCTCTATGGGCTTCCAAATATCACTTTGCCAATTCCACAAGAACTGTCTTAGCGAAAGGCTTCTTGAGGGGAAAGCTGTAACTCTGTGAGATGATTTCACAGAACACAAAGAAGTTTCTCAGAAAGCTTCTTTCTCTTTGTTATCGGAGGATATTTCCTTTGGCCCTATAGTCTTCAAAGGGATCCGAAATATCTGTTCTCAGATTCCACAGAAATAAGGCTAGCAAAGAGATCCACGAAATACAGGTGTAACTCTGTGAGATGAATTAACAGAACACTAAGCAGTTTCTCAGAAACCTTCTTTCCAGATTTCATCTGAGGATATTTCCTTTTTCACATAGCCCTCTATGGGCTTCCAAATATCACTTGCCGATTCCACAAGAACTGTCTTAGCGAAAGGCTTCTTGATGGGAAAGCTGTAACTCTGTGAGATGATTTCACAGAACACAAAGAAGTTTCTCAGAAAGCTTCTTTCTCTTTGTTATCGGAGGATATTTCCTTTGGCCCTATACTCTTCAAAGGTATCCGAAATATCTGTTCTCAGATTCCACAGAAATAAAGCTAGCAAAGAGATCCACGAAATACAGGTGTAACTCTGTGAGATGAATTAACAGAACACTAAGCCGTTTCTCAGAAACTTCTTTCCAGATTTCATCTGAGGATATTTCCTTTTTCACCATAGTTCTCTATGGGCTTCCAAATATCACTTTGCCAATTCCACAAGAACTGTCTTAGCGAAAGGCTTCTTGAGGGGAAAGCTGTAACTCTGTGAGATGAATTCACAGAACAAAAAGAAGTATCTCAGAAAGCTTCTTTCTCTTTGTTATCGGAGGATATTTCCTTTGGCTCTATAGTCTTCAAAGAGATCCGAAATATCTGTTCTCAGATTCCACAGAAATAAGGCTAGCAAATAGACCAACGAAATACAGATGTAACTCTGTGAGATGAAATAACAGAACACTAAGCAGTTTCTCAGAAAGCTTCTTTCCAGATTTCATCTGAGGATATTTCCTTTTTCACCGTGCCCTCTATGGGCTTCCAAATATCACTTTGCCATTCCACAAGAACTGTCTTAGTGAAAAGCTTCTTGAGGGGAAAGCTGTAACTTTCTGAGATGATTTCACAGAACACAAAGAAGTTTCTCAGAAAGCTTCTTTCTCTTTGTTATCGGAGGATATTACTTTGGTCCTATAGTCTTCAAAGGGATCCGAAATATCTGTTCTCAGATTCAACAGAAATAAGGCTAGCAAAGAGATCCACGAAATACAGATGTAACTCTGTGAGATGAGTTAACAGAACACTAAGCAGTTTCTCAGAAAGCTTCTTTCCAGATTTCATCTGAGGATATTTCCTTTTTCACCATACCCCCCTATGGGCTTCCAAATATCACTTTGCCAATTCCACAAGAACTGTCTTAGCGAAAGTCTTCTTGAGGGGAAAGCTGTAAGTCTGTGAGCTGATTTCACAGAACACAAAGAAGTTTCTCAGAAAGCTTCTTTCTCTTTGTTATCGGAGGATATTTCCTTTGGCCCTATAGTCTTCAAAGGGATCCGAAATATCTGTTCTCAGATTCCACAGAAATAAGGCTAGCAAAGAGATCCACGAAATACAGATGTAACTCTGTGTGATGAATTAACAGAACACTAAGCAGTTTCTCAGAAAGCTTCTTTCAAGACTGCATCTGAGGATACTTCCTTTTTCACCATTGCCCTCTATGGGTTTCCAAATATCACTTTGCCAATTCCACCAGAACTGTCTTAGCGAAAGTCTTCTTGAGGGAAAAGCTGTAACTCTGTGAGATGATTTCACAGAACACAAAGAAGTTTCTCAGAAAGCTTCTTTCTCTTTTTTATCGGAGGATATTTCCTTTGGCCCTATAGTCTTCAAAGGTATCCGAAATATCTGTTCTCAGATTCCACAGAAATAAAGCTAGCAAAGAGATCCACGAAATACAGGTGTAACTCTGTGAGATGAAATAACAGAACACTAAGCAGTTTCTCAGAAAACTTCCTTCCAGATTTCATCAGAGGATATTTCCTTTTTCACCATAGCCCTCTAGGGGCTTCCAAATATCACTTGGCCAATTCCAGAAGAACTGTCTTAGCGAAAGGCTTCTTGAAGGGAAAGCTGTAACTCTGTGAGCTGATTTCACAGAACACAAAGAAGTTTCTCAGAAAGCTTCTTTCTCTTTGTTATCAGAGGATATTTCCTTTGGCCCTATAGTCTTCAAAGGGATCTGAAATATCTGTTCTCAGATTCCACAGAAATAAGGCTAGCAAAGAGATCCACGAAATACAGATGTAACTCTGTGAGATGAATTAACAGAACACTAAGCAGTTTCCCAGAAAGCTTCTTTCCAGATTTCATCTGAGGATATTTCCTTTTTCACCTTAGGCCTCTATGGGCTTCCAAATATCACTTTGCCATTCCACAAGAACTGTCTTAGTGAAAGGCTTCTTGAGGGGAAAGCTGTAACTTTCTGAGATGATTTCACAGAACACAAAGAAGTTTCTCAGAAAGCTTCTTTCTCTTTGTTATCGGAGGATATTACTTTGGTCCTATAGTCTTCAAAGGGATCCGAAATATCTGTTCTCAGATTCAACAGAAATAAGGCTAGCAAAGAGATCCACGAAATACAGATGTAACTCTGTGAGATGAATTAACAGAACACTAAGCAGTTTCTCAGAAAGCTTCTTTCCAGATTTTATCTGAGGATATTTCCTTTTTCACCATAGCCCTCTATGGGCTTCCAAATATCACTTTGCCAATTCCACAAGAACTGTCTTAGCGAAAGTCTTCTTGAGGGGAAAGCTGTAAGTCTGTGAGCTGATTTCACAGAAAACAAAGAAGTTTCTCAGAAAGCTTCTTTCTCTTTGTTATCGGAGGATATTTCCTTTGGCCCTATAGTCTTCAAAGGGATCCGAAATATCTGTTCTCAGATTCCACAGAAATAAGGCTAGCAAAGAGATCCAGGAAATACAGATGTAACTCTGTGAGATGAAATAACAGAACACTAAGCAGTTTCTCAGAAAGCTTCTTTGCAGATTTCATCGGAGGATATTTCCTTTTTCACCGTAGCCCTCTATGGGCTTCCAAATATCACTTTGCCAATTCCACAAGAACTGTCTTAGCGAAAGGCTTCTTGAGGGGAAAGCTGTAACTCTGTGAGATGATTTCACAGAACACAAAGAAGTTTCTCAGAAAGCTTCTTTCTCTTTGTTATCGGAGGATATTTCCTTTGGCCATATAGTCTTCAAAGGGATCCGAAATATCTGTTCTCAGATTCCACAGAAATAAGGCTAGGAAAGAGATCCACGAAATACAGATGTAACTCTGTGAGATGAATTAAGAGAACACTAAGCAGTTTCTCAGAAAGCTTCTTTACAGATTTCATCTGAGGATATTTCCTTTTTCACCATAGGCCTCTATGGGCTTACCAATATCACTTTGCCAATTCCACAAGAACTGTCTTAGCGAAAGGCTTCTTGAGGGGAAAGCTGTAACTCTGTGAGATGATTTCACAGAACACAAACAAGTTTCTCAGAAAGCTTCTTTCTCTTTGTTATCGGAGAATACTTCCTTTGGCCCTATAGTCTTCAAAGGGATCCGAAATATCCTTTCTCAGATTCCACAGAAATAAGGCTAGCAAAGAGATCCACGAAATACCGATGTAACTCTGTGAGATGAATTAACAGAACACTAACCAGTTGCTCAGAAAGCTTCTTTCCAGATTGCATCTGAGGATATTTCCTTTTTCACCATACCCCTCTATGGGCTTCCAAATATCTCTTTGCCAATTCCACAAGAACTGTCTTAGCGAAAGGCTTCTTGAGGGGAAAGATGTAACTCTGTGAGATGATTTCACAGAACACAAAGAAGTTTCTCAGAAACTTCTTTCTCTTTGTTATCGGGGGATATTACTTTGGTCCTATAGTCTTCAAAGGGATCCGAAATATCTGTTCTCAGATTCAACAGAAATAAGGCTAGCAAAGAGATCCACGAAATACAGATGTAACTCTGTGAGATGAATTAACAGAACACTAAGCAGTTTCGCAGAAAGCTTCTTTCCAGATTTTATCTGAGGATATTTCCTTTTTCACCATAGCCCTCTATGGGCTTCCAAATATCACTTTGCCAATTCCACAAGAACTGTCTTAGCGAAAGTCTTCTTGAGGGGAAAGCTGTAAGTCTGTGAGCTGATTTCACAGAACACAAAGAAGTTTCTCAGAAAGCATCTTTCTCTTTGTTATCGGAGGATATTTCCTTTGGCCCTATAGTCTTCAAAGGGATCCGAAATATCTGTTCTCAGATTCCACAGAAATAAGGCTAGCAAAGAGATCCAGGAAATACAGATGTAACTCTGTGAGATGAAATAACAGAACACTAAGCAGTTTCTCAGAAAGCTTCTTTGCAGATTTCATCGGAGGATATTTCCTTTTTCACCATAGCCCTCTATGGGCTTCCAAATATCACTTTGCCAATTCCACAAGAACTGTCTTAGCGAAAGGCTTTTTGAGGGGAAAGCTGTAACTCTGTGAGATGATTTCACAGAACACAAAGAAGTTTCTCAGAAAGCTTCTTTCTCTTTGTTATCGGAGGATACTTCCTTTGTCCCTATAGTCTTCAAAGGGATCCGAAATATCTGTTCTCAGATTCCACAGAAATAAGGCTAGCAAAGAGATCCACGAAATACAGAGGTAACTCTGTGAGATGATTTAACAGAACACTAAGCAGTTTCTCAGAAAGCTTCTTTCCAGATTGCATCTGAGGATATTTCCTTTTTCACCATAGCCCTCTATGGGCTTCCAAATATCTCTTTGCCAATTCCACAAGAACTGTCTTAGCGAAAGTCTTGTTGAGGGGAAAGCTGTAACTCTGTGAGATGATTTCACAGAACACAAAGAAGTTTCTCAGAAAACTTCTTTCTCTTTGTTATCGGAGGTTATTTCCTTTGTCCCTATGGTCTTCAAAGGTATCCGAAATATCTGTTCTCAGGTTCCACAGAAATAAGGCTAGCAAAGAGATCCACGAAATACAGATGCAACTCTGTGAGGTGAATTAACAGAACACTAAGCAGTTTCTCAGAAAGCTTCTTTCCAGATTTCATCTGAGGATATTTCTTTTTCACCATAGCCCTCAATGGGCTTCCTAATATCACTTTGCCAATTCCACAAGAACTGTCTTAGCGAAAGGCTTCTTGAGGGGAAAGCTGTAACTCTGTGAGATGATTTCACAGAACACAAAGAAGTTTCTCAGAAAGCTTCTTTCTCTTTGTTATCGGAGGATATTTCTTTGGCCCTATAGTCTTCAAAGGGATCCGAAATATCTGTTCTCAGGTTCCACAGAAATAAGGCTAGCAAAGAGATCCACGAAATACAGATGCAACTCTGTGAGGTGAATTAACAGAACACTAAGCAGTTTCTGAGAAAGCTTCTTTCCAGATTTCATCTGAGGATATTTTCTTTTTCACCATAGCCCTCTATGGGCTTCCTAATATCACTTTGCCAATTCCACAAGAACTGTCTTGGCGAAAGGCTTCTTAAGGGGAAAGCTGTAACTCTCTCAGATGATTTCACAGAACACAAAGAAGTTTCTCAGAAAGATTTTCTCTTTGTTATCGGAGGATATTTCCTTTGGCCCTAGAGTCTTCAAAGGGATCCAAAATATCTGTTCTCAGGTTCCACAGAAATAAGGCTAGCAAAGAGATCCACGAAATACAGATGTAACACTGTGAGATGAAATAACAGAACCCTAAGCAGTTTCTCAGAAAGCTTCTTTCCAGATTTCATCTGAGGATATTTCCTTTTTCACCATAGCCCTCTATGGGCTTCCAAATATCACTTTGCCAATTCCACAAGAACTGTCTTAGCGAAAGGCTTCTTGATGGGAAAGCTGTAACTCTGTGATATGATTTCACAGAACACAAAGAAGTTTCTCAGAAACCTTCTTTCTCTTTGTTATCGGAGGATATTTCCTTTGGCCCTATAGTCTTCAAAGGGATCCGAAATATCTGTTCTCAGATTCCACAGAAATAAGGCTAGCAAAGAGATCCACGAAATACAGATGTAACACTGTGAGTGGAAGTCAGGGAACACTAAGCAGTTTCTCAGAAAGCTTCTTTCCAGATTTCATCTGAGGATATTTCCTTATTCACCATAGCCCTCTATGGGCTTCCAAATATCACTTTGCCAATTCCACAAGAACTGTCTTAGCGAAAGGCTTCTTGAGGGGAAAGCTGTAACTCTGTGAGATGATTTCACAGAACACAAAGACGTTTCTCAGAAAGCTTCTTTCTCTTTGTTATTGGAGGATATTTCCTTTGGCCCTATAGACTTCAAAGGGATCCGAAATATCTGTTCTCAGATTCCACAGAAATAAGGCTAGCAAACAGATCCACGAAATACAGATGTAACTCTGTGAGATGAAATAACAGAACACTAAGCAGTTTCTCAGAAAGCTTCTTTCCAGATTTCATCTGAGGATATTTCCATTTTCACCTTAGCCTTCTATGGGTTTCCAAATATCACCTTGCCAATTCCACAAGAACTGTCTTAGCGAAAGGCTTCTTGAGGGGAAAGCTGTAACTCTGTGAGATGATTTCACAGAACACAAAGAAGTTTCTCAGAAAGCTTCTTTCTCTTTGTTATCGGAGGATATTTCCTTTCTCCCTATAGTCTTCAAAGGGATCCTAAATATCTGTTCTCAGATTCCACAGAAATAAGGCTAGCAAAGAGAGCCACGAAATACAGATGTAACTCTGTGAGACGAATTAACAGAACACTAAGCAGTTTCTCAGAAAGCTTCTTTCCAGATTTCATCTGAGGATATTTCCTTTTTCACCCAAGCCCTCTATGGGCTTCCAAATATCACTTTGCCAATTCCACAAGAACTGTCTTAGCGAAAGGCTTCTTGAGGGGAAACCTGTAACTCTGTGAGATGATTTCACAGAACACAAAGAAGTTTCTCAGAAAGCTTCTTTCTCTTTGTTATCGGAGGATATTACTTTGGTCCTATAGTCTTCAAAGGGATCCGAAATATCTGTTCTCAGATTCAACAGAAATAAGGCTAGCAAAGAGATCCACGAAATACAGATGTAACTCTGTGAGATGAGTTAACAGAACACTAAGCAGTTTCTCAGAAAGCTTCTTTCCAGATTTCATCTGAGGATATTTCCTTTTTCACCATACCCCCCTATGGGCTTCCAAATATCACTTTGCCAATTCCACAAGAACTGTCTTAGCGAAAGTCTTCTTGAGGGGAAAGCTGTAAGTCTGTGAGCTGATTTCACAGAACACAAAGAAGTTTCTCAGAAAGCTTCTTTCTCTTTGTTATCGGAGGATATTTCCTTTGGCCCTATAGTCTTCAAAGGGATCCGAAATATCTGTTCTCAGATTCCACAGAAATAAGGCTAGCAAAGAGATCCACGAAATACAGATGTAACTCTGTGAGATGAATTAACAGAACACTAAGCAGTTTCTCAGAAAGCTTCTTTCAAGACTGCATCTGAGGATACTTCCTTTTTCACCATTGCCCTCTATGGGTTTCCAAATATCACTTTGCCAATTCCACCAGAACTGTCTTAGCGAAAGTCTTCTTGAGGGAAAAGCTGTAACTCTGTGAGATGATTTCACAGAACACAAAGAAGTTTCTCAGAAAGCTTCTTTCTCTTTTTTATCGGAGGATATTTCCTTTGGCCCTATAGTCTTCAAAGGTATCCGAAATATCTGTTCTCAGATTCCACAGAAATAAAGCTAGCAAAGAGATCCACGAAATACAGGTGTAACTCTGTGAGATGAAATAACAGAACACTAAGCAGTTTCTCAGAAAACTTCCTTCCAGATTTCATCAGAGGATATTTCCTTTTTCACCATAGCCCTCTAGGGGCTTCCAAATATCACTTGGCCAATTCCAGAAGAACTGTCTTAGCGAAAGGCTTCTTGAAGGGAAAGCTGTAACTCTGTGAGCTGATTTCACAGAACACAAAGAAGTTTCTCAGAAAGCTTCTTTCTCTTTGTTATCAGAGGATATTTCCTTTGGCCCTATAGTCTTCAAAGGGATCTGAAATATCTGTTCTCAGATTCCACAGAAATAAGGCTAGCAAAGAGATCCACGAAATACAGATGTAACTCTGTGAGATGAATTAACAGAACACTAAGCAGTTTCCCAGAAAGCTTCTTTCCAGATTTCATCTGAGGATATTTCCTTTTTCACCTTAGGCCTCTATGGGCTTCCAAATATCACTTTGCCATTCCACAAGAACTGTCTTAGTGAAAGGCTTCTTGAGGGGAAAGCTGTAACTTTCTGAGATGATTTCACAGAACACAAAGAAGTTTCTCAGAAAGCTTCTTTCTCTTTGTTATCGGAGGATATTACTTTGGTCCTATAGTCTTCAAAGGGATCCGAAATATCTGTTCTCAGATTCAACAGAAATAAGGCTAGCAAAGAGATCCACGAAATACAGATGTAACTCTGTGAGATGAATTAACAGAACACTAAGCAGTTTCTCAGAAAGCTTCTTTCCAGATTTTATCTGAGGATATTTCCTTTTTCACCATAGCCCTCTATGGGCTTCCAAATATCACTTTGCCAATTCCACAAGAACTGTCTTAGCGAAAGTCTTCTTGAGGGGAAAGCTGTAAGTCTGTGAGCTGATTTCACAGAACACAAAGAAGTTTCTCAGAAAGCTTCTTTCTCTTTGTTATCGGAGGATATTTCCTTTGGCCCTATAGTCTTCAAAGGGATCCGAAATATCTGTTCTCAGATTCCACAGAAATAAGGCTAGCAAAGAGATCCAGGAAATACAGATGTAACTCTGTGAGATGAAATAACAGAACACTAAGCAGTTTCTCAGAAAGCTTCTTTGCAGATTTCATCGGAGGATATTTCCTTTTTCACCGTAGCCCTCTATGGGCTTCCAAATATCACTTTGCCAATTCCACAAGAACTGTCTTAGCGAAAGGCTTCTTGAGGGGAAAGCTGTAACTCTGTGAGATGATTTCACAGAACACAAAGAAGTTTCCCAGAAAGCTTCTTTCTCTTTGTTATCGGAGGATATTTCCTTTGGCCATATAGTCTTCAAAGGGATCCGAAATATCTGTTCTCAGATTCCACAGAAATAAGGCTAGGAAAGAGATCCACGAAATACAGATGTAACTCTGTGAGATGAATTAAGAGAACACTAAGCAGTTTCTCAGAAAGCTTCTTTACAGATTTCATCTGAGGATATTTCCTTTTTCACCATAGGCCTCTATGGGCTTACCAATATCACTTTGCCAATTCCACAAGAACTGTCTTAGCGAAAGGCTTCTTGAGGGGAAAGCTGTAACTCTGTGAGATGATTTCACAGAACACAAACAAGTTTCTCAGAAAGCTTCTTTCTCTTTGTTATCGGAGAATACTTCCTTTGGCCCTATAGTCTTCAAAGGGATCCGAAATATCCTTTCTCAGATTCCACAGAAATAAGGCTAGCAAAGAGATCCACGAAATACCGATGTAACTCTGTGAGATGAATTAACAGAACACTAACCAGTTGCTCAGAAAGCTTCTTTCCAGATTGCATCTGAGGATATTTCCTTTTTCACCATACCCCTCTATGGGCTTCCAAATATCTCTTTGCCAATTCCACAAGAACTGTCTTAGCGAAAGGCTTCTTGAGGGGAAAGATGTAACTCTGTGAGATGATTTCACAGAACACAAAGAAGTTTCTCAGAAACTTCTTTCTCTTTGTTATCGGGGATATTACTTTGGTCCTATAGTCTTCAAAGGGATCCGAAATATCTGTTCTCAGATTCAACAGAAATAAGGCTAGCAAAGAGATCCACGAAATACAGATGTAAATCTGTGAGATGAATTAACAGAACACTAAGCAGTTTCGCAGAAAGCTTCTTTCCAGATTTTATCTGAGGATATTTCCTTTTTCACCATAGCCCTCTATGGGCTTCCAAATATCACTTTGCCAATTCCACAAGAACTGTCTTAGCGAAAGTCTTCTTGAGGGGAAAGCTGTAAGTCTGTGAGCTGATTTCACAGAACACAAAGAAGTTTCTCAGAAAGCATCTTTCTCTTTGTTATCGGAGGATATTTCCTTTGGCCCTATAGTCTTCAAAGGGATCCGAAATATCTGTTCTCAGATTCCACAGAAATAAGGCTAGCAAAGAGATCCAGGAAATACAGATGTAACTCTGTGAGATGAAATAACAGAACACTAAGCAGTTTCTCAGAAAGCTTCTTTGCAGATTTCATCGGAGGATATTTCCTTTTTCACCATAGCCCTCTATGGGCTTCCAAATATCACTTTGCCAATTCCACAAGAACTGTCTTAGCGAAAGGCTTTTTGAGGGGAAAGCTGTAACTCTGTGAGATGATTTCACAGAACACAAAGAAGTTTCTCAGAAAGCTTCTTTCTCTTTGTTATCGGAGGATACTTCCTTTGTCCCTATAGTCTTCAAAGGGATCCGAAATATCTGTTCTCAGATTCCACAGAAATAAGGCTAGCAAAGAGATCCACGAAATACAGAGGTAACTCTGTGAGATGATTTAACAGAACACTAAGCAGTTTCTCAGAAAGCTTCTTTCCAGATTGCATCTGAGGATATTTCCTTTTTCACCATAGCCCTCTATGGGCTTCCAAATATCTCTTTGCCAATTCCACAAGAACTGTCTTAGCGAAAGTCTTGTTGAGGGGAAAGCTGTAACTCTGTGAGATGATTTCACAGAACACAAAGAAGTTTCTCAGAAAACTTCTTTCTCTTTGTTATCGGAGGTTATTTCCTTTGTCCCTATGGTCTTCAAAGGTATCCGAAATATCTGTTCTCAGGTTCCACAGAAATAAGGCTAGCAAAGAGATCCACGAAATACAGATGCAACTCTGTGAGGTGAATTAACAGAACACTAAGCAGTTTCTCAGAAAGCTTCTTTCCAGATTTCATCTGAGGATATTTCTTTTTCACCATAGCCCTCAATGGGCTTCCTAATATCACTTTGCCAATTCCACAAGAACTGTCTTAGCGAAAGGCTTCTTGAGGGGAAAGCTGTAACTCTCTGAGATGATTTCACAGAACACAAAGAAGTTTCTCAGAAAGCTTCTTTCTCTTTGTTATCGGAGGATATTTCTTTGGCCCTATAGTCTTCAAAGGGATCCGAAATATCTGTTCTCAGGTTCCACAGAAATAAGGCTAGCAAAGAGATCCACGAAATACAGATGCAACTCTGTGAGGTGAATTAACAGAACACTAAGCAGTTTCTGAGAAAGCTTCTTTCCAGATTTCATCTGAGGATATTTTCTTTTTCACCATAGCCCTCTATGGGCTTCCTAATATCACTTTGCCAATTCCACAAGAACTGTCTTGGCGAAAGGCTTCTTAAGGGGAAAGCTGTAACTCTCTGAGATGATTTCACAGAACACAAAGAAGTTTCTCAGAAAGATTTTCTCTTTGTTATCGGAGGATATTTCCTTTGGCCCTAGAGTCTTCAAAGGGATCCAAAATATCTGTTCTCAGGTTCCACAGAAATAAGGCTAGCAAAGAGATCCACGAAATACAGATGTAACACTGTGAGATGAAATAACAGAACCCTAAGCAGTTTCTCAGAAAGCTTCTTTCCAGATTTCATCTGAGGATATTTCCTTTTTCACCATAGCCCTCTATGGGCTTCCAAATATCACTTTGCCAATTCCACAAGAACTGTCTTAGCGAAAGGCTTCTTGATGGGAAAGCTGTAACTCTGTGATATGATTTCACAGAACACAAAGAAGTTTCTCAGAAACCTTCTTTCTCTTTGTTATCGGAGGATATTTCCTTTGGCCCTATAGTCTTCAAAGGGATCCGAAATATCTGTTCTCAGATTCCACAGAAATAAGGCTAGCAAAGAGATCCACGAAATACAGATGTAACACTGTGAGTGGAAGTCAGGGAACACTAAGCAGTTTCTCAGAAAGCTTCTTTCCAGATTTCATCTGAGGATATTTCCTTATTCACCATAGCCCTCTATGGGCTTCCAAATATCACTTTGCCAATTCCACAAGAACTGTCTTAGCGAAAGGCTTCTTGAGGGGAAAGCTGTAACTCTGTGAGATGATTTCACAGAACACAAAGACGTTTCTCAGAAAGCTTCTTTCTCTTTGTTATTGGAGGATATTTCCTTTGGCCCTATAGACTTCAAAGGGATCCGAAATATCTGTTCTCAGATTCCACAGAAATAAGGCTAGCAAACAGATCCACGAAATACAGATGTAACTCTGTGAGATGAAATAACAGAACACTAAGCAGTTTCTCAGAAAGCTTCTTTCCAGATTTCATCTGAGGATATTTCCATTTTCACCTTAGCCTTCTATGGGTTTCCAAATATCACTTTGCCAATTCCACAAGAACTGTCTTAGCGAAAGGCTTCTTGAGGGGAAAGCTGTAACTCTGTGAGATGATTTCACAGAACACAAAGAAGTTTCTCAGAAAGCTTCTTTCTCTTTGTTATCGGAGGATATTTCCTTTCTCCCTATAGTCTTCAAAGGGATCCTAAATATCTGTTCTCAGATTCCACAGAAATAAGGCTAGCAAAGAGAGCCACGAAATACAGATGTAACTCTGTGAGACGAATTAACAGAACACTAAGCAGTTTCTCAGAAAGCTTCTTTCCAGATTTCATCTGAGGATATTTCCTTTTTCACCCAAGCCCTCTATGGGCTTCCAAATATCACTTTGCCAATTCCACAAGAACTGTCTTAGCGAAAGGCTTCTTGAGGGGAAACCTGTAACTCTGTGAGATGATTTCACAGAACACAAAGAAGTTTCTCAGAAAGCTTCTTTCTCTTTGATATCGGAGGATATTTACTTTGGCCCTAGAGTCTTCAAAGGGATCCGAAATATCTGTTCTCAGATTCCACAGAAATAAGGCTAGCAAAGAGATCCACGAAATACAGATGTAACTCTGTGAGATGAATTAACAGAACACTAAGCAGTTTCTCAGAAAGCTTCTTTCAAGACTGCATCTGAGGATACTTCCTTTTTCACCATTGCCCTCTATGGGTTTCCAAATATCACTTTGCCAATTCCACCAGAACTGTCTTAGCGAAAGTCTTCTTGAGGGAAAAGCTGTAACTCTGTGAGATGATTTCACAGAACACAAAGAAGTTTCTCAGAAAGCTTCTTTCTCTTTTTTATCGGAGGATATTTCCTTTGTCCCTATAGTCTTCAAAGGTATCCGAAATATCTGTTCTCAGATTCCACAGAAATAAAGCTAGCAAAGAGATCCACGAAATACAGGTGTAACTCTGTGAGATGAAATAACAGAACACTAAGCAGTTTCTCAGAAAACTTCCTTCCAGATTTCATCTGAGGATATTTCCTTTTTCACCATAGCCCTCTAGGGGCTTCCAAATATCACTTGGCCAATTCCACAAGAACTGTCTTAGCGAAAGGCTTCTTGAAGGGAAAGCTGTAACTTTCTGAGATGATTTCACAGAACACAAAGAAGTTTCTCAGAAAGCTTCTTTCTCTTTGTTATCGGAGGATATTACTTTGGTCCTATAGTCTTCAAAGGGATCCGAAATATCTGTTCTCAGATTCAACAGAAATAAGGCTAGCAAAGAGATCCACGAAATACAGATGTAACTCTGTGAGATGAATTAACAGAACACTAAGCAGTTTCTCAGAAAGCTTCTTTCCAGATTTTATCTGAGGATATTTCCTTTTTCACCATAGCCCTCTATGGGCTTCCAAATATCACTTTGCCAATTCCACAAGAATTGTCTTAGCGAAAGTCTTCTTGAGGGGAAAGCTGTAAGTCTGTGAGCTGATTTCACAGAACACAAAGAAGTATCTCAGAAAGCTTCTTTCTCTTTGTTATCAGAGCATATTTCCTTTGGCTCTATAGTCTTCAAAGAAATCCAAAATATCTGTTCTCAGATTCCACAGAAATAATGCTAGCAAAGAGATCCACGAAATACAGATGTAACTCTGTGAGATGAATTAACAGAACACTAAGCAGATTCTCAGAAAGCTTCTTTCCAGATTTCATCGGAGGATATTTCCTTTTTCACCATAGCCCTCTAAGGGCTTCCAAATATCACTTTGCCAATTCCACAAGAACTGTCTTAGTGAAAGGCTTCTTGAGGGGAAAGCTGTAACTCTGTGAGATGATTTCACAGAACACAAAGATGTTTCTCAGAAAGCTTCTTTCTCTTTGTTATCGGAGGATATTTCCTTTGGCCCTATAGTCTTCAAAGGGATCCGAAATATCTGTTCTCAGACTCCACAGAAATAAGGCTAGCAAAGAGATCCACGAAATACAGAGGTAACTCTGTGAGATGAAATAACAGAACACTAAGCAGTTACTCAGAAAGCTTCTTTCCAGATTTCATCTGAGGATATTTCCTTTTTCACCATAGCCCTCTAGGGGCTTCCAAATATCACTTTGCCAATTCCACAAGAACTCTCTTAGCGAAAGGCTTCTTGAAGGGAAAGCTGTAACTCTGTGAGCTGATTTCAAAGAACACAAAGAAGTTTCTCAGAAAGCTTCTTTCTCTTTGTTATCAGAGGGTATTTCCTTTGGCCCTATAGTCTTCAAAGGGATCCGAAATATCTGTTCTCAGATTCCACAGAAATAAGGCTAGCAACGAGATCCAGGAAATAGAGATGTAACTCTGTGAGATGATTTAACAGAACACTAAGCAGTTTCCCAGAAAGCTTCTTTCCAGATTTCATCTGAGGATATTTCCTTTTTCACCATAGCCCTCTATGGGCTTCCAAATATCACTTTGCCAATTCCACAAGAACTGTCTTAGTGAAAGGCTTCTTGAGGGGAAAGCTGTAACTCTGTGAGATGATTTCACAGAACACAAAGAAGTTTCTCAGAAAGCTTCTTTCTCTTTGTTATCGGAGGATATTTCTTTGGCCCTATAGTCTTCAAAGGGATCCGAAATATCTGTTCTCAGATTCCACAGAAATAAGGCTAGCAAAGAGATCCACGAAATACAGATGTAACTCTGTGAGATGAAATACCAGAACACTAAGCAGATTCTCAGAAAGCTTCTTTCCAGATTTCATCTGAGGATATTTCCTTTTTCACCATAGCCCTCTATGGGCTTCCAAATATTACTTTGCCTATTCCACAAGAACTGTCTTAGAGAAAGGCTTCTTGATGGGAAAGCTGTAACTCTGTGAGATGAATTCACAGAACACAAAGAAGTTTCTCAGAAAGCTTCTTTCTCTTTGTTATCGGAGCATATTTCCTTTGGCTCTATAGTCTTCAAAGAGATCCGAAATATCTGTTCTCAGATTCCACAGAAATAAGGCTAGCAAAGAGATCCACGAAATACAGATGTAACTCTGTGAGATGAATTAACAGAACACTAAGCAGTTTCTCAAAAGCTTCTTTCCAGATTTCATCTGAGGATATTTCCTTTTTCACCATAGCCCTCTAAGGGCTTCCAAATATCACTTTGCCAATTCCACAAGAACTGTCTTAGCGAAAGGCTTCTTGAGGGGAAAGCTGTAACTCTGTGAGATGATTTCACAGAACACAAAGAAGTTTCTCAGAAAGCTTCTTTCTCTCTGTTATCGGAGGATATTACTTTGGCCCTATAGTCTTCAAAGGGATGCGAAATATCTGTTCTCAGATTCCACAGAAATAAGGCTAGCAAAGAGATCCACGAAATACAGATGTAACTCTGTGAGATGAATTAACAGTACACTAAGCAGTTTCTCAGAAAGCTTCTTTCCAGATTGCATCTGAGGATATTTCCTTTTTCACCATAGCCCTCTATGGGCTTCCAAATATCACTTTGCCAATTCCACAAGAACTGTCTTAGCGAAAGACTTCTTGAGGGGAAAGCTGTAACTCTGTGGATGATTTCACAGAACACAAAGAAGTTTCTCAGAAAGCTTCTTTCTCTTTGTTATCGGAGGATATTTCCTTTGGCCCTATAGTCTTCAAAGGGATCCGAAATATCTGTTCTCAGGTTCCACAGAAATAAGGCTAGCTAAGAGATCCACGAAATACAGATGTAACTCTGTGAGATGAATTAACAGAACACTAAGCAGTTTCTCAGAAAGCTTCTTTCCAGATTGCATCTGAGGATATTTCCTTTTTCACCATAGCCCTCTATGGGTTTCCAAATATCTCTTTGCCAATTCCCCAAGAACTGTCTTAGCGAAAGGCTTCTTGAGGGGAAAGCTGTAACTCTGGGAGATGATTTCACAGAACACAAAGAAGTTTCTCAGAAAACTTCTTTCTCTTTGTTATCGGAGGATATTTCCTTTGTCCCTATAGTCTTCAAAGGTATCCGAAATATCTGTCCTCAGATTCCACAGAAATACGGCTAGCAAAGAGATCCACGAAATACAGGTGTAACACTGTGAGATAAATTAACAGAACACTAAGCAGTTTCTCACAAAGCTTCTTTCCAGATTTCATCTGAGGATATTTCCTTTTTCACCATAGCCCTCTATGGGCTTCCAAATATCACTTTGCCAATTCCACAAGAACTGTCTTAGCGAAAGGCTTCTTGAGGGGAAAGCTGTAACCCCGTGAGATGAATTCACAGAACACAAAGAAGTATCTCAGAAAGCTTCTTTCTCTTTGTTATCGGAGCATATTTCCTTTGGCTCTATAGTCTTCAAAGAAATCCGAAATATCTGTTCTCAGATTCCACAGAAATAATGCTAGCAAAGAGATCCACGAAATACAGATGTAACTCTGTGAGATGAATTAACAGAACACTAAGCAGATTCTCAGAAAGCTTCTTTCCAGATTTCATCTGAGGATATTTCCTTTTTCACCATAGCCCTCTAAGGGCTTCCAAATATCACTCTGCCAATTCCACAAGAACTGTCTTAGTGAAAGGCTTCTTGAGGGGAAAGCTGTAACTCTGTGAGATTATTTCACAGAACACAAAGAAGTTTCTCAGAAAGCTTCTTTCTCTTTGTTATCGGAGGATATTTCCTTTGGCCCTATAGTCTTCAAAGGGATCCGAAATATCTGTTCTCAGACTCCACAGAAATAAGGCTAGCAAAGAGATCCACGAAATACAGAGGTAACTCTGTGAGATGAAATAACAGAACACTAAGCAGTTTCTCAGAAAGCTTCTTTCCAGATTTCATCTGAGGATATTTCCTTTTTCACCATAGCCCTCTAGGGGCTTCCAAATATCACTTTGCCAATTCCACAAGAACTGTCTTAGCGAAAGGCTTCTTGAAGGGAAAGCTGTAACTCTGTGAGCTGATTTCACAGAACACAAAGAGTTACTCAGAAAGCTTCTTTCCCTTTGTTATCAGAGGGTATTTCCTTTGGCCCTATAGTCTTCAAAGGGATCCGAAATATCTGTTCTCAGATTCCACAGAAATAAGGCTAGCAACGAGATCCAGGAAATAGAGATGTAACTCTGTGAGATGATTTAACAGAACACTAAGCAGTTTCCCAGAAAGCTTCTTTCCAGATTTCATCTGAGGATATTTCCTTTTTCACCATAGCCCTCTATGGGCTTCCAAATATCACTTTGCCAATTCCACAAGAACTGTCTTAGTGAAAGGCTTCTTGAGGGGAAAGCTGTAACTCTGTGAGATGATTTCACAGAACACAAAGAAGTTTCTCAGAAAGCTTCTTTCTCTTTGTTATCGGAGGATATTTCTTTGGCCCTATAGTCTTCAAAGGGATCCGAAATATCTGTTCTCAGATTCCACAGAAATAAGGCTAGCAAAGAGATCCACGAAATACAGATGTAACTCTGTGAGATGAAATACCAGAACACTAAGCAGATTCTCAGAAAGCTTCTTTCCAGATTTCATCTGAGGATATTTCCTTTTTCACCATAGCCCTCTATGGGCTTCCAAATATTACTTTGCCTATTCCACAAGAACTGTCTTAGAGAAAGGCTTCTTGATGGGAAAGCTGTAACTCTGTGAGATGAATTCACAGAACACAAAGAAGTTTCTCAGAAAGCTTCTTTCTCTTTGTTATCGGAGCATATTTCCTTTGGCTCTATAGTCTTCAAAGAGATCCGAAATATCTGTTCTCAGATTCCACAGAAATAAGGCTAGCAAAGAGATCCACGAAATACAGATGTAACTCTGTGAGATGAATTAACAGAACACTAAGCAGTTTCTCAAAAGCTTCTTTCCAGATTTCATCTGAGGATATTTCCTTTTTCACCATAGCCCTCTAAGGGCTTCCAAATATCACTTTGCCAATTCCACAAGAACTGTCTTAGCGAAAGGCTTCTTGAGGGGAAAGCTGTAACTCTGTGAGATGATTTCACAGAACACAAAGAAGTTTCTCATTAAGCTTCTTTCTCTCTGTTATCGGAGGATATTACTTTGGCCCTATAGTCTTCAAAGGGATGCGAAATATCTGTTCTCAGATTCCACAGAAATAAGGCTAGCTAAGAGATCCACGAAATACAGATGTAACTCTGTGAGATGAATTAACAGTACACTAAGCAGTTTCTCAGAAAGCTTCTTTCCAGATTGCATCTGAGGATATTTCCTTTTTCACCATAGCCCTCTATGGGCTTCCAAATATCACTTTGCCAATTCCACAAGAACTGTCTTAGCGAAAGACTTCTTGAGGGGAAAGCTGTAACTCTGTGGATGATTTCACAGAACACAAAGAAGTTTCTCAGAAAGCTTCTTTCTCTTTGTTATCGGAGGATATTTCCTTTGGCCCTATAGTCTTCAAAGGGATCCGAAATATCTGTTCTCAGGTTCCACAGAAATAAGGCTAGCTAAGAGATCCACGAAATACAGATGTAACTCTGTGAGATGAATTAACAGAACACTAAGCAGTTTCTCAGAAAGCTTCTTTCCAGATTGCATCTGAGGATATTTCCTTTTTCACCATAGCCCTCTATGGGTTTCCAAATATCTCTTTGCCAATTCCCCAAGAACTGTCTTAGCGAAAGGCTTCTTGAGGGGAAAGCTGTAACTCTGGGAGATGATTTCACAGAACACAAAGAAGTTTCTCAGAAAACTTCTTTCTCTTTGTTATCGGAGGATATTTCCTTTGTCCCTATAGTCTTCAAAGGTATCCGAAATATCTGTCCTCAGATTCCACAGAAATACGGCTAGCAAAGAGATCCACGAAATACAGGTGTAACTCTGTGAGATAAATTAACAGAACACTAAGCAGTTTCTCACAAAGCTTCTTTCCAGATTTCATCTGAGGATATTTCCTTTTTAACCATAGCCCTCTATGGGCTTCCAAATATCACTTTGCCAATTCCACAAGAACTGTCTTAGCGAAAGGCTTCTTGAGGGGAAAGCTGTAACCCCGTGAGATGAATTCACAGAACACAAAGAAGTATCTCAGAAAGCTTCTTTCTCTTTGTTATCGGAGCATATTTCCTTTGGCTCTATAGTCTTCAAAGAAATCCGAAATATCTGTTCTCAGATTCCACAGAAATAATGCTAGCAAAGAGATCCACGAAATACAGATGTAACTCTGTGAGATGAATTAACAGAACACTAAGCAGATTCTCAGAAAGCTTCTTTCCAGATTTCATCTGAGGATATTTCCTTTTTCACCATAGCCCTCTAAGGGCTTCCAAATATCACTCTGCCAATTCCACAAGAACTGTCTTAGTGAAAGGCTTCTTGAGGGGAAAGCTGTAACTCTGTGAGATTATTTCACAGAACACAAAGAAGTTTCTCAGAAAGCTTCTTTCTCTTTGTTATCGGAGGATATTTCCTTTGGCCCTATAGTCTTCAAAGGGATCCGAAATATCTGTTCTCAGACTCCACAGAAATAAGGCTAGCAAAGAGATCCACGAAATACAGAGGTAACTCTGTGAGATGAAATAACAGAACACTAAGCAGTTTCTCAGAAAGCTTCTTTCCAGATTTCATCTGAGGATATTTCCTTTTTCACCATAGCCCTCTAGGGGCTTCCAAATATCACTTTGCCAATTCCACAAGAACTGTCTTAGCGAAAGGCTTCTTGAAGGGAAAGCTGTAACTCTGTGAGCTGATTTCACAGAACACAAAGAGTTACTCAGAAAGCTTCTTTCCCTTTGTTATCAGAGGGTATTTCCTTTGGCCCTATAGTCTTCAAAGGGATCCGAAATATCTGTTCTCAGATTCCACAGAAATAAGGCTAGCAACGAGATCCAGGAAATAGAGATGTAACTCTGTGAGATGATTTAACAGAACACTAAGCAGTTTCCCAGAAAGCTTCTTTCCAGATTTCATCTGAGGATATTTCCTTTTTCACCATAGCCCTCTATGGGCTTCCAAATATCACTTTGCCAATTCCACAAGAACTGTCTTAGTGAAAGGCTTCTTGAGGGGAAAGCTGTAACTCTGTGAGATGATTTCACAGAACACAAAGAAGTTTCTCAGAAAGCTTCTTTCTCTTTGTTATCGGAGGATATTTCTTTCGCCCTATAGTCTTCAAAGGGATCCGAAATATCTGTTCTCAGATTCCACAGAAATAAGGCTAGCAAAGAGATCCACGAAATACAGATGTAACTCTGTGAGATGAAATACCAGAACACTAAGCAGATTCTCAGAAAGCTTCTTTCCAGATTTCATCTGAGGATATTTCCTTTTTCACCATAGCCCTCTATGGGCTTCCAAATATTACTTTGCCTATTCCACAAGAACTGTCTTAGAGAAAGGCTTCTTGATGGGAAAGCTGTAACTCTGTGAGATGAATTCACAGAACACAAAGAAGTTTCTCAGAAAGCTTCTTTCTCTTTGTTATCGGAGCATATTTCCTTTGGCTCTATAGTCTTCAAAGAGATCCGAAATATCTGTTCTCAGATTCCACAGAAATAAGGCTAGCAAAGAGATCCACGAAATACAGATGTAACTCTGTGAGATGAATTAACAGAACACTAAGCAGTTTCTCAAAAGCTTCTTTCCAGATTTCATCTGAGGATATTTCCTTTTTCACAATAGCCCTCTAAGGGCTTCCAAATATCACTTTGCCAATTCCACAAGAACTGTCTTAGCGAAAGGCTTCTTGAGGGGAAAGCTGTAACTCTGTGAGATGATTTCACAGAACACAAAGAAGTTTCTCAGAAAGCTTCTTTCTCTCTGTTATCGGAGGATATTACTTTGGCCCTATAGTCTTCAAAGGGATGCGAAATATCTGTTCTCAGATTCCACAGAAATAAGGCTAGCAAAGAGATCCACGAAATACAGATGTAACTCTGTGAGATGAATTAACAGTACACTAAGCAGTTTCTCAGAAAGCTTCTTTCCAGATTGCATCTGAGGATATTTCCTTTTTCACCATAGCCCTCTATGGGCTTCCAAATATCACTTTGCCAATTCCACAAGAACTGTCTTAGCGAAAGACTTCTTGAGGGGAAAGCTGTAACTCTGTGGATGATTTCACAGAACACAAAGAAGTTTCTCAGAAAGCTTCTTTCTCTTTGTTATCGGAGGATATTTCCTTTGGCCCTATAGTCTTCAAAGGGATCCGAAATATCTGTTCTCAGGTTCCACAGAAATAAGGCTAGCTAAGAGATCCACGAAATACAGATGTAACTCTGTGAGATGAATTAACAGAACACTAAGCAGTTTCTCAGAAAGCTTCTTTCCAGATTGCATCTGAGGATATTTCCTTTTTCACCATAGCCCTCTATGGGTTTCCAAATATCTCTTTGCCAATTCCCCAAGAACTGTCTTAGCGAAAGGCTTCTTGAGGGGAAAGCTGTAACTCTGGGAGATGATTTCACAGAACACAAAGAAGTTTCTCAGAAAACTTCTTTCTCTTTGTTATCGGAGGATATTTCCTTTGTCCCTATAGTCTTCAAAGGTATCCGAAATATCTGTCCTCAGATTCCACAGAAATACGGCTAGCAAAGAGATCCACGAAATACAGGTGTAACTCTGTGAGATAAATTAACAGAACACTAAGCAGTTTCTCACAAAGCTTCTTTCCAGATTTCATCTGAGGATATTTCCTTTTTCACCATAGCCCTCTATGGGCTTCCAAATATCACTTTGCCAATTCCACAAGAACTGTCTTAGCGAAAGGCTTCTTGAGGGGAAAGCTGTAACCCCGTGAGATGAATTCACAGAACACAAAGAAGTATCTCAGAAAGCTTCTTTCTCTTTGTTATCGGAGCATATTTCCTTTGGCTCTATAGTCTTCAAAGAAATCCGAAATATCTGTTCTCAGATTCCACAGAAATAATGCTAGCAAAGAGATCCACGAAATACAGACGTAACTCTGTGAGATGAATTAACAGAACACTAAGCAGATTCTCAGAAAGCTTCTTTCCAGATTTCATCTGAGGATATTTCCTTTTTCACCATAGCCCTCTAAGGGCTTCCAAATATCACTCTGCCAATTCCACAAGAACTGTCTTAGTGAAAGGCTTCTTGAGGGGAAAGCTGTAACTCTGTGAGATTATTTCACAGAACACAAAGAAGTTTCTCAGAAAGCTTCTTTCTCTTTGTTATCGGAGGATATTTCCTTTGGCCCTATAGTCTTCAAAGGGATCCGAAATATCTGTTCTCAGACTCCACAGAAATAAGGCTAGCAAAGAGATCCACGAAATACAGAGGTAACTCTGTGAGATGAAATAACAGAACACTAAGCAGTTTCTCAGAAAGCTTCTTTCTCTTTGTTATCGGAGGATATTTCCTTTGGCCCTATAGTCTTCAAAGGGATCCGAAATATCTGTTCTCAGACTCCACAGAAATAAGGCTAGCAAAGAGATCCACGAAATACAGAGGTAACTCTGTGAGATGAAATAACAGAACACTAAGCAGTTTCTCAGAAAGCTTCTTTCCAGATTTCATCTGAGGATATTTCCTTTTTCACCATAGCCCTCTAGGGGCTTCCAAATATCACTTTGCCAATTCCACAAGAACTGTCTTAGCGAAAGGCTTCTTGAAGGGAAAGCTGTAACTCTGTGAGCTGATTTCACAGAACACAAAGAGTTACTCAGAAAGCTTCTTTCCCTTTGTTATCAGAGGGTATTTCCTTTGGCCCTATAGTCTTCAAAGGGATCCGAAATATCTGTTCTCAGATTCCACAGAAATAAGGCTAGCAACGAGATCCAGGAAATAGAGATGTAACTCTGTGAGATGATTTAACAGAACACTAAGCAGTTTCCCAGAAAGCTTCTTTCCAGATTTCATCTGAGGATATTTCCTTTTTCACCATAGCCCTCTATGGGCTTCCAAATATCACTTTGCCAATTCCACAAGAACTGTCTTAGTGAAAGGCTTCTTGAGGGGAAAGCTGTAACTCTGTGAGATGATTTCACAGAACACAAAGAAGTTTCTCAGAAAGCTTCTTTCTCTTTGTTATCGGAGGATATTTCTTTGGCCCTATAGTCTTCAAAGGGATCCGAAATATCTGTTCTCAGATTCCACAGAAATAAGGCTAGCAAAGAGATCCACGAAATACAGATGTAACTCTGTGAGATGAAATACCAGAACACTAAGCAGATTCTCAGAAAGCTTCTTTCCAGATTTCATCTGAGGATATTTCCTTTTTCACCATAGCCCTCTATGGGCTTCCAAATATTACTTTGCCTATTCCACAAGAACTGTCTTAGAGAAAGGCTTCTTGATGGGAAAGCTGTAACTCTGTGAGATGAATTCACAGAACACAAAGAAGTTTCTCAGAAAGCTTCTTTCTCTTTGTTATCGGAGCATATTTCCTTTGGCTCTATAGTCTTCAAAGAGATCCGAAATATCTGTTCTCAGATTCCACAGAAATAAGGCTAGCAAAGAGATCCACGAAATACAGATGTAACTCTGTGAGATGAATTAACAGAACACTAAGCAGTTTCTCAAAAGCTTCTTTCCAGATTTCATCTGAGGATATTTCCTTTTTCACCATAGCCCTCTAAGGGCTTCCAAATATCACTTTGCCAATTCCACAAGAACTGTCTTAGCGAAAGGCTTCTTGAGGGGAAAGCTGTAACTCTGTGAGATGATTTCACAGAACACAAAGAAGTTTCTCAGAAAGCTTCTTTCTCTCTGTTATCGGAGGATATTACTTTGGCCCTATAGTCTTCAAAGGGATGCGAAATATCTGTTCTCAGATTCCACAGAAATAAGGCTAGCAAAGAGATCCACGAAATACAGATGTAACTCTGTGAGATGAATTAACAGTACACTAAGCAGTTTCTCAGAAAGCTTCTTTCCAGATTGCATCTGAGGATATTTCCTTTTTCACCATAGCCCTCTATGGGCTTCCAAATATCACTTTGCCAATTCCACAAGAACTGTCTTAGCGAAAGGCTTCTTGAGGGGAAAGCTGTAACTCTGTGGATGATTTCACAGAACACAAAGAAGTTTCTCAGAAAGCTTCTTTCTCTTTGTTATCGGAGGATATTTCCTTTGGCCCTATAGTCTTCAAAGGGATCCGAAATATCTGTTCTCAGGTTCCACAGAAATAAGGCTAGCTAAGAGATCCACGAAATACAGATGTAACTCTGTGAGATGAATTAACAGAACACTAAGCAGTTTCTCAGAAAGCTTCTTTCCAGATTGCATCTGAGGATATTTCCTTTTTCACCATAGCCCTCTATGGGTTTCCAAATATCTCTTTGCCAATTCCCCAAGAACTGTCTTAGCGAAAGGCTTCTTGAGGGGAAAGCTGTAACTCTGGGAGATGATTTCACAGAACACAAAGAAGTTTCTCAGAAAACTTCTTTCTCTTTGTTATCGGAGGATATTTCCTTTGTCCCTATAGTCTTCAAAGGTATCCGAAATATCTGTCCTCAGATTCCACAGAAATACGGCTAGCAAAGAGATCCACGAAATACAGGTGTAACTCTGTGAGATAAATTAACAGAACACTAAGCAGTTTCTCACAAAGCTTCTTTCCAGATTTCATCTGAGGATATTTCCTTTTTAACCATAGCCCTCTATGGGCTTCCAAATATCACTTTGCCAATTCCACAAGAACTGTCTTAGCGAAAGGCTTCTTGAGGGGAAAGCTGTAACCCCGTGAGATGAATTCACAGAACACAAAGAAGTATCTCAGAAAGCTTCTTTCTCTTTGTTATCGGAGCATATTTCCTTTGGCTCTATAGTCTTCAAAGAAATCCGAAATATCTGTTCTCAGATTCCACAGAAATAATGCTAGCAAAGAGATCCACGAAATACAGATGTAACTCTGTGAGATGAATTAACAGAACACTAAGCAGATTCTCAGAAAGCTTCTTTCCAGATTTCATCTGAGGATATTTCCTTTTTCACCATAGCCCTCTAAGGGCTTCCAAATATCACTCTGCCAATTCCACAAGAACTGTCTTAGTGAAAGGCTTCTTGAGGGGAAAGCTGTAACTCTGTGAGATTATTTCACAGAACACAAAGAAGTTTCTCAGAAAGCTTCTTTCTCTTTGTTATCGGAGGATATTTCCTTTGGCCCTATAGTCTTCAAAGGGATCCGAAATATCTGTTCTCAGACTCCACAGAAATAAGGCTAGCAAAGAGATCCACGAAATACAGAGGTAACTCTGTGAGATGAAATAACAGAACACTAAGCAGTTTCTCAGAAAGCTTCTTTCCAGATTTCATCTGAGGATATTTCCTTTTTCACCATAGCCCTCTAGGGGCTTCCAAATATCACTTTGCCAATTCCACAAGAACTGTCTTAGCGAAAGGCTTCTTGAAGGGAAAGCTGTAACTCTGTGAGCTGATTTCACAGAACACAAAGAGTTACTCAGAAAGCTTCTTTCCCTTTGTTATCAGAGGGTATTTCCTTTGGCCCTATAGTCTTCAAAGGGATCCGAAATATCTGTTCTCAGATTCCACAGAAATAAGGCTAGCAACGAGATCCAGGAAATAGAGATGTAACTCTGTGAGATGATTTAACAGAACACTAAGCAGTTTCCCAGAAAGCTTCTTTCCAGATTTCATCTGAGGATATTTCCTTTTTCACCATAGCCCTCTATGGGCTTCCAAATATCACTTTGCCAATTCCACAAGAACTGTCTTAGTGAAAGGCTTCTTGAGGGGAAAGCTGTAACTCTGTGAGATGATTTCACAGAACACAAAGAAGTTTCTCAGAAAGCTTCTTTCTCTTTGTTATCGGAGGATATTTCTTTGGCCCTATAGTCTTCAAAGGGATTCGAAATATCTGTTCTCAGATTCCACAGAAATAAGGCTAGCAAAGAGATCCACGAAATACAGATGTAACTCTGTGAGATGAAATACCAGAACACTAAGCAGATTCTCAGAAAGCTTCTTTCCAGATTTCATCTGAGGATATTTCCTTTTTCACCATAGCCCTCTATGGGCTTCCAAATATTACTTTGCCTATTCCACAAGAACTGTCTTAGAGAAAGGCTTCTTGATGGGAAAGCTGTAACTCTGTGAGATGAATTCACAGAACACAAAGAAGTTTCTCAGAAAGCTTCTTTCTCTTTGTTATCGGAGCATATTTCCTTTGGCTCTATAGTCTTCAAAGAGATCCGAAATATCTGTTCTCAGATTCCACAGAAATAAGGCTAGCAAAGAGATCCACGAAATACAGATGTAACTCTGTGAGATGAATTAACAGAACACTAAGCAGTTTCTCAAAAGCTTCTTTCCAGATTTCATCTGAGGATATTTCCTTTTTCACCATAGCCCTCTAAGGGCTTCCAAATATCACTTTGCCAATTCCACAAGAACTGTCTTAGCGAAAGGCTTCTTGAGGGGAAAGCTGTAACTCTGTGAGATGATTTCACAGAACACAAAGAAGTTTCTCAGAAAGCTTCTTTCTCTCTGTTATCGGAGGATATTACTTTGGCCCTATAGTCTTCAAAGGGATGCGAAATATCTGTTCTCAGATTCCACAGAAATAAGGCTAGCAAAGAGATCCACGAAATACAGATGTAACTCTGTGAGATGAATTAACAGTACACTAAGCAGTTTCTCAGAAAGCTTCTTTCCAGATTGCATCTGAGGATATTTCCTTTTTCACCATAGCCCTCTATGGGCTTCCAAATATCACTTTGCCAATTCCACAAGAACTGTCTTAGCGAAAGACTTCTTGAGGGGAAAGCTGTAACTCTGTGGATGATTTCACAGAACACAAAGAAGTTTCTCAGAAAGCTTCTTTCTCTTTGTTATCGGAGGATATTTCCTTTGGCCCTATAGTCTTCAAAGGGATCCGAAATATCTGTTCTCAGGTTCCACAGAAATAAGGCTAGCTAAGAGATCCACGAAATACAGATGTAACTCTGTGAGATGAATTAACAGAACACTAAGCAGTTTCTCAGAAAGCTTCTTTCCAGATTGCATCTGAGGATATTTCCTTTTTCACCATAGCCCTCTATGGGTTTCCAAATATCTCTTTGCCAATTCCCCAAGAACTGTCTTAGCGAAAGGCTTCTTGAGGGGAAAGCTGTAACTCTGGGAGATGATTTCACAGAACACAAAGAAGTTTCTCAGAAAACTTCTTTCTCTTTGTTATCGGAGGATATTTCCTTTGTCCCTATAGTCTTCAAAGGTATCCGAAATATCTGTCCTCAGATTCCACAGAAATACGGCTAGCAAAGAGATCCACGAAATACAGGTGTAACTCTGTGAGATAAATTAACAGAACACTAAGCAGTTTCTCACAAAGCTTCTTTCCAGATTTCATCTGAGGATATTTCCTTTTTCACCATAGCCCTCTATGGGCTTCCAAATATCACTTTGCCAATTCCACAAGAACTGTCTTAGCGAAAGGCTTCTTGAGGGGAAAGCTGTAACCCCGTGAGATGAATTCACAGAACACAAAGAAGTATCTCAGAAAGCTTCTTTCTCTTTGTTATCGGAGCATATTTCCTTTGGCTCTATAGTCTTCAAAGAAATCCGAAATATCTGTTCTCAGATTCCACAGAAATAATGCTAGCAAAGAGATCCACGAAATACAGACGTAACTCTGTGAGATGAATTAACAGAACACTAAGCAGATTCTCAGAAAGCTTCTTTCCAGATTTCATCTGAGGATATTTCCTTTTTCACCATAGCCCTCTAAGGGCTTCCAAATATCACTCTGCCAATTCCACAAGAACTGTCTTAGTGAAAGGCTTCTTGAGGGGAAAGCTGTAACTCTGTGAGATTATTTCACAGAACACAAAGAAGTTTCTCAGAAAGCTTCTTTCTCTTTGTTATCGGAGGATATTTCCTTTGGCCCTATAGTCTTCAAAGGGATCCGAAATATCTGTTCTCAGACTCCACAGAAATAAGGCTAGCAAAGAGATCCACGAAATACAGAGGTAACTCTGTGAGATGAAATAACAGAACACTAAGCAGTTTCTCAGAAAGCTTCTTTCCAGATTTCATCTGAGGATATTTCCTTTTTCACCATAGCCCTCTAGGGGCTTCCAAATATCACTTTGCCAATTCCACAAGAACTGTCTTAGCGAAAGGCTTCTTGAAGGGAAAGCTGTAACTCTGTGAGCTGATTTCACAGAACACAAAGAGTTACTCAGAAAGCTTCTTTCCCTTTGTTATCAGAGGGTATTTCCTTTGGCCCTATAGTCTTCAAAGGGATCCGAAATATCTGTTCTCAGATTCCACAGAAATAAGGCTAGCAACGAGATCCAGGAAATACAGATGTAACTCTGTGAGATGATTTAACAAAACACTAAGCAGTTTCCCAGAAAGCTTCTTTCCAGATTTCATCTGAGGATATTTCCTTTTCCCCATAGCCCTCTAAGGGCTTCCAAATATCACTTTGCCAATTCCACAAGAACTGTCTTAGTGAAAGGCTTCTTGAGGGGAAAGCTGTAACTTTCTGAGATGATTTCACAGAACACAAAGAAGTTTCTCAGAAAGCTTCTTTCTCTTTGTTATCGGACGATATTACTTTGGCCCTATAGTTTTCAAAGGAATCCGAAATGTCTGTTCTCAGATTCCACAGAAATAAGGCTAGCAAACAGATCCACGAAATACAGATGTAACTCTGTGAGATGAATTAACAGAACACTAAGCAGTTTCTCAGAAAGCTTCTTTACAGATTTCATCTGAGGATATTTGCTTTTTCACCATACCCCCCTCGGGGCTTCCAAATATCACTTTGCCAATTCCACAAGAACCGTCTTAGCGAAAGGCTTCTTGAGGGGAAAGCTGTAACTCTGTGAGATGATTTCACAGAACACAAAGAAGTTTCTCAGAAAGCTTCTTTCTCTTTGTTATCGGAGGATATTTCTTTGGCCCTATAGTCTTCAAAGGGATCCGAAATATCTGTTCTCAGATTCCACAGAAATAAGGCTAGCAAAGAAATCCACGAAATACAGATGTAACTCTGTGAGATGAAATACCAGAACACTAAGCAGTTTCTCAGAAAGCTTCTTTCCAGATTTCATCTGAGGATATTTCCTTTTTCACCATAGCCCTCTATGGGCTTCCAAATATCACTTTGTCGATTCCACAAGAACTGTCTTAGCGAAAGGATTCTTGATGGGAAAGCTGTATCTCTGTGAGATGAATTCACAGAAGACAAAGAAGTATCTCAGAAAGCTTCTTTCTCTTTGTTATCGGAGCATATTTCCTTTGGCTCTATAGTCTTCAAAGAGATCCGAAATATCTGTTCTCAGATTCCACAGAAATAAGGCTAGCAAAGAGATCCACAAAATACAGATGTAACTCTGTGAGATGAATTAACAGAACACTAAGCAGTTTCTCAGAAAGCTTCATTCCAGATTTCATCTGAGGATATTTCCTTTTTCACCATAGCCCTCTAAGGGCTTCCAAATATCACTTTGCCAATTCCACAAGAACTGTCTTACTGAAAGGCTTCTTGAGGGGAAAGCTGTAACTCTGTGAGATGATTTCACAGAACACAAAGAAGTTTCTCAGAAAGCTTCTTTCTCTTTGTTTTCGGAGGATTTTTTCTTTGCCCCTATAGTCTTCAAAGCGATCCGAAATATCTGTTCTCAGATTCCACAGAAATAAGGCTAGCAAAGAGATCCACGAAATACAGAGGTAACTCTGTGAGATGAAATAACAGAACACTAAGCAGTTTCTCAGAAAGCTTCTTTCCAGATTTCATCTGAGGATATATCCTTTTTCACCATAGCCCTCTAGGGGCTTCCAAATATCCCTTTGCCAATTCCACAAGAACTGTCTTAGCGAAAGGCTTCTTGAAGGGAAAGCTGTAACTCTGTGAGCTGATTTCACAGAACACAAAGAAGTTTCTCAGAAAGCTTCTTTCTCTTTGTTATCGGAGGATATTTCCTTTGGCCCTATAGTCTTCAAAGTGATCCGAAATATCTGTTCTCAGATTCCACAGAAATAAGGCTAGCAAAGAGATCCAGGAAATACAGATGTAACTCTGTGAGATGAATTAACAGAACACTAAGCAGTTTCCCAGAAAGCTTCTTTCCAGATTTCATCTGAGGATATTTCCTTTTTCACCATAGCCCTCTATGGGCTTCCAAATATCACATTGCCAATTCCACAAGAACTGTCTTAGTGAAAGTACTCTTGAGGGGAAAGATGTAAGTCTGTGAGATGATTTCACAGAACACGAAGAAGTTTCTCAGAAAGCTTCTTTCTCTTTGTTATCGGAGGATATTTCCTTTGGCCCTATAGTCTTCAAAGGGATCCGAAATATCTGTTCTCAGATTCCACAGAAATAAGGCTAGCAAAGAGATCCACGAAATACAGATGTAACTCTGTGAGATGAATTAACAGAACACTAAGCAGTTTCTCAGAAAGCTTCTTTCCACATTGCATCTGAGGATATTTCCTTTTTCACCGTGCCCTCTATGGGCTTCCAAATATCACTTTGCCAATTCCACAAGAACTGTCTTAGCGAAAGGCTTCTTGAGGGGAAAGCTGTAACTCTGTGAGATGATTTCACAGAACACAAAGAAGTTTCTCAGAAAACTTCTTTCTCTTTGTTATCGGAGGATATTTCCTTTGTCCCTATAGTCTTCAAAGGGATCCGAAATATCTGTTCTCAGATTCCACAGAAATAAGGCTAGCAAAGAGATCCACGAAATACAGAGGTAACTCTGTGAGATGAATTATCAGAACACTAAGCAGTTTCTCAGAAAGCTTCTTTCCAGATTTCATCTAAGGATATTTCCTTTT
Organism: Macaca fascicularis; assembly: GCF_037993035.2. Taxonomy (NCBI): domain Eukaryota; kingdom Metazoa; phylum Chordata; class Mammalia; order Primates; family Cercopithecidae; genus Macaca; species Macaca fascicularis. The sequence continues at coordinate 83,754,652 of NC_088379.1, forward strand.
TCACCATAGCCCTCTAGGGGCTTCCAAATATCACTTTGCCAATTCCACAAGAACTGTCTTAGCGAAAGGCTTCTTGAAGGGAAAGCTGTAACTCTGTGAGCTGATTTCATTGAACACAAAGAAGTTTCTCAGAAAGCTTCTTTCTCTTTGTTATCAGAGGATATTTCCTTTGGCCCTATAGTCTTCAAAGGGATCCGAAATATCTGCTCTCAGATTCCACAGAAATAAGTCTAGCAAAGAGATCCACGAAATACAGATGTAACTCTGTGAGATGAATTAACAGAACACTAAGCAGTTTCCCAGAAAGCTTCTTTCCAGATTTCATCTGAGGATATTTCCTTTTTCAACATACCACTCTATGGGCTTCCAAATATCACTTTGCCAATTCCACAAGAACTGTCTTAGCGAAAGGCTTCTTGAGGGGAAAGCTGTAACTCTGTGAGATGATTTCACAGAACACAAAGAAGTTTCTCAGAAAGCTTCTTTCTCTTTGTTATCGGAGGATATTTCTTTGGCCCTATAGTCTTCAAAGGGATCCGAAATATCTGTTCTCAGATTCCACAGAAATAAGGCTAGCAAAGAGATCCACGAAATACAGATGTAACTCTGTGAGATGAATTAACAGTACACTAAGCAGTTTCTCAGAAAGCTTCTTTCCAGATTTCATCTGAGGATATTTCCTTTTTCACCGTAGCCCACTATGGGCTTCCAAATATCACTTTGCCAATTCCACAAGAACTGTCTTAGCGAAAGGCTTCTTGAGGGGAAAACTGTAACTCTGTGATATGATTTCACAACACAAAGAAGTTTCTCAGAAAGCTTCTTTCTCCTTGTTATCGGAGGATATTTCCTTTGGCCCTATAGTCTTCAAAGGTATCCGAAATATCTGTTCTCAGATTCCACAGAAATAAGGCTAGCAAAGAGATCCACGAAATACAGATGTAACTCTGTGAGATGAAATACCAGAACACTAAGCAGTTTCTCAGAAAGCTTCTTTCCAGATTTCATATGAGGATATTTCCTTTTTCACCATAGCCCTCTATGGGCTTCCAAATTTCACTTTGCCGATTCCACAAGAACTGTCTTAGCGAAAGGCTTCTTGATGGGAAAGCTGTATCTCTGTGAGATGAATTCACAGAACACAAAGAAGTATCTCAGAAAGCTTCTTTCTCTTTGTTATCGGAGCATATTTCCTTTGGCTCTATAGTCTTCACAGAGATCCGAAATATCTGTTCTCAGATTCCACAGAAATAAGGCTAGCAAAGAGATCCACGAAATACAGATGTAACTCTGTGAGATGAATTAACAGAACACTAAGCAATTTCTCAGAAAGCTTCTTTCCAGATTTCATCTGAGGATATTTCCTTTTTCACCATAGCCCTCTAAGGGCTTCCAAATATCACTTTGCCAATTCCACAAGAACTGTCTTAGTGAAAGGCTTCTTGAGGGGAAAGCTGTAACTCTGTGAGATGATTTCACAGAACACAAAGAAGTTTTTCAGAAAGCTTCTTTCTCTTTGTTTTCGGAGGATTTTTTCTTTGCCCTTATAGTCTTCAAAGGGATCCGAAATATCAGTTCTCAGATTCCACAGAAATAAGGCTAGCAAAGAGATCCAGGAAATACAGATGTAACTCTGTGAGATGAATTAACAGAACACTAAGCAGTTTCCCAGAAAGCTTCTTTCCAGATTTCATCTGAGGATATTTCCTTTTTCACCATAGCCCTCTATGGGCTTCCAAATATCACATTGCCAATTCCACAAGAACTGTCTTAGTGAAAGGCCTCTTGAGGGGAAAGCTGTAACTCTGTGAGATGATTTCACAGAACACGAAGAAGTTTCTCAGAAAGCTTCTTTCTCTTTGTTATCGGAGGATATTTCCTTTGGCCCTATAGTCTTCAAAGGGATCCGAAATATCTGTTCTCAGATTCCACAGAAATAAGGCTAGCAAAGAGATCCACGAAATACAGATGTAACTCTGTGAGATGAATTAACAGAACACTAAGCAGTTTCTCAGAAAGCTTTTTTCCACATTGCATCTGAGGATATTTCCTTTTTCACCGTGCCCTCTATGGGCTTCCAAATATCACTTTGCCAATTCCACAAGAACTGTCTTAGCGAAAGGCTTCTCTAGGGGAAAGCTGTAACTCTGTGAGCTGATTTCACAGAACACAAAGAAGTTTCTCAGAAAAGTTCTTTCTCTTTGTTATCGGAGGATATTTCCTTTGTCCCTATAGTCTTCAAAGGGATCCGAAATATCTGTTCTCAGATTCCACAGAAATAAGGCTAGCAAAGAGATCCACGAAATACAGAGGTAACTCTGTGAGATGAGTTATCAGAACACTAAGCAGTTTCTCAGAAAGCTTCTTTCCAGATTTCATCTGAGGATATTTCCTTTTTCACACTACCACTCTATGGGCTTCCAAATATCACTTTGCCCATTCCACAAGAACTGTCTTAGCGAAAGGCTTCTTGAGGGGAAAGCTGTAACTCTGTGAGATGATTTCACAGAACACAAAGAAGTTTCTCAGAAAGCTTCTTTCTCTTTGTTATTGGAGGATATTTCTTTGGCCCTATAGTCTTCAAAGGGATCCGAAATATCTGCTCTCAGATTCCACAGAAATAAGGCTAGCAAAGAGATCCACGAAATACAGATGTAACTCTGTGAGATGAATTAACAGTACACTAAGCAGTTTCTCAGAAAGCTTCTTTCCAGATTTCATCTGAGGATATTTCCTTTTTCACCGTAGCCCACTATGGGCTTCCAAATATCACTTTGCCTATTCCACAAGAACTGTCTTAGTGAAAGACTTCTTCAGGGGAAAGCTGTAACTCTGTGATATGATTTCACAACACAAAGAAGTTTCTCAGAAAGCTTCTTTCTCCTTGTTATCGGAGGATATTTCCTTTGGCCCTATAGTCTTCAAAGGTATCCGAAATATCTGTTCTCAGATTCCACAGAAATAAGGCTAGCAAGGAGATCCACGAAATACAGATGTAACTCTGTGAGATGAAATAACAGAACACTAAGCAGTTTCTCAGAAAGCTTCTTTCCAGATTTCATCTGAGGATATTTCCTTTTTCACCATAGCCCTCTATGGGCTTCCAAATATCAATTTACCAATTCCACAAGAACTGTCTTAGCTAAAGGCTTCTTGAGGGGAAAGCTGTAACTCTGTAAAATGATTTCACAGAACACAAAGAAGTTTCTCAGAAAGCTTCTTTCTCTTTGTTATCGGAGGATATTTCCTTTGGCCCTATAGTCTTCAAATGTATCCGAAATATCTGTTCTCAGATTCCACAGAAATAAGGCTAGCAAAGAGATCCACGAAATACAGATGTAACTCTGTGAGATGAACTAACAGAACACTAAGCAGTTTCTCAGAAAGCTTCTTTCCAGATTTCATCTGAGGATATTTCCTTTTTCACCATAGCCCTCTAGGCGCTTCCAAATATCACTTTGCCAATTCCACAAGAACTGTCTTAGCGAAAGGCTTCTTGAGGGGAAAGCTGTAACTCTGTGAGATGATTTCACAGAACACAAAGAAGTTTCTCAGAAAACTTCTTTCTCTTTGTTATCGGAGGATATTTCCTTTCTCCCTGTATTCTTCAAAGGTATCCGAAATATCTGTTCTCAGATTCCACAGAAATAAGGCTAGCAAAGAGATCCACGAAATACAGGTGTAACTCTGTGAGATGAATTAACAGAACACTAAGCAGTTTCTCAGAAAGCTCCTTTCCAGATTTCATCTGAGGATATTTCCTTTTTCACCATAGCCCTCTATGTTCTTCCAAATATCACTTTGCCGATTCCACAAGAACTGTCTAAGCGAAAGGCTTCTTGATGGGAAAGCTGTAACTCTGTGAGATGAATTCACAGAACACAAAGAAGTATCTCAGAAAGCTTCTTTCTCTTTGTTATCGGAGGATATTTCCTTTGGCTCTATAGTCTTCAAAGAGATCCGAAATATCTGTTCTCAGATTCCACAGAAATAAGGCTAGCAAAGAGATCCACGAAATACAGATGTAACACTGTGAGATGAATTAACAGAACACTAAGCAGTTTCTCAGAAAGCTTCTTTCCAGATTTCATCTGAGGATATTTCCTTTTTCACCATAGCCCTCTAAGGGCTTGAAAATATCACTTTGCCAATTCCACAAGAACTGTCTTAGCGAAAGGCTTCTTCAGGGGAAAGCTGTAACTTTCTGAGATGATTTCACAGAACACAAAGAAGTTTCTCAGAAAGCTTCTTTCTCTTTGTTATCGGAGGATATTACTTTGGCCCTATAGTCTTCAAAGGGATCCGAAATATCTGTTCTCAGATTCCACAGAAATAAGGCTAGCAAAGAGAACCACGAAATACAGATGTAACTCTGTGAGATGAATTAAAAGAACACTAAGCAGTTTCTCAGAAAGCTTCTTTCCAGATTTCATCTGAGGATATTTCCTTTTTCACCATACCCCTCTATGGGCTTCCAAATATCACTTTGCCAATTCCACAAGAACTGTCTTAGCGAAAGGCTTCTTCAGGGGAAAGCTGTAACTCTGTGAGATGATTTCACAGAACACAAAGAAGTTTCTCAGAAAGCTTCTTTCTCTTTGTTATCGGAGGATAGTTCCTTTGGCCCTATAGTCTTCAAAGGGATCCGAAATATCTGTTCTCAGGTTCCACAGAAATAAGGCTAGCAAAGAGATCCACGAAATACAGATGTAACTCTGTGAGATGAATTAACAGAACACTAAGCAGTTTCTCAAAAAGCTTCTTTCCAGATTGCATCTGAGGATACTTCCTTTTTCACCGTAGCCCTCTATGGCCTTCCAAATATCTCTTTGCCAATTCCACAAGAACTGTCTTAGCGAAAGGCTTCTTGAGGGGAAAGCTGTAATTCTGTGAGATGATTTCACAGAACACAAAGAAGTTTCTCAGAAAACTTCTTTCCTTTGTTATCGGAGGTTATTTCCTTTGTCCCTATAGTCTTCAAAGGTATCAGAAATATCTGTTCTCAGATTCCACAGAAATAAGGCTAGCAAAGAGATCCACGAAATACAGGTGTAACTCTGTGAGATGAATTAACAGAACGCTAAGCAGTTTCTCAGAAAGCTTCTTTCCAGATTTCATCTGAGGATATTTCCTTTTTCACCATAGCCGTCTATGGGCTTCCAAATATCACTTTGCCAATTCCACAAGAACTGTCTTAGCGAAAGGCTTCTTGAGGGGAAAGCTGTTACTCTGTGAGATGAATTCACAGAACACAAAGAAGTATCTCAGAAAGCTTCTTTCTGTTTGTTATCGGAGGATATTTCCTTTGGCTGTATAGTCTTCAAAGAGATCCGAAATATCTGTTCTCAGATTCCACAGAAATAATGCTAGCATAGAAATCCACGAAATACAGATGTAACTCTGTGAGATGAATTAACAGAACACTAAGCAGATTCTCAGAAAGCTTCTTTCCAGATTTCATCTGAGGATATTTCCTTTTTCACCATAGCCCTCTAAGGGCTTCCAAATATCATTTTGCCAATTCCACAAGAACTGTCTTAGCGAAAGGCTTCTTGAGGGGAAAGGTGTAACTCTGTGAGATTATTTCACAGAACACAAAGAAGTTTCTCAGAAAGCTTCTTTCTCTTTGTTATCGGAGGATATTTCCTTCGGCCCTATAGTCTTCAAGGGGATCCGAAATATCTGTTCTCAGATTCCACAGAAATAAGGCTAGCAAAGAGATCCACGAAATACAGATGTAACTCTGTGAGATGAAATAACAGAACACTAAGCAGTTTCCCAGAAAGTTTCTTTCCAGATTTCATCTGAGGATATTTCCTTTTTCACCATAGCCCTCTATGGGCTTCCAAATATCACTTTGCCAATTCCACAAGAACTGTCTTAGTGAAAGGCTTCTTGAGGGGAAAGCTGTAACTCTGTGAGATGATTTCACAGAACACAAAGAAGTTTCTCAGAAAACTTCTTTCTCTTTGTTATCGGAGAATATTTCCTTTCTCCCTGTATTCTTCAAAGGTATCCGAAATATCTGTTCTCAGATTCCACAGAAATAAGGCTAGCAAAGAGATCCACGAAATACAGGTGTAACTCTGTGAGATGAATTAACAGAACACTAAGCAGTTTCTCAGAAAGCTCCTTTCCAGATTTCATCTGAGGATATTTCCTTTTTCACTATAGCCCTCTATGTTCTTCCAAATATCACTTTGCCGATTCCACAAGAACTGTCTAAGCGAAAGGCTTCTTGATGGGAAAGCTGTAACTCTGTGAGATGAATTCACAGAACACAAAGAAGTATCTCAGAAAGCTTCTTTCTCTTTGTTATCGGAGCATATTTCGTTTGGCTCTATAGTCTTCAAAGAGATCCGAAATATCTGTTCTCAGATTCCACAGAAATAAGGCTAGCAAAGAGATCCACGAAATACAGATGTAACTCTGTGAGATGAATTAACAGAACACTAAGGAGTTTCTCAGAAAGCTTCTTTCCAGATTTCATCTGAGGATATTTCCTTTTTCACCATAGCCCTCTAAGGGCTCCCAAATATCACTTTGCCAATTCCACAAGAACTGTCTTAGTGAAAGGCTTCTTCAGGGGAAAGCTGTAACTCTGTGACATGATTTCACAGAACACAAAGAAGTTTCTCAGAAAGCTTCTTTCTCTTTGTTTTCGGAGGATATTTTCTTTGCCCCTATAGTCTTCAAAGCGATCCGAAATATCTGTTCTCAGATTCCACAGAAATAAGGCTAGCAAAGAGATCCACGAAATACAGAGGTAACTCTGTGAGATGAAATAACAGAACACTAAGCAGTTTCTCAGAAAGCTTCTTTCCAGATTTCATCTGAGGATATATCCTTTTTCACCATAGCCATCTAGGGGCTTCCAAATATCACTTTGCCAATTCCACAAGAACTGTCTTAGCGAAAGGCTTCTTGAAGGGAAAGCTGTAACTCTATGAGCTGATTTCAATGAACACAAAGAAGTTTCTCAGAAAGCTTCTTACTCTTTGTTATCGGAGGATATTTCCTTTGGCCCTATAGTCTTCAAAGTGATCCGAAATATCTGTTCTCAGATTCCACAGAAATAAGGCTAGAAAAGAGATCTAGGAAATACAGATGTAACTCTGTGAGATGAATTAACAGAACACTAAGCAGTTTCCCAGAAAGCTTCTTTCCAGATTTCATCTGAGGATATTTCCTTTTTCACCATAGCCCTCTATGGGCTTTCAAATATCACATTGCCAATTCCACAAGAACTGTCTTAGTGAAAGGCTTCTTGAGGGGAAAGCTGTAACTCTGTGAGATGATTTCACAGAACACAAAGAAGTTTCTCAGAAAGCTTCTTTCTCTTTGTTATCGGAGGATATTTCCTTTGGCCCTATAGTCTTCAAAGGGATCCGAAATATCTGTTCTCAGATTCCACAGAAATAAGGCTAGCAAAGAGATCCACGAAATACAGATGTAACTCTCTGAGATGAATTAACAGAACACTAAGCAGTTTCTCAGAAAGCTTCTTTCCACATTGCATCTGAGGATATTTCCTTTTTCACCGTGCCCTCTATGGGCTTCCAAATATCACTTTGCCAATTCCACAAGAACTGTCTTATCGAAAGGCTTCTTGAGGGGAAAGCTGTAACTCTGTGAGATGATTTCACAGAACACAAAGAAGTTTCTCAGAAAACTTCTTCCTCTTTGTTATCGGAGGATATTTCCTTTGTCCCTATAGTCTTCAAAGGGATCCGAAATATCTGTTCTCAGATTCCACAGAAATAAGGCTAGCAAAGAGATCCACGAAATACAGAGGTAACTCTGTGAGATGAGTTATCAGAACACTAAGCAGTTTCTCAGAAAGCTTCTTTCCAGATTTCATCTGAGGATATTTCCTTTTTCACCATAGCCCTCTAGGGGCTTCCAAATATCACTTTGCCAATTCCACAAGAACTGTCTTAGCGAAAGGCTTCTTGAAGGGAAAGCTGTAACTCTGTGAGCTGATTTCATAGAACACAAAGAAGTTTCTCAGAAAGCTTCTTTGTCTTTGTTATCAGAGGATATTTCCTTTGGCCCTATACTCTTCAAAGGGATCCGAAATATCTGTTCTCAGATTCCACAGAAATAAGGCTAGCAAAGAGATCCACGAAATACAGATGTAACTCTGTGAGATGAATTAACAGAACACTAAGCAGTTTCCCAGAAAGCTTCTTTCCAGAATTCATCTGAGGATATTTCCTTTTTCAACATACCACTCTATGGGCTTCCAAATATCACTTTGCCCATTCCAAAAGAAATGTCTTAGCGAAAGGCTTCTTGAGGGGAAAGCTGTAACTCCGTGAGATGAATTCACAGAACACAAAGAAGTATCTCAGAAAGCTTCTTTCTCTTTGTTATCGGAGGATATTTCCTTTGCCTCTATAGTCTTCAAAGAGATCCGAAATATCTGTTCTCAGATTCCACAGAAATAATGCTAGCATAGAAATCCACGAAATACAGATGTAACTCTGTGAGATGAATTAACAGAACACTAAGCAGATTCTCAGAAAGCTTCTTTCCAGATTTCATCTGAGGATATTTCCTTTTTTACCATAGCCCTCTAAGGGCTTCCAAATATCATTTTGCCAATTCCACAAGAACTGTCTTAGCGAAAGGCTTCTTGAGGGGAAAGGTGTATCTCTGTGAGATTATTTCACAGAACACAAAGAAGTTTCTCAGAAAGCTTCTTTCTCTTTGTTATCGGAGGATATTTCCTTCGGCCCTATAGTCTTCAAGGGGATCCGAAATATCTGTTCTCAGATTCCACAGAAATAAGGCTAGCAAAGAGATCCACGAAATACAGAGGTAACTCTGTGAGATGAAATAACAGAACACTAAGCAGTTTCCCAGAAAGTTTCTTTCCAGATTTCATCTGAGGATATTTCCTTTTTCACCATAGCCCTCTATGGGCTTCCAAATATCACTTTGCCAATTCCACAAGAACTGTCTTAGTGAAAGGTTTCTTGAGGGGAAAGCTGTAACTTTCTGAGATGAATTCACAGAACACAAAGAAGTTTCTCAGAAAGCTTCTTTCTCTTTGTTATCGGAGGATATTACTTTGGCCCTATAGTCTTCAAAGGGATCCGAAATATCTGTTCTCAGATTCCACAGAAATAAGGCTAGCAAAGAGATCCACGAAATACAGATGTAACTCTGTGAGATGAATTAACAGAACAATAAGCAGTTTCTCAGAAATCTTCATTCCAGATTTCATCTGAGGATATTTCCTTTTTCACCATAGCCCTCTATGGGCTTCCAAATATCACTTTGCAATTCCACAAGAACTGTCTTAGCTAAAGGCTTCTTGAGGGGAAAGCTGTAACTCTGTAAAATGATTTCACAGAACACAAAGAAGTTTCTCAGAAAGCTTCTTTCTCTTTGTTATCGGAGGATATTTCCTTTGGCCCTGTAGTCTTCAAAGGTATCCGAAATATCTGTTCTCAGATTCCACAGAAATAAGGCTAGCAAAGAGATCCACGACATACAGATGTAACTCTGTGAGATGAATTAACAGGACACTAAGCAGTTTCTCAGAAAGCTTCTTTCCAGATTTCATCTGAGGATATTTCCTTTTTCACCATAGCCCTCTAAGGGCTTCCAAATATCACTTTTCCAATTCCAGAAAAACTGTTTTAGCGAAAGGCTGCTTGAGGGGAATGCTGTAACTCTGTGAGATGATTTCACAGAACACAAAGAAGTTTCTCAGAAAGCTTCTTTCTCTTTGTTATCGGAGGATAGTTCCTTTGGCCCTATAGTCTTCAAAGGGATCCGAAATATCTGTTCTCAGGTTCCACAGAAATAAGGCTAGCAAAGAGATCCACGAAATACAGATGTAACTCTGTGAGATGAATTAACAGAACACTAAGCAGTTTCTCAGAAAGCTTCTTTTCAGATTGCATCTGAGGATACTTCCTTTTTCACCGTGGCCCTCTAGGGCCTTCCAAATATCTCTTTGCCAATTCCACAAGAACTGTCTTAGCGAAAGGCTTCTTGAGGGGAAAGCTGTAACTCTGTGAGATGATTTCACAGAACACAAAGAAGTTTCTCAGAAAACTTCTTTCCTTTGTTATCGGAGGTTATTTCCTTTGTCCCTATAGTCTTCAAAGGTATCCGAAATATCTGTTCTCAGATTCCACAGAAATAAGGCTAGCAAAGAGATCCACGAAATACAGGTGTAACTCTGTGAGATGAATTAACAGAACGCTAAACAGTTTCTCAGAAAGCTTCTTTCCAGATTTCATCTGAGGATATTTCCTTTTTCACCATAGCCGTCTATGGGCTTCCAAATATCACTTTGCCAATTCCACAAGAACTGTCTTAGCGAAAGGCTTCTTGAGGGGAAAGCTGTAACTCCGTGAGATGAATTCACAGAACACAAAGAAGTATCTCAGAAAGCTTCTTTCTCTTTGTTATCGGAGGATATTTCCTTTGCCTCTATAGTCTTCAAAGAGATCCGAAATATCTGTTCTCAGATTCCACAGAAATAATGCTAGCATAGAAATCCACGAAATACAGATGTAACTCTGTGAGATGAATTAACAGAACACTAAGCAGATTCTCAGAAAGCTTCTTTCCAGATTTCATCTGAGGATATTTCCTTTTTTACCATAGCCCTCTAAGGGCTTCCAAATATCATTTTGCCAATTCCACAAGAACTGTCTTAGCGAAAGGCTTCTTGAGGGGAAAGGTGTATCTCTGTGAGATTATTTCACAGAACACAAAGAAGTTTCTCAGAAAGCTTCTTTCTCTTTGTTATCGGAGGATATTTCCTTCGGCCCTATAGTCTTCAAGGGGATCCGAAATATCTGTTCTCAGATTCCACAGAAATAAGGCTAGCAAAGAGATCCACGAAATACAGAGGTAACTCTGTGAGATGAAATAACAGAACACTAAGCAGTTTCCCAGAAAGTTTCTTTCCAGATTTCATCTGAGGATATTTCCTTTTTCACCATAGCCCTCTATGGGCTTCCAAATATCACTTTGCCAATTCCACAAGAACTGTCTTAGTGAAAGGTTTCTTGAGGGGAAAGCTGTAACTTTCTGAGATGAATTCACAGAACACAAAGAAGTTTCTCAGAAAGCTTCTTTTTCTTTGTTATCGGAGGATATTACTTTGGCCCTATAGTCTTCAAAGGGATCCGAAATATCTGTTCTCAGATTCCACAGAAATAAGGCTAGCAAAGAGATCCACGAAATACAGATGTAACTCTGTGAGATGAATTAACAGAACAATAAGCAGTTTCTCAGAAATCTTCATTCCAGATTTCATCTGAGGATATTTCCTTTTTCACCATAGCCCTCTATGGGCTTCCAAATATCACTTTGCAATTCCACAAGAACTGTCTTAGCTAAAGGCTTCTTGAGGGGAAAGCTGTAACTCTGTAAAATGATTTCACAGAACACAAAGAAGTTTCTCAGAAAGCTTCTTTCTCTTTGTTATCGGAGGATATTTCCTTTGGCCCTATAGTCTTCAAAGGTATCCGAAATATCTGTTCTCAGATTCCACAGAAATAAGGCTAGCAAAGAGATCCACGAAATACAGATGTAACTCTGTGAGATGAATTAACAGAACACTAAGCAGTTTCTCAGAAAGCTTCTTTCCAGATTTCATCTGAGGATATTTCCTTTTTCACCATAGCCCTCTAGGCGCTTCCAAATATCACTTTGCCAATTACACAAGAACTGTCTTAGCGAAAGGCTTCTTGAGGTGAAAGCTGTAACTCTGTGAGATGATTTCACAGAACACAAAGAAGTTTCTCAGAAAACTTCTTTCTCTTTGTTATCGGAGGATATTTCCTTTCTCCCTGTATTCTTCAAAGGTATCCGAAATATCTGTTCTCAGATTCCACAGAAATAAGGCTAGCAAAGAGATCCACGAAATACAGGTGTAACTCTGTGAGATGAATTAACAGAACACTAAGCAGTTTCTCAGAAAGCTCCTTTCCAGATTTCATCTTAGGATATTTCCTTTTTCACCATAGCCCTCTATGTTCTTCCAAATATCACTTTGCCGATTCCACAAGAACTGTCTAAGCGAAAGGCTTCTTGATGGGAAAGCTGTAACTCTGTGAGATGAATTCACAGAACACAAAGAAGTATCTCAGAAAGCTTCTTTCTCTTTGTTATCGGAGCATATTTCCTTTGGCTCTATAGTCTTCAAAGAGATCCGAAATATCTGTTCTCAGATTCCACAGAAATAAGGCTAGCAAAGAGATCCACGAAATACAGATGTAACACTGTGAGCTGAATTAACAGAACACTAAGCAGTTTCTCAGAAAGCTTCTTTCCAGATTTCATCTGAGGATATTTCCTTTTTCACCATAGCCCTCTAAGGGCTTGCAAATATCACTTTGGCAATTCCACAAGAACTGTCTTAGTGAAAGGCTTCTTGAGGGGAAAACTGTAACTCTGTGAGATGATTTCACAGAACACAAAGAAGTTTCTCAGAAAGCTTCTTTCTCTTTGTTTTCGGAGGATTTTTCCTTTGCCCCTATAGTCTTCAAAGGGAACCGAAATATCTGTTCTCAGATTCCACAGAAATAAGGCTAGCAAAGAGATCCACGAAATACAGAGGTAACTCTGTGAGATGAAATAACAGAACACTAAGCAGTTTCTCAGAAAGCTTCTTTCCAGATTTCATCTGAGGATATTTCCTTTTTCACCATAGCCCCCTAGGGGATTCCAAATATCACTTTGCCAATTCCACAAGAACTGTCTTAGCGAAAGGCTTCTTGAAGGGAAAGCTGTAACTCTGTGAGCTGATTTTACAGAACACAAAGAAGTTTCTCAGAAAGCTTCGTTCTCTTTGTTATCGGAGGATATTTCCTTTGGCCCTATAGTCTTCAAAGGGATCCGAAATATGTGTTCTCAGCTTCCACAGAAATAAGGCTAGCAAAGACATCCAGGAAATACAGATGTAACTCTGTGAGATGAATTAACAGAACACTAAGCAGTTTCCCAGAAAGCTTCTTTCCAGATTTCATCTGAGGATATTTCCTTTTTCACCATAGCCCTCTATGGGCTTCCAAATATCACTTTGCCAATTCCACAAGAACTGTCTTAGTGAAAGGCTTCTTGAGGGGAAAGCTGTAACTTTCTGAGATGATTTCACAGAACACAAAGAAGTTTCTCAGAAAGCTTCTTTCTCTTTGTTATCGGAGGATATTACTTTGGCCCTATAGTCTTCAAAGGGATCCGAAATATCTGTTCTCAGATTCCACAGAAATAAGGGTAGCAAAGAGATCCACGAAATACAGATGTAACTCTGTGAGATGAATTAAGAGAACACTAAGCAGTTTCTCCGAAAGCTTCTTTCCAGATTTCATCTGAGGATATTTCCTTTTTCACCATACCCCTCTATGGGCTTCCAAATATCACTTTGCCAATTCCACAAGAACTGTCTCAGCGAAAGGCTTCTTGAGGGGAAAGCTGTAACTCTGTGAGATGATTTCACAGAACACAAAGAAGTTTCTCAGAAAGCTTCTTTCTCTTTGTTATCGGAGGATATTTCCTTTGGCCCTATAGTCTTCAAAGGGATCCGAAATATCTGTTCTCAGATTCCACAGAAATAAGGCTAGCAAAGAGATCCACGAAATACAGATGTAACTCTGTGAGATTAATTAACAGAACACTAAGCAGTTTCTCAGAAAGCTTCTTTCCATATTTCATCGGAGGATATTTCTTTTTTCACCATAGCCCTCTATGGGCTTCCAAATATCACTTTGCCAATTCCACAAGAACTGTCTTAGTGAAAGGCTTCTTGAGGGGAAAGCTGTAACTTTCTGAGATGATTTCACAGAACACAAAGAAGTTTCTCAGAAAGCTTCTTTCTCTTTGTTATCGGAGGATATTTCTTTGGCCCTATAGTCTTCAAAGGGATCCGAAATATCTGTTCTCAGATTCCACAGAAATAAGGCTAGCAAAGAGATCCACGACATACAGATGTAACTCTGTGAGATGAATTAACAGGACACTAAGCAGTTTCTCAGAAAGCTTCTTTCCAGATTTCATCTGAGGATATTTCCTTTTTCACCATAGCCCTCTAAGGGCTTCCAAATATCACTTTTCCAATTCCAGAAAAACTGTCTTAGCGAAAGGCTGCTTGAGGGGAATGCTGTAACTCTGTGAGATGATTTCACAGAACACAAAGAAGTTTCTCAGAAAGCTTCTTTCTCTTTGTTATCGGAGGATAGTTCCTTTGGCCCTATAGTCTTCAAAGGGATCCGAAATATCTGTTCTCAGGTTCCACAGAAATAAGGCTAGCAAAGAGATCCACGAAATACAGATGTAACTCTGTGAGATGAATTAACAGAACACTAAGCAGTTTCTCAGAAAGCTTCTTTCCAGATTGCATCTGAGGATACTTCCTTTTTCACCGTAGCACTCTATGGCCTTCCAAATATCTCTTTGCCAATTCCACAAGAACTGTCTTAGCGAAAGGCTTCTTGAGGGGAAAGCTGTAACTCTGTGAGATGATTTCACAGAACACAAAGAAGTTTCTCAGAAAACTTCTTTCCTTTGTTATCGGAGGTTATTTCCTTTGTCCCTATAGTCTTCAAAGGTATCCGAAATATCTGTTCTCAGATTCCACAGAAATAAGGCTAGCAAAGAGATCCACGAAATACAGAGGTAACTCTGTGAGATGAAATAAGAGAACACTAAGCAGTTTCCCAGAAAGCTTCTTTCCAGATTTCATCTGAGGATATTTCCTTTTTCACCATAGCCCTCTATGGGCTTCCAAATATCACTTTGCCAATTCCACAAGAACTGTCTTAGCGAAAGGCTTCTTGAAGGGAAAGCTGTAACTCTGTGAGCTGATTTCACAGAACACAAAGAAGTATCTCAGAAAGCTTCTTTCTCTTTGTTATCGGAGGATATTTCCTTTGGCCCTATAGTCTTCAAAGGGATCCGAAATATCTGTTCTCAGCTTCCACAGAAATAAGGCTAGCAAAGAGATCCACGAAATACAGAGGTAACTTTGTGAGATGAAATAACAGAACACTAAGCAGTTTCTCAGAAAGCTTCTTTCCAGATTTCATCTGAGGATATTTCCTTTTTCACCGTAGCCCTCTAGGGGCTTCCAAATATCACTTTGCCAATTCCACAAGAACTGTCTTAGCGAAAGGCTTCTTGAAGGGAAAGCTGTAACTCTGTGAGCTGATTTCACAGAACACAAAGAAGTTTCTCAGAAAGCTTCTTTCTCTTTGTTATCAGAGGATATTTCCTTTGGCCCTATAGTCTTCAAAGGGATCCGAAATATCTGTTCTCAGATTCCACAGAAATAAGGCTAGCAAAGAGATCCACGAAATACAGATGTAACTCTGTGAGATGAATTAACAGAACACTAAGCAGTTTCCCAGAAAGCTTCTTGCCAGATTTCATCTGAACATATTTCCTTTTTCACCATAGCCCTCTATGGGCTTCCAAATATCACTTTGCCAATACGACAAGAACTGTCGTAGTGAAAGGTTTCTTGAGGGGAAAGGTGTAACTTTCTGAGATGATTTCACAGAACACAAAGAAGTTTCTCAGAAAGCTTCTTTCTCTTTGTTATCGGAGGATATTACTTTGGCCCTATAGGTTTCAAAGGAATCCGAAATATCTGTTCTCAGATTCCACAGAAATAAGGCTAGCAAAGAGATCCACGAAATACAGATGTAACTCTGTGAGATGAATTAACAGAACACTAAGCAGTTTCTCAGAAAGCTTCTTTCCAGATTTCATCTGAGGATATTTCCTTTTTCCCCATAGCCTCTATGGGCTTCCAAATATCATTTTGCCAATTCCACAAGAAGTGTCTTAGCAAAAGGCTTCTTGAGGGGAAAGGTGTAACTCTGTGAGATTATTTCACAGAACACAAAGAAGTTTCTCAGAAAGCTTCTTTCTCTTTGTTATCGGAGGATATTTCCTTCGGCCCTATAGTCTTCAAGGGGATCCGAAATATCTGTTCTCAGATTCCACAGAAATAAGGCTATCAAAGAGATCCACGAAATACAGAGGTAACTCTGTGAGATGAAATAACAGAACACTAAGCAGTTTCTCAGAAAGCTTCTTTCCAGATTTCATCTGAGGATATTTCCTTTTTCACCATAGCCCTCTAGGGGCTTCCAAATATCACTTTGCCAATTCCACAAGAACTGTCTTAGCGAAAGGCTTCTTGAAGGGAAAGCTGTAACTCTGTGAGATGATTTCACAGAACACAAAGAAGTTTCTCAGAAAGCTTCTTTCTCTTTGTTATCGGAGGATATTTCCTTTGGCCCTATAGTCTTCAAAGGGATCCGAAATATCTGTTCTCAGTTTCCACAGAAATAAGGCTAGCAAAGAGATCCACGAAATACAGATGTAACTATGTGAGATGAATTAACAGAACACTAAGCAGTTTCCCAGAAAGCTTCTTGCCAGATTTCATCTGAGGATATTTCCTTTTTCACCATAGCCCTCTATGGGTTTCCAAATATCACTTTGCCAATACGACAAAAACTGTCGTAGTGAAAGGTTTCTTGAGGGGAAAGCTGTAACTTTCTGAGATGATTTCACAGAACACAAAGAAGTTTCTCAGAAAGCTTCTTTCTCTTTGTTATCGGAGGATATTACTTTGGCCCTATAGTCTTCAAAGGGATCCGAAATATCTGTTCTCAGATTCCACAGAAATAAGGCTAGCAAAGAGATCCACGAAATACAGATGTAACCCTGAGAGATGAATTATCAGAACAATAAGCAGTTTCCCAGAAAGATTCTTTCCAGATTTCATCTGAGGATATTTCCTTTTTCACCATACCCCTCTAATGGCTTCCAAACATCACTTTGCCAATTCCACAAGAACTGTCTTAGCGAAAGGCTTCTTGAGGGGAAAGCTGTAACTCTGTGAGATGATTTCACAGAACACAAAGAAGTTTCTCAGAAAGCTTCTTTCTCTTTGTTATCGGAGGATATTTCCTTTGGCCCTATAGTCTTTCAAGGGATCCGAAATATCTGTTCTCAGATTCCACAGAAATAAGGCTAGCAAAGAGATCCACGACATACAGATGTAACTCTGTGAGATGATTTAACAGGACACTAAGCAGTTACTCAGAAAGCTTCTTTCCAGATTTCATCTGAGGATATTTCCTTTTTCACCATAGCCCTCTAAGGGCTTCCAAATATCACTTTTCCAATTCCAGAAAAACTGTCTTAGCGAAAGGCTGCTTGAGGGGAATGCTGTAACTCTGTGAGATGATTTCACAGAACACAAAGAAGTTTCTCAGAAAGCTTCTTTGTCTTTGTTATCGGAGGATAGTTCCTTTGGCCCTATAGTCTTCAAAGGGATCCGAAATATCTGTTCTCAGGTTCCACAGAAATAAGGCTAGCAAAGAGATCCACGAAATACAGATGTAACTCTGTGAGATGAATTAACAGAACACTAAGCAGTTTCTCAGAAAGCTTCTTTCCAGATTGCATCTGAGGATACTTCCTTTTTCACCGTAGCCCTCTATGGCCTTCCAAATATCTCTTTGCCAATTCCACAAGAACTGTCTTAGCGAAAGGCTTCTTGAGGGGAAAGCTGTAACTCTGTGAGATGATTTCACAGAACACAAAGAAGTTTCTCAGAAAACTTCTTTCCTTTGTTATCGGAGGTTATTTCCTTTGTCCCTATAGTCTTCAAAGGTATCCGAAATATCTGTTCTCAGATTCCACAGAAATAAGGCTAGCAAAGAGATCCACGAAATACAGGTGTAACGCTGTGAGATGAATTAACAGTACACTAAGCAGTTTCTCAGAAAGCTTCTTTCCAGATTTCATCTGAGGATATTTCCTTTTTCACCATAGCCGACTATGGGCTTCCAAATATCACTTTGCCAATTCCACAAGAACTGTCTTAGCGAAAGGCTTCTTGAGGGGAAAGCTGGAACTCTGTGAGATGAATTCACAGAACACAAAGAAGTATCTCAGAAAGCTTCTTTCTCTTTGTTATCGGAGGATATTTCCTTTGGCTCTATAGTCTTCAAAGAGATCCGAAATATCTGTTCTCAGATTCCACAGAAATAATGCTAGCATAGAAATCCACGAAATACAGATGTAACTCTGTGAGATGAATTAACAGAACACTAAGCAGATTCTCAGAAAGCTTCTTTCCAGATTTCATCTGAGGATATTTCCTTTTTCACCATAGCCCTCTAAGGGCTTCCAAATATCATTTTGCCAATTCCACAAGAACTGTCTTAGCGAAAGGCTTCTTGAGGGGAAAGGTGTAACTCTGTGAGATTATTTCACAGAACACAAAGAAGTTTCTCAGAAAGCTTCTTTCTCTTTGTTATCGGAGGATATTTCCTTCGGCCCTATAGTCTTCAAGGGGATCCGAAATATCTGTTCTCAGATTCCACAGAAATAAGGCTAGCAAAGAGATCCACGAAATACAGAGGTAACTCTGTGAGATGAAATAACAGAACAGTAAGCAGTTTCCCAGAAAGCTTCTTTCCAGATTTCATCTGAGGATATTTCCTTTTTCACCATAGCCCTCTATGGGCTTCCAAATATCACTTTGCCAATTCCACAAGAACTGTCTTAGTGAAAGGTTTCTTGAGGGGAAAGCTGTAACTTTCTGAGATGAATTCACAGAACACAAAGAAGTTTCTCAGAAAGCTTCTTTCTCTTTGTTATCCGAGGATATTACTTTGGCCCTATAGTCTTCAAAGGGATCCGAAATATCTGTTCTCAGATTCCACAGAAATAAGGCTAGCAAAGAGATCCACGAAATACAGATGTAACTCTGTGAGATGAATTAACAGAACAATAAGCAGTTTCTCAGAAATCTTCATTCCAGATTTCATCTGAGGATATTTTCTTTTTCACCATAGCCCTCTAAGGGCTTCCAAATATCACTTTGCCAATTCCACAAGAACTGTCTTAGTGAAAGGCTTCTTGAGGGGAAAGGTGTAACTCTGTGAGATTATTTCACAGAACACAAAGAAGTTTCTCAGAAAGCTTCTTTCTCTTTGTTATCGGAGGATATTTCCTTCGGCCCTATAGTCTTCAAGGGGATCCGAAATATCTGTTCTCAGATTCCACAGAAATAAGGCTAGCAAAGAGATCCACGAAATACAGAGGTAACTCTGTGAGATGAAATAACAGAACACTAAGCAGCTTCCCAGAAAGCTTCTTTCCAGATTTCATCTGAGGATATTTCCTTTTTCACCATAGCCCTCTATGGGCTTCCAAATATCACTTTGCCAATTCCACAAGAACTGTCTTAGTGAAAGGCTTCTTGAGGGGAGAGCTGTAACTCTGTGAGATTATTTCACAGAACACAAAGAAGTTTCTCAGAAAGCTTCATTCTCTTTGTTATCAGAGGATATTACTTTGGCCCTATAGTCTTCAAAGGGATCCGAAATATCTGTTCTCAGATTCCACAGAAATAAGGCTAGCAAAGAGATCCACGACATACAGATGTAACTCTGTGAGATGAATTAACAGGACACTAAGCAGTTTCTCAGAAAGCTTCTTTCCAGATTTCATCTGAGGATATTTCCTTTTTCACCATAGCCCTCTAAGGGCTTCCAAATATCACTTTTCCAATTCCAGAAAAACTGTCTTAGCGAAAGGCTGCTTGAGGGGAATGCTGTAACTCTGTGAGATGATTTCATAGAACACAAAGATGTTTCTCAGAAAGCTTCTTTGTCTTTGTTATCGGAGGATAGTTCCTTTGGCCCTATAGTCTTCAAAGGGATCCGAAATATCTGTTCTCAGGTTCCACAGAAATAAGGCTGGCAAAGAGATCCACGAAATACAGATATAACTCTGTGGGATGAATTAACAGAACACTAAGCAGTTTCTCAGAAAGTTTCTTTCCAGATTGCATCTGAGGATACTTCCTTTTTCACCGTAGCCCTCTATGGCCTTCCAAATATCTCTTTGCCAATTCCACAAGAACTGTCTTAGCGAAAGGCTTCTTGAGGGGAAAGCTGTAACTCTGTGAGATGATTTCACAGAACACAAAGAAGTTTCTCAGAAAACTTCTTTCCTTTGTTATCGGAGGTTATTTCCTTTGTCCCTATAGTCTTCAAAGGTATCCGAAATATCTGTTCTCAGATTCCACAGAAATAAGGCTAGCAAAGAGATCCACGAAATACAGGTGTTACTCTGTGAGATGAATTAACAGAACGCTAAGAAGTTTCTCAGAAAGCTTCTTTCCAGATTTCATCTGAGGATATTTCCTTTTTCACCATAGCCCTCTATGGGCTTCCAAATATCACTTTGCCAATTCCACAAGAACTGTCTTAGCGAAAGGTTTCTTGAGGGGAAAGCTGTAACTCTGTGAGATGAATTCACAGAACACAAAGAAGTATCTCAGGAAGCTTCTTTCTCTTTGTTGTCGGAGGATATTTCCTTTGGCTCTATAGTCTTCAAAGAGATCCGAAATATCTGATCTCAGATTCCACAGAAATAATGCTAGCAAAGAGATCCACGAAATACAGATGTAACTCTGTGAGATGAATTAACAGAACACTAAGCAGATTCTCAGAAAGCTTCTTTCCAGATTTCTTCTGAGGATATTTCCTTTTTCACCATAGCCCTCTAAGGGCTTCCAAATATCATTTTGCCAATTCCACAAGAACTGTCTTAGCGAAAGGCTTCTTGAGGGGAAAGCTGTAACTCTGTGAGATTATTTCACAGAACACAAAGAAGTTTCTCAGAAAGCTTCTTTCTCTTTGTAATCGGAGGATATTTCCTTTGGCCCTATAGTCTTCAAAGGGATCCGAAATATCTGTTCTCAGATTCCACAGAAATAAGGCTAGCAAAGAGATCCACGAAATACAGAGGTAACTCAGTGAGATGAATTAACAGAACACTAAGCAGTTTCCCAGAAATCTTCTTTCCAGATTTCATCTGAGGATATTTCCTTTTTCACCATAGCCCTCTATGGGCTTCCAAATATCACTTTGCCAATTCCACAAGAACTGTCTTAGCGAAAGGCTTCTTGATGGGAAAGCTGTAACTTTCTGAGGTGATTTCACAGAACACAAAGAAGTTTCTCAGAAAGCTTCTTTCTCTTTGTTATCGGAGGCTATTATTTTGGCCCTATAGTCTTCAAAGGGATCCGAAATATCTGTTCTCAGATTCCACAGAAATAAGGCTAGCAAAGAGATCCAGGAACTACAGATGTAACTCTGTGAGATGAATTAACAGAATAATAAGCAGTTTCTCAGAAAGCTTCTTTCCAGATTTCATCTGAGGATATTTCCTTTTTCACCATACCCCTCTATGGGCTTCCAAATATCACTTTGCCAATTCCACAAGAACTGTCTTAGCGAAAGGCTTCTTGAGGGGAAAGCTGTAACTCTGTGAGATGATTTCACAGAACACAAAGAAGTTTCTCAGAAAGCTTCTTTCTCTTTGTTATCGGAGGATATTTCCTTTGGCCCTATAGTCTTCAAAGGGATCCGAAATATCTGTTCTCAGATTTCACAGAAATAAGGCTAGCAAACAGATCCACGAAATACAAATGTAACTCTGTGAGATGAATTAACAGAACACTAAGCAGTTTCTCAGAAAGCTTCTTTCCAGATTTCATATGAGGATATTTCCTTTTTCACCATAGCCCTCTATGGGCTTCCAAATATCTCTTTGCCATTTCCACAAGAACTGTCTTAGCGAAAGGCTTCTTGAGGGGAAAGCTGTAACTCTGTGAGATTATTTCACAGAACACAAAGAAGTTTCTCAGAAAGCTTCTTTCTCTTTGTTATCGGAGGATATTTCCTTCGGCCCTATAGTCTTCAAGGGGATCCGAAATATCTGTTCTCAGATTCCACAGAAATAAGGCTAGCAAAGAGATCCACGAAATACAGAGGTAACTCTGTGAGATGAAATAACAGAACAGTAAGCAGTTTCCCAGAAAGCTTCTTTCCAGATTTCATCTGAGGATATTTCCTTTTTCACCATAGCCCTCTATGGGCTTCCAAATATCACTTTGCCAATTCCACAAGAACTGTCTTAGTGAAAGGTTTCTTGAGGGGAAAGCTGTAACTTTCTGAGATGAATTCACAGAACACAAAGAAGTTTCTCAGAAAGCTTCTTTCTCTTTGTTATCCGAGGATATTACTTTGGCCCTATAGTCTTCAAAGGGATCCGAAATATCTGTTCTCAGATTCCACAGAAATAAGGCTAGCAAAGAGATCCACGAAATACAGATGTAACTCTGTGAGATGAATTAACAGAACAATAAGCAGTTTCTCAGAAATCTTCATTCCAGATTTCATCTGAGGATATTTTCTTTTTCACCATAGCCCTCTAAGGGCTTCCAAATATCACTTTGCCAATTCCACAAGAACTGTCTTAGTGAAAGGCTTCTTGAGGGGAAAGGTGTAACTCTGTGAGATTATTTCACAGAACACAAAGAAGTTTCTCAGAAAGCTTCTTTCTCTTTGTTATCGGAGGATATTTCCTTCGGCCCTATAGTCTTCAAGGGGATCCGAAATATCTGTTCTCAGATTCCACAGAAATAAGGCTAGCAAAGAGATCCACGAAATACAGAGGTAACTCTGTGAGATGAAATAACAGAACACTAAGCAGCTTCCCAGAAAGCTTCTTTCCAGATTTCATCTGAGGATATTTCCTTTTTCACCATAGCCCTCTATGGGCTTCCAAATATCACTTTGCCAATTCCACAAGAACTGTCTTAGTGAAAGGCTTCTTGAGGGGAGAGCTGTAACTCTGTGAGATTATTTCACAGAACACAAAGAAGTTTCTCAGAAAGCTTCATTCTCTTTGTTATCAGAGGATATTACTTTGGCCCTATAGTCTTCAAAGGGATCCGAAATATCTGTTCTCAGATTCCACAGAAATAAGGCTAGCAAAGAGATCCACGACATACAGATGTAACTCTGTGAGATGAATTAACAGGACACTAAGCAGTTTCTCAGAAAGCTTCTTTCCAGATTTCATCTGAGGATATTTCCTTTTTCACCATAGCCCTCTAAGGGCTTCCAAATATCACTTTTCCAATTCCAGAAAAACTGTCTTAGCGAAAGGCTGCTTGAGGGGAATGCTGTAACTCTGTGAGATGATTTCATAGAACACAAAGATGTTTCTCAGAAAGCTTCTTTGTCTTTGTTATCGGAGGATAGTTCCTTTGGCCCTATAGTCTTCAAAGGGATCCGAAATATCTGTTCTCAGGTTCCACAGAAATAAGGCTGGCAAAGAGATCCACGAAATACAGATATAACTCTGTGGGATGAATTAACAGAACACTAAGCAGTTTCTCAGAAAGTTTCTTTCCAGATTGCATCTGAGGATACTTCCTTTTTCACCGTAGCCCTCTATGGCCTTCCAAATATCTCTTTGCCAATTCCACAAGAACTGTCTTAGCGAAAGGCTTCTTGAGGGGAAAGCTGTAACTCTGTGAGATGATTTCACAGAACACAAAGAAGTTTCTCAGAAAACTTCTTTCCTTTGTTATCGGAGGTTATTTCCTTTGTCCCTATAGTCTTCAAAGGTATCCGAAATATCTGTTCTCAGATTCCACAGAAATAAGGCTAGCAAAGAGATCCACGAAATACAGGTGTTACTCTGTGAGATGAATTAACAGAACGCTAAGAAGTTTCTCAGAAAGCTTCTTTCCAGATTTCATCTGAGGATATTTCCTTTTTCACCATAGCCCTCTATGGGCTTCCAAATATCACTTTGCCAATTCCACAAGAACTGTCTTAGCGAAAGGTTTCTTGAGGGGAAAGCTGTAACTCTGTGAGATGAATTCACAGAACACAAAGAAGTATCTCAGGAAGCTTCTTTCTCTTTGTTGTCGGAGGATATTTCCTTTGGCTCTATAGTCTTCAAAGAGATCCGAAATATCTGATCTCAGATTCCACAGAAATAATGCTAGCAAAGAGATCCACGAAATACAGATGTAACTCTGTGAGATGAATTAACAGAACACTAAGCAGATTCTCAGAAAGCTTCTTTCCAGATTTCTTCTGAGGATATTTCCTTTTTCACCATAGCCCTCTAAGGGCTTCCAAATATCATTTTGCCAATTCCACAAGAACTGTCTTAGCGAAAGGCTTCTTGAGGGGAAAGCTGTAACTCTGTGAGATTATTTCACAGAACACAAAGAAGTTTCTCAGAAAGCTTCTTTCTCTTTGTAATCGGAGGATATTTCCTTTGGCCCTATAGTCTTCAAAGGGATCCGAAATATCTGTTCTCAGATTCCACAGAAATAAGGCTAGCAAAGAGATCCACGAAATACAGAGGTAACTCAGTGAGATGAATTAACAGAACACTAAGCAGTTTCCCAGAAATCTTCTTTCCAGATTTCATCTGAGGATATTTCCTTTTTCACCATAGCCCTCTATGGGCTTCCAAATATCACTTTGCCAATTCCACAAGAACTGTCTTAGCGAAAGGCTTCTTGATGGGAAAGCTGTAACTTTCTGAGGTGATTTCACAGAACACAAAGAAGTTTCTCAGAAAGCTTCTTTCTCTTTGTTATCGGAGGCTATTATTTTGGCCCTATAGTCTTCAAAGGGATCCGAAATATCTGTTCTCAGATTCCACAGAAATAAGGCTAGCAAAGAGATCCAGGAACTACAGATGTAACTCTGTGAGATGAATTAACAGAATAATAAGCAGTTTCTCAGAAAGCTTCTTTCCAGATTTCATCTGAGGATATTTCCTTTTTCACCATACCCCTCTATGGGCTTCCAAATATCACTTTGCCAATTCCACAAGAACTGTCTTAGCGAAAGGCTTCTTGAGGGGAAAGCTGTAACTCTGTGAGATGATTTCACAGAACACAAAGAAGTTTCTCAGAAAGCTTCTTTCTCTTTGTTATCGGAGGATATTTCCTTTGGCCCTATAGTCTTCAAAGGGATCCGAAATATCTGTTCTCAGATTTCACAGAAATAAGGCTAGCAAACAGATCCACGAAATACAAATGTAACTCTGTGAGATGAATTAACAGAACACTAAGCAGTTTCTCAGAAAGCTTCTTTCCAGATTTCATATGAGGATATTTCCTTTTTCACCATAGCCCTCTATGGGCTTCCAAATATCTCTTTGCCATTTCCACAAGAACTGTCTTAGCGAAAGGCTTCTTGAGGGGAAAGCTGTAACTCTGTGAGATTATTTCACAGAACACAAAGAAGTTTCTCAGAAAGCTTCTTTCTCTTTGTTATCGGAGGATATTTCCTTCGGCCCTATAGTCTTCAAGGGGATCCGAAATATCTGTTCTCAGATTCCACAGAAATAAGGCTAGCAAAGAGATCCACGAAATACAGAGGTAACTCTGTGAGATGAAATAACAGAACAGTAAGCAGTTTCCCAGAAAGCTTCTTTCCAGATTTCATCTGAGGATATTTCCTTTTTCACCATAGCCCTCTATGGGCTTCCAAATATCACTTTGCCAATTCCACAAGAACTGTCTTAGTGAAAGGTTTCTTGAGGGGAAAGCTGTAACTTTCTGAGATGAATTCACAGAACACAAAGAAGTTTCTCAGAAAGCTTCTTTCTCTTTGTTATCCGAGGATATTACTTTGGCCCTATAGTCTTCAAAGGGATCCGAAATATCTGTTCTCAGATTCCACAGAAATAAGGCTAGCAAAGAGATCCACGAAATACAGATGTAACTCTGTGAGATGAATTAACAGAACAATAAGCAGTTTCTCAGAAATCTTCATTCCAGATTTCATCTGAGGATATTTTCTTTTTCACCATAGCCCTCTAAGGGCTTCCAAATATCACTTTGCCAATTCCACAAGAACTGTCTTAGTGAAAGGCTTCTTGAGGGGAAAGGTGTAACTCTGTGAGATTATTTCACAGAACACAAAGAAGTTTCTCAGAAAGCTTCTTTCTCTTTGTTATCGGAGGATATTTCCTTCGGCCCTATAGTCTTCAAGGGGATCCGAAATATCTGTTCTCAGATTCCACAGAAATAAGGCTAGCAAAGAGATCCACGAAATACAGAGGTAACTCTGTGAGATGAAATAACAGAACACTAAGCAGCTTCCCAGAAAGCTTCTTTCCAGATTTCATCTGAGGATATTTCCTTTTTCACCATAGCCCTCTATGGGCTTAAAAATATCACTTTGCCAATTCCACAAGAACTGTCTTAGTGAAAGGCTTCTTGAGGGGAGAGCTGTAACTCTGTGAGATTATTTCACAGAACACAAAGAAGTTTCTCAGAAAGCTTCATTCTCTTTGTTATCAGAGGATATTACTTTGGCCCTATAGTCTTCAAAGGGATCCGAAATATCTGTTCTCAGATTCCACAGAAATAAGGCTAGCAAAGAGATCCACGACATACAGATGTAACTCTGTGAGATGAATTAACAGGACACTAAGTAGTTTCTCAGAAAGCTTCTTTCCAGATTTCATCTGAGGATATTTCCTTTTTCACCATAGCCCTCTAAGGGCTTCCAAATATCACTTTTCCAATTCCAGAAAAACTGTCTTAGCGAAAGGCTGCTTGAGGGGAATGCTGTAACTCTGTGAGATGATTTCACAGAACACAAAGATGTTTCTCAGAAAGCTTCTTTGTCTTTGTTATCGGAGGATAGTTCCTTTGGCCTATAGTCTTCAAAGGGATCCGAAATATCTGTTCTCAGGTTCCACAGAAATAAGGCTGGCAAAGAGATCCACGAAATACAGATATAACTCTGTGGGATGAATTAACAGAACACTAAGCAGTTTCTCAGAAAGCTTCTTTCCAGATTGCATCTGAGGATACTTCCTTTTTCACCGTAGCCCTCTATGGCCTTCCAAATATCTCTTTGCCAATTCCACAAGAACTGTCTTAGCGAAAGGCTTCTTGAGGGGAAAGCTGTAACTCTGTGAGATGATTTCACAGAACACAAAGAAGTTTCTCAGAAAACTTCTTTCCTTTGTTATCGGAGGTTATTTCCTTTGTCCCTATAGTCTTCAAAGGTATCCGAAATATCTGTTCTCAGATTCCACAGAAATAAGGCTAGCAAAGAGATCCACGAAATACAGGTGTTACTCTGTGAGATGAATTAACAGAACGCTAAGAAGTTTCTCAGAAAGCTTCTTTCCAGATTTCATCTGAGGATATTTCCTTTTTCACCATAGCCCTCTATGGGCTTCCAAATATCACTTTGCCAATTCCACAAGAACTGTCTTAGCGAAAGGTTTCTTGAGGGGAAAGCTGTAACTCTGTGAGATGAATTCACAGAACACAAAGAAGTATCTCAGGAAGCTTCTTTCTCTTTGTTGTCGGAGGATATTTCCTTTGGCTCTATAGTCTTCAAAGAGATCCGAAATATCTGATCTCAGATTCCACAGAAATAATGCTAGCAAAGAGATCCACGAAATACAGATGTAACTCTGTGAGATGAATTAACAGAACACTAAGCAGATTCTCAGAAAGCTTCTTTCCAGATTTCTTCTGAGGATATTTCCTTTTTCACCATAGCCCTCTAAGGGCTTCCAAATATCATTTTGCCAATTCCACAAGAACTGTCTTAGCGAAAGGCTTCTTGAGGGGAAAGCTGTAACTCTGTGAGATTATTTCACAGAACACAAAGAAGTTTCTCAGAAAGCTTCTTTCTCTTTGTAATCGGAGGATATTTCCTTTGGCCCTATAGTCTTCAAAGGGATCCGAAATATCTGTTCTCAGATTCCACAGAAATAAGGCTAGCAAAGAGATCCACGAAATACAGAGGTAACTCTGTGAGATGAATTAACAGAACACTAAGCAGTTTCCCAGAAAGCTTCTTTCCAGATTTCATCTGAGGATATTTCCTTTTTCACCATAGCCCTCTATGGGCTTCCAAATATCACTTTGCCAATTCCACAAGAACTGTCTTAGCGAAAGGCTTCTTGATGGGAAAGCTGTAACTTTCTGAGGTGATTTCACAGAACACAAAGAAGTTTCTCAGAAAGCTTCTTTCTCTTTGTTATCGGAGGCTATTATTTTGGCCCTATAGTCTTCAAAGGGATCCGAAATATCTGTTCTCAGATTCCACAGAAATAAGGCTAGCAAAGAGATCCAGGAACTACAGATGTAACTCTGTGAGATGAATTAACAGAATAATAAGCAGTTTCTCAGAAAGCTTCTTTCCAGATTTCATCTGAGGATATTTCCTTTTTCACCATACCCCTCTATGGGCTTCCAAATATCACTTTGCCAATTCCACAAGAACTGTCTTAGCGAAAGGCTTCTTGAGGGGAAAGCTGTAACTCTGTGAGATGATTTCACAGAACACAAAGAAGTTTCTCAGAAAGCTTCTTTCTCTTTGTTATCGGAGGATATTTCCTTTGGCCCTATAGTCTTCAAAGGGATCCGAAATATCTGTTCTCAGATTTCACAGAAATAAGGCTAGCAAACAGATCCACGAAATACAAATGTAACTCTGTGAGATGAATTAACAGAACACTAAGCAGTTTCTCAGAAAGCTTCTTTCCAGATTTCATATGAGGATATTTCCTTTTTCACCATAGCCCTCTATGGGCTTCCAAATATCTCTTTGCCAATTCCACAAGAACTGTCTTAGCGAAAGGCTTCTTGAGGGGAAAGCTGTAACTCTGTGAGATGATTTCACAGAACACAAAGAAGTTTCTCAGAAAACTTCTTTCTCTTTGTTGTCGGAGGATATTTTCTTTGTCCCTATAGTCTTCAAAGGTATCCGAAATATCTGTTCTCAGATTCCACAGAAATAAGGCTAGCAAAGAGATCCACGAAATACAGATGTAACTCTGTGAGATGAATTTACAGAACACTAAGCAGTTTCTCAGAAAGCTTCTTTCCAGATTTCATCTGAGGATATTTCCTTTTTCACCATAGCCCTCTATGGGCTTCCGAATATCACTTTGCCAATTCCACAAGAACTGTCTTAGCGAAAGGCTTCTTGAGGGGAAAGCAGTAACTCTGTGAGATGATTTCACAGAACACAAAGAAGTTTCTCAGAAAACTTCTTTCTCTTTGTTATCGGAAGATATTTCCTTTGTCCCTATAGTCTTCAAAGGTATCCGAAATATCTGTTCTCAGATTCCACAGAAATAAGGCTAGCAAAGAGATCCACGAAATACAGGTGTAACTCTGTGAGATGAATTTACAGAACACTAAGCAGTTTCTCAGAAAGCTTCTTTCCAGATTTCATCTGAGGATATTTCCTTTTTCATCATAGCCCTCTATGGGCTTCCAAATATCACTTTGCCAATTCCACAAGAACTGTCTTAGCGAAAGGCTTCTTGAGGGGAAAGGTGTAACTCTGTGAGTTGAATTCACAGAACACAAAGAAGTATCTCAGAAAGCTTCTTTCTCTTTGTTATCGGAGGATATTTCCTTTGGCTCTATAGTCTTCAAAGAGATCCGAAATATCTGTTCTCAGATTCCACAGAAATAATGCTAGCATAGAGATCCACGAAATACAGATGTAACTCTGTGAGATGAATTAACAGAACAGTAAGCAGATTCTCAGAAAGCTTCTTTCCAGATTTCATCTGAGGATATTTCCTTTTTCACCATAGCCCTCTAAGGGCTTCCAAATATCACTTTGCCAATTCCACAAGAACTGTCTTAGTGAAAGGCTTCTTGAGGGGAAAGGTGTAACTCTGTGAGATTATTTCACAGAACACAAAGAAGTTTCTCAGAAAGCTTCTTTCTCTTTGTTATCGGAGGATATTTCCTTTGGCCCTATAGTCTTCAAGGGGATCCGAAATATCTGTTCTCAGATTCCACAGAAATAAGGCTAGCAAAGAGATCCACGAAATACAGAGGTAACTCTGTGAGATGAAATAACAGAACACTAAGCAGTTTCCCAGAAATCTTCTTTCCAGATTTCATCTGAGGATATTTCCTTTTTCACCATAGCCCTCTATGGGCTTCCAAATATCACTTTGCCAATTCCACAAGAACTGTCTTAGTGAAAGGCTGCTTGAGGGGAGTGCTGTAACTCTGTGAGATGATTTCACAGAACACAAAGAAGTTTCTCAGAAAGCTTCTTTGTCGTTGTTATCGGAGGATAGTTCCTTTGGCCCTATAGTCTTCAAAGGGATCCGAAATATCTGTTCTCAGGTTCCACAGAAATAAGGCTAGCAAAGAGATCCAGGAACTACAGATGTAACTCTGTGAGATGAATTAACAGAACAATAAGCAGTTTCTCAGAAAGCTTCTTTCCAGATTTCATCTGAGGATATTTCCTTTTTCACCATACCCCTCTATGGGCTTCCAAATATCACTTTGCCAATTCCACAAGAACTGTCTTAGCGAAAGGCTTCTTGAGGGGAAAGCTGTAACTCTGTGAGATGATTTCACAGAACACAAAGAAGTTTCTCAGAAAGCTTCTTTCTCTTTGTTATCGGAGGATATTTCCTTTGGCCCTATAGTCTTCAAAGGGATCCGAAATATCTGTTGCAGATTCCACAGAAATAAGGCTAGCAAAGAGATCCACGAAATACAGATGTAACTCTGTGAGATGAATTAACAGAACACTAAGCAGTTTCTCAGAAAGCTTCTTTCCAGATTTCATCTGAGGATATTTCCTTTTTCACCATAGCCCTCTATGGGCTTCCAAATATCTCTTTGCCAATTCCACAAGAACTGTCTTAGCGAAAGGCTTCTTGAGGGGAAAGCTGTAACTCTGTGAGATGATTTCACAGAACACAAAGAAGTTTCTCAGAAAACTTCTTTCTCTTTGTTATCGGAGGATATTTCCTTTGTCCCTATAGTCTTCAAAGGTATCCGAAATATCTATTCTCAGATTCCACAGAAATAAGGGTAGCAAAGAGATCCACGAAATACAGATGTAATTCTGTGAGATGAATTTACAGAACACTAAGCAGTTTCTCAGAAAGCTTCTTTCCAGATTTCATCTGAGGATATTTCCTTTTTCACCATAGCCCTCTATGGGCTTCCGAATATCGCTTTGCCAATTCCACAAGAACTGTCTTAGCGAACGGCTTCTTGAGGGGAAAGCTGTAACTCTGTGAGATGATTTCACAGAACACAAAGAAGTTTCTCAGAAAGCTTCTTTCTCTTTGTTATCGGAGGATATTACTTTGGCCCTATAGTCTTCAAAGGGATCCGAAATATCTGTTCTCAGATTCCACAGAAATAAGGCTAGCAAAGGGATCCACGAAATACAGATGTAACTCTGTGAGATGAATTATCAGAACACTAAGCAGATTCTCAGAAAGCTTCTTTCCAGATTTCTTCTGAGGATATTTCCTTTTTCACCATAGCCCTCTAAGGGCTTCCAAATATCACTTTTCCAATTCCACAAGAACTGTCTTAGCGAAAGGCTTCTTGAGGGGAAAGCTGTAACTCTGTGAGATTATTTCACAGAACACAAAGAAGTTTCTCAGAAAGCTTCTTTCTCTTTGTTATCGGAGGATATTTCCTTTGGCCCTGTAGTCTTCAAAGGGATCCGAAATATCTGTTCTCAGATTCCACAGAAATAAGGCTAGCAAAGAGATCCACGAAATACAGATGTAACTCTGTGAGATGAATTAACAGAACACTAAGCAGTTTCCCAGAAAGCTTCTTTCCAGATTTCATCTGAGGATATTTCCTTTTTCACCGGAGCCCTCTATGGGCTTCCAAATATCACTTTGCCAATTCCACAAGAACTGTCTTAGCGAAAGGCTTCTTGATGGGAAAGCTGTAACTTTCTGAGATGATTTCACAGAACACAAAGAAGTTTCTCAGAAAGCTTCTTTCTCTTTGTTATCGGAGGCTATTACTTTGGCCCTATAGTCTTCAAAGGTATCCGAAATGTCTGTTCTCAGATTCCACACAAATAAGGCTAGCAAAGAGATACACGAAATACAGATGTAACTCTGTGAGATGAATTTACAGAACACTAAGCAGTTTCTCAGAAAGCTTCTTTCCTGATTTCATCTGAGGATATTTCCTTTTTCACCGTAGCCCTCTATGGGCTTCCAAATATCACTTTGCCAATTCCACAAGAACTGTCTTAGCGAAAGGCTTCTTGAGGGGAAAGCTGTAACTCTGTGAGATGATTTCACAGAACACAAAGAAGTTTCTCAGAAAACTTCTTTCTCTTTGTTATCGGAGGATATTTCCTTTGTCCCTATAGTCTTCAAAGGGATCCGAAATATCTGTTCTCAGATTCCACAGAAATAAGGCTAGCAAAGAGATCCACGAAATACAGGTGTAACTCTGTGAGATGAATTAACAGAACACTAAGCAGTTTCTCAGAAACTTCTTTCCAGATTTCATCTGAGGATATTTCCTTTTTCACCATAGCCCTCTATGGGCTTCCAAATATCACTTTGCCAATTCCACAAGGACTGTCTTAGCGAAAGGCTTCTTGAGGGGAAAGCTGTAACTCTGTGAGATGAATTCACAGAACACAAAGAAGTATCTCAGAAAGCTTCTTTCTCTTTGTTATCGGAGGATATTTCCTTTGGCTCTGTAGTCTTCAAAGAGATCCGAAATATGTGTTCTCAGATTCCACAGAAATAATGCTAGCAAAGAGATCCACGAAATGCAGATGTAATTCTGTGAGATGAATTAACAGAACACTAAGCAGATTCTCAGAAAGCTTCTTTCCAGATTTCATCTGAGGATATTTCCTTTTTCACCATAGCCCTCTAAGGGCTTCCAAATATCACTTTGCCAATTCCACAAGAATTGTCTTAGTGAAAGGCTTCTTGAGGGGAAAGGTGTAACTCTGTGACATTATTTCACAGAACACAAAGAAGTTTCTCAGAAAGCTTCTTTCTCTTTGTTATCGGAGGATATTTCCTTCGGCCCTATAGTCTTCAAGAGGATCCGAAATATCTGTTCTCAGATTCCACAGAAATAAGGCTAGCAAAGAGATCCTTGAAATACAGAGGTAAATCTGTGTGATGAAATAACAGAACACTAAGCAGTTTCCCAGAAAGCTTCTTTCCAGATTTCATCGGAGGATATTTCCTTTTTCACCATAGCCCTCTATGGGCTTCCAAATATCACTTTGCCAATTCCACAAGAACTGTCTTAGCGAAAGGTTTCTTGAGGGGAAAGCTGTAACTTTCTGAGATGATTTCACAGAACACAAAGGAGTTTCTCAGAAAGCTTCTTTCTCTTTTTTATCGGAGGATATTTCCTTTGGCCCTATAGTCTTCAAAGGGATCCGAAATATCTGTTCTCAGATTCCACAGAAATAAGGCTAGCAAAGAGATCCAGGAACTACAGATGTAACTCTGTGAGATGAATTAACAGAACACTAAGCAGTTTCTCAGAAAGCTTCTTTCCAGATTTCATCTGAGGATACTTCCTTTTTCACCATAGCCCTCTAGGGGCTTCCAAATATCACTTTGCCAATTCCACAAGAATTGTCTTAGCGAAAGGCTTCTTGAAGGGAAAGCTGTAACTCTGTGAGCTGATTTCACAGAACACAAAGAAGTATCTCAGAAAGCTTCTTTCTCTTTGTTATCGGAGGATATTTCCTTTGGCCCTATAGTCTTCAAAGGGATCCGAAATATCTGTTCTCAGCTTCCACAGAAATAAGGCTAGCAAAGAGATCCACGAAATACAGAGGTAACTCTGTGAGATGAAATAACAGAACACTAAGCAGTTTCTCAGAAAGCTTCTTTCCAGATTTCATCTGAGGATATTTCCTTTTTCACCATAGCCCTCTAGGGGCTTCCAAATATCACTTTGCCAATTCCACAAGAACTGTCTTAGCGAAAGGCTTCTTGAAGGGAAAGCTGTAACTCTGTGAGCTGATTTCACAGAACACAAAGAAGTTTCTCAGAAAGCTTCTTTCTCTTTGTTATCAGAGGATATTTCCTTTGGCCCTATAGTCTTCAAAGGGATCCGAAATATCTGTTCTCAGATTCCACAGAAATAAGGCTAGCAAAGTGATCCACGAAATACAGATGTAACTCTGTGAGATGAATTAACAGAACACTAAGCAGTTTCCCAGAAAGCTTCTTGCCAGATTTCATCTGAGGATATTTCCTTTTTCACCATAGCCCTCTAATGGCTTCCAAATATCACTTTGCCAATTCCACAAGAACTGTCTTAGCGAAAGGCTTCTTGAGGGGAAAGCTGTAACTCTGTGAGATGATTTCACAGGACACAAAGAAGTTTCTCAGAAAGCTTCTTTCTCTTTGATATCGGAGGATATTTCCTTTGGCCCTATAGACTTTAAAGGGATCCGAAATATCTGTTCTCAGATTCCACAGAAATAAGGTTAGCAAAGAGATCCACGAAATACAGATGTAACTCTGTGAGATGAATTAACAGAACACTAAGCAGTTTCTAAGAAAGATTCTTTCCAGATTTCATCTGAGGATATTTCCTTTTTCACCAAAGCCCTCTATGGGCTTCCAAATATCACTTTGCCAATTCCACAAGAACTGTCTTAGCGAAAGGCTTCTTGAGGGGAAAGCTTTAACTCTGTGAGATGATTTCACAGAACACAAAGAAGTTTCTCAGAAAGCTTCTTTCTCTTTGCTATCGGAGGATGTTTCCTTTGGCCCTATAGTCTTCAAAGGGATCCGAAATATCTGTTCTCAGATTCCCCAGAAATAAGGCTAGCAAAGAGATCCACGAAATAGAGAGGTAACTCTGTGAGATGAAATAACAGAACACTAAGGAGTTTCTCAGAAAGCTTCTTTCCAGATTTCATCTGAGGATATTTCCTTTTTCACCATAGCCCACTAGGGGCTTCCAAATATCACTTTGCCAATTCCACAAGAACTGTCTTAGCGAAAGGCCTCTTGAAGGGAACGCTGTAACTCTGTGAGCTGATTTTACAGAACACAAAGAAGTTTCTCAGGAAGCTTCTTTCTCTTTGTTATCGGAGAATATTTCCTTTGGCCCTATAGTCTTCAAAGGGATCCGAAATATCTGTTCTCAGATTCCACAGAAATAAGGCTAGCAAAGAGATCCAGGATATACAGATGTAACTCTTTGAGATGAATTAACAGAACACTAAGCAGTTTCCCAGAAAGCTTCTTTCCAGATTTCATCTGAGGATATTTCCTTTTTCATCATAGCCCACTAGGGGCTTCCAAATATCACTTTGCCAATTCCACAAGAACTGTCTCAGTGAAAGGCTTCTTGAGGGGAAAGCTGTAACCCTGTGAGATGATTTCACAGAACACAAAGAAGTTTCTCAGAAAGCTTCTTTCTCTTTGTTATCGGAGGATATTTCTTTGGCCCTATAGTCTTCAAAGGGATCCGAAATATCTGTTCTCAGATTCCACAGAAATAAGGCTAGCAAAGAGATCCACGACATACAGATGTAACTCTGTGAGATGAATTAACAGTACACTAAGCAGTTTCTCAGAAAGCTTCTTTCCAGATTTCATCTGAGGATATTTCCTTTTTCACCATAGCCCTCTAAGGGCTTCCAAATATCACTTTTCCAATTCCAGAAAAACTGTCTTAGCGAAAGGCTGCTTGAGGGGAATGCTGTAACTCTGTGAGATGATTTCACAGAACACAAAGAAGTTTCTCAGAAAGCTTCTTTGTCTTTGTTATCGGAGGATAGTTCCTTTGGCCCTAGAGTCTTCAAAGGGATCCGAAATATCTGTTCTCAGATTCCACAGAAATAAGGCTGGCAAAGAGATCCACGAAATACAGATGTAACTCTGTGAGATGAATTAACAGTACACTAAGCAGTTTCTCAGAAAGCTTCTTTCCAGATTTCATCTGAGGATATTTCCTTTTTCACCGTAGCCCTCTATGGGCTTCCAAATATCACTTTGCCAATTCCACAAGAACTGTCTTAGCGAAAGGCTTCTTGAGGGTAAAGCTGTAACTCTGTGAGATGATTTCACAGAACACAAAGAAGTTTCTCAGAAAGCTTCTTTCTCTTTGTTATCGGAGGATATTTCCTTTGGCTCTGTAGTCTTCAAAGAGATCCGAAATATGTGTTCTCAGATTCCACAGAAATAATGCTAGCAAAGAGATCCACGAAATACAGATGTAACTCTGTGAGATGAATTAACAGAACACTAAGCAGATTCTCAGAAAGCTTCTTTGCAGATTTCATCTGAGGATATTTCCTTTTTCACCATAGCCCTCTAAGGGCTTCCAAATATCACTTTGCCAATTCCACAAGAACTGTCTTAGTGAAAGGCTTCTTGAGGGGAAAGGTGTGACTCTGTGACATTATTTCACAGAACACAAAGAAGTTTCTCAGAAAGCTTCTTTCTCTTTGTTATCGGAGGATATTTCCTTCGGCCCTATAGTCTTCAAGAGGATCCGAAATATCTGTTCTCAGATTCCACAGAAATAAGGCTAGCAAAGAGATCCACGAAATACAGAGGGAACTCTGTGTGATGATTTAACAGAACACTAAGCAGTTTCCCAGAAAGCTTTTTTCCAGATTTCATTGGAGGATATTTCCTTTTTCACCATAGCCTCTATGGGCTTCCAAATATCACTTTGCCAATTCCACAAGAACTGTCTTAGCGAAAGGTTTCTTGAGGGGAAAGCTGTAACTTTCTGAGATGATTTCACAGAACACAAAGAAGTTTCTCAGAAAGCTTCTTTCTCTTTTTTATCGGAGGATATTTCCTTTGGCCCTATAGTCTTCAAAGGGATCCGAAATATCTGTTCTCAGATTCCACAGAAATAAGGCTAGCAAAGAGATCCACGAAATACAGATGTAACTCTGTGAGATGAATTAACAGAACACTAAGCGGTTTCTCAGAAAGCTTCTTTCCAGATTTCATCTGAGGATACTTCCTTTTTCACCATAGCCCTCTAGGGGCTTCCAAATATCACTTTGCCAATTCCACAAGAACTGTCTTAGCGAAAGGCTTCTTGAAGGGAAAGCTGTAACTCTGTGAGCTGATTTCACAGAACACAAAGAAGTATCTCAGAAAGCTTCTTTCTATTTGTTATCGGAGGATATTTCCTTTGGCCCTATAGTCTTCAAAGGGATCCGAAATATCTGTTCTCAGCTTCCACAGAAATAAGGCTAGCAAAGAGATCCACGAAATACAGAGGTAACTCTGTGAGATGAAATAAGAGAACACTAAGCAGTTTCTCAGAAAGCTTCTTTCCAGATTTCATCTGAGGATATTTCCTTTTTCACCATAGCACTCTAGGGGCTTCCAAATATCACTTTGCCAATTCCACAAGAACTGTCTTAGCGAAAGGCTTCTTGAAGGGAAAGCTGTAACTCTGTGAGCTGATTTCACAGAACACAAAGAAGTTTCTCAGAAAGCTTCTTTCTCTTTGTTATCAGAGGATATTTCCTTTGGCCCTATAGTCTTCAAAGGGATCCGAAATATCTCTTCTCAGATTCCACAGAAATAAGGCTAGCAAAGAGATCCACGAAATACAGATGTAACTCTGTGAGATGAATTAACAGAACACTAAGCAGTTTCCCAGAAAGCTTCTTGCCAGATTTCATCTGAGGATATTTCCTTTTTCACCATAGCCCTCTAATGGCTTCCAAATATCACTTTGCCAATTCCACAAGAACTGTCTTAGCGAAAGGCTTCTTGAGGGGAAAGCTGTAACTCTGTGAGATGATTTCACAGAACACAAAGAAGTTTCTCAGAAAGCTTCTTTCTCTTTGTTATCGGAGGATATTTCCTTTGGCCCTATAGACTTTAAAGGGATCCGAAATATCTGTTCTCAGATTCCACAGAAATAAGGTTAGCAAAGAGATCCACGAAATACAGATGTAACTCTGTGAGATGAATTAACAGAACACTAAGCAGTTTCTAAGAAAGATTCTTTCCAGATTTCATCTGAGGATATTTCCTTTTTCACCAAAGCCCTCTATGGGCTTCCAAATATCACTTTGCCAATTCCACAAGAACTGTCTTAGCGAAAGGCTTCTTGAGGGGAAAGCTTTAACTCTATGAGATGATTTCACAGAACACAAAGAAGTTTCTCAGAAAGCTTCTTTCTCTTTGTTATCGGAGGATGTTTCCTTTGGCCCTATAGTCTTCAAAGGGATCCGAAATATCTGTTCTCAGATTCCACAGAAATGAGGCTAGCAAAGAGATCCACGAAATACAGATGTAACTCTGTGAGATGAATTAACAGAACACTAAGCAGTTTCTCAGAAAGCTTCTTTCCAGATTTCATCTGAGGATATTTCCTTTTTCACCATAGCCCTCTAGGCGCTTCCAAATATCACTTTGCCAATTCCACAAGAACTATCTTAGCGAAAGGCTTCTTGAGGGGAAAGCTGTAACTCTGTGAGATGATTTCACAGAACACAAAGAAGTTTCTCAGAAAACTTCTTTCTCTTTGTTATCGGAGGATATTTCCTTTGTCCCTGTATTCTTCAAACGTATCCGAAATATCTGTTCTCAGATTCCACAGAAATAAGGCTAGCAAAGAGATCCACGAAATACAGGTGTAACTCTGTGAGATGAATTAACAGAACACTAAGCAGTTTCTCAGAAAGCTTCTTTCCAGATTTCATCTGAGGATATTTCCTTTTTCAACATATCCCTCTATGGGCTTCCAAATATCACTTTGCCGATTCCACAAGAACTGTCTTAGCGAAAGGCTTCTTGATGGGAAAGCTGTAACTCTGTGAGATGAATTCACAGAACACAAAGAAGTTTCTCAGAAAGCTTCTTTCTCTTTGTTATCGGAGCATATTTCCTTTGCCCCTATAGTCTTCAAAGAGATCCGAAATATCTGTTCTCAGATTCCACAGAAATAAGGCTAGCAAAGAGATCCACGAAATACAGATGTAACTCTGTGAGATGAATTAACAGTACACTAAGCAGTTTCTTAGAAAGCTTCTATACAGATTTCATCTGAGGATATTTCCTTTTTCACCATACCCCTCTATGGGCTTCCAAATATCACTTTGCCAATTCCACAAGAACTGTCTTAGCGAAAGGCTTCTTGAGGGGAAAGCTGTAACTCTGTGAGATTATTTCACAGAACACAAAGAAGTTTCTCAGAAAGCTTCTTTCTCTTTGTTATCGGAGGATATTTCTTAGGCCCTATAGTCTTCAAAGGGATCCGAAATATCTGTTCTCAGATTCCACAGATATAAGGCTAGCAAAGAGATCCACGAAATACAGATGTAACTCTGTGAGATGAAATAACAGAACAATAAGCAGTTTCTCAGAAAGCTTCTTTCCAGATTTCATCTGAGGATATTTCCTTTTTCACCATAGCCCTCTATGGGCTTCCAAATATCACTTTGCCAATTAAACAAGAACTGTCTTAGCTAAAGGCTTCTTGAGGGGAAAGCTGTAACTCTGTGAGATGATTTCACAGAACACAAAGAAGTTTCTCAGAAAACTTCTTTCTCTTTGTTATCGGAGGATATTTCCTTTGTCCCTATATTCTTCAAAGGTATCGGAAATATCTGTTCTCAGATTCCACAGAAATAAGGCTAGCAAAGAGATCCACGAAATACAGATGTAACTCTGTGAGATGAATTAACAGAACAATAAGCAGTTTCTCAGAAAGCTTCTTTCCAGATTTCATCTGAGGATATTTCCTTTTTCACCATAGCCCTCTAAGGGCTTCCAAATATCACTTTGTCAATTCCACAAGAACTGTCCTAGTGAAAGGCTTCTTGAGGGGAAAGCTGTAACTCTGTGAGATGATTTCACAGAACACAAAGAAGTTTCTCAGAAAGCTTCTTTCCTTTGTTATCGGAGGATTTTTCCTTTGCCCCTATAGTCTTCAAAGGGATCCGAAATATCTGTTCTCAGATTCCACAGAAATAAGGCTGGCAAAGAGATCCACGAAATACAGAGGTAACTCTGTGAGATGAAATAACAGAACACTAAGCAGTTTCTCAGAAAGCTTCTTTCCAGATTTCATCTGAGGATATTTCCTTTTTCACCATAGCCCTCTAGGGGCTTCCAAATATCACTTTGCCAATTCCACAAGAACCGTCTTAGCGAAAGGCTTCTTGAAGGGAAAGCTGTAACTCTGTGAGCTGATTTCACAGAACACAAAGAAGTTTCTCAGAAAGCATCTTTCTCTTTGTTATCGGAGGATATTTCGTTTGGCCCTATAGTCTTCAAAGGGATCCGAAATATCTGTTCTCAGATTCCACAGAAATAAGGCTAGCAAAGAGATCCAGGAAATACAGATGTAACTCTGTGAGATGAAATAACAGAACACTAAGCAGTTTCTCGGAAAGCTTCTTTCCAAATTTCATCTGAGGATATTTCCTTTTTCACCATAGCCTTCTATGGGCTTCCAAATATCACTTTGCCAATTCCACAAGAACTGTCTTAGTGAAAGGCTTCTTGAGGGGAAAACTGTACCTCTGTGAGATGATTTCACAGAACACAAAGAAGTTTCTCAGAAAGCTTCTTTCTCTTTGTTATCGGAGAATATTTCTTTGGCCCTATACTCTTCAAAGGGATCCGAAATATCTGTTCTCAGATTCCACAGAAATAAGGCTAGCAAAGAGATCCACGAAATACAGATGTAACTCTGTGAGATGAATTTACAGTACACTAAGCAGTTTCTCAGAAAGCTTCTTTTCAGATTTCATCTGAGGATATTTCCTTTTTCACCATAGCCCACTATGGGCTTCCAAATATCACTTTGCAAATTACACAAGAACTGTCTTAGCGAAAGACTTCTTGAGGGGAAAGCTGTAATTCTGTGAGATGATTTCCCAGAACACAAAGAAGTTTCTCAGAAAGCTTCTTTCTCTTTCTTATCACAGGATATTTCCTTTGGCCCTATAGTCTTCAAAGGAATGCGAAATATCTGTTTTCAGATTCCACAGAAATAAGGCTAGCAAAGAGATCCAGGAAATACAGATGTAACTCTGTGAGTGGAAGTCAGAGAAAACTAAGCGGTTTCTCAGAAAGCTTCTTTCCAGATTTCATCTGAGGATATTTCCTTTTTCACCATAGCCCTCTATGGGCTTCCAAATATCACTTTGCCAATTCCACAAGAACTGTCTTAGCGAAAGGCTTCTTGAGGGGAAAGCTGTAAATCTGTGAGATGATTTCACAGAACACAAAGAAGTTTCTCAGAAAGCTTCTTTCTCTTTGTTATCGGAGGATATTTCCTTTGGCCCTATAGAGTTCAAAGGGATCCGAAATATCTGTCCTCGATTCCACAGAAATAAGGCTAGCAAAGAGATCCACGAAATACAGATGTAACTCTGTGAGATGAATTATCAGAACACTAAGCAGTTTCTCACAAAGCTTCTTTCCAGTTTTCATCTGAGGATATTTCCTTTTTCACCATAGCCCTCTAGGGGTTCCAAATATCACTTTGCCAATTCCACAAGAACTGTCTTATCGAAAGGCTTCTTGAGGGGAAAGCTGTAACTCTGTGACATGATTTCACAAGACACAAAGAAGTTTCTCAGAAAGCTTCTTTCTCTTTGTTATCGGAGGATATTTCCTTTGGCCCTATAGTCTTCAAAGGGATCCGAAATATCTGTTCTCAGATTCCACAGAAATAAGGCTAGCAAAGAGATCCACGAAATACAGATGTAACTATGTGAGATGAAATAACAGAACACTAAGCAGTTTCTCAGAAAGCTTCTTTCCAGATTTCATCTGAGGATATTTCCTTTTTCACCATACCCCTCTATGGGCTTCCAAATATCACTTTGCCATTTCCACAAGAATTGTCTTAGCGAAAGGCTTCTTGAGGGGAAAGCTGTAACTCTGTGAGATGATTTCACAGAACACAAAGAAGTTTCTCAGAAAGCTTCTTTCTCTTTGTTATCGGAGGATATTTCCTTTGGCCCTATAGTCTTCAAAGGGATCGGAAATATCTGTTCTCAGATTCCAAAGAAATAAGGCTAGCAAAGAGATCCAAGAAATACAGATGTAACTCTGTGAGATGAATTAACAGAACACTAAGCAGTTTCTCAGAAAGCTTCTTTCCATATTTCATCTGAGGATATTTCCTTTTTCACCATAGCCTTCTCTGGGCTTCCAAATATCACTTTGCCAATTCCACAAGAACTGTCTTAGCGAAAGACTTCTTGAGGGGAAAGCTGTAACTCTGTGGGATGATTTCACAGAACACAAAGAAGTTTTTCAGAAAGCTTCTTTCTCTTTGTTATCGGAGGATTTTCCTTTGGCCCTATAGTCTTCAAAGGGATCGGAAATATCTGTTCTCAGATTCCACAGAAATAAGGCTAGCAAAGAGATCCAAGAAATACAGATGTAACTCTGTGAGATAAATTAACAGAACACTAAGCAGTTTCTCAGAAAGCTTCTTTCCAGATTTCATCTGAGGATATTTCCTTTTTCACCATAGCCCACTATGGGCTTCCAAATATCACTTTGCAAATTACACAAGAACTGTCTTAGCGAAAGACTTCTTGAGGAGAAAGCTGTAATTCTGTGAGATGATTTCACAGAACACAAAGAAGTTTCTC
This sequence comes from Macaca fascicularis, assembly GCF_037993035.2. Lineage (NCBI taxonomy): Eukaryota > Metazoa > Chordata > Mammalia > Primates > Cercopithecidae > Macaca > Macaca fascicularis. Next base: position 83,796,924 of record NC_088379.1, read on the forward strand.
AGAAAGCTTCTTTCTCTTTCTTATCACAGGATATTTCCTTTGGCCCTATAGTCTTCATAGGGATCCGAAATATCTGTTTTCAGATTCCACAGAAAGAAGGCTAGCAAAGAGATCCAGGAAATACAGATGTAAATCTGTGAGTGGAAGTCAGAGAACACTAAGCGGTTTCTCAGAAAGCTTCTTTCCAGATTTCATCTGAGGATATTTCCTTTTTCACCATAGCCCTCTATGGGCTTCCAAATATCACTTTGCCAATTCCACAAGAACTGTCTTAGTGAAAGGCTTCTTGAGGGGAAAGCTGTAACTCTGTGAGATGATTTCACAGAACACAAAGAAGTTTCTCAGAAAGCTTCTTTCTCTTTGTTATCGGAGGATATTTCTTTGGCCCTATAGTCTTCAAAGGGATCCGAAATATCTGTTCTCAGATTCTACAGAAATAAGGCTAGCAAAGAGATCCAGGAAATGCAGATGTAACTCTGTGAGTGGAAGTCAGAGAACACTAAGCGGTTTCTCAGAAAGCTTCTTTCCAGATTTCATCTGAGGATATTTCCTTTTTCACCATAGCCTCTATGGGCTTCCAAATATCACTTTGCCAATTCCACAAGAACTGTCTTAGCGAAAGGCTTCTTGAGGGGAGAGCTGTAAATCTGTGAGATGATTTCACAGAACACAAAGAAGTTTCTCAGAAAGCTTCTTTCTCTTTGTTATCGGAGGATATTTCCTTTGGCCCTATAGAGTTCAAAGGGATCCGAAATATCTGTCCTCGATTCCACAGAAATAAGGCTAGCAAAGAGATCCACGAAATACAGATGTAACTCTTTGAGATGAGTTATCAGAACACTAAGCAGTTTCTCAGAAAGCTTCTTTCCAGTTTTCATCTGAGGATATTTCCTTTTTCACCATAGCCCTCTATGGGCTTCCGAATATCACTTTGCCAATTCCACAAGAACTGTCTTAGCGAAAGGCTTCTTGAGGGGAAAGCTGTAACTCTGTGAGATGATTTCACAGAACACAAAGAAGTTTCTCAGAAAGCTTCTTTCTCTTTGTTATCGGAGGATATTTCCTTTGGCCCGATAGTCTTCAAAGGGATCCGAAATATCTGTTCTCAGATTCCGCAGAAATAAGGCTAGCAAAGAGATCCACGAAATACAGATGTAACTCTGTGAGATGAATTAACAGAACACTAAGCAGTTTCTCAGAAAGCTTCTTTCCAGATTTCATCTGAGGATATTTCCTATTTCACCATAGCCCTCTATGGGCTTCCAAATATCACTTTTCCAATTCCGCAAGAACTGTCTTATCGAAAGGCTTCTTGAGGGGAAAGCTGTAACTCTGTGAGATGATTTCAGAAGACACAAAGAAGTTTCTCAGAAAGCTTCTTTCTCTTTGTTATCGGAGGATATTTCCTTTGGCCCTATAGTCTTCAAAGATATCCGAAATATCTGTTCTCAGATTCCACAGAAAGAAGGCTAGCAAAGAGATCCACGAAATATAGATGTAACTCTGTGAGATGAAATAAAAGAACACTAAGCAGTTTCTCAGAAAGCTTCTTTCCAGATTTCATCTGAGGATATTTCCTTTTTCACCATTCCCCTCTATGGGCATCCAAATATCACTTTGCCAATTCCAAAAGAACTGTCTTAGCGAAAGACTTCTTGATGGGAAAGCTGTAACTCTGTCAGATGATTTCACAGAACACAAAGAAGTTTCTCAGAAAGCTTCTTTCTCTTTGTTATCGGAGCATTTTTCCTTTGGCCCTATTGTCTTCAAAGGGATCGGAAATATCTGTTCTCAGATTCCACAGAAATAAGGCTAGCAAAGAGATCCAAGAAATACAGATGTAACTCTGTGAGATGAATTATCAGAAAACTAAGCAGTTTCTCAGAAAGCTTCCTTCCAGTTTTCATCTGAGGATATTTCCTTTTTCACCATAGCCCTCTATGGGCTTCCGAATATCACTTTGCCAATTCACAAGAACTGTCTTAGCGAAAGGCTTCTTGAGGGGAAAGCTGTAAGTCTGTGAGATTATTTCACAGAACACAAAGACGTTTCTCAGAAAGCTTCTTTCTCTTTGTTATCGGAGGATATTTCCTTTGGCCCTATAGTCTTCAAAGGGATCCGAAATATCTGTTCTCAGATTCCACAGAAATAAGGCTACAAATAGATCCACGAAATACAGATGTAACTCTGTGAGATGAATTAACAGAACACTAAGCAGTTTCTCAGAAACTTCTTTCCAGATTTCATCTGAGGATATTTCCTTTTTCACCATAGCCCTCTATGGGCTTCCAAATATCACTTTGCCAATTCCACAAGAACTATCTTATCAAAAGGCTTCTTGAGGGGAAAGCTGTAACTCTGTGAGATGATTTCACAAGACACAAAGAAGTTTCTCAGAAAGCTTCTTTCTCTTTGTTATCGGAGGATATTTCCTTTGGCCCTACAGTCTTCAAAGGGATCCGAAATATCTGTTCTCAGATTCCACAGAAATAAGGCTAGCAAAGAGATCCACGAAATACAGATGTAACCCTGTGAGATGAAATAACAGAACACTAAGCAGTTTCTCAGAAAGCTTCTTTCCAGATTTCATCTGAGGATATTTCCTTTTTCACCATACCCCTCTATGGGCCTCCAAATATCACTTTGCCAATTCCACAAGAACTTTCTTAGCGAAAGGCTTCTTGAGGGGAAAGCTGTAACTCTGTGAGATGATTTCACGGAACACAAAGAAGTTTCTCAGAAAGCTTCTTTCTCTTTGTTATCGGAGGATTTTTCATTTGGCCCTATAGTCTTCAAAGTGATCGGAAATATCTGTTCTCAGATTCCACAGAAATAAGGCTAGCAAAGAGATCCAAGAAATACAGATGTAACTCTGTGAGATGAATTAAGAGAACACTAAGCAGTTTCTCAGAAAGCTTCTTTCCAGATTTCATCTGAGGATATTTCCTTTTTCACCATAGCCCTCTATGGGCCTCCAAATATCACTTTGCCAATTCCACAAGAACTGTCTTATCGAAAGGCTTCTTGAGGGGAAAGCTGTAACTCTGTGAGATGATTTCACAAGACACAAAGAAGTTTCTCAGAAAGCTTCTTTGTCTTTGTTATCGGAGGATATTTCCTTTGGCCCTATAGTCTTCAAATGGATCCGAAATATCTGTTCTCAGATTCTACAGAAATAAGGCTAGCAAAGAGATCCAGGAAATACAGATGTAACTCTCTGAGTGGAAGTCAGAGAACACTAAGCGGTTTCTCAGAAAGCTTCTTTCCAGATTTCATCTGAGGATATTTCCTTTTTCACCATAGCCTCTATGGGCTTCCAAATATCACTTTGCCAATTCCACAAGAACTGTCTTAGCGAAAGGCTTCTTGAGGGGAAAGCTGTAAATCTGTGAGATGATTTCACAGAACACAAAGAAGTTTCTCAGAAAGCTTCTTTCTCTTTGTTATCGGAGGATATTTCCTTTGGCCCTATAGAGTTCAAAGGGATCCGAAATATCTGTCCTCGATTCCACAGAAATAAGGCTAGCAAAGAGATCCACGAAATACAGATGTAACTCTGTGAGATGAATTATCAGAACACTAAGCAGTTTCTCAGAAAGCTTCTTTCCAGTTTTCATCTGAGGATATTTCCTTTTTCACCATAGCCCTCTATGGGCTTCCGAATATCACTTTGCCAATTCCACAAGAACTGTCTTAGCGAAAGGCTTCTTGAGGGGAAAGCTGTAACTCTGTGAGATGATTTCACAGAACACAAAGAAGTTTCTCAGAAAGCTTCTTTCTCTTTGTTATCGGAGGATATTTCCTTTGGCCCGATAGTCTTCAAAGGGATCCGAAATATCTGTTCTCAGATTCCACAGAAATAAGGCTAGCAAAGAGATCCACGAAATACAGATGTAACTCTGTGAGATGAATTAACAGAACACTGAGCAGTTTCTCAGAAAGCTTCTTTCCAGATTCATCTGAGGATATTTCCTATTTCAACATAGCCCTCTATGGGCTTCCAAATATCACTTTGCCAATTCCACAAGAACTGTCTTATCGAAAGGCTTCTTGAGGGGAAAGCTGTAACTCTGTGAGATGATTTCAGAAGACACAAAGAAGTTTCTCAGAAAGCTTCTTTCTCTTTGTTATCGGAGGATATTTCCTTTGGCCCTATAGTCTTCAAAGATATCCGAAATATCTGTTCTCAGATTCCACAGAAAGAAGGCTAGCAAAGAGATCCACGAAATATAGATGTAACTCTGTGAGATGAAATAAAAGAACACTAAGCAGTTTCTCAGAAAGCTTCTTTCCAGATTTCATCTGAGGATATTTCCTTTTTCACCATACCCCTCTAAGGGCATCCAAATATCACTTTGCCAATTCCAAAAGAACTGTCTTAGCGAAAGGCTTCTTGATGGGAAATCTGTAACTCTGTCAGATGATTTCACAGAACACAAAGAAGTTTCTCAGAAATCTTCTTTCTCTTTGTTATCGGAGCATTTTTCCTTGGGCCCTATAGTCTTCAAAGGAATCGGAAATATCTGTTCTCAGATTCCACAGAAATAAGGCTAGCAAAGAGATCCAAGAAATACAGATGTAACTCTGTGAGATGAATTAACAGAACACTAAGCAGTTTCTCAGAAAGCTTCTTTCCATATTTCATCTGAGGATATTTCCTTTTTCGCCATAGCCTTCTCTGGGCTTCCAAATATCACTTTGCCAATTCCACAAGAACTGTCTTAGCGAAAGGCTTCTTGAGGGAAAAGCTGTAACTCTGTGGGATGATTTCACAGAACACAAAGAAGTTTTTCAGAAAGCTTCTTTCTCTTTGTTATCGGAGGATTTTTCCTTTGGCCCTATAGTCTTCAAAGGGATCGGAAATATCTGTTCTCAGATTCCACAGAAATAAGGCTAGCTAAGAGATCCACGAAATACAGATGTAAATCTGTGAGATGAAATAACAGAACACTAAGCAGTTTCTCAGAAAGCTTCTTTCCAGATTTCATCTGAAGATATTTCCTTTTTCACCATACCCCTCTAGGGGCTTCCAAATATCACTTTGCCAATTCCACAAGAACTGTCTTATCGAAAGGCTTCTTGAGGGGAAAGCTGTAACTCTGTGAGATGATTTCACAGAACACAAAGAAGTTTCTCAGAAACCTTCTCTCTCTTTGTTATCTGAGGATATTTCCTTTGGCCCTATAGTCTTCAAAGGGATCCGAAATATCTGTTCTCAGATTCCATAGATATAAGGCTAGCAAAGAGATCCACGAAATACAGATGTAACTCTGTGAGATGAAATAATAGAACACTAAGCAGTTTCTCAGAAAGTTTCTTTCCAGATTTCATCTGAGGATATTTCCTTTTTCACCATAGCCCTCTATGGGCTTCCGAATATCACTTTGCCAATTCCACAAGAACTGTCTTATCGAAAGGCTTCTTGAGGGGAAAGCGGTAACTCTGTGAGATGATTTCACAGAACACAAAGAAGTTTCTCAGAAAGCTTCTTTCTCTTTGTTATCGGAGGATATTTCCTTTGGCCCTATAGTCTTCAAAGGGATCCGAAATATCTGTTCTCAGATTCCACAGAAATAAGGCTAGCTAAGAGATCCACGAAATACAGATGTAAATCTGTGAGATGAAATAACAGAACACTAAGCAGATTCTCAGAAAGCTTCTTTCCAGATTTCATCTGAAGATATTTCCTTTTTCGCCTTACCCCTCTATGGGCTTCCAAATATCACTTTGCCAATTCCACAAGAACTATCTTAGCGAAAGGCTTCTTGAGGGGAAAGCTGTAACTCTGTGAGATGATTTCACAGAACTCAAAGAAGTTTCTCAGAAACCTTCTTTCTCTTTGTTATCGGAGGATATTTCTTTTGACCCTACAGTCTTCAAAGGGATCCGAAATATCTGTTCTCAGATTCCACAGAAATAAGGCTAGCAAAGAGATCCAGGAAATACAGATGTAACTCTGTGAGATGAATTAACAGAACACTAAGCAGTTTCTCAGAAAGCTTCTTTCCAGTTTTCATCTGAGGATATTTCCTTTTTCACCATAGTCCTCTAGGGGCTTCCAAATATCACTTTGCCAATTCCAGAAGAACTGTCTTAGCGAAAGGCTTCTTGAGAGGAAAGCTGTAACTTTGTGAGATGATTTCAAAGAACAAAAAGAAGTTTCTCAGAAAGATTCTTTCTCTTTGTTATCGGAGGATATTTCCTTTGGCCCTACAGTCTTCAAAGGGATCCGAAATATCTGTTCTCAGATTCCACAGAAATCAGGCTAGCAAAGAGATCCACGAAATACAGATGTAACTCTGTGAGATGAATTAACAGAACACTAAGCAGTTTCTCAGAAAGCTTCTTTCCAGATTTAATCTGAGGATATTTCCTTTTTCATCATAGTCCTCTATGGGCTTCCAACTATCACTTTGCCAATTCCACAAGAACTGTCTTAGCGAAAGGATTCTTGAGGGGAAAGCTGTAACTCTGTGAGATGATTTCACAGAACACAAAGAAGTTTCTCAGAAAGCTTCTTTCTCTTTGTTATCGGAGGATATTTCCTTTGGCCCTATAGTCTTCAAAGGGATCCGAAATATCTGTTCTCAGATTCCACAGAAATAAGGCTAGCAAAGAGATCCACGAAATACAGATGTAACTCTGTTAGATGAATTAACAGAACACTAAGCAGGTTCTCAGAAAATTTCTTTCCAGATTACATCTGAGGATATTTCCTTTTTCACCATACCCCTCTATGGGCTTCCAAATTTCACGTTTCCAATTCAACAAGAACTGACATATCGAAAGGCTTCTTGAGGGGAAAGCTGTGACTCTGTGAGATAATTACACAGAACACAAAGAAGTTTCTCAGAAAGCTTCTTTCTCTTTGTTATCGGAGGATATTTCCTTTGGCCCTATAGTCTTCAAAGGGATCCGAAATATCTGTTCTCAGATTCCACAGAAATAAGGCTAGCAAAGAGATCCACGAAATACAGATGTAACTCTGTGAGATGAATTAACAGAACACTAAGCAGTTTCTCAGAAAGCTTCTTTCCAGATTTCATCTGAGGATATTTCCTTTTTCAACATAGCCCTCTATGGGCTTCCAAATATCACTTTGCCAATTCCACAAGAACTGTCTTAGCGAAAGGCTTCTTGAGGGGAAAGCTGTAACTCTGTGAGATGAATTCACAGAACACAAAGAAGTATCGTAGAAAGCTTCTTTCTCTTTTTTATCTGAGGATATTTCCTTTGGCCCTATAGTCTTCAAAGAGATCCGAAATATCTGTTCTCAGATTCCACAGAAATAAGGCTAGCAAAGAGATCCAAGAAATACAGATGTAACTCTGTGAGAAGAATTAACAGAACACTAAGCAATTTCTCAGAAAACCTCTTTCCAGATTTCATCTGAGGATATTTCCTTTTTCACCATAACCCTCTATGGGCTTCCAAATATCACTTTGCCAATTCCACAAGAACTGTCTTAGTGAAAGGCTTCTTGAGGGTAAAGCTGTAACTCTGTGAATTGATTTCACAGAACACAAAGAAGTTTCTCAGAAAGCTTCTTTCTCTTTGTTATCGGAGGATATTTCCTTTGGCCCTATAGTCTTCAAAGGGATCCGAAATATCTGTTCTCAGATTCCACAGAAATAAGGCGAGCAAACAGATCCACGAAATACAGAGGTAACTCTGTGAGATGAAATAACAGAACACTAAGCAGTTTCTTGGAAAGCTTCTTTCCAGATTTCATCTGAGGATATTTCCTTTTTCACCATAGCCCTCTATGGGCTTCCAAATATCACTTTGCCAATTCCACAAGAACTGTCTTAGCGAAAGGCATCTAGAGGGTAAAGCGGTAACTCTGTGAGATGATTTCACAGAACACTAAGAATTTTCTCAGAAAGCTTCTTTCTCTTTGTTATCGGAGGATATTTCCTTTGGCCCTATAGTCTTCAAAGGGATCGGAAATATCTGTTCTCAGATTCCACAGAAATAAGGCTAGCTAAGAGATCCACGAAATACAGATGTAACTCTGTGAGATGAATTAACAGAACACTAAGCAGTTTCTCAGAAAGCTTCTTTCCAGATTTCATCTGAAGGTATTTCCTTTTTCACCATACCCCTCTATGGGCTTCCAAATATCACTTTCCCAATTCCACAAGAACTGTCTTAGCGAAAGGCTTCTTGAGGGGAAAGCTGTAACTCTGTGAGATGATTTCACAGAACACAGAGAAGTTTCTCAGAAAGCTTCTTTCTCTTTGTTATCGGAGGATATTTCTTTTGACCCTACAGTCTTCAAAGGGATCCGAAATATCTGTTCTCAGATTCCACAGAAATAAGGCTAGCAAAGAGATCCACGAAGTACAGATGTAACTCTGTGAGATGAATTAACAGAACACTAAGCAGTTTCTGAGAAAGCTTCTTCCCAGTTTTCATCTGAGGATATTTCATTTTTCACCATAGTCCTCTATGGGCTTCCAAATATCACTTTGCCAATTCCACAAGAACTGTCTTAGCGAAAGGCTTCTTGAGGGGAAAGCTGTAACTTTGTGAGATGATTTCAAAGAACACAAAGAAGTTTCTCAGAAAGATTCTTTCTCTTTGTTATCGGAGGATATTTCCTTTGGCCCTACAGTCTTCAAAGGGATCCGAAATATCTGTTCTCAGATTCCACAGAAATAAGGCTAGCAAAGAGATCCACGAAATACAGATGTAACTCTCTGAGATGAATTAACAGAACACTAAGCAGTTTCTCAGAAAGCTTCTTTCCAGATTTCATCTGAGGATATTTCCTTTTTCACCATAGCCCTCTATGGGCTTCCAAATTTCACGTTTCGAATTCCAAAAGAACTGTCTTATCGAAAGGCTTCTTGAGGGGAAAGCGGTAACTCTGTGAGATGACTTCACAGAACACTAAGCAGTTTCTCAGAAAGCTTCTTTCCAGATTTCATCTGAGGATTTTTCCTTTTTCCCCGTAGCCCTCTATGGACTTCCAAATATCACTTTGCCAATTCCACAAGAACTGTCTTAGCGAAAGGTTTCTTGAGGGGAAAGCTGTAACTCTGTGAGATGATTTCAGAGAACACAAAGAAGTTTCTCAGAAAGCTTCTTTCTCTTTGTTATCGGAGGATATTTCCTTTGGCCCTATACTCTTCAAAGGGATCCGAAATAACTGTTCTCAGATTCCACAGAAATAAGGCTAGCAAAGAGATCCACGAAATACAGATATAACTCTGTGAGATGAATTAACAGAACACTAAGCAGTTTCTCAGAAAGCTTCTTTCCAGATTTCATCTGAGGATATTTCCTTTTTCACCATAGCCCTCTATGGGCTTCCAAATTTATCGTTTCCAATTCCACAAGAACTGTCTTATCGAAAGGCTTCTTGAGAGGAAATCTGTAACTCTGTGAGATGATTTCACAGAACACAAAGAAGTTTCTCAGAAAGCTTTTTTCTCTTTGTTATCTGAGGATATTTCCTTTGGCACTATAGTCTTCAAAGGGATCCGAAATATCTGTTCTCAGATTCCACAGAAATAAGGCTAGCAAAGAGATCCACGAAATACAGATGTAACTCTGTGAGATGAAATAATGGAACACTAAGCAGTTTCTCAGAAAGTTTCTTTCCAGATTTCATCTGAGGATATTTCCTTTTTCACCATAGCCCTCTATGGGCTTCCAAATATCACTTTTCCAATTCCACAAGAACTGTCTTAGCGAAAGGCTTCTTGAGGGGAAAGCTGTAACTCTGTGAGATGATTTCACAGAACACAAAGAAGTATCTCAGAAAGCTTCTTTCTCTTTGTTATCGGAGGATATTTCCTTTGACCCTACAGTCTTCAAAGGGATCCGAAATATCTGTTCTCAGATTCCACAGAAATAAGGCTAGCAAAGAGATCCACGAAATACAGATGTAACTCTGTGAGATGAATTAACAGAACACTAAGCAGTTTCTCAGAAAGCTTCTTTCCAGATTTCATCTGAGGATATTTCCTTTTTCACCATAGCCCTCTATGGGCTTCCAAATTTCACGTTTCCAATTCCAAAAGAACTGTCTTATCGAAAGGCTTCTTGAGGGGAAAGCGGTAACTCTGTGAGATGATTTCACAGAACACAAACAAGTTTCTCAGAAAACTTCTTTCTCTTTGTTATTGGAGGATATTTCCTTTGGCCCTATAGTCTTCAAAGGGATCGGAAATATCTGTTCTCAGATTCCACAGAAATAAGGCTAGCTAAGAGATCCACGAAATACAGATGTAAATCTGTGAGATGAAATAACAGAACACTAAGCAGTTTCTCAGAAAGCTTCTTTCCAGATTTCATCTGAAGATATTTCCTTTTTCACCATACCCCTCTATGGGCTTCCAAATATCACTTTGCCAATTCCACAAGAACTGTCTTAGCGAAAGGCTTCTTGAGGGGAAAGCTGTAACTCTGTGAGATGATTTCACAGAACACAAAGAAGTTTCTCAGAAAGCTTCTTTCTCTTTGTTATCGGAGGATATTTCTTTTGACCCTATAGTATTCAAAGGGATCCGAAAAATCTGTTCTCAGATTCCACAGAAATAAGGCTATCAAAGAGATCCAGGAAATACAGATGTAACTCTGTGAGATGAATTAACAGAACACTAAGCAGTTTCTGAGAAAGCTTCTTCCCAGTTTTCATCTGAGGATATTTCCTTTTTCACCATAGTCCTCTATGGGCTTCCAAATGTCACTTTGCCAATTCCAGAAGAACTGTCTTAGCGAAAGGCTTCTTGAGGGGAAACCTGTAACTTTGTGAGATGATTTCACAGAATACAAAGAAGTTTCTCAGAAAGATTCTTTCTCATTGTTATCGGAGGATATTTCCTTTGACCCTACAGTCTTCAAAGGGATCCGAAATATCTGTTCTCAGATTCCACAGAAATAAGTCTAGCAAAGAGATCCACGAAATACAGATGTAACTCTGTGAGATGAATTAACAGAACACTAAGCAGTTTCTCAGAAAGCTTCTTTCCAGATTTCATCTGAGGATATTTCCTTTTTCCCCGTAGCCCTCTATGGACTTCCAAATATCACTTTGCCAATTCCACAAGAACTGTCTTAGCGAAAGGTTTCTTGAGGGGAAAGCTGTAACTCTGTGAGATGATTTCAGAGAACACAAAGAAGTTTCTCAGAAAGCTTCTTTCTCTTTGTTATCGGAGGATATTTCCTTTGACCCTATACTCTTCAAAGGGATCCGAAATATCTGTTCTCAGATTCCACAGAAATAAGGCTAGCAAAGAGATCCACGAAATACAGATGTAACTCTGTGAGATGAATTAACAGAACACTAAGCAGTTTCTCAGAAAGCTTCTTTCCAGATTTCATCTGAGGATATTTCCTTTTTCACCATAGCCCTCTATGGGCTTCCAAATTTCACGTTTCCAATTCCACAAGAACTGTCTTATCGAAAGGCTTCTTGAGGGGAAAGCTGTAACTCTGTGAGATGATTTCACAGAACACAAAGAAGTTTCTCAGAAAGCTTCTTTCTCTTTGTTGTCTGAGGATATTTCCTTTGGCCCTATCGTCTTCAAAGGGATCCGAAATATCTGTTCTCAGATTCCACAGATATAAGGCTAGCAAAGAGATCCACGAAATACAGATGTAACTCTGTGAGATGAAATAATAGAACACTAAGCAGTTTCTCAGAGAGCTTCTTTCCAGATTTCATCTGAGGAGATTTCCTTTTTCAACATAGCCCTCTATGGGCTTCCAAATATCACTTTGCCAATTCCACAAGAACTGTCTTAGCGAAAGGCTTCTTGAGGGGAAAGCTGTAACTTTGTGAGATGATTTCAAAGAACACAAAGAAGTTTCTCAGAAAGATTCTTTCTCTTTGTTATCGGAGGATATTTCCTTTGGCCCTACAGTCTTCAAAGGGATCCGAAATATCTGTTCTCAGATTCCACAGAAATAAGGCTAGCAAAGAGATCCACGAAATACAGATGTAACTCTGTGAGATGAATTAACAGAACACTAAGCAGTTTCTCAGAAAGCTTCTTTCCAGATTTCATCTGAGGATATTTCCTTTTTCACCATAGTCCTCTACGGGCTTCCAAATATCACTTTGCCAATTCCACAAGAACTGTCTTAGCGAAAGGATTCTTGAGGGGAAAGCTGTAACTCTGTGAGATGATTTCACAGAACACAAAGAAGTTTCTCAGAAAGCTTCTTTCTCTTTGTTATCGGAGGATATTTCCTTTGGCCCTATAGTCTTCAAAGGGATCCGAAATATCTGTTCTCAGATTCCACAGAAATAAGGCTAGTAAAGAGATCCACGAAATACAGATGTAACTCTGTGAGATGAATTAACAGAACACTAAGCAGTTTCTCAGAAAGCTTCTTTCCAGATTTCATCTGAGGATATTTCCTTTTTCACCACAGCCCTCTATGGGCTTCCAAATTTCACGTTTCGAATTCCAAAAGAACTGTCTTATCGAAAGGCTTCTTGAGGGGAAAGCGGTAACTCTGTGAGATGATTTCACAGAACACTAAACAGTTTCTCAGAAAGCTTCTTTCCAGATTTCATCTGAGGATATTTCCTTTTTCCCCGTAGCCCTCTATGGACTTCCAAATATCACTTTTCCAATTCCACAAGAACTGTCTTAGCGAAAGGCTTCTTGAGGGGAAAGCTGTAACTTTCTGAGATGATTTCACAGAACACAAAGAAGTTTCTCAGAAACCTTCTTTCTCTTTGTTATCGGAGGATTTTTCCTTTGGCCCTATAGTCTTCAAAGGGATCGGAAATATAGGTTCTCAGATTCCACAGAAATAAGGCTACCAAAGAGATCCACGAAATACAGATGTAACTCTGTGAGATGAATTAACAGAACACTAAGCAGTTTCTCAGAAAGCTTCTTTCCAGATTTCATCTGAGGATATTTCCTTTTTCACCATAGCCCTCTAGGGGCTTCCAAATATCACTTTGCCAATTCCACAAGAACTGTCTTAGCGAAAGGCATCTAGAGGGTAAAGCGGTAACTCTGTGAGATGATTTCACAGAACACAAAGAATTTTCTCAGAAAGCTTCTTTCTCTTTGTTATCGGAGGATATTTCCTTTGGGCCTATAGTCTTCAAAGGGATCGGAAATATCTGTTCTCAGATTCCACAGAAATAAGGCTAGCTAAGAGATCCACGAAATACAGATGTAAATCTGTGAGATGAAATAACAGAACACTAAGCAGTTTCTCAGAAAGCTTCTTTCCAGATTTCATCTGAGGATATTTCCTTTTTCACCATAGCCCTCTATGGGCTTCCAAATTTATCGTTTCCAATTCCACAAGAACTGTCTTATCGAAAGGCTTCTTGAGAGGAAATCTGTAACTCTGTGAGATGATTTCACAGAACACAAAGAAGTTTCTCAGAAAGCTTTTTTCTCTTTGTTATCTGAGGATATTTCCTTTGGCACTATAGTCTTCAAAGGGATCCGAAATATCTGTTCTCAGATTCCACAGATATAAGGCTAGCAAAGAGATCCACGAAATACAGATGTAACTCTGTGAGATGAAATAATGGAACACTAAGCAGTTTCTCAGAAAGTTTCTTTCCAGATTTCATCTGAGGATATTTCCTTTTTCACCATAGCCCTCTATGGGCTTCCAAATATCACTTTTCCAATTCCACAAGAACTGTCTTAGCGAAAGGCTTCTTGAGGGGAAAGCTGTAACTCTGTGAGATGATTTCACAGAACACAAAGAAGTATCTCAGAAAGCTTCTTTCTCTTTGTTATCGGAGGATATTTCCTTTGACCCTACAGTCTTCAAAGGGATCCGAAATATCTGTTCTCAGATTCCACAGAAATAAGGCTAGCAAAGAGATCCACGAAATACAGATGTAACTCTGTGAGATGAATTAACAGAACACTAAGCAGTTTCTCAGAAAGCTTCTTTCCAGATTTCATCTGAGGATATTTCCTTTTTCACCATAGCCCTCTATGGGCTTCCAAATTTCACGTTTCCAATTCCAAAAGAACTGTCTTATCGAAAGGCTTCTTGAGGGGAAAGCGGTAACTCTGTGAGATGATTTCACAGAACACAAACAAGTTTCTCAGAAAACTTCTTTCTCTTTGTTATTGGAGGATATTTCCTTTGGCCCTATAGTCTTCAAAGGGATCGGAAATATCTGTTCTCAGATTCCACAGAAATAAGGCTAGCTAAGAGATCCACGAAATACAGATGTAAATCTGTGAGATGAAATAACAGAACACTAAGCAGTTTCTCAGAAAGCTTCTTTCCAGATTTCATCTGAAGATATTTCCTTTTTCACCATACCCCTCTATGGGCTTCCAAATATCACTTTGCCAATTCCACAAGAACTGTCTTAGCGAAAGGCTTCTTGAGGGGAAAGCTGTAACTCTGTGAGATGATTTCACAGAACACAAAGAAGTTTCTCAGAAAGCTTCTTTCTCTTTGTTATCGGAGGATATTTCTTTTGACCCTATAGTATTCAAAGGGATCCGAAAAATCTGTTCTCAGATTCCACAGAAATAAGGCTATCAAAGAGATCCAGGAAATACAGATGTAACTCTGTGAGATGAATTAACAGAACACTAAGCAGTTTCTGAGAAAGCTTCTTCCCAGTTTTCATCTGAGGATATTTCCTTTTTCACCATAGTCCTCTATGGGCTTCCAAATATCACTTTGCCAATTCCAGAAGAACTGTCTTAGCGAAAGGCTTCTTGAGGGGAAACCTGTAACTTTGTGAGATGATTTCACAGAATACAAAGAAGTTTCTCAGAAAGATTCTTTCTCATTGTTATCGGAGGATATTTCCTTTGACCCTACAGTCTTCAAAGGGATCCGAAATATCTGTTCTCAGATTCCACAGAAATAAGTCTAGCAAAGAGATCCACGAAATACAGATGTAACTCTGTGAGATGAATTAACAGAACACTAAGCAGTTTCTCAGAAAGCTTCTTTCCAGATTTCATCTGAGGATATTTCCTTTTTCCCCGTAGCCCTCTATGGACTTCCAAATATCACTTTGCCAATTCCACAAGAACTGTCTTAGCGAAAGGTTTCTTGAGGGGAAAGCTGTAACTCTGTGAGATGATTTCAGAGAACACAAAGAAGTTTCTCAGAAAGCTTCTTTCTCTTTGTTATCGGAGGATATTTCCTTTGACCCTATACTCTTCAAAGGGATCCGAAATATCTGTTCTCAGATTCCACAGAAATAAGGCTAGCAAAGAGATCCACGAAATACAGATGTAACTCTGTGAGATGAATTAACAGAACACTAAGCAGTTTCTCTGAAAGCTTCTTTCCAGATTTCATCTGAGGATATTTCCTTTTTCACCATAGCCCTCTATGGGCTTCCAAATTTCACGTTTCCAATTCCACAAGAACTGTCTTATCGAAAGGCTTCTTGAGGGGAAAGCTGTAACTCTGTGAGATGATTTCACAGAACACAAAGAAGTTTCTCAGAAAGCTTCTTTCTCTTTGTTGTCTGAGGATATTTCCTTTGGCCCTATCGTCTTCAAAGGGATCCGAAATATCTGTTCTCAGATTCCACAGATATAAGGCTAGCAAAGAGATCCACGAAATACAGATGTAACTCTGTGAGATGAAATAATAGAACACTAAGCAGTTTCTCAGAGAGCTTCTTTCCAGATTTCATCTGAGGAGATTTCCTTTTTCAACATAGCCCTCTATGGGCTTCCAAATATCACTTTGCCAATTCCACAAGAACTGTCTTAGCGAAAGGCTTCTTGAGGGGAAAGCTGTAACTTTGTGAGATGATTTCAAAGAACACAAAGAAGTTTCTCAGAAAGATTCTTTCTCTTTGTTATCGGAGGATATTTCCTTTGGCCCTACAGTCTTCAAAGGGATCCGAAATATCTGTTCTCAGATTCCACAGAAATAAGGCTAGCAAAGAGATCCACGAAATACAGATGTAACTCTGTGAGATGAATTAACAGAACACTAAGCAGTTTCTCAGAAAGCTTCTTTCCAGATTTCATCTGAGGATATTTCCTTTTTCACCATAGTCCTCTACGGGCTTCCAAATATCACTTTGCCAATTCCACAAGAACTGTCTTAGCGAAAGGATTCTTGAGGGGAAAGCTGTAACTCTGTGAGATGATTTCACAGAACACAAAGAAGTTTCTCAGAAAGCTTCTTTCTCTTTGTTATCGGAGGATATTTCCTTTGGCCCTATAGTCTTCAAAGGGATCCGAAATATCTGTTCTCAGATTCCACAGAAATAAGGCTAGCAAAGAGATCCACGAAATACAGATGTAACTCTGTGAGATGAATTAACAGAACACTAAGCAGTTTCTCAGAAAGCTTCTTTCCAGATTTCATCTGAGGATATTTCCTTTTTCACCATAGCCCTCTATGGGCTTCCAAATTTCACGTTTCGAATTCCAAAAGAACTGTCTTATCGAAAGGCTTCTTGAGGGGAAAGCGGTAACTCTGTGAGATGATTTCACAGAACACTAAACAGTTTCTCAGAAAGCTTCTTTCCAGATTTCATCTGAGGATATTTCCTTTTTCCCCGTAGCCCTCTATGGACTTCCAAATATCACTTTTCCAATTCCACAAGAACTGTCTTAGCGAAAGGCTTCTTGAGGGGAAAGCTGTAACTTTCTGAGATGATTTCACAGAACACAAAGAAGTTTCTCAGAAACCTTCTTTCTCTTTGTTATCGGAGGATTTTTCCTTTGGCCCTATAGTCTTCAAAGGGATCGGAAATATCTGTTCTCAGATTCCACAGAAATAAGGCTACCAAAGAGATCCACGAAATACAGATGTAACTCTGTGAGATGAATTAACAGAACACTAAGCAGTTTCTCAGAAAGCTTCTTTCCAGATTTCATCTGAGGATATTTCCTTTTTCACCATAGCCCTCTAGGGGCTTCCAAATATCACTTTGCCAATTCCACAAGAACTGTCTTAGCGAAAGGCATCTAGAGGGTAAAGCGGTAACTCTGTGAGATGATTTCACAGAACACAAAGAATTTTCTCAGAAAGCTTCTTTCTCTTTGTTATCGGAGGATATTTCCTTTGGCCCTATAGTCTTCAAAGGGATCGGAAATATCTGTTCTCAGATTCCACAGAAATAAGGCTAGCTAAGAGATCCACGAAATACAGATGTAAATCTGTGAGATGAAATAACAGAACACTAAGCAGTTTCTCAGAAAGCTTCTTTCCAGATTTCATCTGAAGATATTTCCTTTTTCACCATACCCCTCTATGGGCTTCCAAATATCACTTTGCCAATTCCACAAGAACTGTCTTAGCGAAAGGCTTCTTGAGGGGAAAGCTGTAACTCTGTGAGATGATTTCACAGAACACAAAGAAGTTTCTCAGAAAGCTTCTTTCTCTTTGTTATCGGAGGATATTTCTTTTGACCCTACAGTCTTCAAAGGGATCCGAAATATCTGTTCTCAGATTCCACAGAAATAAGGCTAGCAAAGAGATCCACGAAATACAGATGTATCTCTGTGAGATGAATTAACAGAACACTAAGCAGTTTCTGAGAAAGCTTCTTCCCAGTTTTCATCTGAGGATATTTCATTTTTCACCATAGTCCTCTAAGGGCTTCCAAATATCACTTTGCCAATTCCAGAAGAACTGTCTTAGCGAAAGGCTTCTTGAGGGGAAAGCTGTAACTTTGTGAGATGATTTCGAAGAACACAAAGAAGTTTCTCAGAAAGATTCTTTCTCTTTGTTATCGGAGGATATTTCCTTTGGCCCTACAGTCTTCAAAGGGATCCGAAATATCTGTTCTCAGATTCCACAGAAATAAGGCTAGCAAAGAGATCCACGAAATACAGATGTAAATCTGTGAGATGAAATAACAGAACACTAAGCAGTTTCTCAGAAAGCTTCTTTCCAGATTTCATCTGAAGATATTTCCTTTTTCACCATAGCCCTCTATGGGCTTCCAAATATCACTTTGCCAATTCCACAAGAACTGTCTTAGCGAAAGGCTTCTTGAGGGGAAAGCTGTAACTCTGTGAGATGATTTCACAGAAAACAAAGAAGTTTCTCAGAAAGCTTCTTTCTCTTTGTTATCGGAGGATATTTCCTTTGGCCCTAGTCTTAAAAGGGATCCGAAATATCTGTTTTCAGATTCCACAGAAATAAGGCTAGCAAAGAGATCCACGAAATACAGATGTAACTCAGTGAGATGAAATAACAGAACACTAAGCAGTTTCTCAGAAAGCTTCATTCCAGATTTCATCTAAGGATATTTCCTTTTTCACCATACCCCTCTATAGGCATCCAAATATCACTTTGCCAATTCCACAAGAACTGTCTTAGCGAAAGGCTTCTTGAGGGGAAAGCTGTAACTCTGTGAGATGATTTCACAGAACACAAAGAAGTTTCTCAGAAAGCTTCTTTCTCTTTGTTATCGGAGGATATTTCCTTTGGCCCTATAGTCTTCAAAGGGATCCGAAATATCTGTTCTCAGATTCCACAGAAATAAGGCAAGCAAAGAGATCCACGAAATACAAATATAACTCTGTGAGATGAATTAACAGAACACTAAGCAGTTTCTCAGAAAGCTTCTTTCCAGATTTCATCTGAGGATATTTCCTTTTTCACCATAGCCCTCTATGGGCTTCGAAATATCACTTTGCCAATTCCACAAGAACTGTCTTAGTGAAAGGCTTCTTGAGGGGAAAGCTGAAACTCTGTGAGATGATTTCACAGAACACAAAGAATTTTCTCAGAAAGCTTCTTTCTCTTTGTTATCGGAGGATATTTCCTTTGTCCCTATAGTCTTCAAAGGGATCCGAAATATCTGTTCTCAGATTCCACAGAAATAAGGCTAGCAAAGAGATCCACGAAATACAGATGTAACTCTGTGAGATGAAATAACAGAACACTAAGCAGTTTCTCAGAAAGCTTCTTTCCAGATTTCATCTGAGGATATTTCCTCATTCACCATACCCCCCTATGGGCATCGAAATACACATTGCCAATTCCACAAGAACTGTCTTAGCGAAAGGCTTCTTGAGGGGAAAGCTGTAACTCTGTGAGATGATTTCACAGAACACAAAGAAGTTTCTCAGAAAGCTTCCTTCTCTTTGTTATCGAAGGATTTTCCCTTTGGCCCTATAGTCTTCAAAGGGATCGGAAATATCTGTTCTCAGATTACACAGAAATTAGTCTAGCAAAGAGATCCAGGAAATACAGATGTAACTCTGTGAGATGAATTAACCGAACACTAAGCAGTTTCTCAGAAAGCTTCTTTCCAGATTTCATCTGAGGATATTTCCTTTTTCACAATAGCCCTCTATGGGCTTACAAATATCACTTTGCCAATTCCACAAGAACTGTCTTAGCGAAAGGCTTGTTGAGGGGAAAGCTGTAACTCTGTGAGATGATTTCACAGAACACAAAGATTTTCTCAGAAAACTTCTTTCTCTTTGTTATCGGAGGATATTTCCTTTGGCCCTATAGTCTTCAAGGGGATCCGAAATATCTGTTCTCAGATTCCACAGAAATAAGGCTAGCAAAGAGATTCATAAAATACAGATGTAACTCTGTGAGATGAATTAACAGAAAACTAAGCAGTTTCTCCCAAAGCTTCTTTACAGATTTCATCTGAGGATATTTACTTTTTCACCATAGCCCTCTATGGGCTTCCAAATATCACTTTGCCAATTCCACAGGAACTGTCTTAGCGAAAGGCTTCTTGAGGGTAAAGATGAAACTCTGTGAGATGATTTCACAGAACACAAAGAAGTTTCTCAGAAAGCTTCTTTCTCTTTGTTATCGGAGGATATTTCCTTTGGCCCTATAGTCTTCAAAGGGATCCGAAATATCTGTTCTCAGATTCCACAGAAATAAGGCCAGCAAAGAGATCCACGAAATACAGATGTAACTCTGTGAGATGAATTAACAGAACACTAAGCAGTTTCTCAGAAAGCTTCTTTCCAGATTGCATCTGAGGATATTTCCTTTTTCACCATAGCCCTCTAAGGGCTTCCAATTATCACCTTGCCAATTCCACAAACTGTCTTAGCGAAAGGCTTCTTGAGGGAAAAGCTGTAACTCTCTGAGATGATTTCACAGAACACAAAGAAGTTTCTCAGAAAGCTTCTTTCTCTTTGTTATCGGAGGATATTTCCTTTGGCCCTACAGTCTTCAAAGGTATCCGAAATATCTGTTCTCAGATTCCACAGAAATAAGGCTAGCAAAGAGATCCACGAAATACAGATGTAACTCTGTGAGATGAATTAACAGAACACTAAGCAGTTTCTCAGAAAGCTTCTTTCCAGATTTCATCTGAGGATATTTCCTTTTTCACCATAGCCCTCTATGGGCTTCCGAATATCACTTTGCCAATTCCAGAAGAACTGTCTTAGCGAAAGGCTTCTTGAGGGGAAAGCTGTAACTTTTTGAGATGATTTCACAGAACACAAAGAAGTTTCTCAGAAAGCTTCTTTCTCTTTGTTATCGGAGGATTTTTCCTTTGGCCCTATAGTCTTCAAAGGGATCCGAAATATCTGTTCTCAGATTCCACAGAAATAAGGCTAGCAAAGAGATCCACGAAATACAGATGTAACTCTGTGAGATGAATTAACAGAACACTAAGCAGTTTCTCAGAAAGCTTCTTTCCAGATTTCATCTGAGGATATTTCCTTTTCCCCGTAGCCATCTATGGACTTCCAAATATCACTTTTCCAATTCCACAAGAAGTGTCTTAGCGAAAGGCTTCTTGAGGGGAAAGCTGTAACTCTGTGAGATGATTTCACAGAACACAAAGAAGTTTCTCAGAAAGCTTTTTTCTCTTTGTTATCGGAGGATTTTTCCTTTGGCCCTATAGTCTTCAAAGGGATCCGAAATATCTGTTCTCAGATTCCACAGAAATAAGGCTAGCAAAGGGATCCAGGAAATACAGATGTAACTCTCTGAGTGGAAGTCAGAGAACACTAAGCGGTTTCTCAGAAAGCTTCTCTCCAGATTTCATCGGAGGATATTTCCTTTTTCACCATAGCCCTCTATGGGCTTCCAAATATCACTTTGCCAATTCCACAAGAACTGTCTTAGCGAAAGGCTTCTTGAGGGGAAAGCTGTAACTCTGTGAGCTGATTTCACAGAACACAAAGAAGTTTCTCAGAAAACTTCTTTCTCTTTGTTATCGGAGTATATATCCTTTGGCCCTATAGTCTTCAAAGGGATACGAAATATCTGTTCTCAGATTCCACAGAAATAAGGCTAGCAAAGGGATCCATGAAATACAGATGTAACTCTGTGAGTGGAAGTCAGAGAACACTAAGCGGTTTCTCAGAAAGCTCCTTTCCAGATTTCATCTGAGGATATTTCCTTTTTCACCATAGCCCTCTATGGGCTTCCAAATATCACTTTGCCAATTCCACAAGAACTGTCTTAGCGAAAGGCATCTTGAGGGGAAAGCTCTAACTCTGTGAGCTGATTTCACAGAACACAAAGAAGTTTCTCAGAAAGCTTCCTTCTCTTTGTTATCGGAGGATATATCCTTTGGCCCTATAGTCTTCAAAGGGATCCGAAATATCTGTTCTCAGATTCCACAGAAATAAGGCTAGCAAACAGATCCACGAAATACAGATGTAACTCTGTGAGATGAAATAACAGAACACTAAGCAGTTTCTCAGAAAGCTTCTTTCCAGATTTCATCTGAGGATATTTACTTTTTCACCATAGCCCTCTATGGGCTTCCAAATATCACTTTGCCATTTCCACAAGAACTGTCTTAGCGAAAGGCTTCTTGAGGGGAAAGCTGTAACTCTGTGAGATGATTTCACAGAACACAAAGAAGTTTCTCAGAAAGCTTCTTTCTCTTTGTTATCGGAGGATATTTCCTTTGGCCCTATAGTCTTCAAAGGGATCCGAAATATCTGTTCTCAAATTACACAGAAATAGGGCTAGCAAAGAGACCACGAAATACAGATGTAACTCGGTGAGATGAATTAACAGAACACTAAGCAGTTTCTCAGAAAGCTTCTTTCCAGATTTCATCTGAGGATATTTCCTTTTTCACCATAGCCCTCTATGGGCTTCCAAATATCACTTTGCCAATTCCACAAGAACTGTCTTAGCGAAAGGCTTCTTGAGGGTAAAGCTGTAACTCTGTGAGATGATTTCATAGAACACAAAGAAGTTTCTCAGAAAGCTTCTTTCTCTTTGTTATCGGAGGATATTTCCTTTGGCCCTATAGTCTTCAAAGGGATCCGAAATATCTGTTCTCAGATTCCACAGAAATAAGGCTAGCAAAGAGATCCAGGAAATACAGATGTAACTTTGTGAGATGAAATAACAGAACACTGAGCAGTTTCTCAGAAAGCTTCTTTCCAGATTTCATCTGAGGATATTTCCTTTTTCACCATAGCCATCTAGGGGCTTCCAAATATCACTATGCCAATTCCACAAGAACTGTCTTAGCGAAAGGTTTCTTGAGGGGAAATCTGTAACTCTGTGAGATGATTTCAGAGAACACAAAGAAGTTTCTCAGAAAGCTTCTTTCTCTTTGTTATCGGAGGATATTTCCTTTGGCCCTATAGTCTTCAAAGGGATCCGAAATAACTGTTCTCAGATTCCACAGAAATAAGGCTAGCAAAGAGATCCACGAAATACAGATATAACTCTGTGAGATGAATTAACAAAACACTAAGCAGTTTCTCAGAAAGCTTCTTTCCAGATTTCATCTGAGGATATTTCCTTTTTCACCATTGCCCTCTATGGGCTTCCAAATTTCACGTTTCCAATTCCACAAGAACTGTCTTATCGAAAGGCTTCTTGAGGCGAAAGCTGTAACTCTGTGAGATGATTTCACAGAACACAAAGAAGTTTCTCAGAAAGCTTCTTTCTCTTTGTTATCTGAGGATATTTCCTTTGGCCCTATAGTCTTCAAAGGGATCCGAAATATCTGTTCTCAGATTCCACAGAAATAAGGCTAGCAAAGAGATCCACGAAATACAGATGTAACTCTGTGAGATGAAATAATAGAACACTAAGCAGTTTCTCAGAAAGTTTCTTTCCAGATTTCATGTGAGGATATTTCCTTTTTCACCATAGCCATCTATGGGCTTCCAAATATCACTTTTCCAATTCCACAAGAACTGTCCTAGCGAAAGGCTTCTTGAGGGGAAAGCTGTAACTCTGTGAGATGATTTCACAGAACACAAAGAAGTTTCTCAGAAAGCTTCTTTCTCTTTGTTATCGGAGGATATTTCCTTTGACCCTATAGTCTTCAAAGGGATCCGAATTATCTGTTCTCAGATTCCACAGAAATAAGGCTAGCAAAGAGATCCACGAAATACAGATGTAACTCTGTGAGATTAATTAACAGAACACTAAGCAGTTTCTCAGAAAGCTTCTTCCCAGTTTTCATCTGAGGATATTTCCTTTTTCAAAATAGTCCTCTATGGGCTTCCAAATATCACCTTGCCAATTCCAGAAGAACTGTCTTAGCGAAAGGCTTCTTGAGGGGAAAGCTGTAACTTTGTGAGATGATTTCACAGAACACAAAGAAGTTTCTCAGAAAGATTCTTTCTCTTTGTTATCGGAGGATATTTCCTTTGGCCCTACAGTCTTCAAAGGGATCCGAAATATCTGTTCTCAGATTCCACAGAAATAAGGCTAGCAAAGAGATCCACGAAATACAGATGTACCTCTGTGAGATGATTTAACAGAACACTAAGCAGTTTCTCAGAAAGCTTCTTTCCAGATTTCATCTGAGGATATTTCCTTTTTCACCATAGTCCTCTATGGGCTTCCAAATATCACTTTGCAAATTCAACAAGAACTGTCTTAGCGAAAGGATTTTGAAGGGAAAGCTGTAACTCTGTGAGAAGATTTCACAGAACACAAAGAAGTTTCTCAGAAAGCTTCTTTCTCTTTGTTATCGGAGTATATATCCTTTGGCCCTATAGTCTTCAAAGGGATACGAAATATCTGTTCTCAGATTCCACAGAAATAAGGCTAGCAAAGGGATCCATGAAATACAGATGTAACTCTGTGAGTGGAAGTCCGAGAACACTAAGCGGTTTCTCAGAAAGCTCCTTTCCAGATTTCATCTGAGGATATTTCCTTTTTCACCATAGCCCTCTATGGGCTTCCAAATATCACTTTGCCAATTCCACAAGAACTGTCTTAGCGAAAGGCTTGTTGAGGGGAAAGCTGTAACTCTGTGAGATGATTTCACAGAACACAAAGAAGTTTCTCATAAAGCTTCCTTCTCTTTGTTATCGAAGGATTTTCCCTTTGGCCCTATAGTCTTCAAAGGGATCGGAAATATCTGTTCTCAGATTACACAGAAATAAGTCTAGCAAAGAGATCTAGGAAATACAGATGTAACTCTGTGAGATGAATTAACCGAACACTAAGCAGTTTCTCAGAAAGCTTCTTTCCAGATTTCATCTGAGGATATTTCCTTTTTCACAATAGCCCTCTATGGGCTTACAAATATCACTTTGCCAATTCCACAAGAACTGTCTTAGCGAAAGGCTTGTTGAGGGGAAAGCTGTAACTCTGTGAGATGATTTCACAGAACACAAAGATTTTCTCAGAAAACTTCTTTCTCTTTGTTATCGGAGGATATTTCCTTTGGCCCTATAGTCTTCAAGGGGATCCGAAATATCTGTTCTCAGATTCCACAGAAATAAGGCTAGGAAAGAGATCCATAAAATACAGATGTAACTCTGTGAGATGAATTAACAGAACACTAAGCAGTTTCTCCCAAAGCTTCTTTACAGATTTCATCTGAGGATATTTACTTTTTCACCATAGCCCTCTATGGGCTTCCAAATATCACTTTGCCAATTCCACAGGAACTGTCTTAGCGAAAGGCTTCTTGAGGGTAAAGATGAAACTCTGTGAGATGATTTCACAGAACACAAAGAAGTTTCTCAGAAAGCTTCTTTCTCTTTGTTATCGGAGGATATTTCCTTTGGCCCTATAGTCTTCAAAGGGATCCGAAATATCTGTTCTCAGATTCCACAGAAATAAGGCCAGCAAAGAGATCCACGAAATACAGATGTAACTCTGTGAGATGAATTAACAGAACACTAAGCAGTTTCTCAGAAAGCTTCTTTCCAGATTGCATCTGAGGATATTTCCTTTTTCACCATAGCCCTCTAAGGGCTTCCAATTATCACCTTGCCAATTCCACAAACTGTCTTAGCGAAAGGCTTATTGAGGGAAAAGCTGTAACTCTCTGAGATGATTTCACAGAACACAAAGAAGTTTCTCAGAAAGCTTCTTTCTCTTTGTTATCGGAGGATATTTCCTTTGGCCCTACAGTCTTCAAAGGTATCCGAAATATCTGTTCTCAGATTCCACAGAAATAAGGCCAGCAAAGAGATCCACGAAATACAGATGTAACTCTGTGAGATGAATTAACAGAACACTAAGCAGTTTCTCAGAAAGCTTCTTTCCAGATTTCATCTGAGGATATTTCCTTTTTCACCATAGCCCTCTATGGGCTTCCGAATATCACTTTGCCAATTCCACAAGAACTGTCTTAGCGAAAGGCTTCTTGAGGGGAAAGCTGTAACTCTTTGAGATGATTTCACAGAACACAAAGAAGTTTCTCAGAAAGCTTCTTTCTCTTTGTTATCGGACGATTTTTCCTTTGGCCCTATAGTCTTCAAAGGGATCCGAAATATCTGTTCTCAGATTCCACAGAAATAAGGCTAGCAAAGAGATCCACGAAATACAGATGTAACTCTGTGAGATGAATTAACAGAACACTAAGCAGTTTCTCAGAAAGCTTCTTTCCAGATTTCATCTGAGGATATTTCCTTTTCCCCGTAGCCATCTATGGACTTCCAAATATCACTTTTCCAATTCCACAAGAAGTGTCTTAGCGAAAGGCTTCTTGAGGGGAAAGCTGTAACTCTGTGAGATGATTTCACAGAACACAAAGAAGTTTCTCAGAAAGCTTTTTTCTCTTTGTTATCGGAGGATTTTTCCTTTGGCCCTATAGTCTTCAAAGAGATCCGAAATATCTGTTCTCAGATTCCACAGAAATAAGGCTAGCAAAGGGATCCAGGAAATACAGATGTAACTCTCTGAGTGGAAGTCAGAGAACACTAAGCGGTTTCTCAGAAAGCTTCTCTCCAGATTTCATCGGAGGATATTTCCTTTTTCACCGTAGCCCTCTATGGGCTTCCAAATATCACTTTGCCAATTCCACAAGAACTGTCTTAGCGAAAGGCTTCTTGAGGGGAAAGCTGTAACTCTGTGAGCTGATTTCACAGAACACAAAGAAGTTTCTCAGAAAGCTTCTTTCTCTTTGTTATCGGAGTATATATCCTTTGGCCCTATAGTCTTCAAAGGGATACGAAATATCTGTTCTCAGATTCCACAGGAATAAGGCTAGCAAAGGGATCCATGAAATACAGATGTAACTCTGTGAGTGCAAGTCAGAGAACACTAAGCGGTTTCTCAGAAAGCTCCTTTCCAGATTTCATCTGAGGATATTTCCTTTTTCACCATAGCCCTCTATGGGCTTCCAAATATCACTTTGCCAATTCCACAAGAACTGTCTTAGCGAAAGGCTTCTTGAGGGGAAAGCTCTAACTCTGTGAGCTGATTTCACAGAACACAAAGAAGTTTCTCAGAAAGCTTCCTTCTCTTTGTTATCGGAGGATATATCCTTTGGCCCTATAGTCTTCAAAGGGATCCGAAATATCTGTTCTCAGATTCCACAGAAATAAGGCTAGCAAACAGATCCACGAAATACAGATGTAACTCTGTGAGATGAAATAACAGAACACTAAGCAGTTTCTCAGAAAGCTTCTTTCCAGATTTCATCTGAGGATATTTACTTTTTCACCATAGCCCTCTATGGGCTTCCAAATATCACTTTGCCAATTCCACAAGAACTGTCTTAGCGAAAGGCTTCTTGAGGGGAAAGCTGTAACTCTGTGAGATGATTTCACAGAACACAAAGAAGTTTCTCAGAAAGCTTCTTTCTCTTTGTTATCGGAGGATATTTCCTTTGGCCCTATAGTCTTCAAAGGGATCCGAAATATCTGTTCTCAAATTACACAGAAATAGGGCTAGCAAAGAGACCACGAAATACAGATGTAACTCGGTGAGATGAATTTACAGAACACTAAGCAGTTTCTCAGAAAGCTTCTTTCCAGATTTCATCTGAGGATATTTCCTTTTTCACCCTAGTCTTCTATGGGCTTCCAAATATCACTTTGCCAATTCCACAAGAACTGTCTTAGCGAAAGGCTTCTTGAGGGTAAAGCTGTAACTCTGTGAGATGATTTCATAGAACACAAAGAAGTTTCTCAGAAAGCTTCTTTCTCTTTGTTATCGGAGGATATTTCCTTTGGCCCTATAGTCTTCAAAGGGATCCGAAATATCTGTTCTCAGATTCCACAGAAATAAGGCTAGCAAAGAGATCCAGGAAATACAGATGTAACTTTGTGAGATGAAATAACAGAATACTGAGCAGTTTCTCAGAAAGCTTCTTTCCAGATTTCATCTGAGGATATTTCCTTTTTCACCATAGCCCTCTAGGGGCTTCCAAATATCACTATGCCAATTCCACAAGAACTGTCTTAGCGAAAGGTTTCTTGAGGGGAAATCTGTAACTCTGTGAGATGATTTCAGAGAACACAAAGAAGTTTCTCAGAAAGCTTCTTTCTCTTTGTTATCGGAGGATATTTCCTTTGGCCCTATAGTCTTCAAAGAGATCCGAAATAACTGTTCTCAGATTCCACAGAAATAAGGCTAGCAAAGAGATCCACGAAATACAGATATAACTCTGTGAGATGAATTAACAAAACACTAAGCAGTTTCTCAGAAAGCTTCTTTCCAGATTTCATCTGAGGATATTTCCTTTTTCACCATTGCCCTCTATGGGCTTCCAAATTTCACGTTTCCAATTCCACAAGAACTGTCTTATCGAAAGGCTTCTTGAGGCGAAAGCTGTAACTCTGTGAGATGATTTCACAGAACACAAAGAAGTTTCTCAGAAAGCTTCTTTCTCTTTGTTATCTGAGGATATTTCCTTTGGCCCTATAGTCTTCAAAGGGATCCGAAATATCTGTTCTCAGATTCCACAGAAATAAGGCTAGCAAAGAGATCCACGAAATACAGATGTAACTCTGTGAGATGAAATAATAGAACACTAAGCAGTTTCTCAGAAAGTTTCTTTCCAGATTTCTTGTGAGGATATTTCCTTTTTCACCATAGCCCTCTATGGGCTTCCAAATATCACTTTTCCAATTCCACAAGAACTGTCTTAGCGAAAGGCTTCTTGAGGGTAAAGCTGTAACTCTGTGAGATGATTTCACAGAACACAAAGAAGTTTCTCAGAAAGCTTCTTTCTCTTTGTTATTGGAGGATATTTCCTTTGACCCTATAGTCTTCAAAGGGATCCGAATTATCTGTTCTCAGATTCCACAGAAATAAGGCTAGCAAAGAGATCCACGAAATACAGATGTAACTCTGTGAGATTAATTAACAGAACACTAAGCAGTTTCTCAGAAAGCTTCTTCCCAGTTTTCATCGGAGGATATTTCCTTTTTCAAAATAGTCCTCTATGGGCTTCCAAATATCACCTTGCCAATTCCAGAAGAACTGTCTTAGCGAAAGGCTTCTTGAGGGGAAAGCTGTAACTTTGTGAGATGATTTCACAGAACACAAAGAAGTTTCTCAGAAAGATTCTTTCTCTTTGTTATCGGAGGATATTTCCTTTGGCCCTACAGTCTTCAAAGGGATCCGAAATATCTGTTCTCAGATTCCACAGAAATAAGGCTAGCAAAGAGATCCACGAAATACAGATGTACCTCTGTGAGATGATTTAACAGAACACTAAGCAGTTTCTCAGAAAGCTTCTTTCCAGATTTCATCTGAGGATATTTCCTTTTTCACCATAGTCCTCTATGGGCTTCCAAATATCACTTTGCAAATTCAACAAGAACTGTCTTAGCGAAAGGATTTTGAAGGGAAAGCTGTAACTCTGTGAGAAGATTTCACAGAACACAAAGAAGTTTCTCAGAAAGCTTCTTTCTCTTTGTTATCGGAGTATATATCCTTTGGCCCTATAGTCTTCAAAGGGATACGAAATATCTGTTCTCAGATTCCACAGAAATAAGGCTAGCAAAGGGATCCATGAAATACAGATGTAACTCTGTGAGTGAAAGTCAGAGAACACTAAGCGGTTTCTCAGAAAGCTCCTTTCCAGATTTCATCTGAGGATATTTCCTTTTTCACCATAGCCCGCTATGGGCTTCCAAATATCACTTTGCCAATTCGACAAGAACTGTCTTAGCGAAAGGCTTCTTGAGGGGAAAGCTCTAACTCTGTGAGCTGATTTCACAGAACACAAAGAAGTTTCTCAGAAAGCTTCCTTCTCTTTGTTATCGGAGGATATATCCTTTGGCCCTATAGTCTTCAAAGGGATCCGAAATATCTGTTCTCAGATTCCACAGAAATAAGGCTAGCAAACAGATCCACGAAATACAGATGTAACTCTGTGAGATGAAATAACAGAACACTAAGCAGTTTCTCAGAAAGCTTCTTTCCAGATTTCATCTGAGGATATATACTTTTTCACCATAGCCCTCTATGGGCTTCCAAATATCACTTTGCCAATTCCACAAGAACTGTCTTACCGAAAGGCTTCTTGAGGGGAAAGCTGTAACTCTGTGAGATGATTTCACAGAACACAAAGAAGTTTCTCAGAAAGCTTCTTTCTCTTTGTTATCAGAGGATATTTCCTTTGGCCCTATAGTCTTCAAAGGGATCCGAAATATCTGTTCTCAAATTACACAGAAATAGGGCTAGCAAAGAGACCACGAAATACAGATGTAACTCGGTGAGATGAATTTACAGAACACTAAGCAGTTTCTCAGAAAGCTTCTTTCCAGATTTCATCTGAGGATATTTCCTTTTTCACCATAGCCCTCTATGGGCTTCCAAATATCACTTTTCCAATTCCACAAGAACTGTCTTAGCGAAAGGCTTCTTGAGGGTAAAGCTGTATCTCTGTGAGATGATTTCACAGAACACAAAGAAGTTTCTCAGAAAGCTTCTTTCTCTTTGTTATCGGAGGATATTTCCTTTGACCCTATAGTCTTCAAAGGGATCCGAATTATCTGTTCTCAGATTCCACAGAAATAAGGCTAGCAAAGAGATCCACGAAATACAGATGTAACTCTGTGAGATTAATTAACAGAACACTAAGCAGTTTCTCAGAAAGCTTCTTCCCAGTTTTCGTCTGAGGATATTTCCTTTTTCAAAATAGTCCTCTATGGGCTTCCAAATA
The DNA here is from genome assembly GCF_037993035.2 of Macaca fascicularis. Taxonomy (NCBI): domain Eukaryota; kingdom Metazoa; phylum Chordata; class Mammalia; order Primates; family Cercopithecidae; genus Macaca; species Macaca fascicularis. The sequence continues at coordinate 83,827,156 of NC_088379.1, forward strand.
TCACCTTGCCAATTCCAGAAGAACTGTCTTAGCGAAAGGCTTCTTGAGGGGAAAGCTGTAACTTTGTGAGATAATTTCACAGAACACAAAGAAGTTTCTCAGAAAGATTCTTTCTCTTTGTTATCGGAGGATATTTCCTTTGGCCCTACAGTCTTCAAAGGGATCCGAAATATCTGTTCTCAGATTCCACAGAAATAAGGCTAGCAAAGAGATCCACGAAATACAGATGTACCTCTGTGAGATGATTTAACAGAACACTAAGCAGTTTCTCAGAAAGCTTCTTTCCAGATTTCATCTGAGGATATTTCCTTTTTCACCATAGTCCTCTATGGGCTTCCAAATATCACTTTGCAAATTCCACAAGAACTGTCTTAGCGAAAGGATTTTGAGGGGAAAGCTGTAACTCTGTGAGATGATTTCACAGAACACAAAGAAGTTTCTCAGAAAGCTTCTTTCTCTTTGTTATCGGAGGATATTTCCTTTGGCCCTATAGTCTTCAAAGGGATCCGAAATATCTGTTCTCAGATTCCACAGAAATAAGGCTAGCAAAGACATCCACGAAATACAGATATAACTCTGTGAGATGAATTAACAGAACACTAAGCAGTTTCTCAGAAAGCTTCTTTCCAGATTTCATCTGAGGATATTTCCTTTTTCACAATAGACCTCCATGGGCTTCCAAATTTCACGTTTCCAATTCCAGAAGAACTGTCTTATCGAAAGGCTTCTTGACGGGAAAGCGGTAACTCCGTGAGATGATTTCACAGAACACAAAGAAGTTTCTCAGAAAGCTTCTTTCTCTTTGTTATCGGAGGATATTTCCTTTGGCCCTATAGTCTTCAAAGGGATCGGAAATATCTGTTCTCAGATTCCACAGAAATAAGGCTAGCAAAGAGATCCACGAAATACAGATGTAAATCTGTGAGATGAAATAACAGAACACTGAGCAGTTTCTCAGAAAGCTTCTTTCCAGATTTCATCTGAGGATATTTCCTTTTTCACCATAGCCCTCTATGGGCTTCCAAATATCACTTTGCCAATTCCACAAGAACTGTCTTAGCGAAAGGCTTCTTGAGGGGAAAGCTGTAACTCTGTGAGATGATTTCACAGAACACAAAGAAGTTTCTCAGAAAGCTTCCTTCTCTTTGTTATCGAAGGATTTTTCCTTTGGCCCTATAGTCTTCAAAGGGATCGGAAATATCTGTTCTCAGATTCCACAGAAATAAGGCTAGCAAAGAGATCCACGAAAAACAGATGTAACTCTGTGAGATGAATTAACAGAACACTAAGCAGTTTCTCAGAAAGCTTCTTTCCAGATTTCATCTGAGGATATTTCCTTTTTCACCATACCCCTCTATGGGCTTACAAATATCACTTTGCCAATTCCACAAGAACTGTCTTAGCGAAAGGCTTCTTGAGGGGAAAGCTGTAACACTGTGAGATGATTTCAGAGAACACAAAGAAGTTTCTCAGAAAGCTTCTTTCTCTTTGTTATCGGAGGATATTTCCTTTGGCCCTATAGTCTTCAAAGGGATCCGAAATATCTGTTCTCAGATTCCACAGAAATAAGGCAAGCAAAGAGATCCACGAAATACAGATGTAACTCTGTGAGATGAATTAACAGAACACTAAGCAGTTTCTCAGAAAGCTTCTTTCCAGATTTCATCTGAGGATATTTCCTTTTTCGCCATAGCCCTCTATGGGCATCCAAATATCACTTTGCCAATTCCACAAGAACTGTCTTAGCGAAAGGCTTCTTGAGGGGAAAGCTGTAACTCTGTGAGATGATTTCACAGAACACAAAGAAGTTTCTCAGAAAGCTTCTTTCTCTTTGTTATCGGAGGATTTTTCCTTTGTCCCTATAGTCTTCAAAGGTATCCGAAATATCTGTTCTCAGATTCCACAGAAATAAGGCTAGCAAAGAGATCCAAGAAATACAGATGTAACTCTGTGAGATGAATTAACAGAACACTAAGCAGTTTCTCAGAAAGCTTCTTTCCAGATTTCATCTGAGGATATTTCCTTTTTCACCATAGCCCTCTATGGGCTTCCAAATATCACTTTGCCAATTCCACAAGAACTGTCTTAGCGAAAGGCTTCTTGAGGGGAAAGCTGTAACTCTGTGAGATGAATTCACAGAACACAAAGAAGTATCTCAGAAAGCTTCTTTCTCTTTGTTATCGGAGGATATTTCCTTTGGCCCTATAGTCTTCAAAGAGATCCGAAATATCTGTTCTCAGATTCCACAGAAATAAGGCTGACAAAGAGATCCACGAAATACAGATGTAACTCTGTGAGATGAATTAACAGAACACTAAGCAGTTTCTCAGAAAGCTTCTTTCCAGATTTCATCTGAGGATATTTCCTTTTTCACCATAGCCCTCTATGGGCTTCCAAATATCACTTTGCCAATTCCACAAGAACTGTCTTAGCGAAAGGCTTCTTGAGGGGAAAGCTGTAACTCTGTGAGATGATTTCACAGAACACAAAGAAGTTTCTCAGAAAGCTTCTTTCTCTTTGTTATCGGAGGATATTTCCTTCGGCCCTACAGTCTTCAAAGGGATCCGAAATATCTGTTCTCAGATTCCACAGAAATAAGGCTAGCAAAGAGATCCACGAAATACAGATGTAACTCTGTGAGATGAATTAACAGAACACTAAGCAGTTTCTCAGAAAGCTTCTTTCCAGATTTCATCTGAGGATATTTCCTTTTTCACCATAGCCCTCTATGGGCTTCCAAATATCACTTTGCCAATTCCAAAAGAACTGTCTTAGCGAAAGGCTTCTTGAGGGGAAAGCTGTAACACTGTGAGATGATTTCACAGAACACAAAGAAGTTTCTCAGAAAGCTTCTTTCTGTTTGTTATCGGAGGATATTTCCTTTGGCCCTATAGTCTTCAAAGGGATCCGAAATATCTGTTCTCAGATTACACAGAAATAAGGCTAGCAAAGAGATCCACGAAATACGGATGTAACTCTGTGAGATGAATTAACAGAACACTAAGCAGTTTCTCAGAAAGCTTCTTTCCAGATTTCATCTGAGGATATTTCTTTTTTCACCATAGCCCTCTATGGGCTTCCAAATATCACTTTGCCAATTCCACAAGAACTGTCTTATTGAAAGGCTTCTTGAGGGGAAAGCTGTAACTCTGTGAGATGATTTCACAGAACACAAAGAAGTTTCTCAGAAAGCTTCTTTCTCTTTGTTATCGGAGGATATTTCCTTTGGCCCTACAGTCTTCAAAGGGATCCGAAATATCTGTTCTCAGATTCCACAGAAATAAGGCTAGCAAAGAGATCCACGAAATACAGATGTAACTCTGTGAGATGAATTAACAGAACACTAAGCAGTTTCTCAGAAAGCTTCTTTCCAGATTTCATCTGAGGATATTTCCTTTCTCACCATAGTCCTCTATGGGCTTCCAAATATCACTTTGCCAATTCTACAAGAACTGTCTTAGCGAAAGGCTTCTTTAGGGGAAAGCTGTAACTCTGTGAGATGATTTCACAGAACACAAAGAAGTTTCTCAGAAAGCTTCTTTCTCTTTGTTATCGGAGGATATTTCCTTTGGCCCTATAGTCTTCAAAGGGATCCGAAATATCTGTTCTCAGATTCCACAGAAATAAGGCAAGCAAAGAGATCCACGAAATACAGATGTAACTCTGTGAGATGAATTAACAGAACACTAAGCAGTTTCTCAGAAAGCTTCTTTCCAGATTTCATCTGAGGATATTTCCTTTTTCACCATAGCCCTCTATGGGCTTCGAAATATCATTTGCCAATTCCACAAGAACTGTCTTAGTGAAAGGCTTCTTGAGGGGAAAGCTGTAACTCTGTGAGATGATTTCACAGAACACAAAGAAGTTTCTCAGAAAGCTTCTTTCTCTTTGTTATCCAAGGATATTTCCTTTGGCCCTATAGTCTTCAAAGGGATCCGAAATATCTGTTCTCAGATTCCACAGAAATAAGGCTAGCAAAGAGATACACGAAATACAGATGTAACTCTGTGAGATGAAATAACAGAACACTAAGCAGTTTCTCAGAAAGCTTCTTTCCAGATTTCATCTGAGGATATTTCCTTTTTCGCCATACCCCTCTATGGGCATCCAAATATCACTTTGCCAATTCCACAAGAACTGTCTTAGCGAAAGGCTTCTTGAGGGGAAAGCTGTAACTCTGTGAGATGATTTCACAGAACACAAAGAAGTTTCTCAGAAAGCTTCCTTCTCTTTGTTATCGAAGGATTTTCCCTTTGGCCCTATAGTCTTCAAAGGGATCGGAAATATCTGTTCTCAGATTCCACAGAAATAAGGCTAGCAAAGAGATCCAGGAAATACAGATGTAACTCTGTGAGATGAATTAACCGAACACTAAGCTGTTTCTCAGAAAGCTTCTTTCCAGATTTCATCGGAGGATATTTCCTTTTTCGCCATAGCCCTCTAAGGGCTTCCAAATATCACTTTGCCAATTCCACAAGAACTGTCTTAGCGAAAGGTTTCTTGAGGGGAAAGCTGTAACTCTGTGAGATGATTTCACAGAACACAAAGAAGTTTCTCAGAAAACTTCTTTCTCTTTGTTATCGGAGGATATTTCCTGTGGCCCTATAGTCTTCAAGGGGATCCGAAATATCTGTTCTCAGATTTCACAGAAATAAGGCTAGCAAAGAGATCCACGAAATACGGATGTAACTCTGTGAGATGAATTAACAGAACACTAAGCAGTTTCTCAGAAAGCTTCTTTCCAGATTTCATCTGAGGATATTTCCTTTTTCACCATAGCCCTCTATGGACTTCCAAATATCACTTTGCCAATTCCACAAGAACTGTCTTAGTGAAAGGCTTCTTGAGGGGAAAGCTGTAACTCTGTGAGATGATTTCACAGAACACAAAGAAGTTTCTCAGAAAGCTTCTTTCTCTTTGTTATCGGAGGATATTTCCTTTGGCCCTATAGTCTTCAAAGGGATCCGAAATATCTGTTTTTAGATTCCACAGAAATAAGGCTAGCAAAGAGATCCACGAATTACAGATGTAACTCAGTGAGATGAAATAACAGAACACTAAGCAGTTTCTCAGAAAGCTTCTTTCCAGATTTCATCTGAGGATATTTCCTTTTTCACCATACGCCTCTATGGGCATCCAAATATCACTTTGCCAATTCCACAAGAACTGTCTTAGCGAAAGGCTTCTTGAGGGGAAAGCTGTAACTCTGTGAGATGATTTCACAGAACACAAAGAAGTTTCTCAGAAAGCTTCTTTCTCTTTGTTATCGAAGGATTTTTCCTTTGGCCCTATAGTCTTCAAAGGGATCCGAAATATCTGTTCTCAGATTCCACAGAAATAAGGCTAGCAAAGACAACAACGAAATACAGATGTAACTCTGTGAGATGAATTAACAGAACACTAAGCAGTTTCCAAAAAGCTTCTTTCCAGATTTCATCTGAGGATATTTCCTTTTTCACCATAGCCCTCTATCGGCTTCCAAATATCACTTTGCCAATTCCACAAGAACTGTCTTAGCTAAACGCTTCTTGAGGGGAAAGCTGTAACTCTGTGAGATGATTTCACAGAACACAAAGAAGTTTCTCAGAAAGCTTCTTTCTCTTTGTTATCGGAGGATATTTCCTTTGGCCCTATAGTCTTCAAAGGGATCCGAAATATCTGTTCTCAGATTCACAGAAATAAGGCAACCAAAGAGATCCACGAAATAGAGATGTAACTCGGTGAGATGAATTAACAGAACACTAAGCAGTTTCTCAGAAAGCTTCTTTCCAGATTTCATCTGTGGATATTTCCTTTTTCCTCGTAGCCCTCTAAGGACTTCCAAATATCACTTTTCCAATTCCACAGGAACTGTCTTAGCGAAAGGCTTCTTGAGGGGAAAGCTGTAACTCTGTGGGATGATTTCACAGAACACAAAGAAGTTTCTCAGAAAGCTTCTTTCTCTTTGTTATCGGAGGATTTTTCCTTTGGCCCTATAGTCTTCAAAGGGATCGGAAATATCTCTTCTCAGATTCCAAAGAAATAAGGCTAGCAAAGAGATCCAAGAAATACAGATGTAACACTGTGAGATAAATTAACAGAACACTAAGCAGTTTCTCAGAAAGCATCTTTCCAGATTTCATCTGAGGATATTTCCTTTTTCACCATAGCCCTCTATGGGCTTCCAAATATCACTTTGCCAATTCCACAAGAACTGTCTTAGCGAAAGGCTTCTTGAGGGGAAAGCTGTAACACTGTGAGATGATTTCACAGAACACAAAGAAGTTTCTCAGAAAGCTTCTTTCTCTTTGTTATCGGAGGATATTTCCTTTTTCCCTATAGTCTTCAAAGGGATCCGAAATATCTGTTCTCAGATTCCACAGAAATAAGGCTAGTAAAGAGATCCACGAAATACGGATGTAACTCTGTGAGATGAATTAACAGAACACTAAGCAGTTTCTCAGAAAGCTTCTTTCCAGATTTCATCTGAGGATATTTCTTTTTTCACCATAGCCCTCTATGGGCTTCCAAATATCACTTTGCCAATTCCACAAGAACTGTCTTAGCGAAAGACTTCTTGAGGGGAAAGCTGTAACTCTGTGAGATGATTTCACAGAACACAAAGAAGTTTCTCAGAAAGCTTCTTTCTCTTTGTTATCGGAGGATATTTCCTTTGGCCCTACAGTCTTCAAAGGGATCCGAAATATCTGTTCTCAGATTCCACAGAAATAAGGCTAGCAAAGAGATCCACGAAATACAGATGTAACTCTGTGAGATGAATTAACAGAACACTAAGCAGTTTCTCAGAAAGCTTCTTTCCAGATTTCATCTGAGGATATTTCCTTTCTCACCATAGTCCTCTATGGGCTTCCAAATATAACTTTGCCAATTCTACAAGAACTGTCTTGGCGAAAGGCTTCTTGAGGCGAAAGCTGTAACTCTGTGAGATGATTTCACAGAACACAAAGAAGTTTCTCAGAAAGCTTCTTTCTCTTTGTTATCGGAGGATATTTCCTTTGGCCCTATAGTCTTCAAAGGGATCCGAAATATCTGTTTTCAGATTCCACAGAAATAAGGCTAGCAAAGAGATCCACGAATTACAGATGTAACTCAGTGAGATGAAATAACAGAACACTAAGCAGTTTCTCAGAAAGCTTCTTTCCAGATTTCATCTGAGGATATTTCCTTTTTCACCATACGCCTCTATGGGCATCCAAATATCACTTTGCCAATTCCACAAGAACTGTCTTAGCGAAAGGCTTCTTGAGGGGAAAGCTGTAACTCTGTGAGATGATTTCACAGAACACAAAGAAGTTTCTCAGAAAGCTTCTTTCTCTTCGTTATCGGAGGATATTTCCTTTGGCCCTATAGTCTTCAAAGGGATCCGAAATATCTGTTCTCAGATTCCACAGAAATAAGGCTAGCAAAGAGATCCACGAAATACAGATATAACTCTGTGAGATGAAATAACAGAACACAAAGCAGTTTCTCAGAAAGCTTCTTTCCAGATTTCATCTGAGGATATTTCCTTTTTCACCGTAGCCCTCTATGGGCTTCCAAATATCACTTTGCCAATTCCACAAGAACTGCCTTAGCGAAAGGCTTCTTGAGGGGAAAGCTGTAACTCTGTGAGATGATTTCACAGAACACAAAGAAGTTTCTCAGAAAGCTTCTTTCTCTTTGTTATCGGAGGATATTTCCTTTGGCCCTATAGTCTTCAAAGGGATCCGAAATATCTGTTCTCAGATTCCACAGAAATAAGGCGAGCAAAGAGATCCGCGAAATACAGATGTACCTCTGTGAGATGAATTAACAGAACACTAAGCAGTTTCTCAGGAAGCTTCTTTCCAGATTTCATCTGAGGATATTTCCTTTTTCACCATAGCCCTCTAAGGGCTTCCAAATATCACTTTGCCAATTCCACAAGAACTGTCTTAGCGAAAGGCTTCTTGAGGGGAAAGCTGTAACTCTGTGAGATGATTTCACAGAACACAAAGAAGTTTCTCAGAAAGCTTCTTTCTCTTTGTTATCGGAGGATATTTCCTTTGGCCCTATAGTCTTCAAAGGGATCCGAAATATCTGTTCTCAGATTCCACAGAAATAAGGCTAGCAAAGAGATCCACGAAATACAGATGTAACTCTGTGAGATGAATTAAGAGAACACTAAGCAGTTTCTCAGAAAGCTTCTTTCCAGATTTCATCTGTGGATATTTCCTTTTTCCTCATAGCCCTCTAAGGACTTCCAAATATCACTTTTCCAATTCCACAAGAACTGTCTTAGCGAAAGGCTTCTTGAGGGGAAAGCTGTAACTCTGTGGGATGATTTCACAGAACACAAAGAAGTTTCTCAGAAAGCTTCTTTCTCTTTGTTATCGGAGGATTTTTCCTTTGGCCCTATAGTCTTCAAAGGGATCGGAAATATCTGTTCTCAGATTCCAAAGAAATAAGGCTAGCAAAGAGATCCAAGAAATACAGATGTAACACCGTGAGATAAATTAACAGAACACTAAGCAGTTTCTCAGAAAGCATCTTTCCAGATTTCATCTGAGGATATTTCCTTTTTCACCATAGCCCTCTATGGGCTTCCAAATATCACTTTGCCAATTCCACAAGAACTGTCTTAGCGAAAGGCTTCTTGAGGGGAAAGCTGTAACACTGTGAGATGATTTCACAGAAAACAAAGAAGTTTCTCAGAAAGCTTCTTTCTCTTTGTTATCGGAGGATATTTCCTTTTTCCCTATAGTCTTCAAAGGGATCCGAAATATCTGTTCTCAGATTCCACAGAAATAAGGCTAGCAAAGAGATCCACGAAATACGGATGTAACTCTGTGAGATGAATTAACAGAACACTAAGCAGTTTCTCAGAAAGCTTCTTTCCAGATTTCATCTGAGGATATTTCTTTTTTCACCATAGCCCTCTATGGGCTTCCAAATATCACTTTGCCAATTCCACAAGAACTGTCTTAGCGAAAGACTTCTTGAGGGGAAAGCTGTAACTCTGTGAGATGATTTCACAGAACAAAAAGAAGTTTCTCAGAAAGCTTCTTTCTCTTTGTTATCGGAGGATATTTCCTTTGGCCGTATAGTCTTCAAAGGGATCCGAAATATCTGTTCTCAGATTCCAGAGAAATAAGGCTAGCAAACAGATCCACGAAATAGAGATGTAACTCGGTGAGATGAAATAACAGAACACTAAGCAGTTTCTCAGAAAGCTTCTTTCCAGATTTCATCTGAGGATATTTCCTTTTTCACCGTAGCCCTCTATGGGCTTCCAAATATCACTTTGCCAATTCCACAAGAACTGTCTTAGGGAAAGGCTTCTTGAGGGGAAAGCTGTAACTCTGTGAGATGATTTCACAGAACACAAAGAAGTTTCTCAGAAAGCATCTTTCTCTTTGTTATCGGAGGATATTTCCTTTGGCCCTATAGTCTTCAAAGGGATCCGAAATATCTGTTCTCAGATTCCACAGAAATAAGGCTAGCAAAGAGATCCACGAAATACAGATGTAACACTGTGAGATGAATTAAAAGAACACTAAGCAGTTTCTCAGAAAGCTTCTTTCCATATTTCATCTGAGGATATTTCCTTTTTCACCATAGCCCTCTATGGGCTTCCAAATATCACTTTGCCAATTCCACAAGAACTGTCTCAGCGAAAGGCTTCTTGAGGGGAAAGCTGTAACTCTGTGAGATGATTTCACAGAACACAAAGAAGTTTCTCAGAAAGCTTCTTTCTCTTTGTTATCGGAGGATATTTCCTTTGTCCCTATAGTCTTCAAATGGATCCGAAATATCTGTTCTCAGATTCCACAGAAATAAGGCAAGCAAAGAGACCCACGAAATAGAGATGTAACTCGGTGAGATGAATTAAGAGAACACTAAGCAGTTTCTCAGAAAGCTTCTTTCCTGATTTCATCTGAGGATATTTCCTTTTTCACCGTAGTCCTCTATGGGCTTCCAAATATCACTTTGCCAATTCCACAAGAACTGTCTTAGCGAAAGGCTTCTTGAGGGGAAAGCTGTAACTCTGTGAGATGATTTCACAGAACACAAAGAAGTTTCTCAGAAAGCTTCTTTCTCTTTGTTATCGAAGGATATTTCCTTTGGCCCTATAGTCTTCAAAGGGATCCGAAATATCTGTTCTCAGATTCCACAGAAATAAGGCTAGCAAAGAGATCCACGAAATACAGATGTAACACTGTGAGATGAATTAACAGAACACTAAGCAGTTTCTCAGAAAGCTTCTTTCCAGATTTCATCTGAGGATATTTCCTTTTTCACCATAGCCCTCTATGGGCTTCCAAATATCACTTTGCCAATTCCACAAGAACTGTCTTAGCGAAAGGCTTCTTGAGGGGAAAGCTGTAACTCTGTGAGATGATTTCACAGAACACAAAGAAGTTTCTCAGAAAGCTTCTTTCTCTTTGTTATCGGAGGATATTTCCTTTGGCCCTATAGTCTTCAAAGGGATCCGAAATATCTGTTCTCAGATTCCACAGAAATAAGGCAAGCAAAGAGATCCACGAAATAGAGATGTAACTCGGTGAGATGAATTAAGAGAACACTAAGCAGTTTCTCAGAAAGCTTCTTTCCTGATTTCATCTGAGGATATTTCCTTTTTCACCGTAGCCCTCTATGGGCTTCCAAATATCACTTTGCCAATTCCACAAGAACTGCCTTAGCGAAAGGCTTCTTGAGGGGAAAGCTGTAACTCTGTGAGATGATTTCACAGAACACAAAGAAGTTTCTCAGAAAGCTTCTTTCTCTTTGTTATCGGAGGATATTTCCTTTGGCCCTATAGTCTTCAAAGGGATCCGAAATATCTGTTCTCAGATTCCACAGAAATAAGGCAAGCAAAGAGATCCACGAAATAGAGATGTAACTCGGTGAGATGAATTAAGAGAACACTAAGCAGTTTCTCAGAAAGCTTCTTTCCTGATTTCATCTGAGGATATTTCCTTTTTCACCGTAGCCCTCTATGGGCTTCCAAATATCACTTTGCCAATTCCACAAGAACTGCCTTAGCGAAAGGCTTCTTGAGGGGAAAGCTGTAACTCTGTGAGATGATTTCACAGAACACAAAGAAGTTTCTCAGAAAGCTTCTTTCTCTTTGTTATCGGAGGATATTTCCTTTGGCCCTATAGTCTTCAAAGGGATCCGAAATATCTGTTCTCAGATTCCACAGAAATAAGGCTAGCCAAGAGATCCACGAAATACAGATGTACCTCTGTGAGATGAATTAACAGAACACTAAGCAGTTTCTCAGAAAGCTTCTTTCCAGATTTCATCTGAGGATATTTCCTTTTTCACCATAGCCCTCTAAGGGCTTCCAAATATCACTTTGCCAATTCCACAAGAACTGTCTTAGCGAAAGGCTTCTTGAGGGGAAAGCTGTAACTCTGTGAGATGATTTCACAGAACACAAAGAAGTTTCTCAGAAAGCTTCTTTCTCTTTGTTATCGGAGGATATTTCCTTTGGCCCTATAGTCTTCAAAGGGATCCGAAATATCTGTTCTCAGATTCCACAGAAATAAGGCTAGCAAAGAGATCCACGAAATACAGATGTAACTCTGTGAGATGAATTAAGAGAACACTAAGCAGTTTCTCAGAAAGCCTCTTTCCAGATTTCATCTGTGGATACTTCCTTTTTCCTCGGTGCCCTCTAAGGACTTCCAAATATCACTTTTCCAATTCCACAAGAACTGTCTTAGCGAAAGGCTTCTTGAGGGGAAAGCTGTAACTCTGTGGGATGATTTCACAGAACACAAAGAAGTTTCTCAGAAAGCTTCTTTCTCTTTGTTATCGGAGGATTTTTCCTTTGGCCCTATAGTATTCAAAGGGATCGGAAATATCTGTTCTCAGATTCCAAAGAAATAAGGCTAGCAAAGAGATCCAAGAAATACAGATGTAACACTGTGAGATAAATTAACAGAACACTAAGCAGTTTCTCAGAAAGCATCTTTCCAGATTTCATCTGAGGATATTTCCTTTTTCACCATAGCCCTCTATGGGCTTCCAAATATCACTTTGCCAATTCCACAAGAACTGTCTTAGCGAAAGACTTCTTGAGGGGAAAGCTGTAACTCTGTGAGATGATTTCACAGAACACAAAGAAGTTTCTCAGAAAGCTTCTTTCTCTTTGTTATCGGAGGATATTTCCTTTGGCCCTATAGTCTTCAAAGGGATCCGAAATATCTGTTCTCAGATTCCACAGAAATAAGGCTAGCAAAGAGATCCAGGAAATACAGATGTAACACTGTGAGATAAATTAACAGAACACTAAGCAGTTTCTCAGAAAGCTTCTTTCCAGATTTCATCTGAGGATATTTCCTTTTTCACCATAGCCCTCTATGGGCTTCCAAATATCACTTTGCCAATTCCACAAGAACTGTCTTAGCGAAAGGCTTCTTGAGGGGAAAGCTGTAACTCGGTGAGTTGATTTCACAGAACACTAAGAAGTTTCTCAGAATGCTTCTTTCACTTTGTTATCGGAGGATATTTCCTTTGGCCCTATAGTCTTCAAAGGGATCCGAAATATCTGTTCTCAGATTCCACAGAAATAAGGCTAGCAAAGAGATCCACGAAATACAGATGTAACTCTGTGAGATGAATTAACAGAACACTAAGCAGTTTCTCAGAAACTTCTTTCCAGATTGCATCTGAGGATATTTCCTTTTTCACCCTAGTCCTCTATGGGCTTCCAAATATCACTTTGCCAATTCCACAAGAACTGTCTTAGCGAAAGGCTTCTTTAGGGTAAAGCTGTAACTCTGTGAGATGATTTCACAGAACACAAAGAAGTTTCTCAGAAAGCTTCTTTCTCTTTGTTATCGGAGGATATTTCCTTTGGCCGTATAGTCTTCAAA